>NC_085046.1:5922213-6522213 GCF_963662255.1 Cinclus cinclus
GTTACAGCCCCTGGGATCTCTTAGGGAACACAATCACTTCCCAGGACTGCTGTTATTAGGCACTTAAGAGGAGCCTGGACACACCAGCACTGCCAGAGCTTTGTCACTGGTAAATGACAGCCTCTGGGGCTCTAACTTTGGTGATCAGTTTACTGTGGTGTGAATCACAGATGAATCACAGTAATGTCTTGGACTGTCTTAAACCACAGGAATACTGAAATAAGGAGTTCTGGTACACTGGAATGCTGGATTCCTTTTTTTTTTTTAACTCAGCCTGTACGGTTTTTTATTTATTTTTTTTTTTAAGACAACCTCAGAATCAAAGAACACTTTTCTGTTCTCTTCATCAGATTTCAATCTCTTTACTCACCCAGCAGTTTATGGAGCTCTGATAGGTGGTATGGCTTTTTGGAGAGAGCCAAACCAAAGGACCTATTGCACACATCCTTCTTCCCAGGCTCCTTTCCAGCACAGGGTGTGATGTAACAGCCTCTCTCTCACACTGAACAAGTTAACAGCCCAGTTTTGGAGTTTACTACATTTTGGCTAAGAAACAGCATGAATAGTTTTGCAGTGAAGCGCTACTGTTTAACAAGTGAGTAGCTGCAGGAACAATCTGGTTTCTCCCTTTTATCTAGGTCTGGAAGAGAGTTCCAGCTGTACATTACATCTCCCCTCTCCCATATGCTGGAGCAGCAAGGACTGTGCAAAATCAATACAGACCAGACTCCCTCCTGTGTGCTCTGTCTGCAATTTTAACGGGGCTTGCTCACAGGAGCTAAGAGTAAGTCTCTGACCACCTTCTGGCTGACTTTTCCTCCTTCTTGTTAAGGACGTTCTGGGAAATTACTTGGCTTGGAAGTTATTTGAAGGACAGTGGCTCACTACACAATCGTATGGAAAGGATCATTTGTAGGCATGTTCTGTCTTTGTCACTTCATGTGAGCAGAGGAAGCCCCAGCCTTGTTTTCCATCAAAAGAGACGCCAAAGGCAGCTCTCCAGGCTGGAGCCAGCACCTTCTGGCCTGGGCTCCTCTCATGCTGGGAAAGGGGAAACCAGGAGATGAGGTACCACAAAAGTGCTTGTGTTTGCAGGGAGTAGTGCTATTTTCACAGTGTCTTATTCATCAGGGGAAGAAGAAAGGATGAAAGAAAAGGATACAACCATATAATGCCCAACATACCATATTCCACTTCAAAACACAGACAAGGTGGAAACAGGGCAAACAGGTTCCTTACTGAATTTGCAACCTCTCTGCATTCCTTTCATGGTTCGTAATGTCACACTAGAGAAGAGTTATCATTTACCACTTACTGCCTGAAGGTTACACCATCCAAACAACACAAAGCCAAAGTACAGAGTTATGAACTGCATTGTGAGAAATCAAATTGCTCCTTTGCCTTTTAATGCACTGCACGGTAATCTTTAGGCACAGCTTTGATCTCTTATCAGCTGAATTTCTCATTATAACCTAACTCAGTCACTAGGAACACCTACACATGCAGGGGAGAGCCTGGCAGAGCTGCTGCAGTGGTGTGACAGCCCCAGCACTTCAGCTCCGGACATCTGAGGAGCGCCTGGATCGGGAATGCAACACCCAAAGTCAATCCCTTCCTTCGCACTCAGCCCCAGGGCTCCTCAGCCCCTGGGGATCGGATTCATCCCCTGCAAATGCCTCTCTGGGGGATGCGGAGACAACCGGAGCTCCCAGCCTAAGCAGCTCAGAAAGGTTTCTAAAGTTAGGTGGGATAAATCCAGACCTTGGTGATTAGCACAGACATCCATTTAGCACGAGGTTAATTGCTTAGCTTTGTGTACTGCCTTGAGATACTTGCTGAAGGAGGATCTCCCTCTCTCAGGAACTGTCTCCCACTGTTTATTCCCCTCCCCAGAATCAAAGGCTTAAAAATCACGTGAAAATACCCACTGTTGGAAGAGCTAATAAAGCATGTAATGTTTTGGTTACATCTGCTGGGAAATAAGAGTTTTTATTCTTCCTTCCATGTCTTCTTTCTTACTGAACAAATCTAACCATTGTGCACCTGAGTCTCAGACAGATAAAAAACAATTTCGGAACCAGCTTCAAATGCCATTAATTATAAAAATGGGCTAAGATTAATTCCAAGTCCTGATACTATATATCTTCCTATAGTTATATTTTCTTCTGGTTTTGTTGGATTTTTTGTTTGTTTGTTTGATTTTAAATAATATTTCCCAGTCTGGGTCCAAGGGTTTCTCTTTCCTACTGCTATATATATAGAGCAATCATGAATAATTTATAATAATTCTGGGGTCTCACACATTACCATTACCAGTTAAGCAATGTAATAAGTAAATGATATTTTAGTTGACAGAGCCCTGTAGATAAGAGTCAACTTCTCATTTCAGATGTCAGCATGGATGCTTCCATTTCATTGAACTGATCACCTAACAGCATGGCCACTATGAAACCATTTATCATAAAATTTATAGAGTGTTTCAAAAATAATTGAAATTGTTCTGCCAGCAAATGGTGATATAAGCAAATCAGAAATGGAATTTGCCTCTTACAGATTTGTTTAGGGTACGTGGTTGCGAAATAATGTATTTATTAACACACAGATCAGAATAAATGAAATGTTTGAAACACAGTACTCAAGTTGAGAATGTTTGTCTACTGCTGTTGTATTTGCAAAGGAATGTTGGGTCAATGATTTGCAGGGATCAAAATACACAACAGTGAAAGAACACTCATCAGCTTCAGATTCATGTCCTTCTGCAGGAGCTCAGCCTTTCTCTCTGACAGTTTCTCCTTCTAGAAGAGAATGGCAAATCTATCTCTCTATCCACTCTCTGTTGAAAACTAAACATCCAGAGCTTTGTTCCTCACTGCTCTGTGGCTGCTGACATTTATTGCCAAGTAAACCAGAACCCTAATGATTCACTGGCAGCCCCGCACACTCACTGCTCTCAGACATAAATGAGTACAGAGGGTAGCAGACAATCAGGTGCTACACAACCCACATATTTCTGTATCTTCTGAACAGAAGAGAATTGAGTCCAGCATTCTGAGTTAACCCCCAGACTCTCTCTTGTACATATATACAACCACAACTGTTCATAAAAACCTGCTGAGAATTCTGTTTCTTTATTCTGGCATCTTCTTCTCAACTTCATGTTGTCTGAATCAGCAAATAATCAAAAACAAAGCAAACTTTTCAGTCTTTCAGTCAGCGGAATGTGCTAAGATTATGTTGTTTCCTCACTTCTATTCTAACAGGTACAAAAGACTCTTCTGTAGCTGCATAACACAGATGAGCATGATCATATGCAAGTAATATGACTGATTGACTAAAACCTACCCAAAATATTTTTGTATCCTATAAATCTTTGGGTTTAATATTTTCTGTATCCCAAGAACATACTGACATGGAAAGGCAGTGAACTGGCTGCAGAAAAGTTACTGCTGGAGCTCCCTAACTATAAATGTAGGATTTATTTTATTTAATACTTCAATGATTTACTTTTGCATAGCAGAAGAACAGAAAGTCTGTAATTTGTAGGGAGAGTTTGGCTTGCCTGGTCGAAAAAAAAAATAAAGGTTGGCTACTGGTACAACAGGATGTCGCAAACAATGAATGAAAATGACCATTAATTATAAGAGCAAATAGTTATAACCGGTCCACGAAAAAATTATGTTGAAAATCAGAGACTTCCTAACCTTTACAGAAGGGGCCCCCAAAATAGGGCAGGTGTTTTATGGGATGTGTGTGAATGATTTCAAAGTAGGAGATGAACTCTGATCCAGGACCCAAATGCTTTCAAGCATCACAACAGCTGCTGCTACTGGAGGTACCTCACACAAAAGCACAAAGGCTTTGGGATTGCTGTTACTGTGTCCAGATCCTGGAACAGCTTTCCCATGGGTGAGTGGGAGGAAACTTCCTGCTTTTAAATAAATTACTGAGAACTGTATTGAAACAGAACTCTGCAGTTCAACAGAGAAACTGACCTCATGAACCTGTATGCCCTTTACAGTTCTAGATTTCTAGATACAAAAAAATAGTTGTATGTTTTATATTTTGAAGGGGAAGAAAAGGAAGAAAAGCTGGGCAAGATAGATGCAAGGTAGTTTACTCTGGCGACAGATCAAGGTCTGCTGGCTCCATGAGTCAAAAAAATGGAAAGATACAGGTAATGTGAAGGAATTAACACAAAAGGAAAAGGGGGCAAATAGGCAGAGGAGAAAGAAAAGAAGAGTGATGCCTCTGAGGCTCAGGCTGGCCAAGGGAGAGGGGAGGAGGCACAGAGCTATGAAGTACTGGAGAATATCAGAGGCTGGAATTCATGTGTTCCCAGGAGCTGCTGAGTTCATGCATTACCAGGAACTGAATAAACCACTCTTATGAAGACACCTTTGTTACATGGAAGGGTGAATAAATGCCCCAGTAGTGCTGCCCTTCTTTTTCTCCTCTCTGAACTGGGACAGGAGGTGTGATATCAACTTGTGCTATTAGTCACCAGCTGTCCCAGTCATCTCAGACTCCAGAGGCAGCAGGAACTCAGAACCCCTGCAACTCAGACTGTGAATTTCTTTTTCATATGCTCACTTTGGCTGCTAACTCTCTCATCAGCTCTTCTTAAGGCAGATAAAAGAAAATCCTAAATAAAATGTTATCCATCTCTGGGGTGGTATCTCAGCAGTATATCCTGGGATCCAAAGCCATTACAAAGCAGTGCAAAGATCAGTTACTATTTGGGTAAATCCGAAGGGAGACACCACCTTTGAATTCCCAGTGCTCTCCCAGCCAAACTCGGAAGTAAACTGAAGTAAAAAGCCTTTTCTCATTCTGTCCCACAGCACGGGCACACACACTGCAGCCCATCAGTTCTAACACAAGACGCAGTCTACACACAGCCCTGTACATTTCCCAGTGGAAAACTGGACACAAGCTTTACTTACTGGTTTTGAGGTAGCACAGGGAGCTGGTGTCATGATGGGAGGCTTGGCTGCACTTTGTGATGGAGGCAGAGAAAATCTCTGCCCTGTGTCCGGAGGCGAGGAACAGTGAATCCGTGTTTCGAGTCTCTCAGGCTCATGCTTACAGGAATCAAGAGGAAACGTGGGCTGCTTGGTCACTTGTGTTGGGGTAGATGGAGAAGAGGAGAGGCCAGAGGCTGTGAACAACAATAATGACCAAAGATCAATTCAGACAAAAAGCAGAGGGAGATCTCAGCTTTACAGAAATCCCGTACTTTTTCATCACATTTCCCCAAGCTCAAAGTAGCAATCTCACCTCCTTGTTTATGGAAGGGAATCTGTGCCTTGCCATTAAGAATCTTTTAAGCTGGTTGAACTGTCTGATCCATTACAGGGAGGCACAGTGGCAGGATGAGAATGCTGCAGGTTCGTGTTGTATTAACCTCCTGTCTGATTGCTTATTTCTAAAATGACACTCAGCACAGGTATTACTTTATTGTTGTCATTTTAATACTCCTGTGAGTCTCAGGATTACCTTTATCTCATGGCACATGGCTCAAAAACCTTTAATAGTTGTTTTTTTGTCTTTTTCATTATTTTAACAGTATCTCAGCCCTCAGTTAAAATACAATTAGGAGCAGAGACAAAAAGAAACAGGGCATATTTCTCCTGAGCCTCAGTTGTCTTTCTGTAAAGCTCTTGTACAGCCTTTATACAAACTAAAATTGTTTTCAGCTGCCTTTGAGGAGAAAGATTAATCTTATCTATTGCCAAAAATCAGTGTCAGCAGTAGATAATTTCTCTTGTGAGCACCCTGTTTTTATTTGACATGTGTATGTACCTCAGCTGTATTTTTTGGTTGCATTCCTAGGGCAGCTCTGAATTGTGAACAAACAGATTTGAACTGTGTTTATTTATTTCCCATTTAAGAACCAGCCACCACCAGTCAGAAAATTCAGGTTCCAACATCTGTGTTTCTGGTTACATGTACACCAGCAAACCAAGGGTGTTTCTCTGATGCCAGCACAAATCAGGACAGACTTAGATCATAAAATCCATGAGGCTGAACTGGGATATATATTGTCAAGTGGGCTGTAAGACCTCTGAATTTGGCTCATTTCTTGTGCTTCCATAGATTTGTGTAGACCAATGGTTAGTCCAAAGGAGACTCAAGGCCATCAAAAGAGGGCAGATTAATGAGCATAAAATCCCAGGCCACTCAAAGGAGTGTTTGAGAGCACAGTGTTGCATTTTCATGGTAAATCTGGCTCCTTGCTGTGAGCTTTCAGGGCTCCACCAGAGATTATTGCACCAGAAGTTTTTTCCTAAGTTCCTAGACTTGGAAAACTGGACATCCAACAACTCAGGGAGGAATCTATTACTTGAAGAAACTATTACTCCTGACACATCTGGGGAAGAGTTAGCATATTCTGTGTTTAAAGGAATTAACATATAATATGCGTAACTGTTCTTTACCTATAATTCTTCTTTAAAAACAACCTTTCTTGATGGTTTTACATAATAAGAGACTTAACTCTATAACAATAGAGTCACTCAACATGAAGTCTGCAAAATAATTAGGCTCTAATATGTTTCATTAATAGTGGGTTTAGTGGTACAGAGTACTGTATTTACTTCTTTTAAATAAAATCTTAATTCTCACTGATAAAATTTAGCTTTGCTGGAATCAAAAAGGACCCCCTACTCAGTCCCTATCTTTGGTCCTTTTCTAAACTTGCAGCTGGACTTCCATTTAATTTGACTTTTAAGGAGCCCTGCAGCTCTGCCAGTCAAGCAGCAATCCCACAGGCCCAGAGGAGACTGGGGCTGGGGGCAGGTACAGATGTTGGCAGATGTGACACGCCATGGAGTGAGGCAAGAGTAACCACCCTGGCATTTTGAATGTCCTCAACCTCTGCTCATTTCAGGGGGGCTGGAGAGAGTTTCCACTTCCTTAAGGACTGAAAGGACACCTAACTTGCCTGTTCAGTTTTTGCTTACAGAGAAGTTGAAACGAAGCAGTTCTGGGGAAGACACTCCTCTGTGTTTTTATGGAATAAATGTTCCCTGAGTGCTCACATTGGGGGTTGAGAGAGCTGTAATTGATGCAAATGGAAAACCACTAAAAGGGAGAAAAACACCATTAGATCTTCAAGTCTTGCTGCTGGGATGTGTTCATTGTGTGCTAATGTATTCAGCAAGTCCACAAGAACTATTTCCAGTGCTCTGGAAGATGAGGGGCTCTGCCAGAAGAGTTTTTACCAGACATACAGAAACCACACGCTCAGCAGCCAAGCAAAGCTGGCCTGCCAAGTGCAGAGGACATCTGTAGGATACAGGGACATGTGGATCAAATGAGACCAGGGAAGTAACATTTCTTCTACATCCTGTGAAAACTACTGTCACCTCCTCACAGACAAGTAACAGCCCAGACAGCACAGACAGCATGGTTTCCATCTTATAAGAACGTTCACTGGTGGTGAATGTCCTTTTGGATGCCAGCCTTGGATACTTGGCATGAGTTTCTACGGATGAAGAGCATCTGTGACCCCAGCACACTGAGCCTTAGAACTGTTTGTTCCAGCCAGGCTCTTCAAACATAAAGTACTCTCTGTGAGGCACACCCTAATACATCTGAGGTCCAATTTGTCTGTGACTCAGTTTCTGCACAGAGTTGGAGGGAAAAATATAATTATTTCGCAGGGTACTAGATAAAATTAATGTAATTAAGCTTTTCAATCTTTTAGAAGCCCACCTCATAGCATTATTATGGTATCTATGTTATTTACATTTGTACAATACTAAGACTGAAATAATAATCACATAGGCAATGCTTAATTTTTATAAGTATTACAACAAAATACTTTTGGCTACTGTGATACAGCCCAACACCCTAAACCCTCTGATGTCTTTTCTAAAAGCCTTTCACATCAAAGAATAAAAATCTGTAATGTATCGCCAGAGCAAAATCCGTTCAGAAGTTACAGGATTTTGTATTAACTTTAGTCCTATTGGACTGACAGCTAAACACTGTTGTAAATATATTGTTATCTGTACATGCAGTAGGTGTCCTGCTCTGCTACAGCAGAAGGAATCCAGTGAAGAAACAAGATACAACTCTATCCCACGGCTAAAACCAGTTTATTTGGGATAACATATGTAAAACAATTAAGCAGGGAAAACCAGGCAACAATTCAGATTCTTCTATAATGAAGCTGAAACAATTCATTATGTGTGTAGGATTTCAGAGCAAAAACAAACTTTGACACTGGCTACAAACCCTACTAGTGCTGGTAACAATATGAAAAAATGCGGTGTTTTCATGTTATGAAACTAAATAGCTGTCCCTTTTTTTATAGCACAAACGAATTTTAGAAAAAAATTACAAAGAGAGAAAAAGGTCTAGCAGATCGGTTGCTGTGTTGCTGTGCCTCTGGCTAACAAAAGGGTTTGTCCTTTGGGGTTGGAACTGGATAATCTTTAAGGTCTCTTCCAGCCCAAAATGCTTGATGATTCAATGATTCTATATTTCCTATTGACTAACCCTATGCACTTCTGAAAAAATCCAAGAGTTTTGCTCTGTTCTGATTCATTCTCACATTACCTTTCTCAGGACAAAACAGGAGCAAATAAAGAGGATAACTGTGGCCTCTGAATTGATGAATCATAAGTACTAATATTTGCATAACTGATTATGCATACAAATAAGAATATTCATAAGATTCACATGAATATGTGGTTCAAAACAACTTCCATATTACAATTTTACATGGAATGTGTACGTGAGATCCTTATAGAACTAGATAGCACTAGGCTTTGAGCAGAATGGGTCTGTCTCCAGCTGCCTTTCCCCTGTGACAGGGACAGCACACAGGGATGGCCCAGCACTCACTTCTGTGCTCCTATTTGAGCAACTTCAGCTAGGATCGAGCCACACATCATGGGTTGGATGCAAGAGCCCCAAGAAGTGCTGCTGGAATGGCAGTGCCCACACCTTTGGCTCAAGTCACACCCAGCATGGGCTGGTACAGACATACAAAACCAATGTTGCACCCTTCACTTGTTTCTTTAGGTATTGACAACAATTTCTCTTAAATAAAGCCCTTATTTTGCACAGCATTAAGTTTTCCACCCACATATTTGGGCATTCTCAGCCAAACCAGCCCTCCACTGATACATAACAGGAAAGGATGAAGTGCTGCGCTGTCATCCGTGTACTCCCAAGGGAAGAAGGGTGGATGCCCTCCTACATTTCCTACATTCCCAGGGTGACATCCACAATGAGTTCTGTCACCTACATTTCATGCCTGACCTGGCAGGATGCATCTGGTGGTTTCTGGGAGGCAGGATGCTCACAGCCCAGTGATTCCTGCCAAAGCCTCCCTTTTCATCAACCCTTTTCCAGAAAGAAAAACAGCTGCCGCCCCCTTGAACCTTTGGAGCCACCTGCCCCCATAGGATGCTGCAAGGGATTTCAGGGATGTGCCAACACTCCTTTACAGAGGTTTGGCTTCAGGGAAACAGTAATAGAGTAACATTCCCTGTTGAGGCTCTAAGGATGGAGCCAGCAGCCTTCCCTCAAACTTTTACATTTGTGTGCTTAAGTTGCTGAAACTGGAGAGAGTTACTGGCCATGAAAAAGAAATCGCTCTTTGCACTTTCCCTATGAATCACACATCAGTATTCTCTCATCCTGTCCCTGATCAAGCAAATAATAGCACTGCTAATACATAAAGCTGTGGCTAAAACAGTTTTCTGAGTTTATATATAGGGACATATTAATTTACCATTTAGAGTTAAACTTCTCAGCAAAAAAAATAAAACAAACCAAAAAAACAAACCAAAAGAACAAAACAACAAAAAAAACCAAAAAGGAATTTCCATTTGCAGTGTTTCCATGTGACACTTTTTGTCTTGACTCTTTCCCAGGACAACGCTGTCCTTTCATTTGCATTCTCAGCTGGCAGTGAAGGCAGGCTGTGGCTGCTGAATTTTAAATACCTTGCAGCACAAGTGAATCTGAGTTGAGCTGCTGGTTCATTAAGCTGATTCACTCTTCAGACACAATACTGTGTTAATTCTGACACATAAGCAAATCAATGCAAATTATGTGAAATGAGGTTTAATGCCACTTAATGGAAGTAAAGCTCTGAACCCATCAGCAGGTAAATGGCTACTGCCAGTTTCCATCCAAACAGTACTTGTGACATTGGCACTAAATGTTGTAAAATACCCGTTAGTTTAAAAAATATAAAATTAAGTCTGAAGAGTAAATCTGAAGAATTATTGTACCAAAAATTAGAATGGACACTGCCCAGGAAATTTCCCGTTTTATCTAACATTGTCACTTACACACCAGTTCAGGTGCCTCCCACCATATAAGAATTCCAGCTCCTACTTTTGAACCTTGTCGCCTTTATCTGTGACTGACACTGCATCACCCATATAATGGCCAGGCCTTCCAACCTTTCCAAGCTCCCTGGTTCCACCTGAGAAGCATCTATCCCAGCTGCACTAGCAAATGTATTTGTTTCAATCTTACTTCAACAGCTCCATGGCTTTCCATGTAGTGGGTACACAACTCACTTGTTTCCAAAACTACATTTCTGATACGTTCATGAATCAGAGGAACAGAAAAATACACTTCTTAAGTAATTAAAATATCATATGCCTGAAAATTTCATAGGAAAATGTATGTTTTTTGAAACTTAAAAAAATCTGATTTATTTATAGCAGTTTGAAAAGTAATAGTAGTAAAGGCAACCACTTCTTAAGTGGTCTCAGCCATAGAAATACCTGACTCTGATAGCTCCAGCTTTTGCTTCAGATGCTATTTCATTTTGTAAAACCAAAGACAAAGTCCCACTGGTATCCAAAATTCAGCCTGTTCTACTCCACATGTAGTCTGTTTATGTGCTGAAACCACACTTGCATCTGTGGAATCTGCAATGTAACACCTTTTCCTCATAAAACTGAGAAAATCAGGAGCTGGAGACTTTAATTAGCAAAGTTTTGAGAATTATTCTTCTTTCTGAAGACCTCAAGGCCCTTTTATGAGGAAAGGCTGATCAGGAGAAACTCTTGGCTGTATCCTTTAAAAAAGATGATGCTGTATCCTTAAAGGGGTTTACTGAAGATCTGTCCTGCAATGATGATTAGTCAGATGATCTTCCATCTTGCCCAGAACCACACATTGGTTATCTTACATTTGTTAAATGTACTTGTGAAATCTGGAGAGACTTGACAAATTATGTCAGCTCATAAAGCAATAAACACATGAGATCCAAGATCAGAAATCCAGGTGGACAGTACCCCTCCCGATGGGCTTTTTCTAGTTCTCATTGGCAGCAAGGTTCCAGCCTGGCTTCTAGCTACTAATTTTCTGCCAATGCTTCTCCTTTGTCTTGCAAATACTAGAGAAAAGACCACAGCCAAATACTTCAGAGCAAAGAAAGGGGGATCACTCACAAGCTTGATGGCAAAGAATGGCTTCTTTTTGAGACGGCCAAATGCACATTCCATTGCTGTTCGACAGCTTGACAGGTGATAAATGAGGAGGTCCTGGTAATGGTTGAGGTAGTCACTGAATAAGTGCCTGGGCTGCCACGAATAATTAACTCGGCATGGTAATTATTCTGAGAGACTCAGCACCAAGACTTCATCAGACACCAGATGGCTGCGGCCAAGACTCAGTCAGAAACACAGACAACGTGTACCTTGCCAGCACAAGTGCCAGTGAGAGGAGAAAAATATTAAAGAAGGTAACAGCCTGATGGGGGAATATCCTGGAGAAGCAGGAGAAGGAGGTTTGGGCATAAATCTCTCTGAGAAAAACACATGAGCAAAGAATGCTTCACCCTCCTGTGCCTCCATCACCCACAAAGCATGGGGTCAAGAAATTTGCAGGTATCAGTGTCTTAAGTTGCAATACAGGATGTAACCAAAAGTATGTATTTTATCATCATCTGTGGAAACCAGGTGGGACAGTGATCTTTATCTCCGTGGGAGATATCATCTGCTAATGGGCCATCTGTTGAAACCAGGTGGGGCAGTCATCTTTATCTTTTCCACAACCCATCCTTCCTCCAGGAAGATATCCTCTGTTAATGGGCCATTGAGTCCCACTGCATGACTGCTAAAATTACATCATCCCACTGAGAAACGTTCCAGCCAGGGGGAGGAGCCAAAGCTTTCCTACCTAAATAAAAACTGAGATTTGGAACACCAAAGCAGCCTTTTTTCCCACTGGATTCCAGAGGAAAAACAGACCTTTCCACATCATCACTGGACCTTTGGAGGAAAAATGCACCCTTCTACAGGAGCACTGCTTCAGCTGAACCACATCTGTCACTCCAGGAGGACAGCAGACACCATTTAACGGGACTGCTACCAACACCCTGACTGACTGATGGGGTGTCAGGTTGTATTCTGACTCTGTCAATGTTTTGAGTCTGCTCTTTGTAATACTGTTTTTCTATTTTAATTTTCCTACTAAAGAACTGTTATTCCTATTTCCATATCTTTGTCTGAGAGCCCCTTAATTTCAAAATTATAATAATTTGGAGGGAGGGGGTTTACATTCTGCATTTCAAAAAGAGGCTCCTGCCTTCCTTAGCAGATGCCTGTCTTTCAAACCAAGGCAATCAGCTTTTCACTTTTTCTAGAGTCCCCTCCCCTGCCACCGACAGCAGAGCAGGAGGAGCTGAGGAGGGCCACATCCCGAAGGGCTCCTGCTGCACACAGACCCGGGATGCCGGTAACAGGATGCGACATCCCGCAGCCACTGCCTGGGAACGACTGCTGCAGCAGAACAAAAGCAAACAGTGCAGTGCTGCGATACCCATCTAAAAAGTCACTAAAATGAAAATCAATCAGCCCTCTTCATTCAAACCGCGCTGCAGAGACTCATGGCACCTGTGCGAATCCCGCGTTTCTGATCCGAGCCGGATGAGCGAAAGCCAGCGCAGGTGAGTGAGCCACGTGCTGCAGCTGGGCCTTATTGATGTGCTGGGAGCTGCTGAGAGCCAAGTCCCGCTGCCTTCCCAGCTCTGCGTCCTCAGCCCCGCATCGCTCCGCAGAGATTCACGTGGTACCGGTACCGCTGCTGGTTACGGCGGGCTGCTGGGGGGAACAAGGCCTACAGCGCGACGCCTTTATTTACTTAATACACCACCTGGCATTTAAACTTTCACTGAGTACTTTGTGTTCAGAGCCCTTAGTGAAATAACTTTTGTTTTCTATTTTAGCAAAGAGGCTGGCTGCTCAGGCGGGCATTTAACAGCGCTTTCCACATTAACCTCTATTGTCCTATCCAGCCTTTCTTCTGTTTTGAGTCAAGCTGAGCTAAATGCTCCCCTGCCATTACAGAAAGCTGCAAGTTGCCTGACTTTGAAGACACTTTGGTGTCTGTCAGCGCTGTCTGTCCCTCCGTCACCCTGCCCTCTGCCAGAGGCTGCTAGAACTGCTTTGTGCCCCTCTCCCTGGTTTTACACAGCAAAGCTCCCAAAGCACGGCCACCGTCATCACTGTTCATTTCTGCTTCTGGGAGCACCCACTGCATGCAAAGTTCTTCATGGACAGACAAAAAACAGAGGCTGCAGCCCTGAAGGGTTTGCATTTTGACAGGCAAAGGAAAAAAGGAGGAAAATCAGGGGGAAAGGTGGGAGGAGGAATGCTGCATGCACGGTATATAAAGACAAGTTTGGAAGCAATTACTTACTTGCTCTGATGCTTAATTTCACATTTAGGGATTTCATGTTTAATCTCTGCACTACATGCCAGCTTTTCAAAAGCAGCTCCTTGAGGGATTGCAGAACGCGGTATGTTGTTGCTTCACCTGTGATTTATGATATGTTCATCCAGTGTAAATTTTTAAAAAATGGTAATTGAGGCAAAGATTTGCTTGCAATAAAACACCACCTTAACCATGTACCTTATTTCTGTAACAACACTAAACCAGAGGAACACCCCATGGAATCAGAAAAAAAGCTTCAAACATTTTACAAATATGTCATTAGAGGTGCAAGCTGACAAGAAGAACTGTCTTAATAACAGTCTGCAGAACCCCACTGAAATCCCTGTGGGTGATTTCATCTGCATAGTACATCCACTCTCTGTGTAACTGAGACACAGAATATTAATGCACATAAAGACGAGTAGGGCATCTATTTGCAGGGCAGGCATGACAGCTCCAGGGCTGGTGCCAGGGGAACATGCACTGTACTGTGCATACAGCTAAAGGCTGTGATCACACTGTGATCCTTCCCAAGGTTGGGAATAGCAGGATATAAGGCTATCAGAGTAGAGACTTAAGGACGCAGGCCCTGGGACCTGTTCTCTATTTAATTTATTGGTCTATGTTAGCCTCAGGTTCCTACTATTGCAATGAATAAGATAGCTCCAGAGGTGCCAGTAATAGCACCAGAGGTACAGCGGGAATGCCAGCCTTGCAGCACAGTTTAATTTTGTTTATTTTCTGCAATGTTTACACGGGCATTGATGTGCGAGTAATTAAATATTTGCAAAGTATTCCAAATCCTCAGGAAAGCTGTAGCTAAAGAAAGAAGCCATAATTTGACATTTCTTTGCTTCTGATATTAATTTTTAAAACCTTCCTTTCTTCTTTTATTAAAAGGAAAGAAAAATCTCTCATTCTAGCTGTTTTCAAAATTCAGCAAGAGTCCAAGCACTGCTTCAGCCTGTGGCATTTGCTTCTTCCCACTGTGTCTGAGTCAGACCTGTGCCTCATCATAATTCCTCTCTTGCTAACCTGGGAATTAATCTTTTTGTGCACATATGGCATGGCAGAGACAACACAGGGCTCTCTAGCACACCTACCAAAGCCTTCTGAAGAAATAACTAATGACTTTATGGCTCTTGTTTGATTGAAAATAAATTGCTGTGGGACTGTTCCTGCTCCTTATGCCACTTGGTAGTGTAATTTCCATTGCCTTAGTTGGTACTGGATGGTGCTTTTAGCAGAACATTAGTGTGGTAAATGGCTGTTTTTCCAGACACCAGGGCACAGAACTTCCCCTTCCCTTGAAACAATTCATGCAGCACAAGCTTTCTTCTGCCTTTCACAATTAGATCTCAAGGTGATGTGGATGACAAAGAACCTCAGGCCTCAGTCCTTCTGGTTAGTTCCAATTCAGACTGGTTTTCCTGTGCAGTACAAATATTCCTCTTGGCACAAGTAGGCAGCAGTGGGAAAGGGGCCAGGAGCAAAGCAGAATCACTTTGTACAGTGGCATTGCTGACTTTTACCGCTGGAAGTGTACAGAAAATTACAGCCTAAGTTCTCCTGTGGGACAGAGTTGTCCATCTAGGATCTGGTTGAGGACACAAGGAAGGAAAAAGGAGAGAAGACAGCTGCATAGCCATGCCTCAAACCCACAACTATATCAACATCCCTTAACTGGTATGTACTTATCAACCACTGGCAAGTCCACACTGCCCATATATGAGGAATCAGTTACCATCTTATCTTCTTTTCTCAGCACAGAAACTGGGTAAGATTAAAACCAAAGTAAGCCCTGTTCTCTTGCTGCAACTCTCCACACTCTTACCAACAAAGTACTGTTGTGATATCCAGCAATAAAATGAGGCTGAGGAGCAGCAATATCACATCTGTACATTTAAGCTTCAGGACGGAGCCAGGAAGTACCCCAAGAAGCTATCCAAGGGTTACCAGAAATTATGTCTGCAGAGTTTTAGATGCTGGTGTTGCCACAGTTGTGAAGTCAAACAGGTTTAGCAAATGTGCTACCTGCCCAAGAGAGCCATGAACACTTGGGCCCATCCTACTTAAGGAGTTCAGCCAGAAATGAATCCCTATTTTGTTAACATAAGCCTAAAGGGAATTTCAAACTCATACCTGGATAAATACCAGTTACATGGAATGAACAAAAACTCAACTTGGGATGTTCAATGATCCTATCAAGTTAAACTCCATCATCTTATCTTCTTACTTGCCCATGAATAAAATTCAAATTTATGGGAGAGAACACCATTTCAGTGATGTCCATTGCATTGGATCAACCAATAACTGATGTGATTTCGTATCTCCATTGCCAAGTATTTCTATTGTCTACAACATTTCTGATATTTCTGCACCAACTACATGGCACAGGATTGGCCTGTGTCTTCCCAGCCATGTAGGCTTTCTTCACCCCTGATCTGCCTCCTTCAGACCAACCATCTGTCCCCTCCATGTATCCTGCTAAAATGTTGTATCTGACTCTCCATTTCAGGACCAGTACAGACTGACACTACAAGAATAAGTTAAAGGAATTCCTCACACGTTTGGTTTATTCTTTCAATTTCATCCTCAATGTGCAAGCTGATTTAGACTTATCTCTTCCATTTGCCAAGTCAATAGAGTGCCTGCAAGATCAGCCCCAAAAGCATGCATAAGTTGGGTTTCTTTCCTTGGCTGCCCAACAGGTTACAGCTGATACTTCCTCTCAACACTCAGCCCTGTGATGCTGCAAACCTCTGGCAGGAAAGAGCACCAGCACCCTTTGGCAGAGCAGAATTTTCCAAGGGCTAGTCAGGCACTTTTCTTCTTCAGGAAATCCTTCCCCTCCCCTGTCATCCAACCCCAGCTTCACCCCACAGCCCATCCCAGGTCACTATTACAGTGTGCCTCCAGCACATGATAAAGTCACATTCCTGGCTTGTTCTACCCCCTAGAGCTGTCATCCTGCTATAAAGCGAATGAAAACATAGGAGCCAAAAGAACTCGGCACGTTGAGAATGAATACCTCAACAGCAGGCTTGTTGGAGCAGAGGACACCTCCATGCCCGAGATTCCCCAGGCTCAGTAGGAAATGTGATTTAGTTAAACAGATCTACCCCTGCCCTTTCATTCTGCTCCTCTCCATCACCCCAGTTCTCATCTTCTGCAGGTGTCTCCCTAAGTGTCCAGAGGCCTTGATCCCATTCCTGCACACCAGCATCAGCTGTGGACAGGCAGTTCACACTGACACACCAACCCAGCCTCATTTCCCACTCAAGTTAATACTCCAAAGTGGGGTAGGGATTTTACAGCATCACTTCAGTCCTTGGACTCGGGAAGCCTGAGCCATGCCTGCTCACAGGTAGCCAAGTGCAAACTCAGAGGACTGGCAAACTAGAAGCTCCAGAAGCCAGGCAAAGCCAGCAGCCATAAAAACCACAAAAGGTGAACAGACTCTTTGGTGTTTCCTTTGCATTGGGATAAACTTGGCACATCTCCAAGCAGGTACATTTGCAGAGGCCCTTCCTTGAAGTCTCCTGCCTCTCTGACTAGGGACAGCACAGCATCCAAAATCTCGGGCACGAGAGATGCAGAGTGTGTCTACAATATGAATATTAATACACTAAAAGGGGAGCAATTGCAGGAGCAGTTCTGACCTGCTAATGTGCCAGAGACAAGAAGCATGAACTGACAGGTCTCAAGTATCTGCTCCCAGTGTTTCTCACCTGAGATGGATCAGTAAGAAAGCCACACTGATTACACACAAAGCTCTGCATTAGAGAGAGGTCTGACTGCCTGCCCTGTTGTCTTCTGTAACCCTGCAGTAGGCAAGGAAAGGAAATGCACGGAAGACTTGTAAGCTCTTCTAGTTAAGGCTTTAATCCTGTGAGAATCTGTGCACACCAGAGAGGGGCTTCAGAGCAGGCTGTGAGAGCAGGACCAGCTCTTCTGGGGAAGGGGTGATTCCACCAGCCAGGATCAGATGGAGCAATTGGTGAGGCTGCTGTGACAGCCTGGCAGAGCCTCTCAAATACTGCTCTTCAGCTTGGAGCAGATGATTACTATAAATTCCATGCCACCACCCTGCCCACTGAGACAGCTGGAAACAGGCAGGGTTCAGGGCTTCAAACCTGGAAGAAAGTACATTCAACCTGAACACTTCTGAAGAGCAGGTCTCTTCACAGGACACGTGTGATCCCAGCAAGGCCAGAGGATGCTTCCCTGCCAACCTGCCCCAGCCCTGTGCAGCCCAAGCAGGGGGCTGCTTATGCAAGTACTGACTCAGATGTCAGGGAGCAAAGCCAACAATGCAAAGGCCACAGGGAACAACTGTCAAATGATAAAAGATTTCAGTCACTGCTGACCAAAGCTGGATTTAACCTAGCAGGGAAAGGCTTTTTAGCTTTTCATCTCATCACCAACCCCCTGCACCTGCCACTTCCCTTCCAAGCTGCATTGTTTCGACCTCATTCCTGAAAATAGACTATGAGTTGTATTCTCTTTGTAACAAGTAACTATTGCAGTGGAAAGCTGATTAATTTCAGTTATTAAAGCATGGAAGTGCTGCAACCTGTTCCTTGAAGCACTGGCAGCTCTGTGACAAGTGCAGTGTCTGAATATCCCTGAAACACCCAGGGCTCCTGCTCAGGAAGCCATTTAGATTGAATCTGGCTCCACAAACACTGTGACAAATTCTCAGGCACTTCTGCAAGCAGTAAACCTCTATATATTTCCCAAGTTTATGGAACACTGGGAGTTGGCACTGGTAGTTTGATGCTGCTCAACAAAATGAATCAGTCAGGTGATAAAAGACCAGCTGGCTTTAAAGAGCCACCCGGACGAGGGTTGGTGGCTGACAGCACATGAGCTGAGCCAGGTCTTGCAAAAACTAGTAAGAAAAGGGGACTGGTTTCTAGTCCTTCCAGTCCAGACTCAGAAGAGTTGTCTTCTTGGCACTTACCAAGAAAACTGCATCCTTTGCTTTGCCAAGCCTGTTTTTTCTGAGGTATGTTCTTGATACCTCCAGAAAAATAGATGATACTGCAGAGACAGCATGAGATCCTTAATTCTTATCAACCATGAGCTTCCAGATTGACTGCAAAGAACATCAGGCATTTTTGCAATGTTTTCCTTGCAAGAGAGGACAGGATGGTACAGAATATTGGTCATGGCTCTCCATAAGTTTCCCAAGATTTATCCTTATGGACTCTTGGAGCAACAAGGGCTTCGGCAGCTCATTTGTACCATTTGTTCCATTACACTGTAAAGCTGTGGCCAAAAGAAGCCTTTTTTCTCTTAAAAAAATCCCAGTCTTGTACTGATTAAACAGATATAGTTCTACCACTGGAAATGGTGAAGTTTCACCACTGTAAAAGCAATTCAGTCACCATTTTGGGGAAGGTGGCTGGTACTGATCGCTTTTCTTGATATGGGATTGAATATGAAGCATCCCTGAAGTTCTGTAGAACTTGAACAGAATCCAGCTTGGAACAACTCAGTTGAGGTTGGTACAAGCTGAACACCAGCCCAGGCCAGCTGAGATCTCTGGACTATCATGTGGCTGGCCACTGGCCTTGCAGAGCTTATGTCCAAGGTATTCACACTATGTGGAGCCAAGTGTGGGATTTGTGATAGCATTTGCCTCAGCCCTGTCCACCTCAGTGATGCCAAAAGAGTGCTCAGCTCTATTTCAAACACAGATTGTGCCAAGTTCTGCCGCCCCACGAAGCCCTGGAGCTTGTATGAAAGTAACTTCCTAGCACAAACCTAAAACTTTACATCCAGCAAACAGGTTTTGGAGAAGGCACTGACTTCTATTCAAGTGCAGTATTCAGTAGCAGCAAGAGTGGCTGTGGCTTTAAACCAAGACAAGATGGGAGCTGGGTGTGCTGGTACTGCTGGAACCAAGCAGGAAGAGCAGGAAACTTGAGATCTCAGGGGCTGGGGGATCAGTTTCCCCAAAATTGCAATTATTTGTGTTACTCTGGGCTCTGAACATGTTTATTCATCTCAGTAAACAAAGGCATGGTGAAAATAAAAGACTCTGATGGTGAATCAAAACTATTTAGTGTGAAGGAAAATAATCAGAGCAGGGCAGGGGGCACAGCTGGCCACAGGAGGAGGTAAGAGCTGCAGAAACAAATGGGTATCAACCAGAGTCTGCCCCACCACTACAATGGCCAAGGTAAACAAGGCAAATCTGTGAGAGTCCCTCAGCAATATGCAAAAGGAAAAGGATCCCTGATGGACATAATTACATGACTCTGTCATTTCTGAGACACAACAGCACCAATCAGTGAGTGACCTTGCTCCCCACGCCCTGTGTCCCACCAGCAGTAACAGGGCTCCCAGCCACTGCACACCTTCATACTATGGCAGAGTGCAAGAAATAGGTAGAAATAAATCCATGCAGGAACAACAGAACACATTGCTAACTATATTTTGTTTCATTCATTTGGTTATTACCTGAAATCGATCAAAATCCACAAGAAAATATCCCAAACCCTGCACTTAAAAACGATTCAATTTTTCTCTTGTTGGTATCCAGAGCTGCAGTTTTAATGACATTTTGCTCTGGCTCTGTTTTCAACACCCCTGATGATAAGTACGTGCCAGCAGCTGCTGAAGCAACAGTTGCTGCAGATCCAGTGTCAGAATGTGACAGACATGTGGATGGCTGCTGTAGTTGGGAGGACACACAGCCGGGGACCCTGTGATTCCCAGCCACGTGCCACAATGTGATCAAGGAAAGCTGGCTCAGTCCTTTCCCTCGACTGCTTTCCTCTCCTCCTCCCCTTCCCTACGGAGCTGGGTTTCCTCTCTCACACTTGGAGCCCTTTGGTTTGGCTGACATAGGGGATTTATCTCAATTAAATTAAGTAAGAAAGGAGAAATATGTGCTGAACACAGGGAAACTGTGTTGTCTGCCACCAATATATACGAAGTGAAGGGTGTCTCAATATTTGCAGACATCCACAGCTACTTCATCCTTCCTTTACTCAGCTCTGGGCTCTCCCTGCAGCCTTTCAGATAGGCCTAAAACCTTTACCCAAAGGTTAAAGCACCTGGTGAACATGATTTAGGTTCAGTACTAAGGATGGAAATAATCATGCAATTGCATGGGCAGAAGATGTGTGTCTTTGATGACATCACTAGCAGAGATGGGGACCTTGCTGGGAGCCAGATGCTGTCCTTGTGGGATTCCATTCCTTCATGAAAATGCAAACGTTGCTATGTCCTTCTATATTCCTGTGGGGATTACCAGACTCTGTGAACAAATCTCCTCCTTCCCTCCTGCATCCTGGCACTCTTGGTGCTCCTGCTCCCATGGTTTGCTGAGGAAGAGGAAGCAGGAGCACAATGTGCACACACCATCACTCTCCCTGGTGGCAGCTCTCACTGGTGAGCTGGTCCTGCCAAAGGAGGGGAAGGTCAGATGGTTGAAAGCACAGAGCCAGATTTCTGCAAATCCCAGGAGAACTGGCATGAAATACAAACATGTCCACTTAGCTCTGCAACACTGTCACGGATCAGCTATGCCATCACAAATAGCGAGCACTTTGCAGAGAAAAAAATAACCAAATAGCCCCCACAATAAGCTCTTATACAGCAGATTATTAATCACTGTATAGATCCCCTTCAGCTGCAGTTCTCTCTGGAGAATTGTATTTGCCAATGCAATTGCCTTAAACATGAGCAATGCATGTTTTGTCTCTTAAAAGAGATTATACATTTGCTTAGAACAACAGGCATTTTAAAACACCAAAGCCAACATTCGGTGGTGGAGACTGCTAGAATAATGAATTCATGATTCAGCAGGGAGAACTTCTTCCTAGGAAAGTTTTCTGGCTGCAGAACTACTTAAAGTGTTGGTTTGATGCACTAAGGTTGTTTATACCTGCAGCACAACACGTATCAATTGATCAAACTGCAACTTCAAAGGGGTCTCAGGTGCTTGAAAGCAGCAGTATGGTTAATTAATCATGTGAAACAAAACCCAACGAAGGCAAGACACCAGCAGTAGAACATACTGGGCTCTGCAGAAATTAGCTTGCATTAGACTTAACCAGAGCAGCATGTCTTACTCCCCTGAGAAGAGAGATGCAATTTACCCCTTGAGCTACATGCTTCTTTTGGATCCAGACCCATTGTACCATTTACATCAAATATGTAGAGCATTAGCCACAATGAGATGTAGACCAAAATAACAGCCTACACATCTCAGTTTACAAACCCAGTATTCATATGCTCCCCAGGGTTAAATGCTGACTTTGAATGGGGGACAGAAGCACAAATGAGTGCATTCCCTTTCTTCCCGAGAGGCCCCAGCACATCCCTGTTCCTCGGCAGAGACACGCATTAATTCATGACTCTTCCTGGGCAGCCGGGGCTGGCCGCGTTCCCACCGCGCTGAGCTGGAATGCGGAGCTGCCCATTCCTAGTTTTTGGCAGGCTGCTGGGGTCAGCCTCTGCCATTGACTCAGCTGCCCCTACTTGCTCCTGGCTTGCTAATCTGATCCCTCCAACACCATGGAGATGACTCCCACTCAAATATTTGGCTTTGTGAGAGGCCAGCTTGCAGATAAGGTGCGAAACGGAACGTGCCACAGAAATTCATGGGAAGAGCACATGCTTATCATGATGGCAACACACGGGATGACTCTAGTCTGAAATGTGGCTAACCATGAATTTGTTTGTTTTTTCCTGAAGAAAAGCTGTCTTGCTTTAGGGAGCTTTCAGATCTCATCTGCTTTCCATCTTCTACACATCTCATTCCACTTGGACAATGAAACTGATTCTCATTTGACCTTACTTCAAGTGTTACCTGGGCTTCCCAGCTGTCCCCATCAGTGAAAGGCTGCAATGCACAGGTCTGTGCTGCAGACAGAAACAAGTGAATTTCATTGAAACACCATGAAACCTTCTTTCTTACATAAGCATCTGTAATACACACCTATTTCAATAATAAAGTAAATGTGCTATTTTCACTTTCTTCTGCTCCAGTCCTACTCCCAGGGGATCTTCATACCTTGTCCCTAATGTGGACCTTACCCTTTCTGACTGAGGTTGCCAGGTCCACCCTCACTCCTATGAGGACTAGAAATCTCCCCAGCCATTCTGCTGGAGTTGAGGGTGGGTTTTTCTGCAATTTCCAAACTGAGTCGCTGACCTTGTCAAACAGTTCTTCAAAAAAAATCCCTCTGGGATTCACAGGGCATCATTTATACATTCATAAGTGAATGTAACTAATGTACGTTTGTATTCTTAGGCTGTTTATCTACTCCATGCATAAGGGAAGACTGTCACTCTGAGAGCTGTGGCTTCTGCTGGCCATAGCACCAGAGTGTGGCCCAGCTGAATGGGCTCCCAAACACCTTGTTTTGCTCAGGGTGCTTCAGATCCCCTGGCACAAATGCTGGATCTCACACTCTGAGTTAGGTACAGCAACACCAACAAACCACTCTCGTCTCAAATGTAAATATAACCCAGCATTTCAATAGCTGTGTTGTTATAAGTAGACTTGATACGGCCACAGCACAGTTACCAAAACACTGGATTAGACACAGCTGTCTCACAAGCCAATCCAATTTTAACTCATTCATTGAGTGGCATCACAGGAAGCTCAGCCACTTTTGCCTGAGCATTGCACAACCCAGATCAAGAGCCAAAATGTTCAAAGAACTGTGCCTAAAGCTGTGAATGTGGAGCCTGTGTAAGGCAGCTCTGATGATGAAACCACCTTCTGGTTTAGCTGCCTGGTGCTCCATGGACATGTCCCAGGATTAAACAAACAGAAGTCCATTGGGTCTATGGAGCCATTTTAATGCATATGGTCCTACTGTGATGAACACAACATTTGTGTGCACACACTGTATTCATTACTAAGACTGGTTTCAAATGCCTCAAAAACTCACCAGCTCAAGCCTTAAAGCATCTTGGTATTTAAACCGATAAATGTCAGAATTCCTATGCTCTTCTTTTGAAACATTAAGTCTTTCCAATATTTCTTTCCACTCTGAGGGGCTATGAATTCCAAAGAGACAACAACAACAAAGCTTTTATTTTTGTTTCATTTTTTTAAAGAAAGAAAAATTAAAGCTTTTATAAAGTAATGTGATTCCAGAAGCCAGGGACATTAGAGACTACAGATTCAATAAGCTGCAATAAATTTAGACTGGTAATTCTGCTTCATAAATTACTTTTGATTTCTTTTCTCATTTATACACACACATGAAAAATGAATACTTCAACTTACTCCTGATTTGTACCTATTTATGAAGCAAGAATCAGACTTCCATTGTATATAATATGATCATAAACCCAGCAATTATTCATGACTTATGATCACAAAAAAATTGTAAATGTTCAACTGAAATAATGGTACAGGATAAAAAACCAAGGGAAATTAAAGAGCTTCACAATCTTATTGTCCTCTGATTCTGCTTCCCTTTCTGTGATCCTGGGGACATTTCCTACCTACCACACAGTGATGATTTACAACTTGCTATATCATGCTATGGATATCTAAGAAACCTCTTGAATTTGATACAAAAAATATTGGCAAAATGTAAAATAGAATACCACACCATCTTAGCAACACCGAAATATGTGTTCCACATCTACAAAACTGATGGAACAAGCTATAATAAGGTGATTTGTTTAATTACTGTTGTTATGTAGTGAAGCTGTATTTTGGAAGAGAGGAAATGGTTTGTGATTGATTCCATCTCTCATTTCACTCCCAAACAAAAGTTTTGCTTTAAATCCCAATAAAAATCAATAGAGAGACTTCCAGTGAACATTACCTGGACTCCAAACGAGTAAACAACTCATTCTACATATCTGTTCATGTACTTCCTGCCTCAAAGTAACTTCTAGAGCAAGTTGCTCATATCTGACTTGCACATTCTCTGCCACTTCTATTCCTCAGTATTTTAAAATTCAAAAGAACCTAAACTACTGTATTTTGTGGGTTTTTTGTTTTGTTTTGTTTTTTGCCTCTACTGAAGTATAGCTGGTGTTTGCCATGCATGCATTAGTTTCTATAGAAATGTGTGTTATAACTTCAGTCATGGTCAGGGGCTGTACTTTGATTTTGCTGTGGTATTTGATTTGCTATGAGATTTACAGGTTACCAATTTCCAGCTGCCTGTACATATAACAGAACACACATAAATAAATTAAAAAAAATTTTAAAAATCATAGCTCAGGTTTTTTAGAACAACCATTCCATGTAAAAATCCAGGCTGGACATTTTCCAGATTTCCTATGTGTAAAACTATGCTAGAGAAGTTTGAGGACTTTATACTAAAGCCATGTCTAAGAAAACAGAAGGAAAGCAAATAGTTCTTTCTGATGTCCCATAAGGTGTGGTGAAGAAACTGAAATAGAAAGATCTATGATAGTAAAAAAATTGATACCCTCACTAGTGGGAATAGAAGCAGTTATAGACCAATAATGTGGAGAATAAGAAGATGCAATTACAATCCCACCAGCCAGCACAAAGGGTATTGTGTGTGTCAGTGGAAGGACTACAGAACCCAGATCCACCTGAAGTTCCCCAAGAGGAATCCCACAAACAGTGGAAAGACTTTTAAATTAATGCAATATTTGTCTAATTGATTGCCACTACATAAAATGGCACATCTCTAAATCCTGAGCACCAAATGCTCAACAGAAGAGGGCAGTGAAAGTGCCTCACTCATTTCACAGCTGTGCTGAGATGCCTTTCCATGACTCCTTTATATTCAATTTTACATTCTTACACAACTCCCAAACTTGTCTCGATGCCATTTAATTAATTGAAATCGCTCCTGCAGTCTGAGACTGAACACTGAATGTTGTAATCCCTCTTGTTTAAATCAAGATTCTTTCAAATGTGGGCAAACATGCTGTCTGGTAGGTGTGCCTCCCTAAACATGTCAAAGAATAATCTGCCTGCGTGTCCGATTGCCAAGCCACGTGGCTTGGCAGCCCTGATGCAGTGGGATAAATATTATACCACACAATACAGAGAGACACCTGGGCTTGGGGCATGCCTGGGTGACACACCCCGAGGCTAAACCTCCCATTTTTACATTTCTTGCTCTGTGCTGAGAATTTTGCACATGCTTTCTTGCCATGGCCAAACCTGCTGGACACAGAGGTGAAAGGTCTCCATAAAACCAGGCAAAAGCAGTTTGGGAAGGGCAGGAGACAGAGAGGCTCTGTAAGAGACATATCTGGCCTCTGCTGCAGCAAGGATGGGGCAGAGATGGGCCAAACCAGCCAAAGCATGGCTGAGGACAGAGGGATGAGTTCAAACCTTCCCCTTTCCCAGCAAGGTCTTTGTGCTCATATTCTCAGCATAGAGAGCAGTTTTGCCTTGGCAAGTCATTTTTTTATCTTCCACCAACTTTATGGCTGTGCTGGATCCAAGCTGATGAAGGGCTAAGGATGCTGTCATAGAGGGGCAGAGGCAACCACAGCCACAAAAAACATTTGCCACAGCCCTGGATCATCTCTGCTGCCCCACAGCCCATAGAGGAGACTCTCCTCTTTGCTCCCTCCATATAGCCTGGGTGCAGCTTGGTTTACAAGTTATGGGGATCTGGACAGAGGCTGATAATGTATTCTTAGATCTAAGTGGCTGCCAAAAAAACCCTCGTGGAAATCAAGCAAAGCTGCCTGTGAGAACAGCTGAAGACAAGCAAGTGTTTGTCAGACAGCTACAGATAACTGCCAGGCTCCAATACTCAAAACAGTACCAGGAATTTAGTCACAGAAAATCCTGAAATGCAGCCTGCCTGACTACAAAACCCTGAGTTTTTAACAAGAGTTGAAAAACAGTCTAAAGTAACTCTGCTAGTTATGCAGAAGGAACACTACAGTTCGATACTCTTTAAACAGGAAGTAAAATTCAGGTCCTATTTACATTTTATAAGAAAAAAGGTTGTAACAGCAATCCCAGGCAAATATGATCCTGGAGTAAGAAACAGCCATACATTTATGCCCTGAAGCCCCTCTGCTGATTGCCACCTCCAACTCATCCACCCCCATGCCTATGTTTCAATATTATCTCCTATAAAAAGTTGAATTCCATAACGTTAACAGGACAGATGCTCCCTGTCCTGTCTGTATGGCAGGGTTTATGCAAAATAAAATAGAAATCCTTAGAGCTGGGAGAAGCAGTTATTGCTATGAATAGTCCAACCATGAGTTATTCACATAAGGAAGCTTTTACAGTGTTGAAAAGCTAAGCCCAGAAATTCTGCTGTGATTTTTAATGCCATGAAAACCTGCATTTACTTATGAAACAAGGGGGCATTAAAAACCATATGGACACAGAATAACTCACTGAAAAGCACAAGGAGCTGCATCATTAGATGGTCTGTCACCAGTTACTTGTGCACAGCCACACTGCTTTAGAATCTTGTGTGTTACCATTCCCTACACACAACTAAAATTCTGTGCCTAATGTGGCATAATATTTGGCTTGAACATATGACAACAGGAAAGCCTAGTCACATATATTTTATATATAAAACAAAATCACAGGAGAGTAGAAGTTTGCAATCCACAGCTCATGTATTTCAGGTTCAAGCATCATATGAGCTTGATTCACTTGAGTCTGCTTTTGGAAGAATCATGCTCAGCATGTGCCCAAGAAGGCAGGACAGGAAACCTACCCAGAGGCCCCACCTGCAAAGCTCTTCTATCATGAGATGAAAGGCTGAAATGAAGGAAGCTCTGTGTCAGCTAATGAGCACTGACAGGACCAGTTGAGATTTTTATATGGATTAGATTCCAAGAACTCACCCACATACCTTCAACAGCCTATTAAATCATTAGAATGAAACACAGGGAGTTAGAAAGCAAAAAGCCAAGCAACTTTCACGGTTTCTGCTCCTTTCTTTCCAGTTCTGGAAGTTTGACACTTCCACCTCCTTTTCAGAAATCTCTCAGAAACTTGTTTTCTGGGGAAGGAAACCTGTTCCTGTTTTTTTTTTTTTTTGCTGTTTGGTGACACACACATGGCATTACTACTTGTGCTACCAACACCTCCTTCCCAGAAGCATCAGCATGCCTTTGACTTTTAGACTCTTGACTACGTGTCCTGCTTCTCCCTCGCTGACTGCACTGGTAAAATAAAGTCCATGAGCTCCAGCACAGGTGCCTCTCTCTACAGAAATACCCACAGCAGAGGACACTGCAATTGCAGACTCATTCCCAGAACTGCAGGATGATTCAAAGCCTCCTGGGGATGCAGCAAAGGGACAGCAAATACCAGCTCCTTTTCTAAAAGCCTTACAATGCATCAACCGTCATTTCCTATTTGCCTCAGATCAATGACTCTTCAAATCTCCATCCTATATTAATGTGCATCAGATGCTGATATTAAATTAAATCCAGCTAAATTAAATTAGGGAAGATTGGTGATGACGGTGAATGTAGAGAGATTGTTGCCAAATGAGGCTGTCCCTCCACATTCAGCACTCCAATGAAATGCAGCCTCACAATAGGCAGCTCATTCTTCCACATTTTTTGCCAGCTGGGTAAACAGAGAGCTTAAGGCAAGAACTGTAAATGTGATCTGACACCCAAATCCATAGAAATAATTTAAATAATTGCCCAAGTGCCTTAGCTAAGGCAAAGGGCACTCACTGCATTCAGAGATTCCACTGTACTATTGAAAACTGTTCTGGCATTTTTCCACAAGGTTTTAGGAAATTAGCTCCAAGCACCTGAATAGGAAATTTTTTACCTGATTTATCCAAAATCACTCAGCAAGCTCTGATGAACAAAATCTAAATCTTTTATTTACCCACTCTCTTTTCTAAGCAGTACAGGCATCAACATCCCAATCTCAAATGGCAATCCCAGTCATCTGAAATTCAGCAGAATATTTTGTTGAGCATCCTTTTGAATTTCACAATACAAAAAAATCTGGGCAAACAACACATTAACTGCAATAAAGAGCGTGTCTGCACCACAACCAAGAGATGTGAAAATGCAACCATGCACTTGCCAGGCCTGCCAACACCTCAGGGTGCTTATGCAGAGAGTTCCCTGCCACAGGGTTACCTGATTTAACTAAATTAAAGCCTACTCAGTACACCTGCAAGGTGGCTGTATATCATCACAGCATATCAGAGGCAGACACACTCAGGCCTTCAGATTTCCTCCAAGATATCCAACGAAGTGCATTAAAATATCCTGGGTTTTCTCTCTGTGTGCTCAGCAATATCTGTCATAGTTGCAAAATTAAGGATTATTCTGTATGTCGGTCTGGTTTTCCCAAACATCAAAACATAATCTCACATTTAAAGGGACAAAGTACCCACAAAAACCTCATTCTGCCTGAGTTTCTCTGCTTGCTCTTACTCGCTAATAACTAAATTTACTCCACTCTTCAGAAGGAGTTTGTCCTTCCACCCTCCATAAAACCATTTCTGTTGGAAAAATTAACAAAGATCTCTGAAAATGCACCTGCCCATGGGAAACACATACTGATGGGAGATCTGAGGATAAGATATTTGGATAACTGAGCACAAAACACTGTCTTTGGATATGAAGATGGAAAACAGGCACTGGTACAACTGAAGGCATACTGAGCAAACCAGGCCCTGAGTT
The DNA here is from genome assembly GCF_963662255.1 of Cinclus cinclus. Classification (NCBI taxonomy): domain Eukaryota; kingdom Metazoa; phylum Chordata; class Aves; order Passeriformes; family Cinclidae; genus Cinclus; species Cinclus cinclus. Next base: position 5,951,527 of record NC_085046.1, read on the forward strand.
ACCTGCTTTGTAGCACAAGGAGGAGATGTAGTTTGTCTGGTCTACCCTCCAAAGTCTTTTCAAGCAACAACCATGAGTGAATGAGTGCTATGATGCAAAAAAGCCCCCCAAAATGGGAGCTCAGGAATGCTAATTTAAATAGAAGCACCTGTTACACAAAAACTAGGTGAGCCAGCCAGCAGAAAAGGTCCCATTTATGTGAGCAGAGAAGTCCAATTTGAAATAAACAAACTTAAAATTTTTGTTCTGGTTTTGATATTGAATCCCTCTTGACAGAATTCCTTCATCTTTCTGTGGCCAAGACTTATCATATTCTGTAAAAAACAGGGAACGAAGACTGAAACTGCTGTTACTACCCCACACCATGACACATTATGGCAGATAGCAAATAGATCGTAAAGACTCTTTAGAACTGCTACAGTAAGACTCCTGAAAAGAACTATTTAGGCAAAATGTGTTTTGGGTAAGTAACACTAAAAAAGTTGCATGTATAAACAATTAGTCTTTGTCAAATTCTCCAGTTGTTGACACCATCCTGCTACAGTCCTTCACAACATCCCCTCTTACCCTGTTTGTATTCCTTGCCCTCTCCTGTAGGAGCTGTCTGCCACTGTTAGCCAGGATTTACTATATTTGATTTCTTCCCTGTGAATGAGAGCAAAAAAAGGTAAAAGACCTACTGACTTGAGCAGTGTCAGCAGAGACAGCAGCCCCTCTGCCATTCAGCTGCTCCTCCCTGCTCCAGTTTGAGTGTCAGCAACATGGTCCCCTCTGAGCAAAGCAGCTCAGCTTTAGAGCATCCCTCAATCGAAGTGAGAACCTCCCGTGTGTGAGTAGGAGTCAGCTGGGGTGAAACTCAAGCTACCAGTGCAGTGAACACAACCCTGATTTTCATCTGCTAAATTAATCCCTCTTCTTACGACAACACATTTTCCTGAACGACCTCACCTAATGGGCTTTAAAATTGTATAGGTCATATTTCTTTTGTCAAGTCTTCTCTCAAGACTGAAAAGAGCTGTAGGAGACTGAGAGCAAGGGGGAAATCAATCTGCATCATCATATCACTTTCCTGCAAAATATTGCTTTTGAATACAACTCAGCTATTTTGTTCTCACATCCTTCACAATGCCTGAGCAAGCAACACAGAGCTGAGATTTGCTACTTTTCAAGTGTATAAGTACATTTGTCAGCTCATATTTCTGTTTAATCAGAAAGACATGCCTGTCTCTTTGAAGAAGGATATTATTGTGAAGAATGTAATCAGCTTCCTCTGCCCTGAAACGTTCCTTTTGCCACTAGACAATGGAATAAATCCAAGAACTCCTGTGAGTTCCCGTTTCTGATCACTGGTGCACACTGTCTTAGCTATGAGTTCTTCAGACAGTCTCCTACATTGCAGGCTTAAAGTTCCCTTTGTATTTCCTGTTCTTCCAGATTCCAGTGGAGCCAGGATGAGTTCTGGTACCTGCCACTAAACACAGCATCAGTGTGAGCAGGGAGTAGGTTCAGGCTGGGATAATGAGCCTGAATTTCAGAAAGCAAAAAATGGATACAGACTTGTTCTATTATGCCCTTAGAACTGCATAAAGGGAGTTTGTTCTGTCTCCTTCTCTCAGGTTGTGTACCCTCAAGAACTCAAATATCCAGCTCTTCATGGCAGGAGGGTGATTGTATTGGGTCATGTAAGCCAACAATGGACAGAAGTCTGCCCTGATGCAGAGTGAGCTGATGCCTCATCTATTTTTTAGTTATCCAAAACATTAAAACATGAAAAAACTCTCTAATTTCCATTTAGCTGATTAGCAGCTTTTGGGAGGAGGATGTTCTTTATGTATAGAGCAATGTCAAACTCTGCATTTTATAAATATGGATAGATACTTTCCAGGAATGGTTTAAAAGTATATACATTAAAGAAGAATTTGATAAACAATGTCTGCCCTGGGGTGTATGTCAGGACAGGTCTTGTCACAAAATCCTTTAAAATGGAAAAGCTCATAATTTCAACTCTCACTTATTTCTGTTTCATTTTCTTACCATGGCAAGCAGGGACACTGGGTATGGGTAGGGCTGGACACAGGGACTGAAGAGAAACACACCAGTGGCTCACCCACAGTTTTCCCCTCCTGCACCCAGGAAAGATGTGGTAGCCTTACAGAGCTGCTATTGAATTTAGGATCAGACTTTGCTGAACTTGTCCTACTCATCACTTCTAACCTGCTTTTACCTTCTCAGCACTTCAAATCTTCTCTCTTCAACACTGGACTTGTGCTTACAGTCTCTCCTTATACCTTGATAACCTTGTAACAGTGATGTGAGTCCACATGCGGGAAGAAAGGAGCCAAGAAGAATATAGACAGAAGATCCTGAGGCTGAAGGATAACCAGGTAACTGGCAGATTGCTCATATCAGGATCAATAACAATTTAGGATACTGAGGCACCACGAGGATCACAGAGTGAGGCTTCTTTTGTAATTGTTAGTTACTTTCAGAACACCTTGATGGGATCAGTTAATATTATCAGAATTGTACAGACTGGAAAATAGATTTTCTGATCCTAATTGTGGTGTCCTTATGATGAAACCATGGGCCCACCTATACATCAGCAATTTTTTCCATGGCATATATACATCTCTGTGCCTCTGTCTGCCACACCACCTCGTATGAATAATAGCACAGCTGTGACCAGCAGGCTGGAACAGGTATAACCAGGCATGGAGGCACTCCAGTGTGAGCTGGCCCGCTGTCAGAGAAGCGCTGCTTCAGGAGAAATTTGGTTATAACATATCAGGAAGGGAAAAAACCCAACAACTCATTTGCACATATAAGGTTTTTCTCCTCAGCTAGAGGAATGCAAATACCAGGCAGCCTTTACATTGCCTCCAACGGTTTGGCTGATTATCACATTTCTAATTCCAGTTCACACAATCCACACAGCACCTTCTTATTATGGATGTGCTGCTGACATGTGCAGAGACTGATTAGATAGTCAGACACAAGCCAAGGAAATAATAAATATACAACTCTACTTTTCAGAGAATTATTTTCCTATAGGCACAGTTGTGTGCAGAGTTGAATTTGTCTTCAAGGCAGTCTGATCTGCCTTTTCTTTGCGAAAAGCTTTCCAGCTATTAAGTTAAATCTTCCAGACAGATAAATCACATAATAACACTTTTTGGATTTATCATTTTCCCATCTTCTAGAAAGGGAACTATTTTTGACTACACTTATTACAGGTCTTACAAAGCTGCTTTGCTAATCCTATCAGTGAGCCAAGAAATACTTTTCCCCTTACATGTCCCACCTTGCAAATGCTTCCATTCCTTGTTCATCAGTGTAGGAGAAAAATACACCACAAAGGCCAAGCTTGCTTCTTTTCAGATAAGCAGTGCCTTAGGTGGCCAAGGGCATACCAGAGTGGGCAATCTACAGAGGTAAATGGGTGGGCTGCAGAACAAAAATAACCTCATTTTCTGTCAAGCTCTATGGTCAGGCCCAAGGGTGGCATCAGTGGTGGCCTTCTGTCTAACTGGTCACTTTTGGGCTGTGCTCAAAAGCAGCTTCATGACACAGAGATGCAGAGTGAGCTGCAGTTATACCTTGCAATAGATGACCTTGGGTTTCTACTAAGTAAGCTCAAAGAAGACTCAGTAAAGCCAGAGAAGATGCAGAAAAGGCTAATAAGGTTGATTGGAGGTTCAGCGTAACACTTCAGTTTAGGAAAATATGACTGCAAGCAAAGAATATGGCAGAAGCCTGTAAAATTTGGCATGGGATGGAGATGGTAAACAGGGAAGCATCAGATAAAATTAGTGGCTCAAAGCAAATACAAATAAAGACTTCTGATATATCACATTCTTAAACAGAAGAACAGGTGCTGTTGTAGTTGCTGGAAGTTTGGTTTTGAAACGAAGTTGGACAAGTTCCTGGAAAGAAACTATTTAAAGCCTACCAAACATCAGCTTTAGCTCAGGATGTGAGCCACAGAGCACTGGAGGCTGGGACAGTACAAGGGAAAACGTGGCCCTTATTTTTCTGTACTGTTCTTACACTACCTATGTCAGTGGCAATTGGCACAAAAAGAGAATGATCTAGATGGATAAGTGGCCTGGCCTGGTACACCTGTTCTTGTGCTTTAACTGAAAGTGAGTTTCAAAGCAGTAAAAACAGTAATGTAACCTTACACCCAAGCAGAACATGCCTTTATCCTAGTGCCATCTGTACAATGGTTATGATAAAAATACCTTATTTCCTACAGCCTAAACTTTACCATTTGAGAAATTATATGAATGGTACCCATCTTTTAGAGATACTACATTATCTACAACTGAACAAATAACACAATGACAAGGAGTTGCTCATGTTATTAGCCAAGACCTTCCAGCCACCTAAATGTAATGGTACGTGCTGGTCCAATTAGTCAAGGGTCTGTGAAGAGGTCTTACAGGGTAAAAAGACATCAGGTATCAAATCTGATTTTCAGAAGCACCAGCTGTTGTAGAGTGTTTAATGCCTTTTGAGGTCAAATCCTCCTTTTTGTGTTTATTTTGGAATCCAGGATGAGGGGCTCAGGCTGCTGTTTTCGGAAGTGTGAAGAGTCAAGTCCAAGCTTACATGGCCTGTTTATGGTTTCAAGATGTTGCAACAGCAGCCAGAGGATCAGACCTGGTGGATTCCCGACTTCTATTAGGAAAGAAGCTGGGGAGGGACAAGCAAGCTGGAATTGTCCTGCCTGCAATGCCGAGAGGATGGATCCAAGTCACCTTTAAACACAGCACCCGGATAACGCCGTGTCAGCGCAGCTCGGGGCTGGCCGGGGAAGCAAGGTGAATTACTAACTCCATTACGGGGCAATTGGGAAACTGCTGCTCTCCTTTAAATTAACAATCAGCTAATTTAAAGTTGGCTTCTGTGGAGTCATTTTGCACTGCAGGACTGCAGCATAGGCACACTCAAGTCTGTGTGGTCACCCAAGGATATGCAGGGACACAAACTCACCTTGGCAGCTGCAGTGAGAGGCCATTTCCTATCCCAGCATGGAGGGAAAAACTTCCACTAGCATGATTCCTTCAGCCTAATTATTTTCTAGTTTAGGTTGACTTTCCCCTTCATGTATGGACCTCGCGGATCTAATTTTTGGCTGAGAGCCAGCACCAGGTGTATCATTCCAGGTCCTGACCACTCACCAGTTCCACCCAACAGAGAAGCAGCATCTCTTGATCTCCCAGAGAGTTTTGTAATTAAATATTAAAGAGTGCTGCTCATTCGCTGTTTTCCAGGCTTTCATTTCAGCTGGCACTTCAAACCCATAGTATCATAATTTCTCTACAAGTCTCCTCGGTTAGGATTAGTTTTGTCAGTCTGGAGTATTTTACAGTTTTTCTGTACTAGTCTCCTACATCTCAAGGTTAGTTTATGCTGCTGGGATTTCTTGTACGGGTACATTGCTGCTTTGCTTTATGCTCTGTATCAGACTGGTGTTTATTTTGAGAAAAAATTGTAATGCTTTAACAGTAAGACCCTTGTTTACAACCCTTGAAGTTCAAGCAGACTTCACAAAGTCTCCAGCTTTCCGATTACCACTGCCTGGAAGGATCTCCATGAAGTTTTAAACAAGGACCTGGCTGATAGAGGAAAACTCTGGTATCCTATTATAGGATAAGGGGAGGAAATAGGGAAGAAAATAAACCCAAATCTGACAGCAGGAGAAAGTTGTCACCTGCTCTGGGGTATGAAGGGGAGTTTTAGTGCATCTCAGTGGAAACAGTAGCTTCTTCAAAGGCAGAAGCACTTCTAATAATCAAAAAAAAAAAAAAAAACAGGTAAAAAATCAGTTTACTGTCAGGAAAAGATCATGTAAGGAGAATACTGGTACTGGCTACCCTGCTCTTTCCTACAGCACATTTTGTAACTGTGCCAAATCTGATGCCAGGCTGGAGCTGAGAATAAAAGCACTAGACAGGGCATTTATTGGCACTAACTTCTGCAATTTGGGGAAACTTCTGCCTTTTAGCAAATACAGCACTGTCACCTTGAATGACAGCAACCAGCATCTCCAGAAGACTTGTGACTACACCTGCACAAGTCTCTGAATGATATGCACAGTTCATTTGATCTCATCTCCTCATTAACATCTCTGAGTTGGAGACATTAATCCAAATATTGATAAAGCTTTTGCTCCCCAAAATGCAGTGACAGAGGGCTGGAGTCAAGCCTGGGGTGGGCTTAGCATCACAGGACCTTTTCAATGAATGATTTTCTTCTGTTTACAAAACTTCCATTTCTATTTTCACACCTGCTGTTTGGGAATACACTTAGGATACCTAATAACTTTGCAGTGCAGTTCCTTCAAAGCTCCAAAGCTGATCAAAAACATCATCTGGTGAAGAGGTAAGGAATATGGGTCCATTCCCCAGATAGTGTAAAAGCAGTGGATCTCAAGTGGGGTCAAAAAATGTACTGTACTAAGAACTAATGTTAAATTTTTCAATAATATCCTTGAAAAGGATGGAGGAAATTGGGGATTGGTGCCCTCCCTTGTTGCACAGGTGCATGTCAGCATTGAAAAGTGCTTATCTTAGTTCTTGGAAGATTAACTAAATGTAAAAGATGCAATTTATAATACTAAAAACAAGAATCATGATATACAGGGCAAGAGCAGTTAAGCACCTACACATTTTAATACCAGCTGTGTCTGCAAACTGTCAGCCCTAAAAGGTCACTAAAATAATCTGGCCCTTTATCAAGAGCAAACTCCTGCTGATTGATAATGCTGAATACCTGATGCTAATTCCAGTCATCGCTACAAGGTAAATTAACCCTTTCCTGAACATCATAAGTGCTGCCTGTGATATATGAGCTGTCTTTATGCAAATTCTGTTCTTTTCCCATCAAAGGCATTTTCAGTTAATTCTCTAGCTCTTTAACAAACTTTTCATCTTGTTGCTATTTTACCTTCACACCTACTGCCCTATCTTCATGAGGCTAAGATATAAGCACTAGCTGGGTTTGGAGGAGAAATAGGATCAAGTATCATTTACAGGTCCCTTACAGAGGGCCCTGTCGCTATCAGGTGCCAAAATACTCAGCTCCCCTTAACTGCAACGTGAGATAGCAGTGACTTCACCAACAGCATTTGGCTTTTTTCACCTTTGGGTCCCTCACAGACTCCTGCAGACATCAGCAACAGTTTCATAAAGGAGAAGGGATTTTGATAACTTATACACAAGAGCACAGGAGGTTATCAGCTCTAGTGACAGAGCTGCAGACCTGCCCATAGGGAAGATAAGGTCCCTTGTATGTCTTAACCAGCTAAACAACATCCCACAGGGTTTCACATCCCATGTGCTGGGTGATAGCTGCAAACACATCCCTCTGATAAAAAGTCATGTCCTTTGCTAAAGCTTCAAACCCAGTGACACAAGGGGGCTTCGCAATAAATAGATTCCCCTGAAATAATTGTTTTATGTGACAGGTTATTCCTAACAGGTTTCAAATGCTCGAGACTTCAGTCAATACCTGACTCTACAGCTCTTGCTATCACTGCCCTTTTTGATTTCCTTTGGTTTTCTTTCCTTGAGATCAAGGTGATCTATTTTTAGTGCAGGGACTGGTTAAGTGAGGAGTTGCTATAGTGACAGATAGCTGATACAAACTTGAGTCCCACTGCAGTTCCTGGGGTTGAGAAAGGAACATTCCCCAGAGTGGGGCAGCAGCTGGGGGTGCCCAGACACTGCTCAGCTCAGGGGGCATTAAAAACTGCCCAGGACTCTCAAAGTGATGCTTAACGCATATGAAACAGCCAGAAGGCAGCCTGGGTACCTGTTTTAGGAAACACACACATCTTGCTGCCTCTGTTGGCCCAGTAAATGTGCTGGTGTTGGTCTCAGCTTTGCAATGGTCCCCTTCTCCAACTCAGCTGCACAAATACATCCACCAAGAAGTCACTCTGTTCTTGAATGTTCATCAAAACAAGAACAATTTTGTGCGTGCATCGAGAATTCCATAGGAAAAGGTGTACAGCCACAATAGTTGAAACTCCAGCTTTCCTTGCAACTGAACAACTGAGCATCACAGAAATGCTGGTTGGGAAGGATGTCTGGAGACCCCTTCTTCCACGTCCCACCCAAAAACAGGTCTAGTATCAACCAAGACCAGGTCAACCATGGCTTTGATTAGAAGACTCTTAAAAATCTCTTAGGATAGAGGCCACAGCCTCTCTAGGTTACCTGTGCCAATACCACACCAACCTCTTGAGGCAGTTTTTGCTGAATCTGATCCTCCTCAGGAACAAATTCTTGCCTTGTCCTCCTTATTTTACCATCTGTGACTACTAAGGAGACTTTGGCTCTATCACCTTTGAAACTGCTCTTCAGAGAGTTGCAAGTTGCTATTAAAGTGCACTTTAGTTTTCTCTCTGCTGGACAAAAAAATACCAAACAACCCTGCCAGTTTCCTCAGCCTCTCCTCACAGATCCCAAAACATCTGCTGTAGGTCACAAAACATTTTGACAGCCCTTCAGGAAAACCCTCTTCAGTTTCCCAGCCTCCTTCTGTCCTTCTGTTGAGGGGGAACCAGAAACTGGACACGCTATTCCAGGTACAGCCCAGCAGGCCAAGGTGGAGGGGGATAATAACTCCCCAGACTGGATTGCTCCATTCCTCCTGATGTAACCCAGTATGTGGTTCACCTGCTGATAGTGACAGCACATTTCTGGATCGTTTTCCAGATTATATCCACCACAACCCCAAGTCCTGGGATGCCTGACTCTCTGGGAGTCAGGACCCAGCATGTCCTGCTGCAGGCTCACCTCACCACCCAGGTCCCTGATGAACATTACCAGTCCCCATACTGTTCCCTGGATATTAACTACCCCTAAATTCAGTAATGCAATTAGGTCCCTCGGGAAATGCCAACATTACTCCAGCTTCTCATCCTTTTAACTCAGTCCTCCTCTCAAGGAGACTGGTGCAACCCTCACCTCTGAGCACCTATCCAACTACTGTACTCATTGTACCAAGAACCCTTCCACTGCAAGCTTTCCATCTCCTTCATGTCTCGGTTTGACTTGCCATCTCATTTATGCCCCATCTCTATTTCTTAAACTGATTTATTGCCCTGTTCTTGTTTATTATCCCTAATTATACTCTGTACAAGCAGTAAAAGTGTCAGAAAATCATCTGTTCCTCTCCAGGAGCATCGCCCTCCAGGAAAGGCAGGATTGTCACAGGGATCCTGGATTCACTACCATCATTCTTACTCTGACTGAAATAAAACCACAGGGCCAGATGGGCAGGATCTGTTAAACAATACGATGACTGTAGCTCTGAGTGTGTCAAAAGGGTCCTTGTTGTCCCACAGGGAACAAAGCACTGGAAAGCAGCTGTTTTCCAACGACTGGAAAAAACTCTGAAGAAACAACAGGATGGTATTAATGTCAGCTAATCCCATCACTCCTCCTCCAGCTGAGTTGCCCTGACTTTATCAAAGGAAGAGCAGAAAAAGGACAGAACGGGAACTCTCCAGTGCAAGTGCTGGGGTCTGTCCTTAAACCAAGTAAGGATGTGTGACCTTTCCAGCAGGGAGAATTTGGGCCCCTGAGCCAAGCCTGCCAGCTGCACCACGATATCTCACAGAGCAGCCCTTCACCTCCCGAAAGCGAAGCCTTCATATGTCAGTGTGACTCTGGAATGACAATCAAATGGCTGAAACAATTTCAAGGCGTTCAATCTCAGCATTATGAGCACTTTCAAGTCCTTGAACTGCTTTTAGGTTGGGCAAGAATAGAGGTGAAAGTAGAAAACAGCTGAATCTTGGAAATTCCTGGGATTTGCTGATCCACTAAACCTGACAAACAAACTGCCTTAACAACATCTTTGAAATTGCACTCTTGGGCAATTCACTGAAACTTTGAGCAAGGAGTCAAAACATTGATCTCTAATTAAACAAAAATGCCCACTTGCCTAAATGCTACTGTCAAGTGCAATTTTAGGTTGTAAAAAGACAGACCTAGGCTTGAAATTTGCTTTTAAAGTCTGACAACAGGATTTGTAATATAGTTGCATGGGAGTATAAATAAATTGTGGTCTAGCTTAGCACATTCAAATAAGTAGAAAGTCAGTCTAGGACAACAGCTTTTCATGCAGATATTCTTTTGAAGTGAGAACCCTTGGAAAGTACAGGGAAAGTGGGGAAAAATCATCTCTATGCTACTCTCAACTGGTGTAATAAGGATGAGAGAGGAGGCATGAAAATATGTAATTCCAGTGACTTTTAGTACGTAGGCTGTGACCCCCCAGCATCCATCTTGAAGGCACTCCAGGCTGTGTTCATTAAACTGAGGTGCCACAAATGAAAGTCTTATCTACACTATTTTATCTCAGACTCAAAAATGAATCAGATATTTATTCATATGAGAAATAACAGAGATAGTGTTCTGGCCTTATGTACATATCAGAAATTACTTGTTACCTGAAGATAACAGAAGTGGAGGATGGAAGAATGAAATACTGATAAATACATAAATATTATTTGCTGTCACAAAAAGGAAGGATCTGTACCCTCTTTCACTCACAGTCAGTTCCCAGCTTCCTTCTATCTCAATTTCTCCGTTTCCACTTCAATGAACTCCTCCCCATACTTGCATTTCATATCTTTGCTTAGATTCAATCCCAAGATTTGCTTTTCATTTCTTTCTCTCGGGAATAACAGTTATCCCACTTTTTAAATAACACTATTTGAATAATTGCAGAATTACAGGAAAGTGTCCTTCACACAGTTAATAATGAAGCCTTTCTGCTGTTGCTGTGTCTGGGGGAAAAACACCTGCACCCACAAGTAGCAACAAGGACCAGAACCACATGAACTCCTCCCAGATGGGAGGTCTCCCTGCCCAAAAACCTGCACAGTTTGTAAAGCAGCCCATTGAAAGGGAGGCTTGGCCCTGCTGCTCTCACCATGTTGTTGACAAGAGCATGTCAGTGCTGAGTAATGCAGTCATTTATAGTAATACAGATATTTTTGACCAAATTTTGTGATGAGACACACAGAGCTTTCTGGAGCAGGACTGGGAAGAAGAGTCAGTGGGCAGATTCATTTGCAGTACTGATCTGAAAATTTGTGCCTTGAGAACACACTGTATTTTTACAGGTCTAACCTGCCCTTCAGGCAAAAATAACTTATTTGAAAATAAATTACTCAGAGAATTTGCATTCTTGGACAACTCATCACAAGGGCAGAGTCTATGTCTCCTTTAAGCTTGCAAAGGGCTGCAGAGGCAGGATGCTGCACTCTGTTCAATACACCTCCATTTCAGTTTCCACCAAATCAGTGGAGATCTTATGGGGTTTATTAATGTCTGAATTGACAGGTGCCTTCTTGAAAACACCTTGCTGCTTCTACTGATTCATGCCAGAGCTCTTTTCCCCTCATTCAGTATGCCTCAAAACTGTGCACAAAGCCAGGATGTGCCAGAAAGCACCAGGACAGTGACAGAAGGAAGCAGAAAACAGCAAATTAAGAAGTCTCAAACATTTAATCAGGCTTGTCACTGCTTTTCTCCTACCCAACAACCAACTACAGAAATTTCACAGCTTCCAGGTCTCGGTGCTCTCTGTAGAACAAGATTAATCAGTACTGCTCAGCTGGGGCTGCACATCTTCTAAAATCACTGTCAGCTCAACAGAGCATGAAAACCAATAGAGAAAATCATTAACAAACCAAAGCTGTCTCAGTTTCTCATGCCCAGTCTCTGATGATGGTGGTTTTAAGCTGCTTTACTGGAGCAACAGGATTTTGCTTTTTCAGTTCATTTATGGCAGTGCTGGAACATGCAGAAATTCCTTTATTCTTATTTATTTCTCCAGATTTTTTTCACTATGATTTCTCCCCCACTGCCTCATAACAAAAACATCCCACCAGAATGAGAAAAATAAATATCTCTGATCCTCCCACAAACAGCACCACCCACTTTGGGGTGAAGCGTTGGGTGAGCTGCAGCTCTCCAGGCTGAAAGAGGAGATAAAATCCTGTTTCTTTTTTGCACCTGCTTCTCCATGCTGTTTTCACCCTGTACTTCTCCCACGTTTTCTGTCCCTGTTCTCAGGCTTGTGCCAATGGATGGTGATGATAGGCAGCCTGAATTATCCCCTGGGTTTTCATTTGCACTTGGAGAGGCTGTGAAGCACCAACTCTTCGGTTTGGTGTAAGTCCCTGCCCCATGGACAGCTGTATGAACTGGTCACATCCAATGGCACGTTACCTGCACATGGTGATCACGGATGCAGTCACCACATCCCCATTCTTGGGAAAGAAGAACATTTTCCCTGCTCAACACACGAACCACACCCACACCCAACCCCTGGGGTCTGGGAAGGACCATGACAAGAGATGGAAGAAGCCCCTTGAGTTGTTGACTGAGAGGCGAAGATATTTCCCTTTAGGTTGAGTATTTAAGGACAACCCACAGCACCTCCCAGATGTGCTCTAGAGCCTCAGCAGCCCTCCATTCCATGGTGGTTACAGAGACATGAGATAAAATATGCACTAAGTTATGAAGTGACTCTGGGACCACCTGATTCATGAGGGGCTGAAGCATCTTTGCAGTTGTGTTTATTGGGGTCTGAGACATCCAGCAGGCTCACTCCTAGTTTAGTCCTAATATGCACCTGATTATAACAACTGCCAGGGAGATTATCCTCAAGAGTGCCCTTGAGGTGGGACAGGAAAGGGGCTGAGAGATGGCACCAAGGTATGCTTGGAACCCCTTGGACCTGGCTTGTTGGGCCTCAGCTTTGGCACCTGATGATTAAAAGCCACCTGATTTAAGTAACAAACCCCAAGAGGAGCAGCATGGACAAGGAGAAGCTCCTGGGCATTTCCATGCAGCAAAAAGTCTCCAAAACATGTGTTTTGAGGCTAAATGCCTGGCTCGAGGCAGCCCTGGTGCAGCCTCACAGCAGCCACATGAGCTGCAGAGTAATTCCTTCACTCTCATAACTTGGGTAGGGAAAAAAACCACTCTAAACATTACTTCTTTTGCATATGTCACTTAGTCTTTTGTGGAGTACATGGTGTTCTTTAAAAGGCAGAGCAATTAGCCTTTCTGAGGTCAAAAATTTTTAACCTTCAGAAATGCCACAGAGCCTATCCATTTACAGTACATCAGGCTGCGGCGTGAGCTGCCAGGAGAAGAAACTGCCAGTACCCAGCACAGCAACTGCAAGAGGAAGGAGGAAACTATGCAGTGGTGATCTAGAGGCTGGAGAAATTTTGGGTAATCCCTGTTCTCAGCCCTGCCAAAATCCTGTTGCATAAATCAGGTTCCCTGCTGTTTGGTGGACAGCTCAAGCTTTGAGGTCTCCGTGTTGGCTGCTCCTCTCCCAGAGCAAACTGCAGGATCTCTGCATTCACTCCTGCTCTCATTTGCTCCTGGTACTCATTCATATTTTTCTCCTTTTCCTCTCTGTGTGTTCTTTGCTTCTGCTTGCATTCAGGTCTCCCCTTGCTGTTCACTTGGAATAAAAGGACTGTAAGGCTCCAAACCCAGGGAATTACAGAGATGACCATCCTTGGCAATGCCAATCTTTATTTCTCTATCAGGATGCAACCTCTGCATCAATGCAGAGGAGGGAAGGGTTTAGCTCAACTGATACACAGAAGAATGGTACTGCTTGATAATTTTAGTTGCAGTGGCCTGATGGCATCTAGCCCTGGGAAGTCAAGAAGCTGCACTGGCCCAATCCTATTTACAAGGACTCAAGGATTCTTCCTTAAAACCCTTATAGAAGCGGCCAAGAAAAATTAAACATTCCAAATTCAACCAGTCCAGATGTCAAATTTCCCCTTTTGGGTAAATATCAGGGGATATTTTCCTGTTTCTTTTCCCACCCCTTTTCTGAATACAATTTGAGCTCATTCAGCAACAGGGAGGCTGCTGTCATTAATTTCTCACCCCTGATGGTAGATGACAACCAAATGGGATGTGCTGGTGTGTGATCAACCCTGAGGAGCCACCAAGCCTGGCTGCTACCAGCACGCCTGCACACACTAATACTGATCATAAAACCTGCTGACTGCCAGCAGTTCCCTTGAAAGCTGCTCATAAAGTGTTTATTGAGGCCTAATAGCTACAAGATACAGATTAAATGTAGCACATAATGCAAAGGTTTTGTTTTGACATTTTCCAGCAATTAATTAAGGCCATTGGGGTGGAGGGCATGAGGGGAAGGCATTTGCAAGTGTGTTCACCTGTTCCCTGAAAGGAACCCAGAATCTGTTGGGATGGCAGAGGCAATCCCCACAGCAGGGTATCCAAGGAATACAGTAACTCAGACACACCCCGTTTGATTTTTTCCACCCCTGTGATTTGGTAGTTCTCTGTTGATGATGGAAGCGCAGGGAGCTCACCTGGTCACACTCTTACAAGAATGGCATCTGCAAAATCTGTAAAGTAAAAACTGTACAGAAAACAGCCTGGTGCTCACTGTGTATCACTGGAGTGGGCCACAAAGCTGGAATAATAGGAATGAGGAGAAGAAGGAGCAAGTATTTTGGCACTGCTGGCATTATATCTCCAATTCTTTTATATAACTCTGTCACAAACAGTACCGTTCATATAGTCAGGTTTTTTGGTGCAGAACAAATTCTCTTCTCCATGGAGGGAGTTGAGGACAAAGTTTAGAGTTACCACAAAGGAAGCAGACATGCAACACTATGTTTAGTAGTTCCAGCAGTGAATCCTTTTGCAGATACTGGCTATTCCCCTCTGAAATCACAATAAGACAGTGAATTAGTGGTCCAAAGTGCCGTTCAACATTCAATCAACAAATTGCATGGACGTTTCTATCCTACATGAGAATTTAGGATGTTTAATTAGAAATTTGGGAAGGAATTTTATGTATTTAAGATAAATATTCCCCTTCTCAGCATAAACCCTGAGACCTGTCTTTGTGCATGTTGCTGACACTGTGAAACTCCAGACCTGGGTCATTTCTCATTCACAGCACCTTGACCATCCTACCATTCTCTGGTGGGTTTAGGGAAACACAGAACAAGACACAGTAAACAGTTTTAGATTTAAAACCACTTAACTGTACACAACAGGAACAAAAGCAGAAATATTTGCATGGATTACAACTTTAAAATCACACAATCAATCATTAAATAAATTGGAAAACATTAAATAGAAAACCAAGGCCCCTGGGCAGCCATCCATCCAACAGCTGTAATTTCCCATCACTAAATGTACATGTGCATGTCCACACTGTCCAGCACTACTCCTAGTTTCATCATTCTGCTGGATTTGGCACAGTGACTCCTGATTAATAAAGAGTAAAAGAGCCTTGCTTACCCCTTGCACATGTCAGCCTCTCTAAACTGAGCCTTATTAAGCTGGTTCAGTGTAACATCAGTTTTAACCCTCTGAGTCACAGAACAGAATTGCTCAGTAACATTCACAGTCTTCAGAGAACCAGCTACCACTAGTCCATATAGGAAATGCATTAAAATTGGTATTTCTCCATTATTAAGAGAAAACACAGATCCTGTTGAAAAATCCCCTTTCTACTGACCAGCTGATCCCTGTGTGACACACAGATACTCTCTGACACACACAGCTCTGCACCTGTAATGGAGCTAATACTCTGTGACCAGGAAAAGCTTTTGATTAAGAGAGAACAGTCCCTAATTGTAACTCAAACACAATTATACTGATAACTGCAGTATCAGAAATACGTTTTTAAATGCATTAGTTACAAGACCGATAAGAATTTTTTTCTCTACTTAAAATTAATGTTTCAACAGATATTATTAGGCCTAACTTAGGATTTAGTTATTATTTTTCAGTTAAAGTAACATCAGGCAACAGCCCCTTCTGAACGCCATAGGATTTACTGTAGAGTTTCCTGTAACACCACGCTTTTCCTAAAGGTTATGGCAGATGTGTGTTACAGGTGTCAGCTCAGATTTTCATCTGTTGTGCAAACCAACACCAAAATAACCTCCATGAAACAAATGCACGATTCAGTCAGTGAAACTGGGAAGCACCACATTGTGGCTCAATTATTCACTATCACCCTCTGCCAAAGAGCAGTGTCCCTCCTTTCTGGACGCAGAGGGTCCTTACCAGACAGGCCCTGGGGGTCGGAGTGGCGCCTTTCCAAGATTTTGCATCGCTCCTTTCTCTTCTTGCTCCCTCTGAAGCTGCCAAAACGCTTCATGAGCTGCAACATGCACTCGTGTGGTCACAGCTGTCGCTCATGCCCGGGCTTGGAGAAAAAAAAAATCAGCACGAGGGGCAAGGCGAGGTGTCGTTTACACCAAAAGCCCAGGTGTGATAAAATAAATTTCCAGAAAGACAGTGTGGCTGAAAAAGAGTCCAGCTGGCCAAGAGCTCAGCTCTGAGGTGCCTGGGTCCCTTCGTGGAGAGCTGTCCTGCAGCAGGCTGCTGACCCTTGCTCGCCAGGCGCTTCCAGCCTTAATTCCGGCATGCGGTAACTGCCCTGCAAGTCTGTGTGGACATGGGGAGAAGTTCAAAGTCTGCCCAGCTTGCAGCCACAGAGCTCTTATACAGCAGCTGTCAGGAGTCTTGGAGACCAAAACAATGTTTCCCAGTGGAGCAGCTCATGTGGAAAAGGTCAGGAGCCGCCTGATAAGCTCCCTTGTATAAAAAATACTGACTGTGCAAAGGAGCCACCAGCCCTCTTGAAGGGAACTGTCATGTGCAGCTTGGCATGATGACTCCTTCAACAGGCTGTAAAAGGAAACCACCCCTGGCCAGACAATTCCTGGCAGCAGAATCCCAGGCGCTCTGGCACCACAACGTGACATCACCCAACTATTTTGATTCACGTGTGCAGGGTCTTGGGAGTGACAGGAGAGCCCAGCTGACTGTCCATGAGCTCCAGAACACTCAGCCCTCCACAGCTAATGACTAATGGATTCATGGGATTGAGCTCCTGCCAATTCATAAAAAGAAGGCTGATGCTTTCTGGAAAACGTAGCTGGAGTGATGGGCTGGATCTTCTCTGTGACATGCCCTCCCTATGCTGCACCTATCCCTGTGCTCACTGTAGATTGCTCTGCTCAAATTCTCTTTCTGCAAAGCAAAAGGCACCAGCACGGCTGTTTGTAACACAGCTAAATCTACCTCGTGGTCTTTTCAATGAGACAAACATGCACGAGGCTGTTGCTCATCCCAATCAGTCAGGCTGTATGATGATGTTAATCTCTGAGTCTGTACATTCAGAGCTGCTTATTTTAGGAAAGGGTTGATCATCGTGGGCTGGATCTTGAGCAGCTGGAAAGGGGTGCAAGCATGATCCAAGCCATGGTCAAACCATCGTAGCCAACCTTCCTAAGACTAGAGTAAATGCTCTGTTAAATCAAAAGGTTTTTTTAAAGTTAGAGAGCATCATCCTTTCCTCTGGAAACCACTACATTGTGAAGCTCAGCTCTTTCAAAAATCTAACCCTATATGAGTAATGAGAGTCTTATCTTTTTAATTCCTAGGAGGAATTGAAGGTTACATTACCTTTTTCCTCTACAAAGAAACACAACTTCTTCCTTGTGCCCATGATTGCTTCTGGGACTTAATGTCATTAGGAAGGAAAACAAAGCCCAGCCTTGAATACTGCAGAAAAGGCCTTTATCAACACAGATTCCTTGCAAGCTCTGTTTTTTCAGAAAGTTGCATTAATGCAAGGATGTCTTGGGCCTTCAGGGACCCTGACAATATGTGCAGAGGTGACAGCAGGTTCCTCTGTCATCTTCAGCTACCAGAGGCTTCCCCAAGTCTACCCTGTGGAGAACGTGGAAGAAGACAGTGCAGAGGACACCACTATTCTTTCACCTAGCAACTGAAATAATCAAATTATTACCAAGACAATTACCTTCCACACAAGGCTCTGAACTGATATCCAAGTGAGGCACGATGATAATTAACGTGAAGCTGTTCCCAGACTTACCCCTCCTGACTAGTCCTCCCACTGCCTTTTACCTTCATCTCTGTGGCCCTGTTTCAGCTCTGCAAGTGAACATATTGTTAACCAACAATCCTTGGCATAAAATCTCCTGTCAGCACAGTGTGTTTACAAAGCCCCTTCTCCAGCCCCTCCCTTGAGGCTAACTGCTCACCCAGTGCAGAGGAGAAGCAAATGGAGCAAAATGGAGTTGAGGAATTAGCAGGGGCAAGTTTCTGTGTTACTTAAGTATTTGGTTTAATGTAGCTGTAGGAAGTCTTAAGCTCTGCACACCCTATCTGGCTTTGTGTGACCAGCACATTTACCTCTGCAACTTCACCTGCACCATCCCCTTCCTTCACTCAGCCATGCTCATGGCACCACGACTGAAAGCAGCTGCAGTGGGACAAGCTCTGCCTCTCCCCACAAGCACATTTCACGTGCTGATTCTCAACCTACTTCCATAAGTACTTCCCACCTGAAAACCACCTCCCTAAAACCAAACCTGGATTCTCCTTGCTGCAAACTGAGTCTAGTCATTCTTCTCTCATTCACCATGCACATGGAGAACAGAGCCTTCCTTTCTGATCCAGAGTCACACCTGGCATATTTGACAACTGTTACTTAGTTCCCTTTCCAGCCTTCACTTGGCCAAAAACAAAAGACGTGCTCTCTTCAGCCCTAATGCAGTCTGAATCTCAAGCTCCCTCTATTTCGGAAAAGCATTCCTCATTCTTCAGTGGTCAAAGGATTGCTAGGAATGACTTAATGTTATCAGAAAGCAAAAAATTAAAATCCCTTTTTAATGAGGTAAGAATTGCTATTGCTTCAGCATGGAAACAGCTCCCTTTTTGATAGAAATCAAGGATGAAGAGTCACTGATGACCTTTTCAGGCAGGGCCATTGCACCAGGAGGGCTCATTTCCCCTTATAAAGGGAAGCAGCAAGACTCTAATGTTTCTACACAGAGCTACCAGAAAATGAAACAACACTGTTTAACAACTGAATTTCACAGTAATTTGTTAAAAAAGCACTAAGTGTTTTGAGTATAATCAGTCTGTCTCCCACAGCTAATGGTCTAGCTGATTCTTGCACATTTACACCAGGTACTACATCTTCTTAATGATTCCAGTGCAAGTATCTGTAAAACTAATAATAAAAAGCTGTGCTTCAAAGTGTTCCTTTGGGGCCATCTATGTTCTGGAGATTGAAAACACAAATCCTTTCCATCCCTTCCAAACAACCATGAAATGGACTCTTGTCAAGCTACATTAAATTCTCCCAAATTAGTTATCCCATATTATGGTTTTTTAGCTGCATAAGCATAACACCATGCCCCTCCAAAAATCCTACATGAACTCACTCTGAGAGATACTAAGCAATGGGCGGCTTAATAAAACTATTTTTGGGGAAGGAGCAAACAAACACTGGTGTATGTGTGTGAAACACTTCCCTAGCTCCACTGTATCTGCAAAATCCCCATCCCTGGCTGGGCTCCCTCTTTTGATGCTTCTTGCTTTAAGTTCTCCATCTCTCAGGATAAAAGAACCTGCCCCCAGTGATTTGCCATGACTCTTCAGGCACAAACATAATAAAAATATTTTTTTTCTCTGGATGTGATGTGAAGATTTGTTCTATGAGCTAGAATTGAGGGTGAGTGTTCAGATTTGGCTACCAGATAGAAAATATGGAAGATGCCATCGCATCAAACAAGTGCAGCCACCAGATGTCAGAGCTTTGAAACACAAACTGATTAATCCATTTCACAGTGGTGTAAATTCTGTGCCATGGCAAAAATACTCTAAATACTGATATTTCAAACCATCTCCTCGGTTGCTTTTTACAGGAGCTGACATAAAAATGCAGCAGCAGAACACAGGGCAGGCAATGGAGATCAGTTAGAACTATCTAATTTATTCTGATGCGAAAATGGAAAAAACAATGTTTTCCTCCTTGAAATTTAAGAGCTCATTTAGCTCAAAACAGGAAGGCTAAGAGGAATATGTATCCTCTTAGTGACAATTACTGTTTGAACTGGCTGCTGACTGCAAATCAGCAAAACCAAGTATTTCCCTTTCCTCATTGCTGAGGATTTCCTTGTTCAAAATGCCCTCTGTTTTTGTCATTGTTAAGAGAAATAAAGTTCAGATCCATGTTCAGAAAGGTAAAGCGTGAATCATGCTTGCCTTTCTCTGCCATGTTGTCTTAAAAGTTTCCCTAACTTGGATTTTTTTTTTCCTGATTTTCGTTTTTAAACCTCTACATAATGATGTTGGCAAAATTGAACATTTTCTAATGCTGTCAGTGGTGCTGGCACATGCTTGCACATCTTACAGCACCAGACTGATCTTAACTACAACCATATTTCATTTAAATATAAAATGTGGAAATTATTTCAAAATAACATGCAAATAAATATGTAAAAGAGAAAAAAAAGCCTCTTGAGTCCAGGTGATGCAATGCACAGTAACAAAAAGCCTGTTTAGCCTTAACACCATTTGCAGGCTGGTTCAACAGAACATATAGCCCATGTTTCCAAAGAGAAACACAAACTACCACTTTCTCCATCTGGTCCAAGCCCAGCTCACACTCCATAAAAGAACTGCAAGTTTATGACTCCAAGCTGGGCTCAATTACTTGCTATAATCATAACCAAGTGTTTCCCTGTAAGGAGTTATCACCCCCCTTTTTTAGTACTACTTCATGCTGCTCTCACTATACGTTAAGAAAGCTTTCGATCTCTGAAAAATCTGTCAGAAAAATCTAGAAGTTTAATTTCATTTCTTTCTAGCAGTCCCCTAAGTTGCACACTATATTCCCCAGAACTCTTGGTAAATTACTTATAAATTACCTCCTGGCCTCTTTATGATGTTGAGCTTGTAACACAACCCAGCAGGAATAGGAGTAACAGCGATGGTAGTGTTGGCATGTTGGTGATTTCTAGTAAGAAAAACACTATTTCAGACCCAGAGCATCTATCCCAGAAGAGCAATAAGCTGGGACTGATGACTATGATCCCATCCAAATGATAATTTTATCATTTCCCCACATCCTTCTAATAAACTTGGTGCATATGTTTCCAGCACTCACTTCTTCAACAATTTCAGATCTTATTGTGAAAAATGGAGCTGTTTTTAAATGCATCACAATCTGGCTGTGCTCAAAATATGAAAACAGTATTCAATCCAGGAAGTACAAGATGTCTGGTGACAACACCACTTCTAAAATTTAGTAAGTCCTCAGCTAAAGAAAAACAGCTCAGCAGTAACTTAAAAAAAACAAACCAAACCAAACAAAATAAGAAAAAGCAAAATAAAAAACAAAAAAAACCTCAATAACAGCAAAAAACCTCCCCAAACAAACAAACAAGGAAAAACAACCAAAAAATTCCCAACAACACACACAAAAAACGAGCAACCCATAAACCCAAAACAGTAGAGATAATAAGTTCCTTAGAAGCATTTTCCACTTGGGCTTTTCTCATGTCTTCTTAATTCTTTCTTCTTGCTCCTATCAAGTCTTTCAAATATATTGATCCACAAAACCTTCAGAAAGGAGATAGCATTCACTGGAACATCACAAATCTCCTTTTTGTTCTCTTCTTGTCCTCCTTTCTTTACTGCTTCTTCACTTCTCATGCAGAATTGGAACAGATTAAATGACGTTAAAGTTAAAAATGGCATTGTAGGGCTGAACAAAATACCCCCTTCAGTTTAAATTAAAGTCTTAAGACCAGCACTGAATGGATCACAAAGGGAATGTCAGCAAATGAATTAAGACAGAGATTGCTCCAAAAAAGTGCTGTTAGGGAAGGCCAGCACCTGAAAAGTAAAATTCATACAACTATCCCAATACTGAAATCCCATGAAACATAAGAGAATAAAAAATCAGAGCATCACAGCTCTACAGAAATACAGGCCTGATCCTGTTTTCAGATATTTATCTGGAGAGAAGAGAAAAATTCACGGAATTATCAACAGTTGGCACCAGTGCTCAGCTGTCTTTGTGTGTCAACCAGTCACCTCAAAATGGCCCCAAAAACCCCATGCACAACCAGTCACCCCAAAATGACACATTGCTATGCCACAGTGGGTGAAATAGAGACATATATGCTTTCTATATGTATTACATACATAAAATCAGAGACAGTGGCCAGCAACATCCTATGAGACCTGTGAGACAACACAGAAATGCTGACTGAAGAGAAAATTGAACCACACCTTGAAAAGCTAAATGCTCAGCTAATGCTTGAGAAGCCTTTTCCATTCTGGCTCCAGCAGTTTCACTGATGACTCTCCCATTCCTCACTGATTAAAAATGGACCTCATAGTTCAGCTGCAAGGGAGCAGCAACTTCCAGAGGAATAAAACATTCCCTGTGAGTCTCAAGGGCAAAGGAGCATTTGTGTGCTTCTCCTGCTCTTTGGTGCTGTGATGGTTCAGAAGAACCTGAAACCCACATTGAGGTCACCTATAGGTGTTTACATAAATGTTATTTTGGCAGTGAAAGCAGGATCTTGTAGCACTGAGCTGAACTGCCCACTGAACTCAAGCTCAAAGCTAACAAAATCCCAAGGACAAGCCAGGGTATCCATGGGAAGGACTTCAACTAATTATACAGCCACTGCCAGTCTAGTTACATCAATGGCCAAGGACATCACACAGGACTCCATCCTGATGAACTAAACATAGGAGTGGTGCCAAGAGGGAAAATTCCTACAAGATCACCCAACGCTGCGTTCTTCATGCAAGTGGGATTACTTCAGCAAGGGGAATATAATAGAAAGGGAGGAATCTTCTGTATGCAGACAGGGACTGCACTGAAATCCACCCCCCTGCACAGTCTTTTTGAATTGCAACAAATCCCTTCATCTGTTCAAACTATCCTTAGCAAAATACAGTAGATCTTCAGGTTTTTAAAAAACAATACAAGGAATTAAAAAAAAAAAAAAGCAAACCTGCACCAAAAAAACCCCAAAAACATCCCCCAAAGAACCCCACAAAAAACCAAAACCAACCAAAAGCAACCCAAACAAAAAACCCCAAAACCCACCCCTGCAAAAAACCCCAAACAAACAAAACCCCAAACAGAAAAAAACCAACCCCAAAATAAAATAAAAAACTCACAGAAAATCAATCCACAAAAAACTCCTCAAGATCTGTCTTCATTTTCTACCTTTGCTTTTCCAATAAATTTATGATTCAGAAGCATCATTAGTTGTAAGTAAGGGAATAAAGCCAAGTTCTTTGCATGTTTTAATGTCATGATAACACTGGCAAACCAGCTCTGTTAACTTCTCAAGATAAACATCGCAGGAACCACCACCATCTTATATATATATGGAGAGGGAGAGAGAGAGAGAGAGAGAGAGAGGAAGTTTACTAGGATTAGTTTTCCAAATATTCCAGAAGAGATGGGAATATAGAGGAGAAAATATACATTATGACACACACATGAGACCTGGAAGAGAAAATCTTTCTGGTACCTTTTCCCAGGTTTTGTTGTTGTTTGTTTTATTTTTTTTTCTTTACATTTTTTGCGCCCAGATCACACTGAGCAATTTTGATAGCAAAAAAAAAAAAATTTTACTGACTTTTAAAAGAGAGATGAAAGCACTGTGAGAAAGAAAGACCCTGCAGCTTTTTGAGATGGTACAGAGGCACTTTAATAATCTCCAAAGGTTTAGAAGGGACAAAAAAAGAGACAAAGAGAAAGAAGGGAAAACTGGGTGGTTTTACTCTCGCCAATGATCTAGAAATCACCCAAGTATTTCCGATTTATTGATGATTCTACCAATTTGTGTAAGTGGCAGACAGATGACTTGGAAAAAAGGATCCACAGGACCCAGCTAAAAAGCTGCTCTGACTGTGGAAGCCACAATTCTGTGATTGAAAGGATGGTGTGGAACAGCTTGGGTGGTGAAAAGTTCCCTGTTCATTCATTGTATGAATGAAAACACCAAGCACTGTAAAGATCAGAGTTGCTATTTTTAGGATTGTGTGAAAAATCTCAGTGGGTTAGCTGGGACCAATGCAAGACACAAACTAGAGAAAGCTTTGAGCCTTTATGCCTCGAGATGACAGAAGGGCTGGAAACCTGGGAGCTACAAGGCAGCAAGAGAATATTCCTGGAAAAGCCAACCCTGCCAGTGTGCACACACAATACCTGGCAGGAGGAAAAATAGCTTGAGACTTTTCACAAAAGCTAATGATAAAGGAAGAGACTGAAAAGGCTGTCAGCTGTGTCCTTGGGGATCAGCTTGAAAGCCAGAGACAGAGTGGGAAAGGGGCAACATCACTGTCACTCCTTACACAATGCTTCCTTGGTGTTTTAGGATCCCCTTATGAATCAGAGGACCAGTGCTCAGGCACATCCTAGCTGACATTTAATTTGCAGCCAGCATCTTTCCCTGTTCACTTCCTCAAAACACATTAAGCCTCAAACTAAGAGAGTTCTGGAATCATGGAATCTCTTTCAGTGGTGACTTAGCTTAGCAATACATTGGGTCAATCACAATACTATTTGTACCTTGCCAAGTAATTTGAAAATAATCTAAAATAGTACCACAGATGACCAGAATTTGCTGTAGAGAGCCATCAGGTCCCTGGATCTTGTCAAGGTTTATGCAGTGGCTTCATTGCTTAAAGTAGAAAGCACTCTACCCAGTAGCTCTCATGTCACTAATCCTTAAATTTCACATCAAGAAACAGAACAGAAACTCAGTGTTATGGTCACAGAGCTCTGGATATATCCAGCAGCAGAGACTCTTGAATTTCTTGGTCTGACTCAAAAGCCTCCTGCATTTGTAGTCCCTCACTCAGGTGCCTCTTCTCTCAGGAGCACATTTCTAACACAGGACTAGGAACTTTCTCCCACCTGGTGCAATTCTGGCTCTCAGAGTCAAGGTTGCTTAAAACAGCCTATAAAAACCTACCCATGTTCCAGACTGAACACTTTTGTTATTATTACATATTTGTTGCAAAAAAACACTCCATCATCACCTGGCAGCTGGCAATAAAGCCTGGCAAATCTGACGCTCAGCTTATTTGCAAGCACATCACTGGAGCAAAAAATATTAAAACCTCTGTGCTAACAGACACAAACAGAAATTACTGCTCCAAGCCACATATTCTGTTAAACCAGGTAGGTTGTTTCTAGTCATAATAAAATACTTTCAGGGCAGAGGAGGGGAGGAAGAAACACTGAAAGGGGACTGAATATGGCATTAAGAGACTTTGGTTTTATTCTGAACTCTGCTATCAGGCAACTGCACAACCAGGGAAAACCCACATAATTTCTGTGAGAGCTTCAGATGAAAATCTGTTTTCAGATGTTACTTCACTGCAAGAGTCTCATGCTTAGACTGAACTATTTTCTTCTCCTATTAACCAGAAAGTTAATTAAAAATCTTGAAGAAAATAAAGACCCACAGCAGATGAAGTAGATTTTCACAGTGACCACAGGTTTTTGGCTTTCCTCCCTGTTTATTTGCTGCCCATATCCATTAGAAGCCTATGTGTTCAAAGGCAAACTGCAAAATTCCTGTGCCTTCAGAAATTGCTCAGAGAGGGGTAAGTGAGGGTGGAAAGCACCTACACTCAACCCAAGAGACCAAACTTTCACTGGCCTCAGTAGCAAAACCCAGGCTCATTGCCAGCAAAACTAAGCGTCTCAAGATGTCTTTAAATTAATTTCTGAGTGGATTTTTCCTGCATGCATTAAAAGATGGGACATGAGCTCCTGGGCCAAGCACAGCACTGACTAGGAAGGTCCTGTTGATCATTGAATCAGAGCCCTCAACACCACCAACCTAAATCAGTCCTTCAAATTCCCCCTGCACCCTTTAGTCCTCCCTATTTACAGTCACCTGGTACAAAATTCACACCCTTAAATTATATTAATCCATGAAACTTCACCAAAACATGGAGAAGGTTCACTCAGGGTCATCAACAAAGCTCTGGGGAAACTGGAAGCAGCGGGTGATGCTCCTGTTCCAGTCTTTGCCCTCCCTGCCTGCACAAACCTGCCACATCACAGGCATGGGAGGGAACGTGTGGGGCACCAGCAGAGCCCAAAGGACTTTCTGCAGCTTAGCAGCTCCCTGTGCATCTCATCCTAATGTGCTTAGCTACTTAGCCAGCAGTGAGCTATGCATCTTCATGTCAGCAGCAAGATTTTACTGGGTTTTGTGGTACCCCCCTTCATGACAGGGAAGTTCCATGTGTCTCCACAACCTTTCCTTAGTTGCCACCACCAGGCACTTTCCAAGGTGACAGACGGTTTTGCTTTCTGCTAAAAGGGCACAAAACATGCAGCCATGCCTGGGGAGTGCTCAGTGCTCCCTGTGCTGGTCCACAGTGAAGAGTGAAGCTGGCTCTTCAACAGTTTTAACTGCTCAGCTCTAAGAAATGTTCCACTGTGTTAACAATACCAGCACAAAACCACTTGCATTTCTCTAAGGACATGGCAAACCAGTGTCCTTACTTGACAGCACTGAGCCCACCAGGCTGCACTACTCTGTGCACACCAGTCCCACCTTATCCCTTTAAGACTGCAAATCAAGGGCTTCTTCCCCTCCTATATTAACTTTATTATCATATTAAGTCCTTAACCTCATTTACCTCCTTGGCTTTTGCACCATGCAAAAAGAATGAGGAAAGAAGAGCTGGAGGCTTCCTCAGCACAGTAAAGGGCTCCTCTAATCCTGAAGCCAGTGAAGTGGCAGAAGTTGCTTATAAACGGCTCAATTGCACATGATTCCTTCCCCAATGCACAGCAAGTATCTGTGTCCAAGGCTGAGGATAAGAAACTTTGGAGAAACAAAGGGCCAGGTTTAGAGTTAAACACAAGTTCCTAGCCATGACCTCATCGCAAGATTTTTCCCTCAGAATTTTTGCAAGGTACGAATGTGCTGTGTGCTGCTGAGCCTTGCATCTGCTGGATGGACAAGAAAGTAATTTCTAAGAATTTCAGTGATGTCAGGCGTTTTCTTTTTTTAATGTGACCATAAAGTGGCAAAAGCTGTCAGCGGCACTGGCAGTAGCTTACAAAAAATGTTGACGTTGCCTGGATACTGAGTCCTGCTCCAGCCTTGGATTTGCCTGCATGTCTGCATTTGACAGAAGTAACTCCTTGGGATTTTAGGTTTTCTTTAATATTTTGAGATCCGTGCAAATATCTCTCCCTATTCAGATCCCTCCATCTCTCTCCTCCCCCACTTCTTGGCTTTGTAAAAAGCAAACTAATTCCTCAATCATAGTAAAGCCATAAATAAGAAGCCGTAAAAATATTTTTTCTAGTCCTTTTCTTTTCTTCCAGGTTAATCTTTTCAGTTATATAAACACTTTATTAAATAGCATGTCAAAAGTACATGAGAATCTGTTTATGTGATTAAGACTTGGCTCCTTCTTTCCCAGTGACAGTATTCCATGCCTTGCATTTGCCACTGCTGAGATTTGCTCAGTTGTCTCTCTGTGACCTCCAAAGCAGAAGGCAGCAGGATTTAACATTGCTTCTCATGGAGTGCTTACAGTAAATCACTGCTGGTGGGTATCCATGGAGTCTTGGGAAAAAAAGAGCACTATTAAGTACCTGGTAATTTTTTGTTACAGTGGATGGATTCCAGGTTTTCACTGATGGCAAAAATCCAGCTACTCCAAAGGAAAGTGAATTTTCCCTGGTCTTTCCCTTTATTACTGCTCTGTTCCCAATCTGATTTGTTCTTTAGTGTTTGAAGAAAAGAGTTCTGGATGCCATTAAATGAAGTACTGTAGTGTTTTATTATCCTTTATGGTAAGGAATTTGGAAGGACTTTAGAGACCTTCATGCAGAAACAGAAACAGGACTAAAGTGCATATACAAAATACAGCACTAAACTTCTCTTCCTGGCAGCTAGATGACAGAGAATTAAAAAACATCCACTGCAGACAATTTTTCCAGTCTGGTCCCTGACACGGTTCCCAAGTGAGGAACGATGAACAGTTATCCCAGTGCACCACAGCAGATTTCAGCACCCTGCGGGGTTATTTTCCAAAGGAAATTATGTGCTGTTCAGATAATTTATTTAGTGTCACTTGTTTAATTTATCTAATAATGTCACAGGATTTGAATAAGCAAGCAGGTCTTTCAACAATGCCACCCCAACCATCAGGTCCCCATTCCTGCAGAGCCCTTGAGCACTGGGGAATGACTCAGTTTAGCCATACTGGAGCAAAGGGCATACTCTCCTTCCTCTTCCAGTTCTTCATCAAAAAAAATCCATATATTTTAACACTAAACATCATTACTGCATCATCTCAAAAGGATAAATAAAGCTTGAATGCAACAAGAACAGGTACCACAATCTCATAACTCTTCCCAGCTGATACCAAGCACAAAGCCGTGTGAACACATGAAGTTCATCTATTCAATGTAATCCTGTTTTCCCCCTCATTACAGTGGTAGCAGATGTGAGATTTTGGGCACTGTCAACTTCAACAACTCTGTGGAGAGGAGAAGACACTTTCCAGTTGTAGCATTCCAAATCCTAAAATTTAAGTGCTGGCAAAAAAATTACTCAGAAAATCTTGACATTGACAAAAAACAGATGGAAACCTAGAAGCAGAAACAAGCCCTGAAAAACACATCTCTTCTTCTCAGCTTTAAAACTGGAATGGACAAAATGATAGGCAGAGGAAAGAAAGGTGGAGATGACTCAGCAGGCTCGTTTTGTAGTGATGCCTTTTGCTGTTGCCTTCCCTAAGTCTGATGTTGCTGGAACCATCAGAGCACTTGGATGTATTTGAAGATGCAAGACTCAGTGCATGGAGGCAGTGCCAGGATGCTCCCACTGAACACACGCTTGTGCACAAGAAAAGCCTTCTCCCACTGCACACCTCTTCTTAAATAAAAAAAAAAATGCAATAAAGGAGTGAAGATGATGGTGTGAGTCCTGATAATCATGCTCTCCAGTTCTCTTTTCCAAGTACAGGTGAGACTCCCTGCCCAGCCCAGGGCAGCTGGATCCTCTCTTGTCTTTCTCAGCTCAACCAGAGACAAACATGGCTAAAGCCCTGGTACCACTCCTGTAGGTCCACGCTCTGTTGGCATTCCCCCTTCCTGAGCTTGTAACTTGGCTCTTCAGGAAAACAGCTGCATGCACTGGATATAAGTTCCCCATTCTGCAGCACAAATTTTTTACACATTCTGCTTTGTAAGCACCTCCACTGACAATGTTCACTGTCTCCATACCCCAGCTTTCCAAACAGAGGGACTGTAGGGTCTTCCTGTGATAGCCACTGTGGCTTCCAGCTGCTCCAAACAAAGCTCCAGACACTCTGCCTCAAAGCTCATCCCAAAATGATGGGTCACTTTAACAGCAGCATGACTTCTGGCCAGCCCACAGCAGCAGCTGGGTTGACTTTAATGCCATTTAATTGCAGTGACGTGTCTTTAAGAACAAAACCCATGCCAAGAAACTGGGGTTGGAACAAGACTTGACCTAAGGTCAGTTTCCAAAGGGTTTTCAATCCCCTCTTCTCTAACTTGTGGCTTCCTGAGTGCTGCACAACCTCTCCTGGGTCCCTGAGGGGACTGCTGCCACTCACAGCTTCTCCAGCCACCAGCACAGCCACACATAATGAGGAGCCTTACCCCAAATGTCACCTTCTGGAAAAGCCACATGCTCCTCCAGCATCACTCTGAGGCTAGGGATGATCCCAAGGTAATCACCATCCTTGAGAGTCTGGTGGGGCTTTCTCCCTTAAAAAAAACCCCTGAGATTTCAACTCTCTTCATCAACCCTAAACTCTGTGGTTAAATGAAAAAACAACACATCAGCATGGGGCAGAACCCCCCGAGGACATCTCCCTTGCACAAG
This sequence comes from Cinclus cinclus, assembly GCF_963662255.1. Taxonomy (NCBI): domain Eukaryota; kingdom Metazoa; phylum Chordata; class Aves; order Passeriformes; family Cinclidae; genus Cinclus; species Cinclus cinclus. Next base: position 5,981,339 of record NC_085046.1, read on the forward strand.
AAGCTCCACACACCCCCCACAACACCCAAAAATCAGGAGAGCCTTATCTTTCAGAATTTATCTGCCAGCATGGATATGTGTGACTATTGCTACAGGGAGATGTTCCATATAACACACAGAAATGTGACATGCTAATCTTATTTGCATTTTCATATTCTAGTAATTTTTACATATTCTTCACTCCAATGGCCTGGAAAATACAGAGCATAAGTCCTCTCTGTTTAAACAAACTTCAAGGGAATGTAGCCCATCTCAAAAGAATCCCAAAGGCATTGCTATTTATTATATACATCAATGAAGTTAAGAAAAATGCTAAATCTCAGCTTTTTTTTGTCTTTGTTTTTACAACAAACAGGGAAAAATAAAAATGTTCTTAACATCTGTAACAAAGCCCAAATCTGTCACTCCAGAGCTGTTGCTTTGACCATTTTTTCTAAATTAGAACATCTCTCCCTACCTGTCTTCCCTTGCCACTGGTAAGAATTTGCTGATAATCCACCTATTTTTCTGCAGACTGGGCTTCTGATCCAACAAAATCCAGACAGCTGTACAAATGGGTTTGCACTAATCCCCACCATTTATTTGAATGATTTCTGTGAACACCAGCAAATATTCAAGATGTCAGATCAGCAACACTCCTCACTACTTACTGTTTATTCCTTTGGTTGCATTAGAAGCAAGGGCTTTCCTCTGGCTTTTAAGGACAAAACCCAACACTTATATCCCCATGTAGGAAATTATTGCTTATTGTTCATCACCTTCACAGGGAAGATGAGCAAATATTGCTGAAATTAGCCAAAATATTTATGGGTTTTTTGGTTTGGTTTTGATTGGTTTGGTTTATTGGTTTTGGGGTTTTTTTGTTTATTTTTTTTTTAGGAGACCTTTGCTTTTTTCTCCAGATCAATTGACTTAGATGTCTCAGCAAGAATTTACTATTAATTTCAGGCACCCAAGTCTGGAAATTGTTCTTCTGGGTTCAGAACCCAATGATCAAATCTTCCCTTGTGTCGCTGTGAAAAAGTCAGATGCAGTAAATCCAATGTATTTAAATGCACATAACAGAGCAAAATTTGATCTTCATGGAGGTAGAAACACATTTTAACCATCTTTGGTGCAAGAGGCAATACTTTCTTCTAAAAGATGAAAAAGCTCAGCTAACCACTCATTCATTTTTGAGGTTCACTCTCCTGAACAAGTTTAGGCTGGTGCTGCCTTGCTGAGGACTCCTTTGCCAAAAGCCCATTTCTATTAGCTGGCTACTTGTTTCAGCTGCCACTGGTGCTTCTTGTCTTTCAGAAATCCTTCAAGGTGCACTGAACATACCAAACTCACCTCTTCTCTACCACACACAAAGGAGGCTGCACTAATATAGATGCTAAACACAGAATAAATCACTTGGGCACTATTTGCCACCTGTAGCTACTCTTGCTCCTGTATTAAGCATCAGCTCACATGAAATTCTTTCACCTTCCCCCCAGAAAATCTTGACTTTTGTGGAGTTTATATGTGCACCTCTATTTTACATTAATTAAAGCCAGTTTTGGCCTCTAGATGATCAGTGCTCTGGGGCATGTCACTGTGAAAGAGGAATTGAAGCAAAGGCTTTACTGCAAACAGCATCATCCTGTTGGAGCTACAGCTCAGGTTGCCAAGTGCTGCTCTCTCACCATTAAACAGCTTCATGGAAAGACTGTGAAAATGAAGAGCTATGGAAACCTTATACTGAGGTTAAGCAAACAAATCTGACACCAGACCTTCTGCCCAGCTCAGGCAGGCAATGAAGCAGATACATTCACAGTGACCCTGAAATGAAATGCTCTGTACTCTGAAATAATGGTGTTTGTTGAAGAATATTTGATTAATGGCTTACCTCCACATGTGTTCCTCAGCCAAAAATTATCTGCATTATGGTCCATACGTTTATCAACACAATTAAATGTCTACCTTGATATGGAGTGTCATATCCTGATCTGAGGGCAATGTAAAACTCTCCTGGGATGAGGGGAGGAGAAGTTGATTTCCTGAACAACTGCTGAAATTGCAGTTTGGAGAGAGGGATGCTTTTAGTCCCTGATGTTTTAATTGGTTTAGAAGTTAAAAAAAAAAATTAAATAAAAAGCAACAAAACAAAACAGCAGCAAGCATAGTCAAAGATTTTTAGCTCAAAACCCAAGCCAAAGCATTTCCAGGCAGGCAAGGCAGTCCCAGTCTCTCCACACAAGAAGGAGAAGCAGTGGGATGCCCACAGGAGGGCACCTACGTGTCACAGTGCTGCAGGAGCTGCCAGGGAGGTGCAGTCTGGGCTGGCACTGCCTGGCACAGCTGCTCCCACACTCCTGTCACCCCAGTCCAGGGTCACTGCCCACGCAGGGCTCCCAACCCTGCACTCACTCACATCTGGGGCTCAGAGAGCCGTAAACAGCAGGAGATGCTGCAAGAAACAAACTACAAAGAAACCCACCACAATTGCCAACTAATAAAGTGTGCTTACAGGAAACCTGAGGCAAGCTTCAAAATAATTTAACTAAAGAACTGAGGTGCTTTGATGGTTGATTATCAAAGGCTCTGAGTACTTGTTTCACATATCAAGTACACACATTAATATTTTCATCATCTAAGACAAGAATTTTTTTTAAGATACAGAAGAATCTTCAAATACTGCGAACTGCAAAAGAGAAGGGCATAACAGAAAGTTTATATAGAAAAAAATCCAAAACAACTACAAATCAAAACCAAAGAGTCCACAACCTTTTGTTTTGTTTTGTTTTAAAACTAAAATAAGAAAACTTGGATTTCATTAGCACTTGGTGCCCTTTCTAGAACTAGCCTACCCTGGTGGGACACTGGCTGAGTCTACTGATACATCTTAGAGATCCCAGGCATTGGGACCTTTGTAAGCTCTCTGCTGGCTTTAGGTTTGCCATTTAGCAGTCACCACAGCTGGTATTAGGACTGTCATAAATCAGTTAATTTCTGCCATTTGGATCCTTCAGCAGTGCTCTGTAGGTGCACTGGTTTAGCTGTTCTTCTGGATAACAAATTCTAGTAGCCAAGCAGACCAAAGGTGAAGTACTGTGTGAGAGCACCAATTACAGATTATTGCCAGAGATGGATGATCAGAGATGACTCTACTGACTAAAATCTTCCCTTCAGAAAGTTTTCTATTTAGGGCATTATTCTCAAAATCACATTCACTACAATATTTTTTACTTACTCCAGCTTCACACTGTACCCCCACGAATCCTCACCTCCCTGCCCTACCCTCTGCACATTTTTTGTGGAGCATCCACACACACCCACTTAGCAGCACAAACCATTTCATACAACACTGGCACAGCACAGAGAGGGCAATTCACAAAATGGTGCAAAATTTGGGGAGCATGGATCTCTGGCTAACATGCACATGAGTGCCTGTGAGCAACAAAATGCTTTTATAAGCCTGAATTGGGTCCTTTGCACAGTGCTGTCCTTCATTCAGTATGTCCCACACTGTGCCAGGGAAGCTTGTCAGAAGTTTTGATGGATTATCAAACATATTTATTGGAAGATTCAGATGGAAAGATCGCTGTCCGAAAATTAGACCCAAGCCCTGCTTTCTGACATGAGTAGAAAACTGCCTGTCATTTTAAACTAAGAACATGACTTCTAGCCTTCTGCAGCTGATGTGTTTATTATTCTATACACAATAAACCTCAAATCAATTAACTCACTGGGCTAGAAAATCCTAAATTAATTTTAAAAAGGAGCATCACTGTTCTCCTTGGCTTTGACAAAGGAAACATGAGCTCACTTTGGTCAAAGAGAAAGCAGCATGGAAGGATTCAGCTGCACTACACAGATTCAGAAGGACAGGAATTAGATCAGTGACATAGGTTGGAATTACACCATTTCCACAGCAGTTTCACCTCTGTCAAACTGCAAGGATAAAAGCCTTCTTCCTAGATCTCCTAATTCAGACTGATATTTATTTGACTTACTATGGCAATGGGGAAAAAATCCTAAACCTGGCACCATGCAGAGCTTTCTACTTTTTACTCTTCTCTTCCACATTTCCTTCTCCCAGTAACAACCAACCTGCTTCTAAATTTGCTGTACAGATCAAATGGGCTAATGACAACTCCACTGTCAGATGATCACTACACAACTTGAAGGTGTTCCAGCCCCTGAGTAAATCCAAACAGATGATCCAGGTTCTTCTTGCCCAGTTTGTGACTGTGCCAGTGATTGCTGGAAGTGAGGAGGTGCTAAAGCAGCTGCTGGAAGCTCATGTGATGGTTTATACCAGCTCAGCTGTGACACTGCAGTGCTTGCTCACGGTTACTTCCCATACAAAAGGGAATGTTACCTTCAGTTGGCTTTATGGTCAATGGGAAAATGTACATGTGAAAGCAGGAAACAAATCTAGAAAAACTTGCAGGCAAGTAGCAGAGTCTGTGTGAAGTCTATAAAATCCTCTCAGTCAAATCACTGGTTATCAGCAGGGCTCCCCTTCAAGATGTTTTCACAGCCCCAAAGGCTGAAAAAAGCAAATGCTCATTTCCACAAAGCCCATAAATTGAGACATGATAGTGATCAGCTCCTTGCCCTACTGACTCTCACAATGCACAGTGATTTACCATCATTTTTATGGGTTTGTTTTATTTTTAAAATCAGACCAAGCTCAGTCATAACTCATACTGACCCAAGAAAGGCTTCATAAGAGCTGGCCTGAGCCTGGGATTTAACTGTATTTTACCCATTCTACTACATACACTGTACTCCTCAATCCATGCATTTTTCTGCCTTGTGATCAGGTTCTTTCATTACATATTTTTTCAGATCAGAAAACTGATTGAGTCAACATTTATTGTGTTTATTCAGCCCATTTTTGAGGCATTTTCCAAGCATGTTATCCAAGAAGCTGAAAACCCATGATATCTGTAAAACTTGGATCTGATACCTTAAGTCCAGACTCCAATCACATAGAAAAAAAATCTTGGATGCACAATGCTTTTTCAGTGGAATTAGGACAAGCATTCACTTAGAATCAGGAAAAACTATGTACTTTTAAATGTGTGAACAAACCTACTAATACAAATAGGATTTCTCCAGCACTTATAAACAAATACTTGCTTAGAGACCAAATTCTGAAATAATTGATCAAAATGGACACATAAATATAACTGAAAGTCTGTTCCTACATATATTCTCAGATTTATAAAATACAGATAGTTAAATATAAACAGTCCTCAACCACAAAAATTCCCCCCACAATTTATTTCAAAAGTATTTCCTGTAATTAGACAGCTTAAGACAGCAAAGTACTCTCTTCAGCTTTACTATTGCTTACATTGCTGCCTGTGTGGAAAATCACCTGCACATCAGAAATGCTCTTCAGACAACTTTTATCAAAAGACACAAAGAAGAGCAGGAGATGCTCAAACTGCAGTTTCTATTTCCCCTTCATGCCAGCAGCAGTCTCTAATAGAGTAAATATAAAACTAAGGTCTTGTCCATATATCACAAGAAATAAAAGTTTGATTATTTGTATTATGTTCCACATCTGAAACCACAGGAAAGAGATCGAAAATGGGAATGAATCTGGTTGCAGGTCTGTCCCATACCCTACAGATGAAAGTCAGGGATTGAAAAAATTCCTTTTTTTTTTTTTTTTTTTTTTTGAGATTGTATATAAATCATTAGGAATTTGAAGACAGTCTGAAAAATCCTTCTTGTCTAGCCAGAGAAGGGAGAAATATAAAAGCATATTGGATGTACTCCCCCCACACAGACAACACTGACCATGGGAAACTAAGGTGAAAAGGGAAGCACATAGAAAGATGTCCCCAAATAAACTAACAATCACCATAGGCACGTTTTAAACAGACAAATCATCTGCTGCTGACAGCAGACATCAGTAACTGGCAGGAGAAATGATGCTGAACGTGTCTGGTCTTTGGCCATGTGTGCAGCACCAGCTTAGCTGCAGCAGTGCTGACACATTTTGTCTGAAAAAAGTCATTTTGCTAGTGTAGATGAGACCAAAATGAACAGTGTTGGTCCCCTTGTCTGCCTCTGAGGGCAAACCAAGCTTGAAAAAGGATGTTGAGATGTCCTTACACACCAGTACTGGAGAATAAAGCAAGACAAATAGCTTTTCTCCTTTTCCAGTTTTTATGGGATGACTGTAAGAGTCTACACTGTCCTCCCAAGGAGGACCTGGACTGAGCAGCCCTGCCCTTCCCCAGCTTACTCCCCTTGTCCTGTAGTCACAGCCACAAATCAAAGCTGCCTCCTGCCCTTTTCCTCTGCATCCCACCTGCCTGCCCATTCAACACGGGGGGAGAACTGGAAATGGAACTGTTGAGAGTCCTGGTGTAGGCTGGAATTGATGGGTCTCTGCAGTTGTGGTCCAAAGGTTGGAAGGCTCCAAGACCATGGGAAGAATGTATTGATTTAGCAAAGAAAAATCCAAATGTAGATTGCAGCAGTTGGCATGAGGAAGGACATCCCATTGCATGGTGCTATCCTGCAGGGAAGCATTCCTGAAGAGTAATGGTGGGAAATAGCTTGAGGAAAGGGAAGCTGAAATGTCTGCCCAGCAGCCAAGCCTCCACAACAGCCTGTCCTGGGCTAAACTCCCTTCTCTGCAAGCTGTCGCCTAAATACCACAAATGAGGAGTGAAATCTTGGGAGGGAATGACCATCAGTCTAATGCTTGAAAAGAAATTTTAGCAGAGAGCAGCCATAATCCAAAAGCCTTCAAGGCATCAGAGCACAGTCTGGCAGCAGCGTGGCAGGGTTCTCCCAATTTCTTCCCTGGGCTACTGCAAATGAGAGCTACTTGCTCCATCTATGGGCAAAAATTAGTATCGTCATAGGCTTTTCTCACAGAGGGCATCGTCTAACCACAAAATGTTCTACAAGAAAATTAATTATTAGAATGAATAAGGTAAATGACAACCATTTTGCCTTGCTTCTCACAGTTTCTTGAAAAAAAAAATACCATCTGGACCATCTGGACCAATGCTACCATTATTATGGTAGCACCAGGAGTCCTCCTTTTGGATTACTTTAGGCACCACAGTTAATAGTACTGAATTTCAGAAGGGGAAAAAGTATTAAGAGGAAGCAGAACATTAAAACTTTAAATTGAAAAACATTTCCTTTCTAAAGTCCAGCGAAAATCCACCATGATTCAAATCTGACCACCCGCATCAAAGCTGCACAATTTTCAATTCAATATTCCATAAGCAACTTTTAATTCTGAGCTAAATTTAACTTTTGATCCCATGTACCACAACCCAAAGCTTTAAGTCAATGGAAACCTTTTAATTGATTTCCTTTGCTGGCAAAACTGACAGCATCATTAAAGTGTCATGAGTATTGCTGTTACTTGAACCAATTGTTTCAGAAGGGGAAGCAGCACTGGAAAATGCTCTGATATCCTTCAAATGAGGCACTCAGACCTATCACAAAAGGTACATTTTAACTTCTAAAAAGTATTCAGGATACTTGATTTTAGCCTAACTGCAGGGGTAGCTCCCTGATTTTCACTCGGTGAAATAAAGCTGTTCTCATTTATTTGTACATGTTTTGGCTGTGCAGGGAGAGCTCACTCAAGAAAAGTGTCATCTGCATTGTGTTTCTTCCCAGTGCAGGTCATCCTCCCGTGTTTACCTTGGATAACTCAGTTTGCTTTACTGAGATGTGTCACTGCTTTCTCTTGGCGTTACACCTCTCACAAAAGTGACACACAGGGAAAGTGCCTTCCCACTGCAGCCAGGACTCAACAATGTCTTGGAGCAGCAGGTGCCAACAGGTGCCTCATGAGAGCAGTTCAGGTAGTTTTGAGCCAGCCTAAAACAAACTGGGAAGCAGTTCTACAATGCCAATTTTGAAATCACTTTTCACAGCACCTCAAACTTCAACTTGCACCTCTTCACTCATCCTTTTCCTCCTGTTGTTCCTGAAGAAAATCTGTGAAATCAGTGTCAGCTCTGTAGAAGCCTAATGCAAGCTACAGATCATACTAATGCACTTATATCCAATTAAAATGTAATTATTTTAATGTTCCATGATTGCTCATGTGCCCACACTGCTGCTGGTGGTACTGAGCTGTATATGCTCAATTGTGCAGGATATTTTCCCGTACTTAAATGTTATTCCAGAGGTGCTACCACTGCTGCTTAGGGGTTCAGCCTTGTCCAGCAGTGGGTCCTTCCTGGAGCCATCTGGCATTGGCTGTGTTGGACATGGGGGAAGCTTCCAGCAGCTTCTCCCAGGAGCCACTCCTGTAGTCCCTCCATTATCAAAACCTGGCCACACAAATGCAGTGCAGTTATCAATATTATGCTCACACTGAATCCAAACCACAGCACTGTACCATCCACTAGAAGGAAAATTACCTCTATCCCAGCCAAACCAGGATGATCTCCATCTTTTATTCTCTGCTTTGGACGGCCAGGTCCAACATTTTCCAATGCATCCCCATAAATCACAATCACCTTTCCTGTCCTTCGATATACACACAGAGTGCTGGATTGTTGCAAGCAGAAGCCAGCTCTGGGTCCAGGTGCTGCAGCCAATCTCCACTTGCAGAAATCTCCACCTGGCTCTGGGAGGTGTAAGGTGGGCAGCACTGAGCGGAGGCATTTACCCAGCATCAAGGTATAGGGAACAGCACTAGAAAGTCCTCTACACCACCTCAAAGCCAGGCTTAATTCACCCCCAATCTATATTCAGTTCTCTGCTGTCAGTCTAACAGTGATGCTGCAAAGAAATTCTCAGACAAAAAAAAAGAAATGAATAAATAAATAAATTTGATAATTAAATTTCAGAGCACTTATAGAGAAACCCAGCACACAAGGAGCTGTCTTGGATTTTTCTGCAGTGAACTTCTCAAAGTGAAGGGGCTGCACCAGTGGCCAAGCACACACCTTACCCAAAAAGGTCACTGCAGAGCCTCTCCCAGAGGGGCCTGAGGTGGATTTTTTGCAAAGATGGGATGCTGAATGTGAAGCCCCAGCCAGCAGTTTACTGTTTCAAAGCAGTACTTATGAACTACCTGAAGTGGCTGGCAGCCAAGTACATGTTGTGGGAAGGTATTTTTTCTTCCAAGACAAATCTTTTGTCAGATCAGAGGTCTGGGATAATGACCAGATACTGAACTGGGGTAACCAAAGAGAAGAGGCACAAAGATAAGATGAGTTCTTGGATATTGCCAAAACCAATGATAAAATATTGAAGATGAGTAAAACCTTTAAACTCCCAGCCTGAAGTGGAATATATTTCAAGTTTCACATCTGCAAATGACTATCTGTTTTAACATTGTCCTACCCTAGCTCTTCCTAAACTGTGTATATTCAAAAGGCAAAATAACTTAGCTGGGAAAAGAGCAACTACATGGGAAAACAAGGGCTGCAAATACCACACATAGTCTTTAAAACGTAAACAAGCTAGGAAGAAGTTGCTTCCAAGAAAAACAAGGAATATGCAGAGTAACAGGTTAGTCTATGTTTTGAACAATGTGTGGGAGGAGGAAGTGGAAGGAAGATTGGGTATGTTATTAAAAACAAAGACTGCACCTACTTTCCCCACATACTGCTCATGATGACAGAAAAGGAGTGCAGCACAGACTCCTTTCAGATAAAGTGGAGGACAGAAACAAACCCCAGGTCCCTGTGAACTTTTATCTGACTTATCTGATTTTTTTTTTTAATTGCTGATTGCCTGGATAAAACACAGATTTGCCATAAACCCAAAGGGAAGACTCCAGTACTGAGTTTCCCTGAAGAGCCACAGCTGGGAGGGACATCAGCAGATCTCTGGCCTAATCCCTGCTCAAAGAAAGTTTAAACTGGGGTGCTCAGAGCCTAGTCCAGTTGATTTATTAAATCTGCCAGGTCAGCAATTTCACAGTCCCTCTGGACCCCTGCTGCCACACCAGCCCCTCCAAGAACATTTTTTCCTAAATGTTCCAGGCATTTCCCTTGCTGACTCCTGCACTTTTCCTGGGCATCCCTGAAGGGCCTGGCAGTGTCTTGCCATAAGCAATAGGAAACTGAAGACAGCACAAAGGTCTTGTCCTTCTTTTTCTTCCTCCCCTGCACCACGTGCTGCAGCCCCAGTGCAATGGCCCTTTGCTGGACCACTATGTCCCCAACTTGTGCTGGGGAACCCACAGCTGGACCCAGCACTGCTGATGTGTCTCAGTGGTGCCAAGCAGAGGGGAAAAATGTCTTCTCTTGACCTGCTGGTGATCCTCTGAGAGCAATCCAGCACAGAGTTAATTTTCCTTTTAATGCAATTAATCCAGCACCAGCAGGGATCTAAAAGCAGGTAAACACAGCAAGTCCAGCTGATCTCAATGCACTCACAGTTTTGAGAACTGATGAAACAACCTGAGTCCCATTCATTTTTAACACAGGTATCCCCAAGCTGTTTGAGAAAATGGGATTTCAATCACATAGGTTGTGACAATTTTGAGCAGTGAAGCATTTAAGCATCTTTAGAAATGTGAAGCCACGTGCTGGTTTAGCTTTTCTCAGAGCTCTTCAGCACAGCATCTCTGCAAAAGTCTGAGGTATCTGGTCTGAGGAGTGTCTGAGAAGTCTTGTCTCTCAGGAAATGCTGTTCAAGCCACAGAGACCTTGTTTTGACTAACACATAACCAATTAACTTACTGCTCTGTAGTACACGGGGTTACTCTATTTGCTGAGTAGCAGAATGCAGAAGTATTGCTTGTAAAAATATAATAATACAGCGGAAATGCTAACCCATACTTTTCTGGAAGTCCTGAAAGGGCTTTGCTAAATAAAATCCTATCAAAGTTAGTTGAATATAGTAAACTCTAAGAGTGTAATTCATTTCAGCCCCCTGTTCAGCACATTCTGAATACAATCTACTTTAACATATTAGTGAAGGGTAGGTGTCTGCATTAGACTCACTGTAAGAGAGCTAAATGCTGCGGAAGCATGATAAGAAATGTTCTGTTTCACAAAACGCTGTGGAAAGAGAAGAGTTATCAATTTAAACACCAATTAAAGTCAGCACACCCTTTCCAAGAGGCTGTCTCTCTTGCCTTAAGAACAAAAGATCATGAGCACCCAAGCCCAGTGCAATTCCTGCAAGACTCCCAGAGCAGCAGGGTCATGGATATTCTCTGTTGGCTCAGATATAGCATGGCCTTATTCCAAGCCTTCTCCTGAGGCAGTGAAGTGACCTTATCAAAAGGATTTTGCTGACGCTTGGAAGAATCCTTTATTTAATATTCTGTTGTACCTAGCTAGGACTTAAATAGTTCTGGCTGCTTAGATAAGTTGATTACAAAGTCCCAGGATGGCTTTGCTCTGCAGTCTAAATTGCTGCTATTCATGCAGCAGAGAGCCCTTCTCTGCATGCTCCATCAGCAGAATACTGCCAATATTTAAAGGCCATATTTAAACCTATGTGGACTAGCAAGAAGAGCTTAAATGGATTTTAATTATTTTGAAGTTTTAATAAGAGGGAAGCATAAAAAGCATACTTAAACTTCAAACAGGAATGAACAAATGTCCTTGATTAGATGTTTAGAGCCTTTTCTGAATCCTTCAGAAACACTGACTTCTACTTTCAATCTCCTGATGGTGTTTTAGAGAGAAGCAAGGAATGGAAAAGACACCAATTCAATTAACCTTCAGCAGCACATCTGATAAACAAAGAGAAAAATCCTGTATAGGTTTGTATTGCTTTGTTCTTGTGCACAAGTCATTATGAAATGACTTGCTCTGATTAAAGCAAATGATTTTAAGAGAAACTCTCATAAAGAATAAACAAGAAGGTTCTTCTCTACTATTTAAAAATCACTGAAAACTATCAATACATTGCAGCAAACACATAGCCCAACACAGGTATATGCATGGACAATTCTATACCCACATTGTCACAGAAGACTTGCCAACAATTTTTCATTATTTCTTCTGTTTACAGACAGAAGAATCACTGTGGTCTGACATTCCAGCAAGATATTATTCCTCTCTTTCCCCTGTAACTCTGCTCTTTTCCCACAGCCACTAAACACTCATGCAGACCAGGTTTGGTTTGTTGACCAGCACTGGTCAACAAGAAAGTAAGAAAATTCAGTAAGGAAGTTTTAAAATTGAAGCACATTCTTAATCCTGCTCATTTCTGAGCACACGTGCTACTGAAGAGCTAAAATCTTTGCCCAGTATAAAGCTGTATATAGTAAGTGCTCTGAGCCAAGGAGATTTGCTATGCCTTTCATATTCTTTCAGAGGAGCTCAAATATCCCCTCAATGGTTGTTTGACTGGAAGCAAATATAATCTATTTTCATCCAGAAAAGGTCACTTGCCCTTCCTACAATAGGGCAAATAAATATCAATTAAAAAACACAGCTGAAATTCCCTTTGGGGTGTCTACAGAACCTGTAACTCCTGAGTGACATCGTGTCAGTGCCCACCTCCACCACACATCCAGCTGTTCTCAAGTCCTGGCACTGATATCCAACCAGCCTCAGTGAAACCACCCAGAAAACTCCCACTAACCTGGACAAAGGATTTCTAAGCAAAGCATAGGAGCGTGATTTCCATCTTCAACCCTGTGTAGGTGCCCCTGAGGTGTCCATGGCCCTGCAGAGGTCACACCTAATGGCCAGCAAGTCAGAAACCCACAACACACGGTCAGTGAAAGAGATAATGAACAATTAGCACACGCCTCATCTGCACTTACTTCACTACCGCAGGTAAAGAATGGGCCAAGCCCAGAGGTACTGTGTATCTTCCTGAAATAACATGAGCAATTTCTTACTTTTTCTTGATCTGGAGAAAAACTTGATGCCCCCAGGAGAGGTAGATGGGTTAGAATTGGGGGAAGACTCTTTGGAGGATGACCTGAAGATCCCACTGAAGCTCATTCGGCGTGGGGAGCGTGGGGGAGACTCCTGGTAGGGGAAGGGGAACACTGTTTTGGGTGAGCCAGGACTGTGTTTGGATCTCACAGGGGCAGAAACGGGGCTGGAAGGTCGGTTCTGGAGCCCTTTGGAGAAAAGGCCTTTTGAAGGACTGCCGGCTGAGTAGCTTTCGTCCACCTGAGAAGGAGAGAAGAAGAAAAGAAAAAAAAAAAGAAAAATCTCCATTAATTCGGTTCAGTTCAGGCCTCCAGGACCTCTGAACTTGTCTCAACAGAGCCAACACCTGTTTGGTGGGGTAGTGGATTAGCCAGAGCTCACCTTGCCCAGCACCTGCCTCCACTGACAGGCAAGTGTGTGTGTGCCACCACTCTGGCCTCATGCTGCCCCTTGCTCCTAAAGACACCCTGAATGTCACAAAAAACATTTCAAGGTGTGCATACATTTTATTATCACACATATAGTGCAGGAATTTGTCTACTGCTTTTATTTGTCACGCATCCCTCTTCCTTCCTTGGACAAATGAAAGATGACTTGCAATGGATTTATTTAAGGCAGTGAATGATGGCAATTAAGGAAACACAGTGCCCCAAAGTCTTCCCCATGGATTTAAGCACCCATCCAGAGTATTTAAATCTCCATCCCATGATGTGACTCAGCACAGCACACAAGTCCCCAAGTGCCTGACAGGCCTCCACGACGCCAGCCACAGCCACAACTGTGGGATTACAACTCCTATCCCAAAAATAGAGGAACCATTTTAGAGTGATGACGCTCTTGCTAATTACCTGAGCTAGGATATGACCTTTCTAACAACTGTATCCCTTTTGGGACCTGTGCTGCCATTCCAGCAGTGTAAATATCTGTGCACAGCATAGCTCTGCACTGTGCGGGCTCGTCCAGTGGGGGGGAGAAAAGAACCCAGAAAAACAAACAAGCAAAAAAGGAACTAAGATTAAATTCTCCCCATACAATTAACAGAAGCTGACCCAAAATCTCTCTGGGGTTTGCACGTGACTGGGCTATACAGAGAGTTTATTTCCTTCTGGAAGCACAGAGCAGTTCTTTGGGTATAGGGCTGCTGTTTTAGCTGGGGGCATTTCTCATGAATGAAGGGCTCTGTTCCTGGCAGAAGGCAGCAGTGGGTTTCAGGTCACCAGGGAATTCTTAAGTCAAGGCCAAGGTGGATGTACCCACAGCCCCCTGCATGCCTGCTCCTCTCTGCCCAATTACTCAACATAAACCAGGAGGTATGGAGCAGGCAGCAATTCCTGCTAGTGAAGATGCCTCCTGATGTGTGTAGTCCAGTTAGGTAGGGACATTGCTGCCATGGGAGTCATTTTAGGAAAAAACAGCATCTTTCATTAGGATGATTTAGATGAAAGGAAACCTCATAGGCACATATGCTCTCCTTTGGGTCAGTGAAGGGCTTGTGTGTATCAACCCAACTAAAAATTGTCAGCAAAGTTTAAAACCCATGCAAATAACTACTTTTTCAAAATAATGTTCATTCATGGCTCCAAAACACTCACAGAAATATGTACAAGCACCATAATGGCCAAACAGCTGCTCCTTCCATAACCCAGGGTCCCCCTTCTTGTACTCCTTTCTGTGTCTTGAACATGTACTTTGGACCAGCTCATTTTTTAGCCTGAGATGGGGCTGAGTTGAAGCAGGTCCTGATGTGTGGAACTGCAGAAAGGCTGCAGAGATTAAAATCTCCCTTTTATGAAGGTTTCTAACCTAAAGGGCAAGTGGCACCTTGTCTGGGAGATGGACAGAAATAGTGTGGATCACTAAGAGGAGCACAGAGATGTGCCAGCACAGCCCTGGTTAGATGATGAACTAGAATTAGAACGAATTAGAACTGCTCTGCTGTCCTCTGCACAGCACAGAGATGTCTGACAAAAGACAAAACAACTTTTTTTATAACTGCATTCCTGTGAGCAAAAATGTCTCAAACATATACCTGTCCCTTTACAGATGAATTAAGGGAGCAGTTGCCCTCATGGGAAAGTTTTTGAAAAAGATCAATCAATCCTAACTGAAGCAACAGTAACTACCAAAAGCAACAACAGACTCTGGACAATCTCCACAAGAGAAGAAAAAAGCAGTATTTCATGCTTAATGCACTTGCCTGAGGTTCAGGTTTGCCTCCTAGCTCTGTCACAGATTCTATGTGCAATCTTGAAAACTCATTCCAAGTTACAAATCTATTCTGCCATGAGGACTGCATCTCCTTTATTCCCACTCTAAGTCCTCCAGCACTCAGACTGTATCCCAGTGAGCATTTATCAAGACAAATAGGGCATAGTCCCTTAACTGCGACCTGGAATAATAACCACACTATAGGAAATTAATAAACAAATTGCACTTTTGTCATGTGTAAAACAGTCCCAAAGTGATAGCTTTCTCATAAAAGCTCATTGACTTTACTAAAATATCATCTCTAAATCACCTGAGACTACTTATGCCTTGTTCTCTTCACAACTAAACAGTTCAAGAAACAACCAACTAGCACAATGGCACCTCCTTCTGCATTGCAATTTAAATATGTCTGTGTCAAATCTAGTGCCTGGAAGTGAGGAGTAAGAACATTTTCTAGCTTATTTTAATCATGATACAAATCTGCCACTGCTACTGTAGTTCAGGTGTGTTTCCAGGATGGTAAGTTCATTATATTTTTTTCCTAAAGTGACAAACCATGACATCTGTAAAGCCAAGGACCTCATTCTGGCACTACCCTTAAAGCTTCATGTTAGCTTTTTTGCATGCTTGTTTGGTTAAAATGACACACTGACAGGAGACACTTCAAAACGACTGCAGTGTCCTTACACACTAAAGCAATTTTAGAGATGTAAAATGTCAAACAACAATTTGTCAAAAAGGTCAGTATTCCCTTGTACACACAAGCCAGACACAAAAGCAAATTGTTCTCAAATTCTGAGCAGAAGCAGCAGGGTGTTTTTTATTTATTGCAATCAAAACCAGTTGCCTTTTGTCCACCGTTCCAGGCAGATGAATTAATTAATTGTCAGAGCACCAGGGGCACACTGCTAAATACACATGTGCATGCTACCAAATTAAAGAAAATTACTACATTGAATTCTTCCCCAGCCTGTTAATTACACACAGGTTACACCCACCATCACCGTGGGTAAATACTTGTGATTTTGCTTGGGGAATTACAACAGGATTGCTTGCTTAGAAAATCATTTGTGGCTAATGGTTTGCAAGTTTTAAAAGATGATTAGGTGCTTCTGCAAGTAAAATCAGCAGCAACAGTTACCACAGCATATCCAAAAGTCATAAGGCAATGTTCATTTTCATGCTTCAGCTGGGAATGCAGAAGAATCTTTGCTGTGGAATAAATTCTATCAGCCCATGCAGACTTAGTGTGACAACTCTGGCAGTGATGCTAGAGGCAGGTTACACAGCTAGATCATTCATCAGCCTGTTCTTCATGCTTTCTGGACTCATTCCCTGAAGTTATGATAGGCAGGTGGGCTGAGAACTCCCACATGTGCTTTGGAAAGAAAAACTAAAAAACTAGTCCCCCAGCTGAGCTGTAGTAGCAAAATAAAAGTATTATACCCCGGTTTCTCACATTAGTAAGCACTGTGAATCACTTTGTGTTGGTCCAGGAGAAAATGTAAAGAGAGAACAGGCAGAAATATGAAACATACCTAAAAAACCAATATAAATGCACATGGGATATGGCTCATTTTATCTCAAACAGACAATTGGCCACTTGGAGATAAGGAATCCAAACACACAATGCAAGTGCAATACTAATCAATGCACAGATAAGATCTAATTAAAAAAAAATAAAAAATTCTTCTAAGAGTGTTCACCTAATTAAAAAAGAACAACAACAAATCAAAAAAACAAACAAAAACAACCACCAAAAAAAAAAACCCAACCAACCAACCAACAACAAAACATTTCCTGTGTTGGCTTTATGTAAAGCATTTATGGGATCTTTGAGCTCTCTGCCCAACCCTGGACTCCTTAAACCTTAAAACTGGTTATGCTGGAGAGAAATGTCAGCCCCTGACCTTATGCCTGCAGAGAACAGTGGAGCTGGAATAGGGCTAAATTAGCATCTTGATGATAGTGCCAGTGTAACCCTACCCTCAGCCTACAGCAATGTGCTCCCCAGGGAGGTGAAGCTACAGAGCAGAGCCCTGTTCCACATCAGATGTGCTGGTTCTAGTGACCAACTGCACTTGTTCAAGGCTAGACTGGTTATCTCACACAGCACTGAGAAAAATCTCCTAAAATGCTCTAAGCTGTTATCGGTTTTCATGCTTTGCAGCACAAAAGGATCCCCAGCTGGAGACCAGGGAGAGCTTTTGCCCTGTTCTACCCACTAAGTGGTAATAGGCATGTTTCAAAAATACATCCAGAACTCTCCACTGTTGAAAACAAAGCAATGAAACAAGACATGTCTTACAATGTTTAGCATCTAGCAGACTTAGCATTCCTTTTTTTGAACGAAACACATAGTGATATATGTTAATATATAGTGATAGTGGGGCACTTGCCCCAGGTCAAGCAGCTCTGAAAGATTTCACTACAAAGAATAAGATTATGAAAGCTGCCCCTGTCATTTCACCTGGATGATGGAATCTTTCTCTCTTCCTAATGTCTTCTTCCTTTCTCCTAGCCTAGAGTTTGGCTCTGTAACAGGATTGTGCTTAAACCCTTCATCTTCAGGCCAAGAGAACATGCCCTGACCTCTTTTACTTGCTGCTCTGGTTAACATACATCAAGTGAACAACCTTGTATCTCATGCTGTTAAGAATTACCCCACCCTGAAGGTCATCCAAGTCTTCCCTATATAAGATCCCTCCCTATCATTAAAAAAAAAAAACACCTTCATTTGCATCTTCAACAAGTTTGTTTACTGTGCTTCTATTTTTTGTCTCAACTTTACTGGCAAATATCCAGGAGTGATGCTGGGGAAAACCCCACTGGTTCTGTCTCTCCATTCAGCACTCATTCTTTCAATACCAATCTTTTCCTTCATCTATTTTCTTACATGGCTTGCAATTCTTCATCTTATTTCACAAGAAATATTGAAGTGCACTACACTTAATCACTACCATGTGATAATCCCCAGTGCAATGGGCTAAGATAGCAAACTTCATATTTCACCACAAACTGCCCTCTTGTTACCTTCACATCACCCATCTCAGCCCTGCCACAGGCAGAAATTTTCCCAGCACTGTTATTTTTGTTTCTTTGCTTCATATTGGAAATCTGATCCCTCTTTTTTGTTGTTTTTTGCAAGATAAAGTCCTCTCTAAGAAGAAATTTATGGTCCCAACCTAGAATTCAAGGAGCATTGAACTGCAGGGGAGAGAAGAGTGCTATCAAAGCCACATGCCCAGAAAAATGAATGATCTCTGCTGAGAAGACCCTGACCATGGACAGGCAGAGACTGTGTTGGAAATCCAGGCACTGCCTGTGCCCAGCACCTCTTCACAGCCACCCCCTCTGCTCTCCTGCCAAGGGTGCTTCAGGAACAGATCCTTAACTGAGTACACAGTCTTCCCCAGAGGATGCTCTCTCTGAAAAATCTCCAGCTCCAGTTCGGTTTGTGGTGAATTTAGTTTCATTTCTCAGAACAGGATGAAAAAATATTCTGTTAAATACAAATGAGCTCAATATAAATTGCCTTTCAAAATGCTTCTGAATTTAAGTTAAATTTATAAAATGCACATGAGCTCTGTTCCCTTTTACACCCTGAACAGTGAGGACATTTATGGAGCACTATGGAATTCTGTTTGCTTTTACAAGAGTGAGTTATTTGACCTTTATTTTGCCTTTTCACTTAAAATTTTTTTGAAAGGCAAGTAACAGAAAAGGAATTACCTCCCACCATCCTTGACAGGGACAGTAAACACAATTAGAGACAATACACCAGATAGATGTCTGCACTTGTTTCCTGCCCTTCCACTGAATCCCAACAAAAAAGCCCTTTGATAAAGTTAATTGGGTGATTCTCTCATTCTGCTGGAATAAAAGAGCTCACAGAGACACAAGAGCTGACTTCATTAGACTGAAAGGTAATGAAGGACTTGCTCTCCCAGTGTTCACATTCACCACCACTGGTCCCCCTTGTTCTGCATGAGCTGTACCAATTGAGATGGCATCCTATTTTACAGGGTCAGAGATGACACTTCCCAAAACTAAAGCACAATGACACTTTCCTGGATTAAAATACAATAGGATGAGGCTGGCTGCTCAGGCAGGCTCTGAGAGCTCTGCACTGCTGCACACATAGTCAGGGGAAGGTTTCCAGCAGTGAGCAGGGCTGCTCAAAGACAGAAAGCAGGCACTAGGGAAGAGAAGAGCAAGGCTGGCTCCCTGTCCAATTCCTAATCCCTAAGTACATTTATTTTAAAACAGTGGATGGGGAGGAGCTGTGCACATCACACTGCAGTGGTTGTCATATATGCCCTTGCCCTGAGGCTCTCTGCATCCACTGCAGATGCCCTATGCCAAGGCTGTGGCACCATCCAGAACTTGCTCCCCTTCTCCATTGCTCATAAAAAATGGACAATTAAAAGACTGTGAAAAAAGTAAATCCAAAGGAGATTTATTTGCAGTGAATATGGAGGGAGGGGCTGATTTATTTTTTTTTCCCTTCTCCTCCCTTATCCAGGGGTTGGTTCTACCATTCCCATGAGCCACTGGACAAAACAAAAACAATTCTGGGACCAGTAACAGGACAAAACACTCCCTGGAATCTGTCAATATTGGGAGTCACTCCTCCAATAGTCTGATTCTAGCTCACCAGCACTTTCCTGCATTGCTCATGGCAGAACAGTGAGTTAGTGCCACAGTTGGAACAAAACTTCTACTTTCACTCTACTCCTTCATTTGTACATTGTACATTTGTTCATTGAACCCAGACTAATCCTTTAAACACTCAGTAACATCCAGAATCCATAAACAGCAGATTATATACAGCTATTCTCAAAGACTAACCCCAGCTTCATGAAAGATTTCACAAAAAGCCTGCATTAGATGCTCCTAGGTGTAACTGATCACAAGTTGGCCAAATGGAGATGGGCTGCTTGTTTGCAAAATCTGTTTTAAGTGAGTCATGTCATTCTGCATCAGAGTCTCTTGCTCAGAATCTACCACTGTCTTCCCTCTCATTTTTGTATGAACCACAAATTGTACCAGCAATGAGTCTGTCTGTCTTTCAAAGCACTGATAAGGTATGATATAATACAGCAACAGAATGTTTTGTCTGCCTAGAAACAGAATTTTCCATTGGTGGGTCTCCATTTATTTTAGCAGCTGGGCTTTTATTAATTTACTAAGCTCCATGTTTATTCAGTCTCATTCCAGTTTCTTAAATCAAAATTACACGAGCTACTTGTCTATATATGTGACACCAACGCTATAAGCTTTCTCAACCAAATTTATAATTCATTTAAACCCCCACATTTGGTTAATAAAAACCATTTACAATTAATTTCAATCCAAATGAGTCCATTATAACAGCATAATTAACTAGCCGACATTAGCTATTTCATTGTTTTGCTCGGAACTAATGTTTGTCAAACCTGTACATTATCCTAATTGCAAACATCATAAATATTAACACAGTAATTGCCTTTTTTGCAGTCTTTTGAAACTTCACCTCTGCTCCATGATTTATTCACAATCAACACTTGGCAGAGAAAGCTCTGCCACTTCATTCAAGTGTTTCATCAGAGTTGTTTTGATTCAATTTTAAAATACCGTACTTCAACAGCTTGTGCTTTAAAGACATTTAAGCTATTAATAGGATAGAGCCACCTTTGTAATCTGACATAAACATCTCCCCAGCTTTCTCCCCACACAGAGAAAAGAGTTTTTAATGCACACTTCTTTTCCAAGCTTTTGTCTATACTTTTGTGACAATTCCATTATTTCCATAAAGAAATGGATCAATATTATTCTTCAGACGTCTTTTATCTTACCTCCTCCCTCCTCCATCCATAATTTGCTAGCTGACTCCTCATAAAAAAAGTTTCCTGTGTAACTATTTTTCTTTTTGATCATTCACAACCCTGGGCTTTAAGATAAAGGTAATGGCTGTCAATTTCCTGTAATTTCCACACCTTATCCTTTAACCTACATTTGAGATGAAAGATCTATAAACATTCAAGGTGTTAAGACCTCTAAAATTGATAGAGCCATTTGGGTGCAGAGGGGCACTCATCCCTGACTGCTGCCCTGCCACACCAGAATTATTTTCTGAATGATGCTCCCAGTGACTCATGATTTTCCAGGTCTCTAAACTGCCCGTCTTCTACTGTCATTTCCCAGGCTGAGGAAATGCAAGAAGTCTGACTGCTTTTCAGCTCCCAGTTGTCTGTATCTGTATTTCTGTCTTTAATGATCCTCTAAGATCTCTGTGCAGGAAGGATTTAAACAATTTCTGGAGAGCCCCACCTCTGAGCATGGGGCAGTCAGCAATACCAGTTGCTTTAGACAAATTCACCCACGCAAATGTGAAGGCATTTTGTCTGGCAATAAGAAGAGCAAAAATATCTGTCCCAGGCACCTTTCTCCATCACACCATACCAAACATTTCTACACAAGATCCTTCACAGTATTATATTATCCATCTTCAAAAGAGAAGGGTGAAAACTCTCCCCATTCTCTTCCTGCCATTAGTCAAAAAGGAAAGAAGAATACATAGTTTATAATAGTAGACATTTTAATGAGAAGTGATTAAGGCCGAACTTCAGGAAATGTGTGTCACTTTACCACTGCTGCCAAAAAATTCCTACATGAACCTGAACAAATAATTCTAGACATGAATTTCCTAGCTGTGTAATGAGGATCGTTGTAACAGGATAATGATTGAGAGACACTTGTATGGTAAACTGCTGAGAGTTTTTGTGAAAAATGTTAATTCAGTTTTTAAAAGCCTTTCAAAAAGAACAAAGAATGAAATTAATGGAAGATCAGAAAGATGGCTTGTGAACTACTCTTGATCTATAGCCCAGGTGACAGAAGAGTTAAGTGCAGGAAGAGAGACATCCCTGATGAATTGCCTGTCTCCAGCATGAAGAGTGAATGGAAAGAGCAAAACTACTGATGAAATACTGAATTCTAATAGACAAGTTACACACTATACAGTGATTTCAAACTTGAACTAAGAAAAACCTTCCTCCTTGAAGAGTAACCTGAGGACTTTTTCATGAATCAACAGTAGGGACTGGCAAAGTTTTAGTTACAATTAAATAAATTCTGCAGTCTGATGCTACTCATCATTCACTACCAGCAAAAATCCCATACCTCTCAGTAAGGAAAATGACATATTGGATGATATGTGTGGCAATGGATTTTAAAAGATCATCTGTTTTTTTAATCAGAAGTTGGGCACTGCCAGCTCCCTTCTTACCATTTTGTTGCATGTACACTGGGTCTTTACACACTCAGTCAAAAAGTTCAGTTAAAAATACAGATATTAAGCCCCAGCTCCCTGGTTATTCCAAGGTCAGTTGCCCTTCCATAATCAGAACTTGCCCCAGCATTCAGAGACAACTACTGAAATGTCCTTCCAGTTCTTCCAAGACATGAACTCATCGAAGGCCAGGTCATGATCTAAGGCTGGACTCAATAATCTCAGAGGTCTTTTCCAGCCAAAATGATTCTGTGCTTTTGTGAAAAAGAGTCCTGAGACCAGTTAGAAGAAAATGACAGGATTCAGGAATGGTAGAGTGGAAGTCATTAAATTATATCATGTAGTTCTGCACATCAGAACAATTAGCCTTGGCACATTATTTCCTCATGACTAAGATTCATGCATCTTTCTCACCGTTCTTTGTGGAAAGAAGATATATGGATAAATCAAGTAATTATATATAGTGATATATGTGATATATAGTGATATATGATCAAGAGATATATGGAAAAATCAAGTCTTAGCCAGAAATCCCAGCCTTCTTCCAGCATGACTATCCCTTCCAAAAACATCACATTTTTCACTTTATTCAAACCTTCCAAACAGGAACCTTTTGGTAGCACTGTATATTTTAGCTTCCCTGGCATCTGCAAGAGTTCCCCAGCATCAGCAACTCCTACCTCAGTCTAAAAGGTCCAACACAGAAGGAACAAGGTCAATGTTATAAACATACTCAATTGCTGATGGATTGCAGAAATTGTTAAAACATCTGCTCTTAGCTGTGAGGTGCAAAGGAATAGAAGCTCATGCTGTCAACAGAGCTAAGTTTTTATTGTTCTAAATGCAGATCAGTTTCACTAAGAAGTATTTCTTACTTTGCCTGCCTTAAACTAAACCTGCAGACTCTCTGCCACATGGCTTGTAGCAGGTTTAATGGTCATGGAGGTCCACAGCCTTGTAAATACTGTGACAAGTGAAACTAGTCTGCAGAGTAGCTGAAGATCAGCTTTTGGGGTTGTCTACGGGTTGGAGGACAATCCCTCTTTGCCAAACCCAGAATGTGGTTGGTAGGAGGCTTTTATTTAGCAGATCAGCTTGTACTTCAATTTTTGTGAAAATGAGGAGGCCAGGACCTGAAGATGACGCATCCTACCCACCATTTTTATTGCTTTGAAGATTGTGTAGGTGCTATACATCCTCAGTGTCATCCACTGAATGTGCTGCCTTGATCCTTTTTAAAGCAAGCCAACTCTGTGACTACATTGGCTTAATTTAATAGAATCAGAAAAAACAAATTGATGCCTCCAGAAGGATAACCTTGAGTTTAATCCTACACTGAGAAGGAACCTTTCTACTTTGTTCACAGGAAGGCTCTACCACTATGGCTTCAGCAAATGAAAGCAGTTCATTTTTCCAGTGACAAGGACAGAGAGATCAAGGACAGTGAACAGTTAAACCCTCCACAGAGTGTGAGCAGACATCAGGAGGCAGCTCCAGGAAAATCTAGTAACAGCCACAGATTCCTCTTTGGGTAGTTTATATTTCTGCAGCAACACCTCAGATCTTGTAAGGTAAAGATATTCCTGGGAATACAGCTGTGCAACATCACTCACTGATTTACAGCTATGTTACACACAGCACCTGCAGTATTTACAATTCCACCAGCAGCTTGCATCCTTTACAGGTTACACGGCACAGGCACTGTCACTGTAAGGTCTGCAAAAGCCCTGCCATAGGTTTGCCATAGTGCAAGGTTTGCCATAGTGCACCACTCTCAACAGGTTAATGGTATTGCTGGGAAGATGAAAACCCCTGGCTTTTTTAAGCCTAGCAAATTGTGTGTACCACAAGGGATTCAAGCACTGCAAAGAAGGGCAAGCTCTGGATATCTCTTACCTTGCGAGAAGCATTTTTGTCTGTGCTCTCCACATCACCATCCAAGAATGGCATGGCAAATGAGCTGAGATCCTGCAAGGACAGAAGAAAAATTGATGCATTTTATTAATGCCTTCTTCCTTCCACCAGAGCATCCCACAACTGAAGCCCACAGGTCTATTTCTAGAGTGCCCACTGCTTCACCCATAGCAATTGCTGGCAAGCAATAACACAGACTCTGATGGCTCTCCTTGGCTGTGAAATGGTGTCAGGTGTAAGTTACAAGTGAACAGTGAGCCCTCAGCAGCACTTGCACAACACCACAATCAAAAACCACCTGCACAGCCAGAGTCAAAAGTCCTGTGTCAAAACTTTCAAGGGCAGGGATTGAAATCCCACAGAAAAATTGATAGGAAATTATAGTTTAAACCCATCTACTTGCTCAGAAAATGCCTATCTTGCCTTTAGTGGAATGTATGAGCTTAAAGTGCATTTATGGCAATAAACACAACCTGAATGAAAGTATGCCAACATTCTGAGAAATATGTAACTGATAAAAAAAAGAGAAAACTGACATGCTGCTCAGGGAGGTAATAGCTGATTCACTTGCACAAATGGGAGAGGAGCACCCAATTCTGCAGGACTGAAGACAATAAAGCCATAAGAAAAGCACACATGCTCATTTTTAACTAACAAAAACAAACTGCAATTATATTCCACCTCCTGCCGTCTGTTCTGTTTATGATACTTCATGTTCCAGCCACAGGGTTTATAGAGCTCCTTTCTACATGCATAAGGAAATTATGTTAGTGTCAAGTTTAGCATCTGTTTGATCAGAAAAGTACATAATGAGCAATTCTATCACCAGAAGCATGAGATTGCCTAATGCTGTGTGCTGAAGAATTGAGTTTTGGGTCCTAAATGGTGTTCTAAATGTCAGGAATACCTCCCCAACACAGAACCTCCCAGATGTGAGACATCACCCTTTCCATGAAATGATTCAGTGCTTCTCAACCACCACATCTGCATCCATTTAAAAGAGTTGAAAATATAAATAAACAGCAATTTCACATAAACCTAATTTGTGATCAAACAGAGCTTAATTAAAAATTAGCACCATCCGTGAAGTCTGCAGGGCTTGCTTTTCTTCAGAATTCCAAGCAGCCACAGGTCTAATCACATCGCTTTGTGTAATCATACTAAAATCAAAATATGCTCAAAATTGTGTATAACTCAGGCATAATTCTTACAAGTGTTTGAAAATATTCTTGTTACATAATGAGCAACAAAAATAAGGAACAAAATATTGAATTACTGGAACTGAAACACATGGGAGTAATTCATGCCAAGTTGAAAAGGAAAAAAAAAAAAAGCAGCAGCCTGGCTTGGCCAAGCTGGCCCTAAATCATTAGGCCCCAAATAAATGTATTCCTGACAAATTTGCTTGTTCCCAGCCCTATCTACGCACATTCAATGGGAACTATCTACAAAGCTCAACTATGTAACATGTCCTTTTTGCCTGGGCATCTGTGTTTCACATCACCTTTGTTTGCAAGTAAAAACATAAGGAAACATCTCAAAACTAAAGGAAGAGATTAAAATTAAGATCAAAATTACTTACTCCATATAAAAATTATTTACCCATAAATGGTATTTATAAACACCATCAATCTACAGATTATCATCATTATTATTACTTCATATGCTACTGCAGGACCTAATTGAACAGTCTCTGTGAAGATATGTAAGAGCCTAATGAAAGTTACACAAAAATATGTCCCCTCATGTTTAATTTAGCCAAAGGATTTACCAACATTTTCCTCTGCCCATCCTCAGTAGTGCAGAAGCTGGAATCTGATGTGTGCCAAGTAATTATCCATGGAATAAATCGAGAAAGTAACATTTTTTGAGTTCCACATATTAGTACCTCTGTATTACTCCCTGGTGTAACTTCCAGGGACGAAAGTAGCTGTTTAGCAATTCTGGATGGCAGAAACTTGGTTGAAGGGGACACATATCTACTAATAAGGGTTGAAAAAGCTGTTCAGAAAATCTAGAACTGCTGGGAATGAAACCAAAATGTCTTATTTGAGCAGAAACCTTCAAAACCAGGAGAGGGTAGGTAGATACAACTATTTTTCTAGGAGCAAAATTTCAGTTCTCATTTACAATTCCAGATTTAAAGCCACATATATACTAAAGTCTGAAGTCTAACAGTATCATGAAACCCAGATAATGACTCTATTCTGATTTGTAACTCTCACATACCATTGAGGTATTGTGACTTCATCTGTCTTTACATCCAGAACAAATCTCTACCTGTAAGCCAAAATACTGGAACTGGAGCTTTCTGGGCAGCATGAGACCTTTTTTTGTTAATACAGCACTGCTGAACATTTCAAAATGGGTAATAATTGTACTTTTAGTCCTGCAAAAAAAGCCTATAATTGTAACTGCCACCTAACAATTTTTTAGTCTTTCATGGGATTCTATATATGAAGGTATCCATTCGCAGAAGGAAAAAAATACATGTATCAAAAATCAGGCTGCAAATGCTGCTCTTTCAATTACAATCTGTTGGTTAAACAAGGAAATATTAGGTGGTTATTTCCCCTTCATGAACATTTCTTCAGAATGCAGATAGATAACAATTTCTTTCTTGTGTTCCTCTTCATTCAGAAACACATGGGATGATACAGCAGTTGAGGATACAGTAACTCTTAAAAAAAAACCAAACAAACAAAAAACCAAAAGAACAAAGTGCTCCAAAAGTGTTGCAAAATACCACAGAACTCTTGACAGACCAATGATGCAGTCCCTGCCCTTGTCACAGATATGACTGCTCTGATCTGATGCCAATAGATACACACAGAAGGCTTGCTCTGCTAGTGGCTGGGGACTAAAACTGTTCTTAGACAGCTTTCCTGCTCTCCAGCTCTGCTTTACTCTACTTGGAAACAGCTCCCTGGACAACCACATGGTTCTGCAGAGAAATTTAAAACTCCATCAAAGGCACACAGTGACGTCCTGGTAGGAGGAAGAGTCCTGCAGACTGCAGAGCCCTGGCAGCAGAACAGTATCATGACCTGTGTCCATCAGTCCAGCACTGTACCCTTGAACAGCCAACTTCTGCAGAGACCACAGCCTGTGATCACCCCTGTATAGAGAAAAAGCAGGTGCTAGTGCTGCTAACCTGGAATTAAGAGTATGAAAAGCCTGTTTTGGAAGTTTCATTGGCTTTCCTGTCATGCTTGTGCTCCTTAGTCAGTTCTTGCATCACTCTGCTGCATCTGACAGCCAGACATCAGTCTGCCCATCCTGTTAGAAAAAATGACCTCTTGAGCACTTTAGATTTACTTTACAGCCACAGAGCTGCCTCAGATTTATTTTGTTTTCAATCCACTTTTATTTATAAGAGGTTGTCATGGTAGCTCCTGTTACATTCACTGGAGAACACAGCCCCAGGGACAGCAAAGCTTTTCCTGGAGGACAGCAGAGCCATGACACAGCAGAACCGTGGCTCAGCACTCCAGTCAGCAGTCAGGCTCCCTCCTGGGGAGGAAAATCTCCCACAACACCTACTCAACAGGTGCAAGTCTTCCAGTGCAAGTCAGGATTATTCTGTCTCTGCATTTGCACTTATCTTCTTTACCACTTCTTTACCTATTTCCTCTGGGCAAACAACAGATATCTGGAAGGTTACAGATTCTCCACGTGAACTTCTTCTCCAAAGGTGAGACTAACTCTAGCATGATTCTGGTCTGGGTTACCCTACATCTACAGGGTGATCCTTCTTAATTCCAGCCCCTTTTCCTCTGACATCCCTTATATCAGAATATTTGGAATTATGTGAAAAGAATTAAGAATAAAATTTTTGTTCTTTGATATCCTGGGAAAACAAAGAAGCTTTTCTCAGAACTCTTTTGGAGGATAGGAAAGAAAACCACATTTGAGGATGCAGAAAGCAAATATATTGGCCAGCACACATAGTCAAATAGCAGGAGCAAGATCTGGTTAGCCAAACCATTTTTCACCTTTTCCAGACAGTTTCACTGTTTCTTTCCTTACTGGAGAGAATTCCTGCCAAAGAACATTTGCCCAGACACGCTGGTCTGAAGGTTGCTTCAGCTGGAAACCTTGGTGTAAGAAGAGGTCTTCCAGCAATTCTGCTGCAGAGGCTGCATACCTAAATAACAGACCACTGAAGCCTTGAATCCAGTAAACAACACAGAATAAACAGGATTCTTGTTGTATTTTTGTTTCGTTTCAAGGCTACTCTGGCAGCCAGTCCGATGAAGCTTCTCTGCAAGAGCTGAAACCAAAGAGCCAGCAAGGGCTGAGGCATGCTGTGACTGACAGGTCAGAGACCAATTTCCAATGTATTTTGGGTGGAAGTAGGACCTTTTTATGGCCCTGCTTGACAGTGGTCCAAAATTTCAGGGCTGGATATCAAAAGAATATTTCACAAACAGCTCCCTGCTGGCATCTTTTGCAACAGTCTACTCAAACACGAGGAATGACTGTGAACAACATGGGGATGTGAAATCTGTGCCTGTGGTCGTGGGTCCCCGTGAACACGGTCAACTCTTTGGCCACTCTTTGGCCACTCTTTGGCCAGGGGTGACTCAGGTCACAAGAAATTCATGGTAGCCTCATAATCAACCTCTGCTGAGAGTTATAAACAGCTTCAGAGTCCCAGTGTGGGTAGCATCACGCAGTCCTGACTACGGGTGGTGTCACCTTTGAGGCATTATTTTTCTGCCTCACTAAGTTCTATATATGTGCTAGGATTGCACCAAATTTAAGGATGTGAAATGCCTGCCAGACATTACAGCTTCTTTTTACAACATAACTCAAGCAGAAGGTGACACTTTACTAAGGCAGTTTTCAATATGGGGAGACAGCTCCTTTAATAAAATAAAAAAAGAAAACAACAGACAGAGGAATTAAGCTGAGTGATGACAAGAGCTCTGATCTCACAAAAGATTGCTAAAAGCTGCATTCCTCAGCATCACACCTTAACAAAGTCTCCTCCTCTGCTGATATTACTGAGCTATGAGCACTTCAAGTATCCCAGCAAGGACAAAGAAGGTCAGGATTTTTATTAACATCAGCTGTGAACAGTTTCTTTCATTGCATTCTTCACATGAGCAGATTTTTTTTAGATCAACCTTGAATTTGTACCTATTACAAGCCTATGTAAAACTCTGAATAGCAAATATGCTACATATGCTAATAGCCTGTGAGCAGAATCCACAGTTTGATCTCTGTGGAATAGAGAGCATAGCTTGGTAGCTCTGCTTCAATAGAAAATTGTCTTTTTCTGAGAACAATCCTATCTAGAAGCCTTTGGGGATTTATAACAAATCACTCCATTATTGCACAAGGAAAGATTCAAAACTGACATACACTGGAATTTCTGTCCTTTTGTTATTGTTGTTTTGATATACCAGTTATAGTAAAGTATAATAAGACTTGCTACATTCCTTTATTCCTTTAGGAGTAGGTTGCTCATTGCTTTGCTTTTCTCACTCCCCCATGCCATCTAGACTGTAGCATGTGTTTTGGAGAGAAATATATGTTGTACTGTGAGACTGAGGATGCTGGTGACTAAGTTCAGTATGACTCAAAGGGAGTGGGCAGGAACAGATGTACAAAGCTAGTTGGATTTGTGCAAGCCAGCTTTGTACTGCACAAGGCTATTCCAATTTATTTGTTTGCTATTACTTTTAAGGCTATTTGTATTAAAAAAAAAAACAAAACAAAGAAAACCAAAAAAAAACCAAAAAAAAAAAAAACCAAAAAAACAAAAAAGCACCCCCCAAAACCAAATATGTAGGTCTGGAGAGCTTGAGAGGGTAGAAATAAGATATAGAGACTTGATTGGTGAGGCTGTACCTTGAATTCTGTGCTCAGTTCTAGGCCCCTCACTACAAGAAAGACATTGACAGGCTGGGAAGTGTCCAGGAAAGGGCAAGGGAGTTGGTGAAGAGTCTGAAATACAAGTCCTATAAGGAGCAGGTGAAAGAGCTGGAGAAATTTATCCTGGAGTAAAGGAGGCTCAGGGGAGACCTTATAACTCTCCACAATTCCCTGAAAGGAAGTTGTAGCCATGTGGGGGTTGGTCTCTTCTCCCAAAACAAGCAAGTGGACAAGAGGAAATGGTGGAGATGTCAGGTTTGCAGTGAACTCCTTGGTTTTAGAGGCCTTTTCCCACCTTAATGATTCCATGATTTTGTCCACAGCATGAAGATTCCAGAGGCAGCACAGTCCAGGGGTTATTGGGTGACTTTGCAGGACCATCTGTGTGCACTTGAAGGTGGATACAGCATCAGATTTTAAATAACAGAAGGTAAGTCTCCCTAAATTACATGCCTGGAACAAATGGAAAATATTCAGTTCCAAAGAGGCACCGTCTAAAAGGTTACAGAGTAATGGCTGACTCAAATCTAACCTAGATCTCAGTCTGTGAAAATCCCCATCCATTAGGTGATTATTAAATGTTCTATGTAAAAAAAAACCTGACATATGAAAGCTTGGCAGAAGAAAGGCAGCCTATGTGCAATTCAAAGGCATTTCTTTCAGCTGCAACAAGAAGTGGACATGGTCCTAAAGAGCCACTGAAGCCACTGTTCTCACCACAGGTCCTCCAGCTTGGATTGCCACCACTTGTGCAGAAAAAGATGCTAAAACTATGAATTTCAAAGGAAAGGGATTAAAGAGAGCCATGAAACCAGTAAGTCCTTGATATTTCCCTGAAAACAGCTGTCTTCCAAGTTGTTCTTCCTGAGTTATCCTGATCATGGGATACTGGCAGCATCCCACACACCCTTCTTAATTTCTGAAATTCTTAACTGATCCTGACAGGCATTAATCTCCAGCAGTCTACAGCAAATTCACTTTTTTTTTCTTTTTGTTTCTGGGGCTGTAGACAAGATCCATCAAAAAAACTTTCAAGAGAGCATAGATTGTTTTTTGTGTTGTTCTCAATCTCGGACTTAAGTCACTAGAACATATTCCTATGCTGTTTACAGAAAAAAAAATAAAGTTTTCTTACAAGCCTTGTGCTCTCCTGCCAGGAAACCCCACCGTATCTCATCAGTGATTCAGCCTTTGCAGATGAGCTGAGCACAGACAGCCTAGGGTGGGGTGGAATCCCTCCTGCCTGGAGCCCCAGCATGTTTATAATGTGCAGAGAGCTCAGGGCTGTGTGGAAATGCTGTGGTGGAGGGTGCTGCTCCCTCCCCCCCCACCCCCAAAAATAAGTCACAGAGCATCACAGAGGCACCCTGGCAAAGCCTGACTAGGATCCCCAAGCACAGGACAGCCTGGTTTGTCAGCTCCTTCACACCACGAACCACACAGCAGTGACTGGCAGCATGTTTATTACAACAGCAGATGGACAACCTAGCAAACGTGCAAATAACGAAATGTCACTTAAAAAAGAGAGAGAGAGAGAGCAAAATTAAGAGGACAGCAGAGAAAGCATGCCAGGGAGGAAACCAAAATTCCCAACAGTCCCTGTGACACCACCGTGAAGCACATACAAACCCATTATTAAATGCTATTCCTAAGTGCTCAGCCAAAGACAACATTTCTCGGGCGAGACATTTCATTTGAGAAGCACCCAAAGTTTAGAAACACAAGGTAAAAGCAGAAGACAACATTCTTCAGTCCTGGAAAATGTGGTTAGGTGAGTGATGAGGGAATTAAGAAACCAAGACACACGGCTCTCAGGAAGGACTGCAGGAGACTGGAAATGCTACCTCTTCAGATGACACATACTCAGTGCCAATAAAAGTGCTTTCCAATACTTATGAGTTTGTCTTACATACATGAGACACAGGATCCCAACGTATTTGCAGAGAAAAGTCAGCATTTGCTATGAAACACAACTTCAGCCACAGTGAAATAGCAGAACTGCAGGAAACAAAAGATTATTTTACCATAATGTAATAAAAACACTTGAGCTGCTGCAGCACAGGAACAAACAGTCTGAAGGGGATTCAAAGCAGGGATCACACTGAGGCTTACAAAGTCATCTCCACACTGCAGCTACTTTAAAAGGCACTGTGTTTTGCATTTTTTATATTTTCCCTCACTTTCTATTGGACAAATCTCTTCAAAAACCATGTTCTCAAGGAAGAGTAAAACAAAGTAGAATTTGAACTGAAAACCCCCAACTGTTGGCCTTATCTGAGAAGGACTTGCAGGGTTCTCCCTTGCATATATATGACTAAAAAAGGTGACATCCACTTCAGTCAAAATATCTCTGCCATAAATACTTGAACTGCAATTATTTTTTCCAGTTCACTGCATTTAGGAAGACAGCTGCCTCTGGCCTCCCCTTTCCATTCTTGTCAGTCAATAACCACAAATAATCATGACAATTAGAAGAAATTAGAAGAAAACTTACAGCTGGAAAGCCAGGCAAGTGAGGGACCTGCTCTGATCTCATAGTCCCTCAAAAAAAAAAAAAGAAATTAAAAAAAAAAGGAAAAAAAGCAGAAGCAAAGAGGAAATTAGGGAAGGAAAGGAAGAATGAAGGAAGGAAACATGATTCTGTGCTTTGTGTGCTGAAGACCTGAATGGGAAGTCAAGAGGGAACAGCACACGAAGAGGAAAGATTCCCCTCTTGGTGCTTTCCTGACACATTTTCCTACATCACCCTGCAGCTGCAGAGAACAATTTCACCTTTAGGAATTTTACAGTCACTTTGCTATAGCTTTTCTTATACTTTGGCTTTTCTTATATTTTTAGCACCACATTTAAAAAGATACCAATACAGTATGCTTTTTTTTGTAAACTAAACTAGTTTTTTATTTTCCCAAAAGAATGGATGTCTTCATTCACCACACTCTGAACTCTTTATTTAAAGGTGCATTTTGCTGAAGCTGGCAATATAAAAATGTCCTCAAGGACAGAAGAAAGCTCAAATTCTCAAGAGACAACCCAGAAGACTTTATCACACTCATAGGACAGTATTCTGCCCAAAGCCAGCTTGCATGTCCTTTAGATCCCACCCCTGAGTTTGAGCTGAGAGACAGTGAGATTTTGTGCCATTCCTAAATTTTCAGTTAGTAGTGACACCCAATGCTAATAAACTACAATACATCATTCATGCTGTAGGAATCCAAAGCACTTTACAAACTGCATATCCAATCCAGAACAGCTCCATGAGTGCACTTCAGTGATGAGACTTTCATTGCCTGCTCTGGCTTTCTGGATTAAGCATTAAGGATATCTGTCACTAGGCATCTACCCTGCACTTTCTGTCCAGCCTAGAGAGAAGGGGAAAGCCAGCATCTCCAAGGGGCAACGCGCTCCCATCTCCCTCGTATGGGAGAGCCTGGAAAACTTACTTAAATTTTGGAGGATTCAACATAGGATAAATGAGTGCTGCATCTCACCTCTCCATCTTTGCTGTCTATAAAGTGGGAACAAAGCTGAGTTAGGGGTTTTCTTTGTGTGTTTGTTTTGTTTTGCTTTTTTTGGTGGGGGGGGGGGGGGGGGGGGAGGGAGGAAGTGTAGAGCTTTCCTGGCTATTTAGAAAGCTGTCCAAACAAGGGACTGCCCCTTACTACGGTGTGCAGGGCGATGCGGAGCGTGGTTTCCTCCGGCTGCAGCGGTGCCAGTGTAGCCATGGCAACGCTGGGGCTGGGGATGCTGCTCCATCCATCCCCGCAGGACGCTGAGCACTGCCAGCTCCCAGCTCCCTCCTTGCTGGCCTGCAGGACCCAGCCGGCATAATTTCAGCCCAGTTTCAATCCTGGATTTTCTCTCTGTCGAGACGCACTCCTACAATTGGAGCACAACGAGGCCCCAAGCTCATGGGGGTACTTCCAGGTGTTAGTAAGGTGATATTTTCTTCACACAGGTTTGGCTGCTGTATAAAAAAACAGGGTTAGCTCTCTCATGGGGTGAGCGCCAAGTGGAGTGAGATGAAGGAACCAACGTGTCTAGCTGAAAAATCCCAGAATTTAGATTTTAAGAAAACAGGCCCACTATACAACTTCTGAGAAAAAGCATGTTTGTTAAGAGGATTGGCAATGTCCAGGGGATCGTAAACCTCACAGGACCACACACACCAAGCCCTGGTCACTTGTTAAAGTCTGTCTCAAGAGATGTGCTTCGAAGAGCATCAGAGTTCTGCTTGGAAGAAAGTGTTAGAAGACACCAGTGACCATCTCTGAAAGAAAATTGGATAAAATACTTGCTCATCTGGAAAATCTTGTCAACAATGAGACAAACAGAAGAACACAACAAAGAGATTACTCACTCACACTAGAAATAACCACTACCGAAAATAAACTTTTGCAGTGGGTCCAGTTTGGAAATAATCCTCACATGGAGAGGGAAGGGAAGAAATGACACATGCCCAGGGTTTTTTTCTAATTATTGTACATGCAGTACTAAAATTCGAGGAAGATATTTTCCCAAGTAAACTTCAGGCTTCTTTCAAGGACTATGACTCTGTTAATATATTATTTTTTAAGAAATAGTTCCTAGTTTAGTTCTAGTTCAGGGAAAAAAAACCTTAAAAACTAACCATATCAGATTTTAGCCATCTTACTATTCTTTATGAGTCCATTTAAGCACCACAATTACAATGGACCTATCTGAACATGCTGTGGAGAAAGGACAAGCAAACACACGCTCAGGGAAACCCAACTGAAAACTTAAGCTCATTATAGACATACACCAAAAGTCATTTCTGCCCTCTGCAATGGCTTTGAAACCCAGCAGGCACTGGTGAGCTGAAACAGGCAAATCTGCATTTGATTTGGCTGACAATTTGCGCATCAAAATGTGTCGAGAAGCATTTGATCCTGCTTGGAGAGTGTGGGAAACATTTCCAACTTAGCAGGACACCCTGAACACGGTGACAGATGGGCAGAGTATGAGCCTGGCTTGGGAGAGGCCATTTTAGAACTGGCTGTTGCTCCAAGCCATGTGGCAGACAGTCCAAACCCATTTGTCACAAAAAAAATAAAGCTCACACTGGAATTACCAGACCAAGGCTCGGGAAGAGCCCCAGCCTGCAGCTCAGCCCATCATGGACACCCACCCTGCCAAGGAGCACCACTGAAAACCTCCCATGCAATTAATGAGCACCCAAGAAGGAAACAAAACAAAGCAAAACACAGCAGAATTTTTTTTCCCCCTCAAGATAAATTAAATCCACAAGCAGGAAATTTTGATTCAGAATAACAATTTTATTTTTCAGTACCAACAAAAATTAAGTTCATGCCAGTAATATGGCCCTAAAAATATTGGGCATTTTTTTCTGATCAGGTGAATTAATTTCTATCTATGTGTACTGAACAGCCGTACAACTATTTTTACATCCAAGTTTTATTAACACTTATTTTGAGGTCTATTAGAAATGGAAATTGGACTTAGAACCACAATCAGGCACTAGAAGTCATCAAATGCTTATGAGGAAGGTGTCCCTTACATCAGCACAGAAAGGGTAACTTTATCAAAATATACATCAGTTCTAAAAGCAAAGGCACTGGCACCTACACTGAGAAGCAGAAACAAACTGCCCTGGTGACTATGTCCTCCCAGATGTAGTTGTGATAGAGTTCAACTCACAGGGCATCACTATTTTGACATACATATAAAACATGGACTCATATAGGGCAATGCATAAAGGAAACATATATAATCATATATGCATACAGACATGGAAACAAGCTCTTACAGGTCTTTAACTGCCATTAATTTCAAATTTAGGATGATCATATATTTCTTATTTCTTATATCTTCAGAACAGCTTGTCACTGCCCCTATTTGGGTGGCCAAAAAGGCTGAAATGACAGGAGGATTTTCTCCTGATGGAAACCTGATGGCTTTTGGCTGCCTGAAGCAAACTCTGGTTACAGGTGATTTCCATCAACTCCGTGTTTAGCCTTTAAAAATTTGCAACAATATTGCATTTAATTCTCCTAGTTTCTTCTTGATGAATGTCAGACATCCTCATACAGATTGATGGGGTGGATTTCGGGGGTGGGTGGGTGAGCTTTTTTTGTTTATTTTAAACTGAGGCATTAAAAAAAAATAATACATTTGTATTCCACTGCCAGTAATAAAAACATACTAAATTGAAGTACAATCAAGTCTTCTTTTGCTGGGTTTCCCACTGCCTCCCTTTGAATTGAGGGCTGGCTCCTTGTCAGCAGGATCCATTTCATCCTGCTGCCCATCATTCCCTCCTCCATCAGATAATCCTGCCCCTTCAGGCTCCCAACTGCAGCAACTCCAGTTTCCTCACACCTCCCAGGGCTGCTCAAAGTCAGCACCACCTCTGCTTTTCAGCCTCTCCTGCACTCACGACAGGGGGGACAGAGCTGAGCATGAAATCTCTTCCCCAAAGGCTGACACCCTCATCTCTCCTGTGGCCCATAACAGTGAACAACAAGCAAAACACACAAGGTGCTGAAAAAATATCTGTATCTTAAACTGGATTAAATTTAATTTGCTATTCACCATCACCCCACTAACAGATCTTGAAACCCTTCAGGCTCTGATCCTAGGATGGAGCCGCCTCATCTGTTTTGATGTTCATTATCTCACAGATCCATTAATTGCAGTGCAAATTGCATGTGTTCAGCATGCAATTCTAATACACTAACACTAACTCGGGTAATAAAAAGGGAAAAATGCAAGGAGGAACACATGAAGCCAGTAATACAGCTCTTTATCCTGACAAACCTCATCAAATACCAAATTAAAATCATTAAGCAAAACAGCAGCTCCTGAAAATCTGTGATTTGGGGTTGCAGTGACTAGCCATGGCAATTAGTTGCTCAGCAGTTCAGGAGGCTCTGAGATGAGCAGTAGGACAAATCAAGCATTGCAGGATGCAGAGACCAGATGGTTTTAGGCTGAAAATAAATGAACACCCCCCAAATGATAATTTCTCTTTCCAAAACATTAATGAAAAGTTATGCAACGGAAAAAAACAAACCAAACCCCAAACCAAAAACCCAATCCCAAACCCAAGCTACATTCTTTAACCAGCTAAAAGAACATGTTGTTCAGCCTTAAGGTATCTATTGTAATTAAATGCTCTAAAAACAGGACAACAGCCCCGTGCCAGTCATGCATACAAAAGAGACAAAACACGATAAAAAACCAAAATACCCAAGAACCATGCATTTCTTACACAGCCTGAAGAATCCCTGCCTCTCGGCAGACTCCTGCAGTGCACTCGAGCATCCACCTAAATGAATGCAAAACCTATATTCCCCTGCTAAAATAAATTAATTTAATAATAAAAATAATCAAATCCAGAGAAACCCTGAGCCGATCGAGCCCTCGCTCTGACTTACAGCTCTGAAAAATCCTGCAGTCTGGCTGGAAACGTCCATCGAAGAACTGCATTGAAAGCTTTTCCCTAAAGGCAAGCGCATTTAAACATCTCGGGTTCTGCTACTGGAGCCGAGGCTGCAACAGATGGGGACCAGGGCTGGGTGTGTTCGTGCCTCTCATCGCGGGGATGGCAGAGCCCCGGGTACCGCAGGAGAAGGAAGGCGGGCGGGTTTCTCCCCGGCTGCGGGCTCCCTGCCAAAAGCGCTTCGGGCATCACGGCAAAGGTTCCACTCCGCGGCTGCAGGACCGGCCACGGGAGCTCGGGAGGGGCCGGCGGCGCTCGGACGGCGCGGGCAGGTTTTGGCAGCGTTTTGGGTGCCTTAGAAAGATGCTCAGGGTGCACGGGGAAGTCGGAGGGTTCAAAAACCGCAGGCGTTTTTAATGAGATCAGAAGGGGGGGAAGAAA
The DNA here is from genome assembly GCF_963662255.1 of Cinclus cinclus. NCBI lineage: Eukaryota > Metazoa > Chordata > Aves > Passeriformes > Cinclidae > Cinclus > Cinclus cinclus. Next base: position 6,019,308 of record NC_085046.1, read on the forward strand.
AGATCCCCTTTTCAATAGCAGAAGTTTCAGATGACTGAGGCTGCGTCTGCATCAGTCTCGAATACCTTGGGGAAGGTAGCACAGAGCAGTAAATGCATTTTCAAGGCTGGAGTCTCTGCTGCTCCATAAGAGCTCTATTTCCCACTTAACCACAGCTCCACTTTGTAGCTGCACAAAAGTCACATTATTTCTCTGGGCTTAAGTTTTCCCATCTGCAGTATGAACAGGCGATGACTTGGCTGACTTTTAAATTCATTATAAAGACCTCATTGGGAAAATAAAGTGCCTGAGCACAAAGCATAACTATCAAAAGTATCACCATTCAAAAAAAAAAAAAAAGATAACAGTTATTTTGAAAGGGCACAACATGAGCAAATGCTTAGCAGAGCAACGCAAACTCTCCCAGTAGGAGCTGAGGGATGGTGGGGGTTTGAATTTTCTTCTTCATCAAGATAAATCCCTCTTTTATAACCCATTCAGCTTTGATTACTCCACCAACCAGTCTCACACTGTCCTTTACTGGCAATGAAATTGTTCCCCAGACCATGGCGACATATCCTTGGCCAAGATGCTATCGAAGGCTGGCTCATTTGAGGACACCTCTGCTAGAACAAAGCAAAAGAAAGCAAAAGGCAGATAGGTCATCCCTGCAGCTTCCAGTCCTTGAACAGAGGCATCAGAATACCATGCAATGAACTGACACCTCTCTGGAGAAACAGGTGGCCAGATCCTGAGCCATGGAGCATTGCCAATCCTTTCTTGGTCATCTCAAAACACACCATTTGTGATGATCTGTAGAAAAACTCCCTAGGAGGGAGGGTTTGCTCTAATTAATGACTCCAGGTTATTAAACCATTAAATCAGTGGAGTGGACTTGGCTTACACATTACTCTCAGTCTACTTTTCCTATTCATTGGAGGATGCTGCATCCGTTTGCAGCGAAGAGGATGCAGCTAACACCGACCTTAATTCTGTCTACATCAAATAATAAATGCCACTGAGTCTGGGCAGTACCTTTTCTCCAGCAGCAAAAGAAATGAGGTGCAGGTGACACACCTCATGTGCCAGCCAGAGAGCACATCCTAGGAATCATCCACTGCTCTCCCTTCCTTCCGTGCGCTAAGTTCCTCTGACAACACAAGCCCCTTGGGAGCAAAAAAAGCTGAAAATGGTACATAGTGTTTGCTCAAAAATGGTAGCTGTTACTTGAATCCTTTCAAGACATGATCACTGGCAGCCCTTTTTAACAGAAACATGCACAAATATTTGGTGCTTAGAAGATTTTTCCCCAGCTCAATGAATATTTTATGCATGCAGAATGTACCAATAGTTTAGGAAAATAAACAAGCTTTCTCTTAAATTCTGTTTAAGAGGTACAAGAGAAACCAGCTTGAGCAAGCAAAACATATTTTGTCTCTCCTTCTTGAGCTATAGAAGAAAGGAAGGAATCTGTGGCTGACCTAGAGAGGGTAAAAGGGAAGATTGATTTCATAGTAGAATAAAAGGGGTTCTCCTACAAAGCACAGTTCAGGTCAAATGCTTCTCTGTATAGGTAACTCCTAAGGGTTATTCTGATTAGAAATCAGATCAAATAAAAAGGGGCATTAACACCAGGAAAATGTCCCATAGCCCTAAATCATCCCTTTCAAATCACTCACAGGGCTCAGTTCGATGTAGCCAATGTCAAGAATCATCCAGACCTACTAAAGTGCTTCTTTAAAAAAAAAAAAACAAAAAAAAAACTTAAAATTATTTGTGGTCTCAAAGTCTGATTGGCACAATTTCCACCTCAGAAACATGCTTTTTCCTCCCCCACCTTTGGATAAGCAGTGTGAAACAGATTGCACAACTACATCTCAGATGAGCAGAACAGTTAATGCTTTAGATACCATTTCATAAATATTTGCTGAACTTGTTTTTGGATTTTGTCCAATTTCTGACAGACATTAAAACATTGAATAATTTGACATTTTCTTTCACCCTTCTGGGATGAAAAATAGGCAGGGAGGTTTTATTGCTATCATTTTTTACCATTATTTAATGACTACTCTCATTTATGTTGATGTGTTTTGCCAAAGAAGCCCAAGTGATTCTTGAATCTACAGGCCTGAGGTGTCCAAATCACATTTATGTAATTATTTATATATTCTTCATTAAATATTCCCATACTGAATACCTGGGCTCATATGTGGTTGTGTAAGCAATTGGTGAAGATCTGAGAAAAAACAACTAATTTCTGAATAAATGCCTTGTTTCACATTGGGATTTCAAGTACCTGTGCTCTATCAGAGATACTGAGGCTCAGTGACTAAAAGCAGTGGTGAGTTACTGCACATCATCTAGCATATGATGGTGCAATATGGGAAATCACATAAATAAATTTATTTGATGATGTTTTCAACCATACTTCACCAACAAGTTCTAGGAATCTCTATGAACAGGGATACAAAAGTCCAGCCATTTCCTTGCTTCCTTACATAATAATGACAATTCAGGAGGTTCCAGAAAATGCTTTATATAATCAACTTTCTATAACAATAGATTTTTTTCAGGTATTTTAAATTTTTTCTCCCCCAATTCTTAAGTCCTTGCATCTCAAACTCAGCAGTCATTATTAATTTTATAAATATATGTCTTTAAAAAAAACAGTTCCTCTTAGAGCACTTTCAGATCACTCACATATTTGTACTGACTGTAGGATTCTCATACTTTGCCAGGCAGTAATGCTGGAGGGAAAACAAATCACCAAAGCCTGCTTGTGCCTTGGACTGTGAATCACACATTCACTTATGGCACAAAGACCAAACTCTGAGCAAAGCAGATTTAAGACTGACACATTTTCACCAGCATAAAGCTACAAAATTCCTTCCCCAACTGAAATAGGCATTCTTGTACTGGCTTATTTTTCCATTTGAAGAGTTTGGTTTTCAAAAATTCAGAGCCAGACCCCCCTAGTCAGCTTCATATTTGACTGCACATAATTCCTGCACAATTTCCTCAAACTGTTCCAAAACACCAAGTCTATTTCACCTTTTTGGTCCAGGTACAAGCCTAAAGTATCATAAATTTCTAACTGGCAATACAGCAACCTTCCACAGTTTCCCAGAGGTGACTGAAAATATCTGGCTATTGGTCATTGTTATTTACATTCCATAATTTTCCACAAAGATATGGTGGGTTTGTAAGTACTCTGTAAATTAGGTGAGTTCATGGGGCCAGCTTCCATTATAGTTTACTTCTTCTTACGAGGCTAACAGTGCCTTGAAATCAATGGAGCTTCTGTCTGTGAGGATATCACTTCAGAACAAAACAGATACAGCAATTATTGAAGTGCATGGAGAGCCTGAGCTCTGCATGGCAGGGCAGGGCTTTTGTCCAGTGTGTAATTAAGAAAGATTTTTTCATGTTTTTTACAGCCAACACAGCTATCACATTCATGGTTGTCCTGTCCCCAGTACCGAGCACGAGCAGCAACTAAAAGCAATGTGCAACACAGATGTGGAGCCTCCAGCCAAGAAGCCAAAGCACCTGAGGAGTGCTCAGATGAGAGAAGCAACTCCTTGAAGGGCAGGGAAAGCCACAGCAGCAGCTGGGAGACCAGCGGAGCCCAAGGGAAAGATGAGATGGGGGAAAAAACATCCTAAACTGCACCATAAACCACACGAGGTCTTAGTTGAACACCCAAAGTAGTCTCTCAAGAGTTGATGTCAGGCAAAGGGCAGCTGGGATCTGCAAGAGTTGGAATAGGGAGTACAAGAAATAAACCAAAACATTCAGCCCCAAGAGTAAGAGGTAGGAGTGATGAACTGTGGAGTCCACCCCGCCCAAATCAGGTAAAACTGCAGTGCAGGATGATGGGGATGGTACAAAATGGAAAGAGAGAGAAGAGCAGAGAAAAATATCCCATGACAAATAAAATGAACAGTTTGCTTCTTTTTTTTCATCTCAAACTGCCACATTTTTTTCCTTGCAATTTTTCAGCACGATCTACCAAGCAATGAACCAAGTAGCTGGGATTGCTGACTCACCGCTGACAAGACAGAAGGAGAACATCCATGTGAGAAACATCAAACCCCAGTGAGCAATCACCCATCTCTCCAGGGGGAGGGAGCACCCTGCCAGCTTCTGCAATGAAGATGGCTCACACTGCACCAGGGATACCTCAGCCAGCTCGGGCACCAAAAACAGGATGGCTGCATTCTCAAATCTAGTTCTTCAGCAGGACTCGCACAGAGGGGTTTTTCCCTCTGTATTTGTGTATATACCCAGATGCAAACAACACTGAAATGATGAGGTGTTCATACAAAGGCAGTAATGGAGGCTGCACAACAGCAGCCTTGTGCCTGCTCCAAATGGAGCCCACTGCCCTTCCCATTTGTCTAGATCTCACAGATGGAGGGATGGAGCCTCTTTCCTGTATCATGGTGGGGAGGAAGAGGGTGGAGACACTTCTGCAGAGATGCCAGTGCAGAGCTGTGCTATGTCTGGGGTCCCTGGGTGCCTGGGGAGAATTACAAAGTCTGAGATAGGTCACAATGTTCAGTAACTCAGAAAGTGAAGGACCAACACTTTGGACTATAATCCTCTGTGGTGAAGGTGAAACCCTTCAGAGATGTCCTGGTCTCTGAGGATGAATAACCCAGAGAGCAAAATTAATGTCAGGAACTTGGTGGTGACTTGGTGGTGCCTCATTCAACTTTGCTGAAGGCATTTGGAGGGGCTGCCACACTGGTATCAGTGATGATCTGGGAGGTTTTGAATCAGTAGAAATTGGTGATTCAGGATGACCAGATTTAAACACTGTGGGCTAGCTCAAGTCCCCATTACTTTCTTTCTCTACAAAGGCACTGAATTTTAAAAGTTTTGAAGGACACAGGATGGGTCTTACCTTGCTTCTACTATATCCCTTAAGAGCTTGGTTGAGAAACACCCTTAGTGGGCCAGAAACAGACCCTAAAGACATTAGAAGAATGATACTGCAGCATCTAGAAATGGGAGAAAACCACAGGGAAGTAGGATCTGGTGGGTTATGGGTAAGAACTCCAGAGACTTCAGCATGAAACCTTTTTATATCTGTGTGCAAAGGCTATTGGGATCTATAAAAATGTGAATTCTGTAATACAGCTTTCAGCTTTGCTGATCCCAGAGTGGGATCTCTAAGGACCAGCACTTCCATGAGGACACAGCAGTGGCCACATGGATGAATGGAGATGCCTCAGCTCTGCTGCTGCCACCTTGATCTCTGCCTTTGGGCTGCTCTGTGCTCCCTCCCTTGGCAACATGCACTGGTCCCAGAGGCTGTGGCAGCAACAGGAATAGGACAGTCAGTGCCAAAAAAAGCCAGGGGAATATGGTGAAAAAATGAAGCAGGAAGGAGAAAAAATTGATGGTAATTAGCTGCACATAAACCCAGCCACACCTGAGCAGTCTGTAACATTTTAAGACTGGCTTAGAGATTGTGGTGGAGAACATACAATGCTACAGCACATCTGCAGCTCTCAGGAGAGCACGAATTATTTACCCAAAAGAAAACATCCTGCTACAATAACATCACAGCACACCCATCCAGGAATTAAGATGCTCTTGCACGCTCACAGCAAGTTTTATTTTCTTTGAACCTCATGATTTAGGTTTGACTGCTGTGGTAGATGTTGAGTTATTTCATTGAAGTTGTCCCTGTGCCAGCAGGGCCCAGTGAATTACCCACGTCCTCACATCTTTGTACAGCCTGGCTAGGGACGGTATGTTCTTCAGGTCAGGGATTTTGGGCTTTCTAAGGCACCCTGTGCACGTAGCAAATTTGCTCAATGTAGGTTTTACCTTTTGTGGGTGTGCAATAAATAGTAACCATTAACTTTGAATTGAAGCAAGGACCCACCTAGAAAAGGATAAAGTGGCTGCCTACATACAGAAATGAACAGTTAAAATGTCATCAAAGGTTTAGAAGGTGAAGTACAAAGATCTCTGCTGGTATCAACTGGCTGTTAGAAAAAAATAAAAAAAAGAAAAGGAAATAAAAAAAGATGTAAGATCACCTTGCAGCATTTAAAGTAGGTCAGCACTGCCAGAAAAGAAATACTTTTAAACACATCGTGATGCAGAAACCCAACACGAAGTTACAAATTCACCAGAAAGAATTTGTCAGTTTAACCAAAGAGAAGTAGATGGGCTTATCCACTCAATTTAATTTAGAGACATACAGCAGTTGGGGCTGAATGTAATGGGTACCAGCCACATCAACACTTGCAGACTGGCATGAACACCCTAAGAATAGTAACATCCACAGTTTTATGCTGGCTCCTATTGGAATGAGCAGCCACACTTTCAGACTGTAACTACAGATGATCACAGGGGTTTCTGGAATACAGATCGACCATTTCCCTGAGAGCTGGTTCATCCCACAGAACTGCTGGATGCCCAGCTCTCAGGGAAGATGCTCAACAGGGCTGGTGTCAGAGCAGATACGTCACACAGGGCTGGTGTGTCACACAGGGCTGGTGTCAGAGCATACACAGCCCACAGGGCTGCTGGCACCAGCTCCCCTCTGCTCCATCCAAAAGGATGCAAAACACTCAGAGGCAAAGCCCCACTGCTCCACTGTGGCATCCTCAAGCACAGTGGAAGCACTGTGGTGATGAGCTCTGAAATAGATGCCATCTATAATGAAAGTCCAGCTTATTTAGCTGCCAGAGGCAGTTCTGGATATAGGATGTACCCAGTGAGAGTGAAGTTATTTTAAGATCAAATACTTGATTACGACCACAGGGACTTATTTACAAAAAAAAACCCAATAAAATACCAAACAAACAAACAAACAAAAAACCCGAAGTAAGAGCATATACAAGTTAAGGTTTTACTTCTTAATTTGCTCACCTGAATAATAATTTAAAATAATCTACCCACACAGGAAAGAGAAGTGTGATGTCAAAGTCTCTCACCACAGACAGCAGCACTTTAAATTTATCATGGACACAAAATTTACCTAAAGAAAAGTAAATGCAATTTGATTTTAAAGAACCCAAGTAATAAAGAACCAACAAAATTTTAAAAAATCAAATACAAGTACAAATGATTACATCAAAATAAATATTTATGTCAGTTTATGCAGTATTCTGGTTTTGTTTCTTTTGTTTTCTTGGGTTGAGTTTTTTAAAGGTAAGACAAGTACAACACAAGCAATCACCAAGGCATGTATATAAAACAGGTTTTTTTCCACTTAAGAGATTAATGAAATAATTTAAAAGGGGAAGTCTTTTAAAGACTGTAACCTTTACACCATACCAACAAAAGGGTGTAAACTGTCAGTCATACTGTGACCCTGGTTAATAAAAATAATGCGTGTGAATATATGTACATCTGACAACATGCACACACAGACATATATATATAAATACAGACATGTGCATAAAAAATTTTAGGCGCAAATTTTTAGTTCTTCCCACCTTCCATGGCCTCCCTGTTACATCTATATTTTAAATGATGATGGATGACTCTGTGGCTGAGGCTGGCAGGTGTCGTAGGTTACAATGTAAACATGTGCCCAAAAGTATGTATTCTATCACCATCTACTGAAAACATGTGGGGCAGTGATCCCTATCTCCATAGGAGATATCCTCTGCTAATGGGCAATCTGTTAAAACCAGGTAGGGCAGTCATCTTTATCTTCTCCACCACCCATTCTTCCTCCAGGGAGATATTCTCTGTTAATGGGCCACTGAGTCCCACTGTATGACTGCTAAAATTACATCATCACATTGGGAGATGCTTCTCCCAGGGGGAGGAGCCAAACATTTCCTACCTAGATAAAAACTGAGATTTGGAACACCAAGGCAGCCCTTATCCACCGGTTTTCAGAGGACTAGAGTTAACAGACCTTTCTACAGGATCACAATTTCAGTAAGACCACCACATCTGGACTGCTACCACCAACTTAACTAGTGGGGTGTCAGGTTGTATTCTGACTCTCACTGATTTTCTTCTGTACTATTGCATGTATTTTATTTTTCTCTTTTTTCCTATTAAATTGTATTTCTGACTTGGAGTCTCTCACTACTTTGCTTTCAAACCATTACAGTAGGGTACCCACATTCTATTTCCAGCAGATAAATTCCAGCAAGCCCTGAAGGTTGATGGGTCTTTTCTCTCAAACATATCTTGACTAAGTTTATTTAGGAAGAGTTTTGTTGTTTGTTTTTTTTAATACTTCCAGCATTTTGTAAAACTGAAAGAAAAAGCAATGAGTTTTTTTTAAACTTTGCGCATTTGACACAATATTGAATTAAACACACAAATAAAATAGCAGCAACAACTACAACCTACACACAAAGCATCACTTGTTTGATTCCTCTTATGGAAGTTGTCCACCACAGACATCAGGGCTTCCAAACCTGCCTCAAGCACCCCAGATTCCACTGGGGGCAGCACCACAAGCCCCAAACCTATTTTGGGGAGATTCTAATTATTCTGAAAAAATAAAGAAGATTGCAATCTGAACATTAATTATGTCATATCAATTTAAAAGATCAACCAATTTAATCCATCTTTCCCCAAGGCATAGAATTAACCAAGTTGGAAAAGGCCTGAAAAGATCATCCAAACCAACCTTTCACAGAAAGGGAGCCTAGATGAGATTATCTAGTACCCTGGCCAGTCATATCTTGAAAACCTCCTGGAAAGACCAATTCCATACCTCCAATACCACATTTATATAGTCTTTGTTTTAATCCCTAAATTCTAGTGCTGCACTGGGTAACAAAACTGCAAAGGCTTTTGGGTTGACAGAAACCCCCCTGCAAGTGCCCAACCACCTCCCTTCAGCTGTCAGCACAGAGCAGCTTCTGAACACATCCCATAAACAGCAGGATCATCTGTTTTAAAGGTTGGAGACTGAAATCTTGTTTCTTGGCAACATTCAGTAATTCAGAGCATGTTCTTATGTGTTTCATAATATGTCTTTTTCTTCCTTTTCTAGTACTTTTGAGTCTATACACATTTTCCCCTGAGAACAGGGGTGGTGGACATGGGTCCCAGTCCCAATCTCTGAGTTGACTCCCAGCATGGACCTGGGCAAAATTGTGCTTTGCTATGTCAGGTCTAATGAGACCTGATAGACCTAATATATGATCTAATAATATTTCCACTGATTTATCAGCAAAAATCGCTTTTCCACACCAGGCTGTGCAGCCACATTTGCAAAATGCAGGAGTATCAGTTTAGAACAAGGAGGTACTACCACAAATCTTCTTTATTTATCATGAAAAGGAAAAAAAATCATTAACGGCTGTTCCAAAAATGTTGCTCTTTTTATTTCTCCCCTCCTGTTCTTTGTTGTTTTTTTTAGACTACATTCTATTCAAAGGTACCACCTTTAAACAGAACATACAGTAACAAGTATAGTTTAGTGAAATTCCGATATAATGATAATAATATGGCATTAAACAAGGAAGCACCAAGAAACCTGAGAAGTCATTTGGCCACAACACCAGCGTTAAGTATGACAAACAGCAGCTTTGGATCTTGATCACCAAACAGCCAGCAGTTGAGGGCTTTGCAAACAACTCCAGGAAGGCTTTCAACCTTGCTCTTGTTGTTAGATACCTCTGTAGAGCTCCTGCCAACGATAATTCTCCCCTACAGCCCAGTAATATTTTCTGAAAAGAGAATTTTATTTACTTAAGGATATGTTAATTCCTATTTGTGTGTGTTATTAGCAGCACTTTCTTAAGAATGCAGAAGTTGTCAGCTATTTTGGAAGGAAAAAAAAAAGAGGAATTGCAGCTACAAAATACTCCTGGGTTTACCCTCTCCTAATACTTGAATTAAAACATTATTAGTGTGGCATAACATACCAGCTACAATGTCCTAAAATAGAATAAACATTTCCATCCATGTACAGCTCAAGATATTTGTTTCTCCAGGACCACTGCCTCTCTTGATTGCAAAGCAGCTTTTGAAAACATTTCTCAGTCCCTCAGCTTTCCACTCTAATGCTTCTGAAATATGCCCATTTAACAAGTTGTTGGAGGACCTTGGGGACCTCCTGCTGAAACTCTGACAGCACAGAGACATTATAATAAACTAGCTTCCACCTCAGCTAAAACTTTTTTATGGAAGGTTTTTCCATACAGAATTCATTCCTTGGTATTAAGAATCTGATTACCTCTCCTCAGAGCATCAGTAAAGATTTCCACTGAAACCTTATCAGCAGAGACTGTTTCTGGGAAAGGAATAAGCGAAATATATCTAACTTGAACTTTGCAGTGCAGCCTTTCATTGCCTTTGGAAGCTATGCTGTGAAGTCAGATTTCTGTGTAATACACTGACATCTTGAGCATCAGTAGAAAAGGAGCTAATTTGGTTTATTTGCTCTAAGGCAGGAAGAAGGGAAGCAGAAAGCATCTGGAAGAAGGAAATTAAGCTCCTACAACTGCCTGGAAAACACCATATTGAATGCTAGATTCCAAGTTCACGGAAGGAAGTGACCACTGACTGGACTATATTTAAATGCATTATGAACTCAATACTGCGCTTATTTTTAGGCAAGAATAATAACTATTCCCCCTTTCTTCTGTACAAATTCATTCCCAACAGGCATCCTGTCCAAAGAGTCATCCAGGGCAACTCCTAACATTGACAGGAGTACAGTACAGGGCTATATGGCTGTCTACAGGAACACTTATTTTTTCCTACCACCAAAGAGATATTAGCAGTGCATTTCCAGGACAGAGTCTTCTTCCCCAGGTCTAAATCCAACATCTACTCCAGTCAATAATGATCCAGATGTCATGTCAGACTCTAGATTACATCCCAGCTGAAAGGCAGTCCAGCCAGTATCCCTCAAAATGTGTTAGCCTTAGCCTACCTGTGATAATTTTAGCTGTGGTCTTCCAAACCAGAGCTTGCCCAGACAAGTGCTTCAGAAATATCCATAGGAAAGTGAGTACTGGCAACATCCACTAGCTTATGACATGGTTAACTTTTCTGAATCCATTCCTCACTTCAGTTTTATAAAAATTAAGAGGTTTACCTGACTTAGTGCAAGAGTTTGAGCTTCATGTACTGAAAGGACAAGCATAATGTTCTTGCATGAACTGATTATTAGATCACTGGAAGAAGAAAAGATGATTCACATGCTCGAGGTTAAAATAAATGGAGATGCTTGGGACAAAAAGGATTTCCTCTTCTTCCTTCCTTCCTGCCCCAATGTGAAAGTGCTTTGTGTGGTTGGTTTTCATCTTTTTATGTGTGGTTCAAATCCCTAGGCCACTTTGGAAAATTATCTAACAAATTCTTCCTGCTGTGAAAGAAAATTCCAGAATAAAAAGCTGGTAGCAGTCTTGATTACTCCAGCCCCTTTCCTGCAGCACATCATAGCGGTGGATTTTGGTTTCAGTGACTCTATTGAAGCTGTGACATGCTCTGGACTCTAGTGGGTCCCTGAATATGGGGTATAATAAATGTTCTGTAAATCCTTGTAGCATGAAACCTTTGGAGATGGCAGCTACCAACGCTGACAGAGGAGCAGCAATTGGAAAGAATTGGCACCAGTCATGGAACAAAAAGCAAACACAGCACTTCAGGAATGTATCTCCAAGTTTGTCTCTCACAAACATCCCCACACACACTCCACCAACACGCTCATGGTGATCAGTGCCACTGCACACAGATTTTTTTGAGACATTCGTTCATTCATTTTGTTGTCCTAAGCAACCACCAGATCAGCTTGTTCCTCCAGATGTAACCACAAACATTCAGAAGCTTAAGCTAAGCTCTCTGGCCAATTTAATGTCTTTTTTTTTTTTTCATTGAGGAAGTGAGGTAACAGGACAATGCAGAACAATCCATATTGATCTTAACCCACTACCAAATTTCTTCAGTCTATGAAAATCACTAAGAGATAGTTTCTGTGTCAGCCACTCAGAAAGCTGTAGAGCAAGTCAGTGCCTCTAATACATTACAAAACTAGTTGTAAAGTCATAAGCTTGATGTATGGCTTCAGTTACAGCCACATGCTCAAAACAAGGATTGCATCTGAATGTAGTATTTTGCAATTGCTATTATAACAACCTGTTTTAAGTTGCCTTCAAGCCTTGCCAAACTGTAATGAGAAAGAGCAGGAATTTTCCAAAGCTGCATCTACCCAAAGAGGAACTATCTGAGAAAACTTCAGCCAAAATATTTAAGCCATTCCTAAAATATGTTGCAGAGAATATTTCTATACAAGAAACAATTTTCTGGTGAATTTTAGAGGGGGATTTCTAGGTCCTCTTTGGTTTGGGTCTAAGAGTTATGACTTGGCAGGACAGACTGCATAAGGCAAACATTTCTGTTCTCTATACAGAAATGAACCTAAATTAAACTACTTTATACAGGGACTTTCACGCTTTCATTGGGCAAGCACAGGCAGCAGTGGGACTGAAAAATGAGCTCCTTCAAATAAGGGGAGTGAAAATGTGGGAGATAATGTGGCCCAACTAACAGGTAAGCAGCTGTGGTATCTGGGAATATTTAAAAAGGAGCAAGGGATTGAGAGGTAGAGGACAGAATCTAATACTTGCTGGATAAGGAGACTGAAACTGAGTTCAGACATCCATAGAATGGAAGTTGGGATTAAGAAGCAGGCATGAGGCAGGGACAGTGCAAAGAGGCTGAAGGCATAGGATGTGAGACTGCTTTATTGGGAATGGGCAAAAGAGAATTCACTTCCTGTCCACCTCCAAAAGATTAAAATCAATTCCTCCTGAAGAAAGCAACAGGACTGGGTAAACTGACATTATGAGAAGGAGTCAGCTAAGACTAAGACACCTAAATGCAGGTGTCACCACAAATGCCTACACATGACCTAGTGTTTGAATTCCCAGGACAGAAAATAGATGTGAACGGTGGCATTCAGTGGCTGAAATGCAGGTCCATATTGCCATCTGAGACAACACAGGTGAGGGCACAAAGCTGACATCTGACACAGCATCTACATGGGGCCTTCACTCCACAGGAGAACACGTCACCAATTTGCCTGGAGTTCTTTGGCAGAAAATAGGTTACTGTTTGTGACTGACATATCTTCTCCAGAGAGGGGAGAGCAGCAGTAGCCCAGTGTCCATGAGGAAAACTGAAGGCCTAGTAGGGTACCTTAGCATATCTCCAGTGGTAGCTTACAGGCTCATAAATAGGATCCTAAAGGATCTGCAGAAAAGAGAGAAATTTAAGTTGGACAAGCTACTTGTGTCCAAATGTTTCTCAGCTTTTGAGCCACTGACTTTGTAACCTTATCAATACTCTTTCAACACTTCTTGCATATTCTTATATAAAGGCCTTACATATGAATTTGGACTGTGGTAGCCAGAAGCACCCGATGAAATTCAAACAAGTCTTTTTTGATTTGGGATAGCCCATAAAACAGCCCTAGGCATACATAATGCACAGCATGTTCTCTACAGATAGGTGCCTTTGCCAACTAAAGCAACACCAGAGATGGTTTTCCTAACCACTAAAGACAAATATGTTTAAACAAATGGTTTATGAAATCCAATACCAAGGCACTGAGAGCAAGGCCAGTCTAGTTTGATTTCTCTGCCTCCTGTTTATCTCTCCTTGAGGAATTCAAACTGAGAAGTCCTTGTGTAACTTGTGAAGACTAAAGATGAAGCTCAAAGAACTGTGAAAAGGTTAGTGAAGACAACAACTGGAAACCAATACATGCTTTGCACTATGTTAATCATGAACAGTTTTGTTTGAAATCTCAAACACAAGCTCAAGCAATTGAAGCCCCAAACCTGATGTGGATATTTGGCAATCACCAATCTGTGTGCAAAAGAATAAAGAAAGCCCTGCTCTTTGTACTGCTGTTAGAGCTGTTTACTTTCTGGCATGAGTTCACAGTTCCTGAGATCTTAGAATAAGTTCTGTAACCACAGAGCTGCAAAAGTTTGAGAACTGTACTAGACCTTGGGCCAGCAGTTCAACAAACAACTACAAAAGAAGAGTTCAGATCTTCAAAGAGAAAGAGGAAGGAAATCAGCTGTCAGCTAGCTTAAAAAAAAAAATTAAAAAAAGAAAAAAGATGCAGATGATTTATCACTTAGCAGTTCACCTAAGAAAAAATCCTAACAACCATGAGCCTGTGACACTAACTGTGAAAGGGAAAGGAAGCTGAAATTTTCCCCTTCAAGGGCACACATTATTTTTTTCAGCAGGGATGGGATGCGTGGACCTTCACAGAGGCACTAAAGGGCAGCCAGTCCCAATCCCTGTCCTTCAGCCCATCACACTGAGCAGCACTAGGTGCTTCTTCAGGAGTCAGACACACCCCAAGCTCTCACAGTGAGCACTGAAATTACCTTCTCCACACTCAGGGGACTGTGATTTCTATCACACATACAGAAAGGTTAAATCAAAGCCATCTCAGCAACCTCAGCTTTTTAGGCCCAGTCTTGTAGCTGTACAACATTTCAATAAGAGGTACACAGCTCCACAGAGGATCCCCTAAGTGGGAATGCACAGGTGCCCCTGGGGAAAAAAAAATCTACCATATCCCTAGGATAATGCCATTGTACCATATGAAAACCACTAACATCTAATATACTTCAATTGAATTTGACATTCTGTCGCTATTTCTTCCAACCAAAACTTTTTGATATGTTGCTTTCAGTGAAGGAACAAGATGACATCAAAAAACAGGCAACAGAAGAGAGAAGTATGGGATCCCAAGATAAAGCAGGAAGAAATTTCTTTGATATTCTTCTCTTCTCTCCTTTTTCCCCCCCATCCCATACTTCAAGTGTCTTATAAACCTACCATGCTTATTAGAAACTCATTAAAGGAATAGTACAGAATATTTTCTTTAATTTTTCAAATTAATTTAAAAAATATTATTTTCCAATTATTTAATAAGTTGTATTGTTACTTTGGGGACATCTCTTCTAGGTTGCTCCATTTGCAAGCACATAGTTTTTTCCCCAGTGCAAAAGCAGATGTCTCCAAGCAGGACCATACAGAAATTTTATCAGATATGAAACAAAGTTATCTCAGCAATGCCATTCTTGCCTTACCCAGGAGCAGGTATGTAAAAAACAGCTTCATCTGGTTATGATGCACTGCAGTTTACTAAATTGTGTAACTTTAGGGAGTACTTCATTTTATTTAGCTAAACTATTGATACACTGCAGTCAATTCAGCTGGCTGATTTTTTAATAACACATTTACCTGCAATTCTAATTGCTGCTTCTTTTGCTTCCTCTTATTTCTGCCTTTTCATAGTTTTGCTTGGCCAACTAACACAGATATAAAGCACAGTCTTTTACCTTCATCCTCATCAGAAATCTGTTCCCCATTTGCCATCATCCTCATCAGATATCTGTTCCCCATCTCATAGGCTTACACTCTAGTTTCACATACAGGATACAATTTACCCCAAAGATATCCTAAAATGCACATATTCCAGCATGATTACAACTCTTCTCAGTGTGACTGTTGTTGCCATGTAGATCAAGCCTATGAGATAAATTTTGTTCTTCAGGGGCTGAAGTAAGCCAAACACCCCAGTAAAGTTGTATATAAGAAAAACAAGGCAAAAATCTCAAAGTTACCAACCATATCCACCAAAACAAGGTGAGAAAAACACATCAGGCACCCATGTAAAGCTTTATAGGCATCATTACTGGCTGGAGATTGAACAACAGAGATGTGCACATTTCTTGTAAGAGTTACTAAAGGAAGTGACAATCTATAATTTAGCTTATTGTTCTAGGTAGGAAGGCAGCATGAGCAAAGGAAAACATGATTGACAGCCCACATATAACTCAGTATGTTTCACTTAGGAGATCTTAGACCTTGTAATTAGTGAAAAACAGAATACATGTTTTTGCTGAAGAGCTGTCACCAGCTCAACTCACAGGAATTGCATTTTCAGTTTGAAAGAATGCAGGGTTAGTTTAGAGAATTCAGTTTAATGTTATCCCAAATGACATTGAGCTTTGCTAGTGAAGGAGACAAGAAAGCCCAAAATGACCCACAGGAGACCTCCCAATGACTGACAACCCTCAAATACTGTTTGCTAACAAATATCATATATTAATATCAATAGCAACCCAGAGTCTGTATTACATTGCCAACAACAGCAAGCTCTACAGGTCATGTTTCCCTACTGATATCCATGAATATTTTTAACTACAATAGCATCACATAAAACTAAAGGAATATTTGTATCAACTACAGCAACTAAGAACAACTCCAGGAAAAACATCCTACCTTCCTGTAGTAAGTACCTCAACACCTTAAAATGGTAATTTGGTTCTCTTTGTTTATCCTACATGATTGAAAGGTTTTTGAGTAACTCCTAAATAATGCCACCTTCAAGCCAAAATGATCTGAATTCTGGAGCCAAGGCAGCCCAGCAGACAAACCCTCAGGGTGCTGGGAGCAGAAGAAAATTCTGAAGCCAAAATGCTATTCAGAAGTTTGAAAATAAGTTAGGAATTTCCCCCAGGAAAGCTCTGCAGCAAAGAGGCCTGGCTGGGCTGCTGGGGAAACGTGAATCTGTACAACTCTTCAAGGGCCAGGGCATTCACCTGCTGCCAAGGAGCAGCAGGTCTGCTCCTTTCCTGAGCTGCCAACAGGCTTGAAGTAGTCTTTGAAACACACAGGATAAATTAGCATGAAAAATAAAAGCAACAAATTTAAAATGTTATGCAGATGAAGGCAGAAAGTGGCCCCAAATTAGGATTTTCCAGGCTGACTGGTTTGTGGCTTGTTGTTCAATTACTCTGTGTTTATAAGATCATTACTATAAACATACTTATTAAGCCATTGCAAAATGTGGTGAAGCTGCTCATTTGTATGGAATTACATAAAATATTTGTAGGCCAGAGATTACCATCAAAGTTCAGAGAAATGCTGGTGGGGTTAAAAAGGAGTAACATTCAAATACAATTTCTCTCAGGAGTCTACAAACATATCCTAATTCATTCTCCCAATAGCTCCATGAGGGATAGAGGGACAAATGCTTTTCCATTTTAGAAACTAAGGAAAGAAAAGCAGAGGAAGTAATTCCTCCAGAGTCACTGCAGGAGCAAGCAGGAGGGAACAAGCTTTAGATCTTTAGTCACACACTCGTTGGCACAAGTGTTGGATGTACCCCAGCCCTTTCCTCACCACAGCTCTCAAATCTGAGCAGAATTCCTCATGGCCAGCACTGTGTCTGTGTCGGTACTGCTAACTGAAACTTCAACAGGAAGACATGGAAATACTTCCTAATGAAACAGTTTGGCAGCGAGGAGAATTAAGGACCAATTCTCCTTTTGCAGGTTTGGCACATAAGTCTCATTAAAGTTAACAACAGATATGAGACTCATATGCAAAGGAAAGTGATTAGAGCCTTAAATCCAATCAACATCAGGTTTGCCACACTGTTCCACTTCAACAACTTCTTTACTGCCAATGCTGATGCTGCTTTCCCAAGGAAGTCTATTTGTACTTACATTTTTCTTTCTGTGGCCTTTCTAAATTTTTTGTTTGGGTTTGTTTTTTGTTTTTCGGTTTTTTTGAGTAATTTAAACATTTTATATTCAGTGTTGCTGCTAACAGGGCTGCCTCTAAAAGTAAAAACAGTCACACCTGGATAATTGGGAAGGTGAGGATTAGGAACTGCTACAGAATTAAGGACTTCAAAAAAAAGCTAAAATAAAAGCTCATAATTCAGCGAAGGCAGAGAAACTGCCCAGAGGGATGAATATGTGCACATGCTCCTTACTTCTTTGTCAAGATAAAAAAAATGCACCAGCAGATTTCAGAAAATGGCTTTTCCTGTGAATCTTCTTGATTAGCAAGACGCTGGCTTCAGAGCCAGGATAACTCTGTAGTTCATAACTCACACACACAAACAGTGTTCAAACTACTGTTCAAACTAACAGCCAAGCACTGTGCTTGTTTTGTTTTTTGTTTTTTTTTAAACCAAAAATATTTCAAAGCAACCCAGGGAAGGACTCCACAGTGACCTTTGGGTTCCTCAAACCCCCCCTTTCCTACCTGCTTAGCACAGGACCTCTCTCCTCTCCTTTGCTCACCAGAGGCTCTTCCTAGGTTTGCTTCCATCCCAGATGCTCCAGGTCACAAATCAGCAGATTTGTCTCACAAGACCCTCACTGTGTTTACCTGGACCCAGTGAAAACTAAAAAATGGCACATTTATATTACTCAAACCTTAAAAAATGAAGCTATCAAGAAAACATTGTCTACACACAGATGCTGTAAGATGTCAGCAGAGAATATTTCTAGAGATGCATGATGAGTTACATGACAGAATAGTCTTAGATTGGCAACAATAATACAAAGTAATAACAAATAATAAAAAGTTTGGTCATTTTCAAGCACAGAGAGAAAAAAATGTGTGTAGAACCTTCTCAAACATTCCTGTCTCCAAAGAAAATAATACTCTGCTCTCCACCAACATGAGAAGCACTTACTTCCCACTCAGGTAACAGCCATGTTGTCACCTATGTGGCCATGGAGGTTTGCAGAGAAAATATTTGATTACTTTTTATCAATTTATATACAGTCAGTAAACAAAAGTTTCCAAAAATATATATGAAAAAAAAAATACTGCACTGATGTTTTCTTCACTCGGACTGGTACTTTCAATTATCTAAATTATGGAATTACAGAGTAGGAGGCACAAACTTATTCTGTAATTTAGGATTATTTGAGGGGTACCAATGAATTGTAGCCATATGACAGTAAGATAAATATCTTACATAGGCAGGTTACACATAAATCTGCAAATAACAAATCCTACAAAATAATCTAATATAATCTGAAGTATCATTTAAAAAGCCTGTGAATCAAGAAGGAAGAGTAGGTGTGATATGCCTTGAATGCTGCAAAACTTATGTTGTCACACAGGACACTCTCATAACCAAATTAGAGAAATAAGGTACAGATAAAAAATCATTTGGAGAACGTCCCCTCTCATAAAGTCCTCAAAAGGGGAATTAGTAACTTGCCACTAGGGCTGGAAGTCTCCTGCATAGCATCACTGTTAGTCTGGTTGTAGTCAGTGCCTTATTTATCACCTGGACAACTGATTTGAGAGGATACTTTGCAATAATCATAATTTTATTTAGACTGTATGAGGCTTCTGAGGTAGTTCAGGGACAGAAAAAGTAACCAGTGTGATCTTGTAAACCAAGAAAAGGTCCTCATCCATTAAATGAGAAACTTTAAACTACAACAGATTAGAGAAAGGAGGGAGGCAACACCTAAATATGAAGCAGGGAACAGCTGGCTATTAGCCAGGCTGGTAAAAGGGAGAACTATTCAAGGATGAGTCAGTGACATGAAACTACAAAAAAACCCCAGATGTATTCAAATGGGTACATTTGGAGAGCTGTCAGACATCATTACGGGCAATTTTCCCACTCCATAAGACTTCTGTGAGTCTAATGTTCAATCTTGTTTGTCCAGGCCATCTTCAAAACACAGTGCTCCAAAATGGAGCAGTCCAGAGAAGCAGAGGAGGATTATCATATACAATCTATGTGTTGATAGAACTAGAGTTTCCAGACTAGGAAAGAGAAGACAAGAAATAAACATGTCAGTGGTCAAATACTCTCCATGGTCACTAAGTCAAGAACAAAGATATATTAACTTAATTTGCAGGAAGTAAGATTAGGTTGGACAGCAAGGATAATTTCCTGCCAACATGACCACAAAGTTTAAGAGACAGCCAAGGGATGCTGAAGAACCTGCTGCTTTGAGAAGTGCTAGATCTTTCTAGTAAGAGCTTCAATCAAAAAGAGTTTGAGAGCCAGAGATGGTCTGACAGCTTTGGAGGATGCATCTAAGTTTTGTAGCATCCCACAAACTCCACTTTCATGGAAAGGGTTGTCTTGGATAAAGGAACTTGCAGCAATATCTCCTCTTCCCATCTGAATTCAGCAGAGGCAGAGCCTCACCTGAACATCTGTGTGTTCAGGGCCAGGATGGAAGAGTTGGTTGTGGAAGCACCATTTACTGCATTAGCAGGCATTCCCTCTTCTCATTGATCCTGCTGGATTTTTGTGACCTATCTGCCATCCATGGCCTCAGTCCAGCCCAGCTACACCTATCCTGCTTTCATACAAGAGCCTGGACTGAGTGATCTCCTAAGATCCAGAATGAGAAGCTGCCTTCCAGAGGGTGTGTCACAACAGTGGGGCTTAAGAACTTGGCTTTGATTTCATAAAGGCTGAATCCATTCTAGTTTCAGTTGTTTTCTCCCACAGCAGACAATCACAAACCACCTAATGATTCATAGCAGAAATGAAATACCATTTTTCTAACATCAGATCTGGTTCCCTTCATCCCATATAACAAACAGAAAGAAAAATATGTATTTGAATTTTCCTGGTTTGAATTGTCCCAATAGCCCTCTCACATGCTGCTGTCTTCAATATATTCTTACGAGAACAAAATTAGTATTATTTTTTTTGCATTTCATTCAATGCTTAGGTATTCAATTTGTGGTACCAAACAACATCCCACAAACAGGACTTTATGCAAAATCTATAGTTTTCAATAAATAATAAAATTAACAAAGAAAACAACCTCTGAAGCACATGAGCAAACACGTACATACTGACAGCCATTCTTGTTCCTTCAAACACACCAAATCCACTTTCCCTGTGCACTCAGAACTTCAGGTGAGATTGGTGGACAGAAGGGATTAGACCATCCTCTGCTCTGACAGTGAATGGGCAAGGGGCTGCAGGTGCCAACCTCTGTCTTAAGTATTCTTGTTTGATACCAGAAACATGGCATTATTTTAGCAGAAACTGTACCTTCCCTCAAGCAAGACCCAGGGATCAAAGCTCCAGAAAAAAAGTGCAAAGTTCAACTCACAAACAGGTCAAGTTTTTTCTGATCAGATCTCTTTTTTTCCACTGCAAAATGCTCCAAGCAGGCTAAGATCCCACCCAGGCTGTTCATTAAATACTTCAGCTACCTCTAAGCATTCTTGCAAAACCCAAAAGCACTTTCCATTTTGTTTCGTAAGAACACAGCACAAAGAGTCAATAAAGTCAATCACAGGCTCAAGAGCAAAAAACTTCCTGACTCATTAATGTTCCTCAGCCAACACACCCTTCTTCATCTTCTCGTGGCTTATGGAACTGGCTGAACACTGGAGCTGGAAGAGGTGAACTGGCTTTCACTGCACTGTAACACCAACTCCCAGCACTGGCCTTGTCTGCTTTGCTGCTTATGGATTTTCCTTCACATGCTCTCCAGGCAACACTGAGGAAAGCCCTGTTCCACCACAGTGGGCTTGCTGTGAAAATATTTATGTAATAAAGAGGTGCTGAGAGTGCAAGGGTGAAATATGACTCTAGCATAGTATGACATTTAATAATTAAGCAACTTTTGTAGTTTCGAGATACAGAAACACTGCTCTGATTAGTATCAAAGTAGTAAACACTGTCTTCAAAAGGGTTTTGTTACAAATGCAGAACTGAAGAAAGAGAATTCAGAGCAGCCAGAAATGTAAAGCTTTCATTTCAACATAATTCTTTATTCCTTTTGTTTTAGCTGGAGAAACACAGACATGGTACAATGCCCAACCAGCCATGCAGCAACCTGTCCAATTTATAGCAGTGCTTGGCAATTTCAGATTTTCCTTCAGGTGCTGACAGTCACGATGCAAAAGAAAAGCCACATGACTGATTACAGCCTGCAGTCTCTGAAAAGACAAAATAAAAGAGAAATGGGGGAAAAGAAATCCCTGAACCTTCCTGGTTTTCCCCTTCTTGTGGGAGACAAAGAGATTATACTGTTATATGTCCATCTTTCTGTCCCTGATGAAAGCATTCCTCAGGATGACAATAAGGAAAGGCCACTGTGATGATAGGTCAGGGCTGGCAGTCATGACAGCAGGACATGCTTCCTTTGGCCCACAGTTCCCAAATATCAGATGCAGATTTTAACTCTCAGGTTACCAGTGATGGATCCCAGAAGTGGTACCGAGCCCATGGTCATCTTCTCATTTAGAAATGGAACCTTATTTCAACCAAAAAAAGTTTGATTCACTGATTCCTAATTCTGGTCATCTCTTGATTAGCAATTATTTTCTTGAAGTAGTTCTTGGGTACATCACTAAGCCTAATCCATTCTTCTGCTCTCAACTTTGACTTCTATAAAAAAACCACATTACTTCAGAAAAGTTAGGAAACTGGGTAAAGCCTTCTGTCCATTTTGGAGGGAGAGGATCAAAAACCAGGTTTACAGTCTGAAATTTTCTGTACTAACTTTGAAATTTTAAAATATGGGTCAAATTTGCAGTGTAAGGAGCTTAATTATTCTTTAAAAACATAATCTGTTTTCCCACAGTTATGCTATACTGCATTATACAAGTAACCAGCCCAATTGTACAAGGGATGCACAGAAAAAGAGAACAAATTTTCACCATGGCCACAGAGACTGACAACTGCTGGAGGGAAGCTATCAGATGTAACTGACAAATTATTTCACCTGCTATTGCAAATCCTGCATTCCTAAGTACTTTAGACAAACCACTTAATCCACCACTTGAAACAATTCCCAGGCTGAACCATTCAAATCAAAGTAATATAAAGTTAACCCTCAACAAAGAAAACCCACGGCTTTACAAAGATGTGCTCTACAGCAAATTTAGCTTGAGTCAGATACTTTCAAATTCATTCAAACCTGACTGATCTGCAAAGGCAGAGGTTTTTATTATTTAAAAAGAACTAAAAGGAAATGAACAGTTAAAAAAACTAAGTTAAAAATCACACAAATTAAGAAGCCACAAAGAAACAGGAACTGTCAGCCAGTTATTTTCAACAAAACCCAAACTTTCAAGGTATTTGTATAAGGTAAAAAAAGTAACTCATTAAACTGACAATAAAAATAGATTAATACAGCCAGAAAGTTTTCCTTAACTCTTTTAAAATTAAAATATGTGTATATAAACCAGTCAACAGCAACTTTACTTGTGAATTAAGATGCTGTTCTTGAGAAGTATAAAATCTTCCCAGATGTAGGTTACAGTTCCTCAGTCCTGGAAGACTGTACTATCAGGCCATCAGGTCAGGAATTAAGAGTTGTCTCTGTCACTGATATACCTTCTGACTTTTATTAAAGCAAAGCAAAAATTTAGCTTTCAATCCTGTGTAAAGAATTTAAAGGCAAAATGTACTGGAAAGACAACCTGTGTACTGTCACCTGATAATTTATAGTCTGTGTTCGACAAGGACTTCCTAATGCTTATTTAAGGAGATTGTGCATGATTCAAGATCAACATAAAAGAATTCAAAGGGGAAGGAATTTCTAAGTCTTTAGACCCAGCTCCTACTGAAAGTCGGGTCAATAGGGAACTTCAACCAGGGTGCACAGGGCTTTCGCCAGTCTTATCTTGAAAACCTCCAAATATTCATAATCTTTAGGAACTGAAACAACTCCTCTCAAAATTATATAGGAGTTCTTGTCTCAAAACAATGGTTTTGTGTGATACTCCTCTAATTGTCTCTGACATGGAAGCATTTTATTACTGTACTGAACATATTTTCATATCACCTTCTCTCTTTTAGTTCAGCAGGCTCAAGACACACCTGCAGTCTTAAAAATCCCAGATATTGCACTGATGATAGAGTGATAGAGGGGCTAAGAAAGCTGGAAATGTAATTTCCTCAGGTTTTAGTAGAGCTAATCACTGGCTAACAGACTGCAAACATGCAGAGAAAAAAAACCCCAAACTCAAATTCTTACAAGGAATTATTAGGGTTGATAATTTTATTCATTTTAATGGGACAAGCTGTGTTTTCACAGTTTATAAATTTCTTAATCCACAGATGAGCCTAAAAGATATTTCTCTAAGATCTAAAGCAAGACTCTGAGATCAGAGAATAGTTCAGGTTGGAAGGGAAGGGACATAAATCCTTGTCCCAAACATCAAGCTTTAAATGATTAGATATAAGGTCAGACAAGGGGTTTAAAAGAAGACTACACCCATAGATTTAAAGTGACTCTACAAAAATAAATATTTCAGAAAAATAGGGGGGAAAGATTTTTAATTCAATCTCATCTCAGGTGTTTGAAAACATGGTTTGGAACATATAGTTTTGGTTACACAGGAAAACAGACACTATTGGGTGGATAGTGAACAATTTTGGTGTTATATAAGCCATTGGTTAAAAATCCATGTGACTTCAAAGGGAGATTACACAAGATTATAGAGCTAGGGTGAAATTCTGAGTCTGATTAAAATCACTGGCAAAAATCCCACTGCTTGACCACTGCCAGGATTCTGTCCCTAACATTCCCCTGTTTTGCCAGGCACAGCCACACAGGCAGACCCAGATGTGCCTTTCAAGTGCATCTCTCTGCAATAATTAAACTTGGAAAACTTTCTTTGATCTCCTCAAGAGTTGTGTGGGTATTTTTCTTATTTTTAAGGTATTCTCTCTTCCACTGTAGATTTTCCTTTCTATACAAACCACGAAGACTGTGGATGTAAAACAAAACAATGGAACTGTCTGGGAAAAAAGCTGTGAAATTGATTTTTCTGTTGTTTTTGAAGCCGTGACTTTAGAAATAGCATGGAATACAGAAACCTTCCTCCCACTTCATTGCCTTTCCCACTACTGATGAAGCT
Source organism: Cinclus cinclus (assembly GCF_963662255.1). Classification (NCBI taxonomy): domain Eukaryota; kingdom Metazoa; phylum Chordata; class Aves; order Passeriformes; family Cinclidae; genus Cinclus; species Cinclus cinclus. The sequence goes on from NC_085046.1 coordinate 6,043,944, forward strand.
GGAGTGACCATGGTCCAGCTTCAGTAGTGGCACAAGGGTCGTGGTATCCTGACACACAGGAGCCTGCAGAGCATCCTTCAGAAAAGTACCCTGAGACAGGGCAGACCTGATCCAGAGATCCAGATCCTGAATGCTGAGGTGGGAATATTGCTCACAGTGGCATTTCATCTGCATATCCACATTCTCTCTTTTAATGTCCACCTGCCTTCACTATAGGGACGCTGCCAGGGGAACACCTCCATGACTAAAAAAGACCAAAACAGTCTAAAAGCAATCACTGGAGTGTTCCTTGTGCCACAGACAATATTTCACATGGAGACTGGCAGCCCAAAGGCAGTCAGATTAAAAGTAAATTCTGATCCCGATTTTTACAGTTTCCTCATTCCCCCAGACAAATCCCACCTGATTGTTCCAGCGTGCCCTGCACCAGCAAGTTAATGAGCACGAGGTCAACAGCTCTGCAAGGGATCAACACAGCAGCAGAGAGCCATCTAGGCACCTTCCATGCTATGTGACAGGAAAGTACCTCCAGCTGTCAGTGCACAGCTGAGAACATGCACAACACAGCCCTCTTGGATGCTATGGGGAGATGCCTGCTCTTCCCAGCAGGTATAGAGGTTATGCATTATCATATATGCTCCCTTGCCAAGTAAACCCAAGGCATCCTGCCTTATTCTGGCAAAAGGCATTGTTGGAATCCATCCCAACCCCACCATTTGTTTCCCTCATGCTTTCAACACAGCCCTGCACTTCAGCAAAACGTTCCTCCACATAAAAAATGAGCCTAATGCTCATTTACAGCAGAAATGTTGTGACAGTTACCTAAGCAATGCTGGTAGAGCCTCTGAAAATATAAATCACTATAGTGTTGAATTATTAACCTTGACTATTATTGCTTATGTAGTGCTTGCTCTCAAAGGCAAGAGGAGATTAATTGTAACGTGCCCCAAAAGCAAAATAGGAGGAAGTGGAACACCCTCAATTTTGCTCTTACATAAAAACACGGTCAGTTAGAGCAGCCTGAAGATGCTGAGAACACTGAGCTCATCAGGCAGCAGCCAAGGGTGCTCCAGTGAGCACTCAGCCAACAAGAAAGGGATCAGTCAGTTCCTGCCTCTCAGCAGCATATGGACCAACTTCACAAACGTATCAAATCTCCTTCTCAGATTGGCCCCATGACAAACCTTAACATGTACACAACTGAAAAGCATCAACTTAGCAAAGAACCTCTTCCCAAAACCACAACCCTGCATTTTGTCATAGAATTTGTTTTTTGTCATCTGCTTCTGTCAGGAACTATACCCCAGAATTTAAATTATTGTTGATGTGTTAAGAGAAAATATCAGTCTTCAGAGCAAGTTTTAAACGCAAGCAGTGTACCCTTTTGTGCCCAGTGTAAACACTGCACAACTGCTGCCCTGCTGGGCTGTGGAAGTAGCAGGAGAAGCAGCTGTGGCTGCAGTCCAATGGGTGCTTTATTTCTGTGTGCTCTGAACTGATATGGAAAATCCTAGTTCTCTGTGAAATCACATCCCTTGTAATACTGGAAATGTATAGAGCACAGTAGGTTAGAAGGCAGCACTGGTGTTACTTTTAAAGAAGTTAACTGTCTGGTTTCTCCAAAAGGTCTGTAGGATACACAGGTTGTTTCTTTCCTTCCCAAAACAATCAAATCGTAGACTTAAATCTGTCACAGGCATCTTGCATTATGAACACTACTCTCCGAAAGTATTGACAGCCTTGCACATGTCATTGCCCAAACAGGTGAAAGAGCTAAACAGCAACAAAAATTAACCCACTGGTGGCAACAAAGTCAGCATTTTTTTACCTTGACCATATCTCCCTAAGGAAGGCAGCACTGCACTTTAGAGGACCTCGATACAAAGACTATCAGAGCAGTTTAGATATCCTCTGCAAGTGAGACTGTGGTTCTTGGAGGAGCAGAACAAGGTAATTTCTTCGGAGTATGTGCGTATTAGCTTAGATCTCTTTGGCTGAACACACAGTATATGCTAGTCAGAGTTAAAATGCTTGATTCAACCACTATCTCTTTATTTGGATCCAAATGTTCACAAAAACAGCAGGGATTTTTATTTTTTTTAAATCTTGCTGCAGATGGAAATTTCCATACTACAGTTCTGCAACAATTGTAAACAAGAGGTTTCAACACCATCAGATCATAACCTTTTATAAGAAGAGTGGCTGAATAATCTGTAGGGAGGGAGATCAGGGCAATCTAACAAGGGCTTTGTGCAAAAAGGAGGAACTGAGACTGAAAGCTACAAAGCTGCTGCTCCCTGTTTTTAAATTCTAAAGAAGACCAGGCAAAAAGGTAGGGGGAGGGGATGGAAAGAAATAAAAAAAAAAAGTCACTAACTTTGAAGAACATAAAACTTTATTGTTAAAGCCTGCATCTGCTCCTTAATACAATGTTATTTATCGTAGTTTTCATTTGAGAAAGCAAACAAGTCATAGGAGAAAAGCCTCTACAAATACTACAGGATTCCTCCCTCTCCAACACCTCCTAGTTCAAGATGTTTCATAGACACTTTCCACTATTGATTGACTTTGATTTTGAGCCATGACATCCAAAATACAACATATTTGAGTTCTTTTCATTATTAAGATGAGGAGTGAACATGGCCAGAGTTTACTTCCTAACATACAACCCTTGTCAGCCATATCCCCAGGTTGCTGTGAGGGAGAAGCAGCAGACAATGCTGAGCTTCCACATCCATGCTCCATATCCCTCCAATTTGCTGCACACCCTGGAGATGCACTGCCTCTGCTTCTGTCATACCTTTAACAGATTGTGTTTTCAAATGTACATGGGAAAACACAGGGTTTCTGCATTTCCAACCCTTGTCTTCTGCACAGCAGTTGACTTTTAAGCTACTTCATTATTTGCCTCAATCTTCAGACATCAGTAGAGGGATTGGATGTTTCAAGGGTGTATTTATATAAGCAGGCCTAAGTTATCTAAGGAACAAATTGTCCCTGCCACACCTCTCCATGACAGCAGCCAGGCAGATTAGCTATATTTTTCCTCCAAGGAAGAATAAAGTAAAATAATAATAAAATAACAGTTTTTAAAACCCCAATATCTAAACACCTAACAAGTTTCATGGTGATTTGGGGTTAAATCCCAAATTCTAGGTCTTCCTTAAGGCTTAAATTATAAATCAAGTGCAAAACTGCCAAAACCTTGCGTCATATCTAGCAAACACAGACACATATTTCAAGTGCAGAAAGAACATTGCAAAGCCTTGAAACACAACCAATCTGTTTAATAAACCCACATTCTCCAAGCAGAGATGTTCTGGTTCATGACTTCTGAACTTTGCATAGAGAAGTGACCCAGCCTTGTGCAAAGTTATCTCCACTGGAGAGGACTTCCCCCAAAGTCTCATTTGACCATTCCCACCTTTCACAAGACTTACCAGAGTCATTTACTGACTTGTTTATCATGCTATTTTCACAAAATACTCTCCCATGCTGTTATGGGATTCTGAACAAAACCAAATGTTTAAACTTCCTTCCATCCCATTTTGGCCACCAAGGGACTATCATTTGCTCCCTATAGTTTCCTAAGCACTAATTAAAGAGTGCATCCCATCTGCATTGCACCACTAACCATGCAAACCCAATCAACCACCTGTCACACTTCTGAACTGAACTCTATGAAGTATCACAGCACCAATAAAACCAGATATTACACCGTCCTTTCAAAATTACATGAATCTTCTTCCGTAGAGTTGTTTTTGGGTTTTGGTGGTGGTGGTTTTTTAGGTTTGTTTTTTTTGTTGTTGTTGGTTCTTTTCCTTTGTTTGTTTTTCTTAAACCTAACAGGAGGGAGCTGAAAAACCTGGTTCTTTATGAGTACCAGTCCCTTGAATTCCTTGTTCAAGTTTGCAGCCTATATATAGTTTTTGATTAATATCTACTTGACCGGTTTGACTTACTTTTGAGTTCTACATATTGTACTGGGCCTGGTTTTACTAACCTGGCAGTGATACCTATGAGTTAAATTTTGTAATTTTTTTTAGCATAACAGGGATACCTTGTGAGACTATTTTTGCTTTTTAAAAACCATCAAAAACAGTGCCACACAGAAAAATGACTACTTTCATACACTTGTGAGCAGTGACTATGGTTTACTGCTGAATTATTGCATAGGCTGGAAAACACAGCTCCGAGAAAAGATCTGTAATTGTTTAGTGGTTGGGTTGCTGGCAGAATTCCCTGCCTGGGGCTGTTTTTATAAATAGGCCTGAGGACAAACAAACAAGCTACTAATAACAAGTCAGCTATTATGTTTTGAAGCAACCATGCTTTGTGTTGTCCAGCACATGAGAAGCTCAGATGGCAAATATAGCAAAATCCATGTCAAGAAGTAAGGACAGATCATGCCCATGTCAAAATTTCAGACTGCTAAAATAAACTTCATCTGCTGGAAATACCAAAATACACAAGGCTGGGTATGGCTGTGCTGTGTCAGATCTCCATCTCCAGTATTACTAGGTATTGTTAGAAAATGAGGTAAAGTGGCTCAGTAACAGACATCACCTACTCCAGAAATCCTGGTGAATTCCTCAAGTCAGGTGGTCTTGCTTTTTCCAGGAGTTCTTTTCACCATGTCCTACTCAGAACAACATCAATGATCTGGACATTATTCAGAACATCCTTTTGGCTCTGAAAAGCTCAGGTTTATCAGAAACACAAAGGTATCTCATTGCAGCCTTTACTGGAAGCTTCTCATTCCATGGGTAATCTGGTGGCTACTTAACCAAGAGCAAAGGTCAGATTTTCTGCCACCTCTACTTCAGGCTTTCATCTAATCTCATCACACTGCAAGATGTGTGTTTTTTTCTTTCTTTTAGTGTTTTCTGAAGGTAATTCAGGCTTCCCAGCTAAATACTCAAACTCGTTTACTGGTTCTTCACTACCTTCCCTTGAGAAAGACTTTCTGTCTAGATATCATCCTCTTCTATTTCATATACTTCTTTCTGTTTCAGGAAATCTACATCAGTAGAAGATATTTTTTATCTTTGGTGTTGGAAGCTTATTTGCTACCAATCAATGGGAGCCGGGGAGTCTATATGGGAGCAACCCATCCTGATGCACTAACTCTTCCAAACAGTGCAGCTAAAGTAAAATAGCTTGGAGGAAGGTGAGGAAAATTAGGGCCCTTACCTTTTACATTTCTCTCTTGTTGCTTATGGATCTTATCTGTTACGTGGCAGATGATCTTCACCAGCTTCTATCGGCCCTGGCTTCCTTGATGTAGACATCACAACTTTCCTGACTGCTGCCCATCTTCTCTGCTAAGCTTCCTCTTGGAGTGGCTTACTTTTTCTTTCCATAACTGTTTTGGTTTTCCTTTCTTTTGTCTTTTGTATCCTCCTTGGAGATCGAACTTTGTCCCCAAGACCCTCCTCAAAGACTTAGCAGCTCTTTTATCTCTTTCTTTGTGTCATTCAGCATTAGCAGCTTAGCCTTGGAAAACAAATCCTCTTTATTTGCTGATAAGAGGAGCCACTTACCCTCTTCCTTCCCCTCTGTTTTCTTCTCTCTTTGGAGGGAAGATCTCTCCAGTTCTAACACCACTCCATGCGGTGACGCAGGCAAGAACATGAAGTCCAGTGGACCATGTGTAATTGCTACCGAGGTGAGCACTTTCCTGATAATACCCACAAACGATGGAGTCAGCACGGATTAAGGGAACAACGAAGTGCTCAGCATTTATGGCAACACACTGACGCATTTCAGGGTGCGTGCTGCAGCCCCAGGGGAAGCAGCAGTAACATCATCAGTGCAGATGAAAGGACTCTAGGTAGTGCTAAAAAAGAAAAATCAACAAACCAAACCAATGCATTTTCCCAGAAGAATTTTTTTTCCCAGAAGAAGAGTTCTATCTCTCTGATAAAACATTGGTTTTACCAATAGAATACATATTTACCTAATAGAAGCAGAGCAGAAAGAGGAGCTGGTAGGAATAGCAGGCAGGAGAAGCAGCTGGTTTCTCTCCAGAATCACCAGCCACACAGATACAGCTCCCTTGGCACAGCAAATGCCCTCCCTGACAGTGCCCTCATAAAACAGGTTCACTGCCACGATATGAACTTATATTTGGTTGAATGTTGTATGGTCCAGAGTCTGCAACACAAAACTATCACAGTTTCCAGTAAAGTTTAACTTCTCCCACCTCCACAGGATGGTGGTGGGGCACACAGACACCAGCATCCTCTCCAGGGAATCTTGGCAGGCAAGCCAAAGAAAATGCCAGGCCAGGGGCTGGGCAGAACCTGCTGCCTGGATAAATTGACTGTTACAGGGCTGTTCATTCAGCAATTTTACCACAAGCACTAAATCCACAAGAAACTAAAAAGCCCCAAACTTAACTAAAGCTTAAGCATTACCAAATCAATTATTTAAACACTATGGAAGCTTACATACATGCAAACAGCTTTGTTCTTGAAATTTTGTTGTTTCTCAGAAGGTATTTAACAGCACAAGAAAACCTTCAGAGCACCAACTTACACAAAATGGGATGAAAACTACATTCTTTTTCAGCTTTAACAAAACTAGTTGTTTCTGCAAGTTTTTGCTGCCGTGCTGTACCACAGCTGTTCCAGCCCCACTGTCAGTTTTAGCCAATTGTAAGTCATCAGTTTTCAGCACACAATGCAGCTGAAAGCCAATTCTGCTGGTAGCACTGTTGGAAATGAACCATTATTTGCCCAGATCTTGTATTAACCTTTTATTTCCCTTGAATATCACCACTGAAAAAGGACAGCTCACACCCTTCAAAGAGACCTGAGAAAAGAGATAGCAAAAACAAACAAACAAACAAACAAACAAAACAGGGAATAAGAAATATAAAGTGCAGCATAAAAAAAAATTAAGGAAATAAAACTTTAAAGATTATTCCAAGAATTATCAGCCTCTCAAACCAGCTGAAGAAGACCCTGAAAAAGAATCCCAGCAACTTCTGCTTTACACGAGCTCAGCTTCTTTCAAGAAGTATGCACCTTATCAATAAAAATAATGTGGAAAGCAGGTTACCCTGAACAGAGGAAGATAAAGTGTAAGCAGGTTTAGCTCCAAAGCCCACATTGTTTTAGTCAAACAACCCAACACCTACTCCATCCACATGCTCTAAACATTCTATTGTAAATTTAAAGTTCTAGACAGCTATCTCTGCTGCAAGGATGACAGATGTAGTCCTAACTAAACATGTAAACCTGTTAAATACTCTCTTAACAACTTGGTCAGATAATTATTTTGCCTTGCTGCACAAAACTGATCTATTTTCCTTCACAGTTCTGCAACAAGAAGTCTACAGGCTCTAAAACCTGTACCTACATAAATACTTAGAAAACAACTCCTGTCTTGGTGGGCTGCAATTCAACAAAAAATTACAGATGTTTCCTTATGGTATATATTTTTTCAAGCTAAGTTTTTGGTAAAATTACAATTAAAAAGGAAAATTTAGAAAAACAAATTATTTACTAAAAATATATATAATACTGAATCATAAAGACATGTCACTGTCACTATGACCATGAAATCTGATAGGGTCTCCTGGTCTGTCTTGTGCCATCTCTGAGAGACTCTGCCCAACTTTGGCCTAGCAATAAACCAGACAGCTATGGGAGACATCTCAATTTCTTACTAAATTCTGCCAAGATTTAGTTTGCACCCAGAAAACCCTTGTAACCCCTTTACATCCTCTTGCTGTTTCTCTTTACCACTCAAGTGCCAGCTAACATTGCAGAGAAAAAGGGGAAGTCTCTTGTGCTCTCTCTTGCTGGCATCCTGGGCATCTTGGAGGACAACAAGGAATTTCAAGTCCAATGCAAAGAGAAACAATAATCTTCCCATGAAACAACAACAGTGTGATAAGCTAAGCCAGGCACCTCAGTGATGATACCAAGATACTGGGACCACTCGCTAAGAGAAACACGGAGATACCTCATGGGAAAGTCTGGATAACATGAACAAGTGGAAGAACAGAAATCAGATTAATTTAATCAATTTAATTTAATAATTTTAGTTTAGTCCTTAATCCCCCTTAATCCCCTTGAATATGGATTCAAGGACTATAATTTTGTCTAAAACTTGAGCAGTCAACAGCTGGATAGAGACAAACTGAAGGGTACCTCTCTCAAAAGGTTAACTGGGAGGTGTCATGGTAATGTTGCTATGCTTAAAGCACAGATCAGAACAGGCATCAGGAGACCCCCAGAACAGATAAAAAGCTTTAATCCCATATTGATATATATAAGCAGTGGAATAATGTGTACAGTTCTGGTCATCTGCTCAGGGAAGGTTAATTCAGCTGGCAACAGGTGCAGCACCAGGCTGTTTGGACGATGAGAGGAACAGAGAGTCTCTCGTGGGACGTGACTAGAGGAGCTTGGCTCGCTGGGTTCTGCAGTTGACAGCTGATGGTGTGTGTTATCCTTTTCCCCAGCTACATATGGTGCATAAACATCAACAAGGGAGGTGAGATAAAGGACACTTTGTGGGTGCAATTAGAAAATGGAACCTTTTTTGTGCATAAATTGAGGTTGGACATTAGGAAGGGGAAAAGAGTGAGTGACATTCTGGAGGAAAGCTCTTATGAGAGCAAGAAGCATCACAGCTTTGCAAACTGATGAAGTTTATTGCAGGGAAGATATGATGGCACTGCCTAAAGGGTTTTCCTACAGGAGGCAGGAAATAAATGGAGAGTTAAAGAAGGCTCTTTCTTGCTTTATGCAGCCCCTAGAGCAAGAAGGGAAATAAACAATAATTATTTCTAGCATTTTTTTTCTAGACTCAAGAAATTCTGATCCTCCTATTGAGACCCAATAACTGACTGATCTCCATAAGAAAAACAGCTCTAATGTTTAATGACTGAAAGATGAGGAGGGGCTACAGCCACGGGAAAGGAGTCATTCAAGGTATAATGTGAGGGTCAAAATAAAAATATATGAGGATTCAGAAAGGTTAATTCTGAACTGTTTCCCAAATCTAGAGAAGAATCTGCTACACAGTCTGTGGCTACATGGCAGAATGTGACCTTTTCCACGTTCAGAGTGTGATAACCATCTTTTTTTGGCTACACCTGCATCAAAACATACCAGACATGTCATAAGAAATCCTTGCTACCTGATGCCATGGTTCTGGTCCTTCTCAAAGGCCTCAGATCAGATGTGCCCCAAGGATTATATGCAAAAAATCCACATGGAAATATGGGTGTGTGTGCAGGCACACCCACATACACATATACATAACATGGGGTACTGCACATAAAAATGTACCATCTGCTTATTTAAGAATTTCAAATGCACCAGGTTTTGATGAAGAGCTGTATAATTACTCCAAAAGGGAATGAGGAGTATCCTACCCACGTAAACTAACCAACAAGCAGAAATTATCTCTGTAACCTACTGAACAGCCTGGGAAAACAAACAAGCAAACAAACATGGTTTCTGTGAATCTGAAAGAAATTTCTTTCTAACAGATTTGAAAGAGAAAGCCAAAAAGAGGAAGGAAGAGCTTTAAAAGTGAAATTACAAGTAAACAAGGACAGAGAAAGAAAAGAAAAAAAAAAACAAACCTACTTCCTGAAAATGGATGGGAAAGGCCACCTAGAAATACGTAGAACTGGTATTTCCAGCATTTGACCAGCCACCACCACAGTTTCAACTTTCACGTGTCTCAGCTACCTGGCCGATTTATTTTTACCACAAAAGTGGTAAAATAGAAAAACAGACCCTCACTGAGGGAGTTCTGAACCCATTTGTCACCATCCTTGCAGGTTCCAACCACAGTTCCCACGGTGAGGAAGCAGCACAGGCTCTTCCTCAGCTTTCCCCAGAGCTTAGGAACAGAGGCTCTCCAGAGGCTTCAGCTGCTGGAACTTTGGGACTCTGGTGACCTGCCTTTTAAAATAGTGGGAGTAACTTCCGCTGCTGCCCCAGCAGTGCTTTTAGGAGCCCAGAGCATGCCAAAACACTGCTTGCCCTTGCATATAACTCGAGTAACAAAAGTGCAGCTGTACTCAGTTTAAGGCAGGGCAATGCTTTCCCACCCCTTATTTAACACTGGCTTATTTTCATCAGCCATAACAACACTGAATGGCAGGGAAGGCATGTTCTATGGGGAGCCATAGGCTCATGGTCCTCTCTGATTTTGCTTCAAGTGAGTCAAATTGGCTTTGTCCACAACTGAAGGCAGTAAATGTATTGACACAGGAGTCTGGCAACAGACCTCATCACAGGTAAACTCCTGAGGCCAAAGGGAGCCACGTAATAATGATTTTATATAGGGAAAGCTCCCCACAGAACCAGTGAAGAATCAGGAGCACAGTGGGCCAAGACATCTGCAGTGCTGAATTACCTACAATGGTCTGGCTTTAAGCATGGTGGGTTTCTAGCTTACATATAAGACTAGGGAGCCATTGAGCTCTGCTTTCCAGCATGCCACAGTCTTGGTCAAATTACCTCTTAAACTGTTGCTTCCCAAGCTTCATATCAGAAATAATGATACTTCCAGGGCAAAATTAAATCAACCATTTCTCCTAAACATTCAGAAATTTGCAGAAGGAAGGACATGGGGTGGGGGTTGGGGGGGTGGGGGGGGGCAGTGCATTATGATTATTATGTTGGCTCTTCCCTAGGCTTTCTTTTGAGGAGAGTTTTAAAAGAAATGCTTGGAACAAATACCCATTCAATAAAAACCCTGGATATCCTCCAAGAGTCCAATTCTTCAGTGAGAGCAAATAAAGTAGGTTTTCTGGTGTTTAAGGTGTAAGTGAAACCTTGAGTGCACAGGAGGTTGATATGGCACACTTGTCAGATAAGAGCTGCAAAAGGATAAACTGAATACTATATGGATAACAAGATAAGACTGGGGGAAATCAGGATTTTGTATCTATCCAAGAACTGATAATTCAATGACTGACTTCCCATACTTTACTTTCCTGATCCAGATTAGTTAGGACACTGATGTTACTGGGCTCACCAGGAACCAAACCAGGGCCAGTGCAGGCAGGCAGAGTGCTACAGAGGAAATTGAGTTTACATGGAATGAACAAAACTGAACAAATGAACAAGAAAAAATGTTTTTTCTCCTGACACAGAGAAGTAAACTTCTTGTGTTCATTCAGAATCTCACAACAATTTCCTTCAGAAAATGAATTTTTACTCTAAACTCTGTTCCACAGTTGGCATTTTTTTTGCAAAGTCCTCCCTATCATGCAGTTCAGATGAAGTAACTTTGTTGAATTCCAGGATAAATGTTCCTAGCACTGCTAAACACCAGCAAAGCACTTAGTGATTGCTGCCCAGACAGCTATGATAGCTATCTGTAAGTCAGTCATGTATGAAAAAACATAACTCCTAAAGCACTTCAGGGCTTTTCATATGCAAAATTTTGTATCAGCTTCAGAGTTTACTCCACACAGCCAAGACTGTTCCCAGCCAAATAATGAACCACCCAAAGGTCAATGGAGTGAGACCTTGGTTTGGGCTACACACTCCCTTCAAGATGAAGAACAAAGCCAATCAGGATGTCAGGGTGAAGACTGCCATGTTTCACACTTTCAGGGATATTCTCTTCCTCCTCAGCCCTGACATGTGGAAGGAGAAGGACAGCTGGATCCAAGATAAACCAAGATTGTGGTTAGGAGGTTATACTGTAGCTCAGTCTGACTAAACTTGCCTTTCACCACCAAACCCACTGTGTATTTTTGGACTGGTGAGGAAATGAGATGTTCATGACCTGATTCAAAAACTAAAGCTTTGGACAAAGTTTTAGAAGAATCTGTTAATGAATTACCAGCAGTAGGTGACCTTATGTTGGACTGAATTTCTATGGTCAGCTTAGTGAATATATGTACTTGGAAAAGACTTAGCTGAGATAAACATTTGTGCTCACTCTGCTTTGAAGTCATACATAAAATACAGAAATATGTTGCACCAGTTGCAGTTGCTTTAAATGCAATTTTCCAACAATAAAAAGAGCAAGAAAATGTTAAGGCTATTGCCAGAACATATAATTAAATTTCCTTCCCAAATCTATAAACTTCCTGTGAAGCCCAACCAATGTGCCAGACCAAGAAGTCCAGCTCTGGCCATCAGAGGAAAGTTCTGTCCCTTCACTGGTATCACAGAAGTTTTTCTGAGCAGTTCTGTAAAGTGACACACCATCACACTCACAGACAGCCGTGCTGAAAGGCCTGAGAAACAGAATATCCTAGAAAGGAAAATAGGAAGTTTTAAAACCAATTTTTAATTAATTACCTGATGGAAAGAAACCTTTCTTGGTACTTCTGGAAACTTCTTGGAAAAGTCAACCTTTCCCTCAAACTGGCCTTGTGTACAAATTAGGACAGATAAAAGAAGGGTTTTTTCTATTAATGAAATCATGATAAATTCTGAGACAAAGCTTAGAAAAGAAAACAACACTAACTAAATCACCATGATCATTCCAACAACAAAAACATTTAGGCAAATATAGTTACTACACATAAAACCCCCTCACATATTATGCAAACATGCATAAAACAGTTTGAATTTACAAATTCTCAGCCTGTGCACAAAGGTGTACTTTATTTAAATGGCTGTTATAAATCCATATAAGGTACAAGATTTAGGTTGATAACCGTCTCTTCATCTCATATAGTTACCAAGCCTCTATATAAACAAAATATGGTCTGTCAGATTTCTGTTTGGCCTTTTTGTATTTTGTCTCTACAATGGAGATGTGAAAGAGAAACGCTGAATGTATTTATTCTGGTCTGGGCATCTCGCCAAAAGTAAAAGAGATATTTTAGGTTTCCTGGCTCACAGTGAGTTCAACCTCTTACCTGCCTCCCCATTTTAAACCACAGCTACAGAATTACAGCTGTAACACAATCAGAATAGCAGAGAGGGTGCATCATAGCATTAGCCATAAATATTACCACTGTACCCTGGTTCCACTCCCCCATTTCCATCACAGCTCTCTTATATCAGCATTTTGCACAATTCTCTCACATGTGGTAAGACTTGTGGTAACCAGAGCTGTAAAATTTGTCTGCAAGGAGAGAAAGCTCCCAGCAGAACAACTAGAAGAAGCCTGGTTGTTTGTCAAATGGAATTATTGTGAAATCAAAACAAAAAATACTGATATTTTACTATCCGTTCATGAGGTATTTCTGGTACACCATATTTTGCTCACTTATACATTATACACTCACAAGCTTTAGGTGGTTCTTTCTCCCATCCCTCTAAGCTGCACAGAGCCATAATGAAATCCTAACACTTCCATCCCATGCAGAAAGTGTCTCCAGTGCCAACCCCACCGTCCATAGTAGCTCCAGTGACAGGGAAAATGCTCCGGCTAAGGCAGGCAACACCAGAATGGCACTCAGCATATCTAGTGGTGAGCAGCTCAGAAAGCTGGAAATCTTCCTCCAGCAGGTTCAGCTGCTCCATGCTCTGCACTGAACAGGTTGCCTAAGCCATAGAAAATATTTTTAAAATCCCCTAAAATGCTAATTGTGGGTATCCTCCAAGGTACAGCAGGAACCCTGTGGTACACAAGGCATGCACATTAGTGTTAAGTATCCCACATGTGACCAGAGTGACCAAAATCCTGAAAAAGCAGATATTCACCCCTAAAGTTTGCCCACATCTCAGGAATGTAAACAAATCTAAAAATCCTTTCCATAAAGACTTAATACATAATTCTGTGAGCCTGTTTGTTGTTCTTATTTTGTGGTAGGTCTTGGAAACTCTAGAGATAGCAGCTAGTGCTTTTGGCTCGGGGAATACTGCTCAGGGAATATGCACAGAATCACACAACAGGTCAGGTTGGAAGGTACCACAGAGGGACATCTGGTCTCACTCCCCTGCTCAAGCAAGGTCATCCCAGAGCACATGGCACAGGTTTAAGTCCAGACAGTTCTGGAATATCTCCAGCAAGGGACACTCCACATCCTCTCTGGACAATCTGTCTCAATGCACTGTCACCTGCACAACAAAAAAGTTTAAATAAAGAATATTACTTCTGTGGAGGTTACAGTGGCATTTGGAAATTACAGGATTACAAAAACAGGAGCACATAAAGAGAAATCTGATGTGAAAACTGGAAGACTGGGAAGAAGGCAGAGAAACTGAGATCTTTTGGCAACATGCTCAAGAATCAGTCTTAGTCAGCAAAGATGTTCAGGAGATTACTGTGAAATGAAGTTCCCAGCCCTGTGCCAGGAAGTCAGATTTCCACACTACAATAATAAATATTTTCAATGGTAACTGCTGGGAGGCCAATCCTGCCTGTCAAAATAGAAGTGCCACAATGGACTGTTGTGATTAATTTGATAGGATGAACTCAATTTTCACTCTGAGCCACGATCAGTCTTTACAGCTCTCCTTGTGATAACTTTCACAGCACTGAATTTACATATTTTTAACTAAAAAGGGATCAATCTAACTGCTTGGATAAAACCATGCTATCTTTCTGCATTGTCATTTTTCTGCAATGGTATCAGCAATCATATTTCTACTGTTAAATAGTTTTCCATCTCCCTCTTTCCATTTAAAGCATACTTTGGCATAATCAGAGTGCTTTTCAATCAGTCCTGGTAAGAACGAGTATCTGTCTTGGAGAAAAAGCAATTGCATTGTCATGATCAAGTTACTAATGACAGATCCATTATGTAATCAGCAAATTGGTGCTTCTGCTGGCTATTCCCTTTCCTCTTGCCTCCATAGTATTTCTCAGCTTGGTCAGACATTTGCAATTCATTTAGTAAATGGACAAAGTAAGCATTTGGATTTTTACCAGTTGTGTTGCATTGTGCTGATTACTAATTGCTGTTGCATCTCACTGCAGAAATATCTGCTTTTCAGCATAGGTAGGATGATCCTTCAGGCACAGGTGAACATGCAAGTGCCCTATGCATCACTTGTGTTTTCTGCTTTCTTGATGTAAAAACCTTTTCCATCTCCAGGGGATGAGGAAGCCTAGCATGGGCTAATAGCTTAACTGTGTACAAAATTTTCCACTGTGTAGTGAAACATAAATCTACTAATTTTACTTTACGAATCTCACTAAATTTACTGACTTCATTTTCAGTTTCTCATAATTCCATATAGCTCCCATTCTACAGGGTAAATGTGCCATTTCCAGACTCATCCAACCAAATGGTCATCTCTTCATCACTGTCTTTACCTGTTGTGTTCTGAGTTTAAAGAAATTGCATTATAGATATTTCAGCATGACAGTTCTTGAGAGGAAATTCTATTTTGTCATTATGAATAATCCCCCCCAATCCAAATATGTAAGTTATTTTACTTATTTTATACAGTTGATCTGGAAATCACTCCATCCTGCTTTGGATTAGAGTACACAGTATGGAAGAGAGTTACTTAGATATTTAACTCCACCAGGATATATTTTGAAATGCCACTACCATGTTACATTAATAATCAAATAATTCAAATTTTCCATTTCCAATATTTAGGCAATATCATATAACCAGAACCAAAAAAAGTAAGAGAGAATTTCAAGCTAGCTCAGCAGTAAAAAGCAACTACCTGTTATAATTTAAGGTTGCTGAAGTCCAGAACCCCAAATAGCCAAAAAAGTCTCTAGAGGTAAATAAATAAAAAAAGAAACCTTCTAAAATTATCTGGCAGGGGCAGGCTAAAGCAGAGGATTCCTGTTGTGGTAGTTCTCCTGTGCTGCATTTACATTCCCAATAAGCAAGTCCAGGCATATTTGTTTTTACACAGTCATTTCCACACCAAGAAACATTTCCATTCCCCCCTCCCTTCTTCTGCTTTTGTGTTCCATCGTCCACATCAACAATTAGTGGAAATGCCTGGCTGTGCCTGTTCACATTGTTCCCAGACTTTTCTCTCCCCCAGTGAGCTCTGAAGACCATGCATTATTTGACATGACATGACTTGGAGGCCTTCTACAGCAATGGCTGTATGCAGGGAAGCAGAGGCAAGGAAGAAGCTAGTTCTGGTTACATCTGGGACAGTAGGAAGCAGATCACTATGTGTTAATCCTTTAGCACAATAGCCCAGGTGATTTAAATTACTTTAAACTTTAGTAAACCAAAAACCACCAGAAATCAAAGCAGTCTTTAAGGTCAAGCTTGTTGCTCTGTTTGTTTTGTGACATGAAAACACAGGATATTCATAACATGGGGTTTTCCCCTAAAATAATTAAACATCTATTGTATTTTCCATCACAGCTCATTTCTCTGCAACATGAGCAATTTGCCAGCTTGTCTGTACACACTGAATGTATTCAGTTTAGAGCAAACAGCTGCACACAGGGCAGCTTCCCTCCACACAGGCTCTGCTCATCACAGAATCACAAAATACACTGAGTTGGAAGGCACCCACAAGGATCATCAAGTCCAACTCCTGGCCCTGTGCAGGACATCCCCAAGAGCCACACCATGTAACTAAGAGCACTGTCCAGACATTTCTTGAACTGCGTGAGGTTTGATGCTGTGACCACTTCCCTGGAGAACCTGTTCAGTGCCCAGCCACCCTCTGGGTGAAGAAACTTTTTCTGATATCCAACCTAAACCTTCCCTGACACAACTTCAGGCCATTCCCTCAAGTCCTGTCACTGCTCACCAGAGAGCAGAGATCAGTGCCTGCTGCTCCTCTTCCCCTCACAAGGAAATTGTAACTGCAGTGAGGTCTCCCCTCAGTCTCCTTCAGGCTGAACACACCAAGAGACCTCAGCCATTCCTCAAGGTCCTTCACCATCCTCATGGCCCTGCTTTGGACATTCTCCAATAGCTTATCATCTTTTTTACACTGTGGTGCCCAAAAGAGCCCCCAGGACTCGAGGTGAGGCTGCCCCACCCCAGAGCAGAGCAGGACAATCCCCTCCCTGCCCAGCTGGCAATGCTGGGCCCGATGCCCCCCATAACTCTGTTGGCCCTCCTGGCTACCAGGGCACTGCTGACTCACGTTCAGCTTGCCACTGACCAGGATCCCATTCCGTGGCACTGCTTTCCAGCCTCTCATTCCGTATATCCAAGGCTGCCCCATCCCAGGTGCAGAATCTGGCACCTTCTCTCGTAGAACTTCATACGGTCAGTAAGCACTTGTGTCCTTATCTGTTTTTTAAATTAACCTAGTCAAGTGCACAAAACATTCAAGACCATGAAACATAAACAAAATAACCTATCGCCCTCTGAAAATGAACTTTCAGAAATATGTAGAGTGCATTAGTTAATATCTTCTCTCACTTTGTTGCTGAAGTTGAGAAATTCGATTTTACCATTCCTCCAAGAGAAGGTGATTGATCCCCAGACAGATCTCCAGATTCCAGCCTGTGTGTCCCAGCTCTCATACATTAAAGTGCATATACTGATCAATGCCATTGATCTTACAGCCTTTGCTTTTACACGTGTGCCTCTTTTTTTGGTTTCAACCCAAATCCTCCTGCTTCATAAACATGCTGACAGAAAGGTTTATGCAGGTTATGGCAGTGAAATATATTCTTTAAATTTTTAAACATTTATATTTGAAAGTAAATTTGAAATAATTACCCACAGAGAGTCTGAACACATTAAACACCTACAGTAGCTCACAAAACTTTTGAAGTTTACCCAAGTAAAAAATACATAAACAGAAAATTCTCTCACAATTTTAAATGATCCCAGCCTTTTCTCAAGTTACATTGAAAAAAAAAAATTATTCCTGAAGTTTTTATCACATGCAATACTTGGTCCCTCTCAAACATAAGACAAACATACACAGACTTTATT
The DNA here is from genome assembly GCF_963662255.1 of Cinclus cinclus. Taxonomy (NCBI): domain Eukaryota; kingdom Metazoa; phylum Chordata; class Aves; order Passeriformes; family Cinclidae; genus Cinclus; species Cinclus cinclus. Next base: position 6,061,723 of record NC_085046.1, read on the forward strand.
ATGTGTCACAACAGATTGCAACACACTAAGTATCAGTATTAGTTTCAGTCTTTATCATCAAGAGAGCAGCTGCTATTTATGTCTTCCCAAATTACTTCCTAGTATTACTTTCAATCTCTGTTCCATTGAAATAAAAACCAATTTCTGATTTGTTTGGGGATTTTTTTTTGGGGGGGGAAGGAGGTTTGTTGCTGTTGTTGTAGTTGATGTTGTAATTTTTGTTTGCTTGCTTGTTTCTTCCATTTTAGTTATCAGGCACAAGGGAATGTTACTCGAAGTGGAAAAGTAGGAAAGTGGCTTGTTTGTAATGCAGGTATAAATAGAAAAGAGGGAAGAATGGCATCTTGAAAGTTTGAAATATGTGAAGCTTAATTTTCAAATGTAATTAAAGATAATCCTAATGCAAATGGACTGGCAGGATCTTCAAATACTATAAAAGAACCTAAGATGCCTAAATTCCTTTGAAAACCCCATCTCTTTGAGCTACTAGCCTTCTTAGCACCTATTTTCTTTTCTCAAGGCTTAACCTTGTGAATGGCATTTCAAGTAAACTTGAGTCATCTGTTTGCAGATTTTTGGATCTGAGACTACAGACAGATGGGCATCAAAAGCAAGTGAGTTACCAAGGCTTACCAAGTTACCACTCATTTTATCTGACAATGAAAATAAAACATATTGGCTAAGTAGAAAGGCACTGTCAGGAAACATGCTTTGTTCAGCCTTGCAGAAGGATGGGAGGATGCACACAATCTGCTGGGAAAACCAGCTGGGGAACAGCAGCTTCCCTTGCCTTGGTATATGGTTGAGGACAGGAATACTGGGTGAAGAACAGTTTTGTCTGACTAAGTAATGGAGATGAGCCCATTCTTGTGTATGGTTAAGTAAAATGCTTCCTCTTTTACTGACTCCAGTGTTTTACAGCTGAAAATCAGAAGAGTTCCATGAAGAGCAACTTTTACATACCAGTGGATGACATGTCCACAGATCTGCAGCAGTGAAAAGAGACAGAACTCTTAGTACAATACAGAAAAAAAAAAAAAAAAGAAAGGAATTCAAGTAATTGCACTTTTTGAATTACTGGATTTACTTTATAAAGAAAAATGCTGGCATGTAGTCTCCTGCCTCTGCTCAGCTTAAAGCATGTAGAGTCATTCTAAAACACATAAAAATACATGGAAAATGTATAATTAATCATCACCCAACTAAAAGAAGTCCCTTATATTAGTATTTATGTTAAATACCAACTCACTAAATAAAGAGCAAAGAGAACAGCTGAATAACATCTTCTACCTCCCGTTCTTTTCAGGCTATTAATTTTATGTTTTTGGATAATGTTGGCTCAACTTTTCAAATGGCAGAATTTCCCCATTTGCCCATAAAAATGTAGAGTTAACCTAGGATTAGTGGAAGGAGTATCAAAGAATGGTGTTGAGACTATGCTGGTATTTCCTTTCCTGCTGTAGCTGGTAACAGCACTAGAGAATGCCCAGCTCCAGCAACTGGAAGGACAAGACAGTGGAATTCAGGAAAGGAGGCAGAATGCCTGCAAACTCTTTGGAGACTGCTGTAGATTGAACATGGCTGGTAAAGTGCTGTCTCAGATGTACCCAAACTCCATTTTCTTGACAATGTAGATGACTACATGCGAAATAGCTGTAGATGCCTTGTTTCAAGAATTCTACAACTGATGTGCCACCAGCTACACAGAAAAGACTAACATTTCACAGCTTTCAACAACCACGTGAACCACATGGAGAATGTGATAATTAGGCACACTCATTGGTACCACTTTTGATGCTGGAAATTAAAATAGTCTCCTCTAATTCATCCAATATCCTCAATCCTTGGTCTTCCTGATCAGGCTGCCAGGAGTCCTAATAGTGTTTTTTTCAAGACGTGGCATGACTGTTTGTAGACATTAGAGTAGAATCCTTTCACTTCACACATATTTTCAAAAAGCAAAAGGAAAAATACTTCCCATGACTGCTGCCTTAGGTTAATGTTATACATGGATCTGACTTGGGTTGAGCTTGTACATGGATCCTTATGGAACAAATAGCTAGAAGAAGGTTTGGCTTATGGTTAAGATGAGAGAACTGGGTGTAAAAACTTCAGGGGTCCAACTGTCACATTCCTATACAACATGGGAAAAGTTGCTTAAACTCCAGCCATCTCCTTGAATATCAGGACTGCAGGGATGAAGTTGTTTCTTTGCACTTCCCCCAACCAATACAACCTGTCAAGGCTTTAAATTCTTTAGAGAGTTTGTCTTTACTAACATATGTACACATATCTAACAGCATTCAGTTGTGGATAGAAAGAAGATCCCACAGGCTGTTTTGGTGTTTCAGTGTGGTACACTGACACTTTAAAAGTTCATTCTTTGTGGACCTCAAGCCACTGCCATTCATCAATGCACAGCTTACCCTGCCCTCAGGCCATACAGCAGATAGAGACTCAGATTGCTGAGGATTTAGTGCTCTTATCCCTAACTGTCTTTCCTCATGCTTCTTGGTTTAGATCACACTTCCAACACATGATTAATACTTAGCAACAGCAAATCCCCCTCTAATGAATTTATGCAAAAGGAATGACAAGGCATGATGAAAAGCACATTCCAGAAGATCCAGTAATCTATTGAGAAGCTGGCAAACTCATACACAGCATGGTAACGCCAGCTAAGCACCTTTTTTTACCTCTTCCTTACTCTTCCTTCCTTTCTCAAGTCTTGTTGAGACTATTGTGCCTCCAGTTTTGATACCCATCTCAGAGAATCCTTTTCCCAGACGTCTCTACACTCCTTCCAGCCAAATTACATTTCACTCCTCAGTGAACAACTTTTGAAACAAGATCCAGCCAACTGTGGAGTTCAATTCCATATGCCTGTGTAGTGGCTGAACAATAGTCTGTCTCCAGGAACCTTCACTTGCTCTAATGTGTTCCCTCAGAGCAGTGAAACTGGGAAGTTTCTATCCTTGGGGAGATGCAAAATCTGATTGGGCACAGACCTGAGCAGCCTGCTCTAGTTGACCACTGGGTCAGTAATAACATCTGGACTAGACAACCTCCAGATCTCACTCTTCCAACCGCAACTATTCCATGATTCTGTAAACACTTGTTTACACTTACAATTTTAAAAGACCACATGGTCAAAAGCAAGGCAACACAGACCTAGCAAACACATTAAAGGCACACCTCTTTAAAGGCATAGAACAGTCCTGTATCAGTGGAAATTTGTCAAGGATTAAGGCTAGGTAGCCATAATAGAGTCATTGTGACACACTTGAGCAATCTCTACATAATTCCTCTTTTCAGATTTCCTTGTAGAGTCCATTCAAAATAAGTGGCAAGCAGCAACAATCCATTTCTTCCACTAGACAGCCAACAGGCAATGTTTATGGCACCTGTTTAGTCCACCATATTCCTAAAACTATTCCATTTCTATGGAGAGCTTGTCTTCACTGAAAAGTTTCTTCATGCTGGGACACAGATTTTACCCCTAATCTAGCTCACCAAGTACCGATTTCCCCAATTCCATGGAAAACACATTTCCAATCTCTTCTAAAGGAATCAACAGGCATGTAGCTTCCACAAACCAGACCCAAACTTCAGTCATTCATAAAAGACCCCTGGTAAGTCCACAACTGAGCAGAAAACTGTGTTTTGTAGCATTCTCAGGCAGTACTCTGACCACTGTGAGAGTTTTGTTTTCTTCAGCTTGCAGAAGCAGAGTATTTTCTTAGTTTCATTGTTCCAGCAGCACTACTGACATGAAAAGCTGACTGAAAATTGCACAGTGGCTGTCGTACATAAATGATGTTAAAGGCTTTATAACATGGCAGACAATGCTTATAATGCACACACTTCCTCCTAATGAATCCCCAGATGTATGAATATGCTCTCCAGCAGCTTAAAAAAGGCACATAGCTCTCTCACCCTGGTCACAAAAATAGATTAAGTCTTCAGCTTATGACATAGGTTCTGTTTTTGGAGCAGAAGGTCACAGGCACCCTTTGCAATAATGACCATAAGGTCTGAAGAGTCACGGTGTGGGAAATAAATGACAGCCATGAAACTTACACTGCAATGCATTTGCTCTGCATCCCACTGGGTCACACTTACATACTGCAATTTACTGTCAAGCTAAATTTTATGAAAATTTGAAGGATGTTATAAACCATTCTATGAATCCTCAATGTCCAAAAACTAAAGTACAGTGTTATGTTTTGGTTCTCTACTGTGTAAATAAGGCTTTCATGCTTTAGAGGTTTCATATGCAAGCAACTTAATAGAGACAGTATTACAGAAGCAAACACTAAACTGAAGCATTATACCCCTGATTATACAACTACATAAAGAATAAACACAAAAATCACCCTGCATATCAAACATACATTGGTGTTTTAGCTCACTGCTGGTTTGAGAAATATTTCAGTAGCAGCACAGCACTGTATCACCACACCAACAATATTTCACATTTATTGATGGCATCGTATATTCATGTGTGTACATAAGTCTTCCTTTTCAGGAGAAAAACCACACTCCATTCAAGATTTAAACCTTTTTCTTTTAGCCTTTGAAGACATGCACAGGTATCCCTGTTTGTGAGACTGTAACACTTTCTCCAGTTTCTACAGTGCAAACAACACCAGAAAATTGAGACAGCAGCCCCCTGTGACCAGATCAGGCCATGGAGCTAATTCTCAAAGCCTGGTGATCAGTCTGGGGCAAAACAGCCCACACTGTGACATCTCTTGTCTGCTGTTGATGTCTTCATTGATGCTTCATTTCTCTTGTAAACAACTCTGCTCTTTCATATTCCCTGCACATGGGATACCTTTTCACAGAAATTCAGCTTTTTTTCAAAGGGATGAGAATTACATGTGTTACTTCACTCAACATGAATGTCCACAATTTGGGCAACCAACGCTGACTCATTTTTGCTTCATTTCTCCTCCCATTAGCCCTGTCAAGCCAGCACCCGGACACACCAACCTGCTTCCATGACTGTCCATATATCATCAACAAAACGAGGGCTGAATTCTGATTTCAGTCATATCTGAATAGCTCCCTTGAAAGCAATGTGGTGAAGCTGAACATAAGCTGAACCTTATGGGTCTGTGAACAGGAGCTAGAACCTCCTAGGTGAAGATCACTACCCCCTACTTCACTGCTGATCCCTCTGGAGCATGCTCCCTCTGGAGTATGACTTTCCTTCTGTTCCACTAATTCCCAACACAAGCACAGTGTAAAACTTCCCTGAGCCCAAAAGTCTCACCATCCACATTTCTGTGAGGTCCTTCCACATTCATAACTTATTTCTCCAGGGAAATTCACATTCCTCTGAGCCCACAGTCCTCACAGGCTCAGGTATAAATAAAGGAGGCTGGGTAAGACCTTTTAGGAACAGAATCTCAAACCAGGTAAAGTAATATTTTGTAAGACACAAAACATTTCTGTATGCTGATGGTCTGTTTCTGTTATGCTTTAGAACCAAAAAAAAGACTAATGCTTCCTTAATTGCAGTAGCAGCTATTATGATTGTAAACATGAATCCTTCTATCCTTCAGATAATTCAAAGTACCATCTCAACACTCCTGAGCAAATACTTCTTGCCCTTTCCTGTCTTAATATATCAGCTCTTGAGGGAGGAATCCAAATTTAAACTTCAAGGCCACAGAGGCTCAGGACAACTCAGAGCCTGCCCTGTGAGAGCGAGAGCAGCTGCAGATTTAATTTTAGGGAAACATTTCTCTCTCTTCTGTCTCTCCTTCCCTTCACCCTCTCTTCCCAAGAAAACAAACATTTCTTTCATTCCTAGATCACACTGGAAGCTGATTTCTTTTCACCTTTGAAAGAATTCACTAGATTATTCCCCATCTGCAGCTTCCTAAAGCAACTTCCATACTGAAGTGCTGTTCTTATCAGCCCACCCTGCAATTACCAGGAGACAAGAAGCACCCTGCAGAAACTGTGACAGAACAAAATCATTTCACAGTGATTTATTAGGCATGCAGCCATTAATGACTTTGCAAGTGTGGAAAGCAAGATGGAGGGACAGAGCCTGAGCCAACAGTAGCTGTCAGAACATCATTGTCATCTATAGGGTTAGAAGTATTTAAGCCATCTGATGTTCAGCCTGACATCCCAGCATAACACCAAGCCTGGAAACAGAAATAAATTTTGACATTAAGGAGTCTCTTCAAAATCACAGAGGTTGACAAAGGGAGAAACTGTGCAGAGATGTTTCTTTGTGTGGCATAGAAAATAAAGAATCTTGATCTCCAAGCACATTCTTCTAGTGCATCAGCTCTGCTGTCAGGGCTGAAGTATCAGAAGCAAGAGCCACCTCACTGAACCAAAAGGTGTTTTTATATTCATTCACAGATGTTATTTTTGTGCTTATTGTGAACAAACTTCTTCTTTTATTTTGAATAAAAAGTCACCTTGTGATGTATTTGGGAAAAATCCAAGGAAGTGCCAAACTCCTGCAATTCCTACCTGCTGGGAGAAGCGGGTGCTTGGCACCTGGCATAGTGAGGCTCTTGAGAGAAGTTCTGCCCCCAGCTGTGCTCATGTAAATACAACATAACTGCGCTAGCACTGACCGAACCATCCCAGATGAAATTCAAAGTAAACAAGAGCAGATTTTTTTGATTTTGCAGCACCAGGGGCCTACAGAGGCAACGTTAACAGTAGAAGAGATTGATTTTGCAGGGTGACAAAGGAACATTCTGATCTCACTGCTGTGAGCTCCTACTCAGCAGAAAATTGCATCCCATCTCAGAATAGAGTTTTAAAAATGTTCAAAGCAATGTGCAAGCATTAAGTTCTAATGGCTTAAAAAGGAATTTTATAATGCTAATGTCTTCATATTACAGATATGATGCATCTAGAGAGCAAAGGTTTCTATTTAAATCTGTAGCAGCTTTCAAAAATATTTGGACCAGAAATTTCCATTTAGGCATCTCTAATTTCAAGACTTCTGAATGTGCTTCTGGGACAGACAGAGGTTGATATGACCTTTACAAAGGCTCCTGAAATTATATTCTGGTTCATCTAAATTACTAGTTTAAGTCAGTTATGTATCTACAAAGAAAATAAAAACCAAATAAGGAAATGGTCCATCATCCCAGCATCTCAGCAAACACTCCCCTGCCATGCTACAGAATACAATGGCCCCTACTTTATTCTTGGCTACTGAGCACTAGCTGAGAGCAGTGAGGAAAGCCAGCCTGCAGGAATTTAGTGGTCCACCACCACTCCCAGAAACATGGGCAGGGAACCACCCACCTGTGCCAAAGGAGACTGAGCACAGAAAAAAGGTGAAAATAGTGTTTCCAGACTTTTTGTATCATGTCTGGTTCCTCCTTGATAAAGGTGTACCTGAGAAATGCCCTGGAGTGTTGCAAGCCACAAGCCTGCTTTCTTCAATTGATCTGTTTTTTCCTACTGCCACAGACAAACACAAAACAATAAAACTATGTGGGGGAGGGAAGAAATGCATACAACTTCCTTTTCAAAAATCCCTATTATTCCACAATCCCCTAACCTAATTATAGTGTATTTTGCATCCTTCCCTTTCTTTTTATTTTCACAATATATATTATTTTTTTCAATCAGCATTTCTGCATGACCAATAAGTATGTTTTAGGCCAGCCTGCATCACAACGGTACCTCTCTGTCCTGTTGCTTTCTCTTTCAGAATGGATTCTTCTCTCCCCTTCTACTCAGACCTTGTTAGTTCTTCTCTTGTTCCTAATTTGAAGATCCAAATGAGCATGAATTACATGTCTCAGCAATAAACACGATCTCACAGAAACACAAAGAAGAGGATGAACAAACTAAAAATTACTGTCTGGTGAAAGCTCCCTTGACAACTACAGCTACACTGACAGGCGCCACTGAAATAATAGGAATGATACTTCAAAACAACAGCCAAGACAACGTTATGAAAGAGAAAAAAAAAACAGTCTAAACAGATCTTTTCAAATGCAGATCCCACTGTCAAGCAAGGAGAATGCAAAAAATGTTCTTTCTTATAGCACAGCCATGTTCAAACGCTGCCAGATTACAGAAAACCACTAAAAATATGACCATGGGCTCAACAGTCCATTTGAGGAATGTTAGAATGATGCTGAATGGAAGAGAAGGATCATATTTTGGGGATGGAGAGGAAGGATGGAAGGTGTTACCTCATTACCAAATCTTGAAGCTTTCCAACTGGGTGAACAACAAAACTAAAGTTGACTTCAGTGCATCAAGCATTTGAAAGCTTGTATCTGAGTCACTACCATTACATATGCAGGGGACAAACTGCATAGCAAAAAGCCAAGAGATGATGAACATGAAAAATTATGACCCACTACTAAAAATATTCCATCCAAGACAGAAGTAAGGCAACACTCATGAAGAAAGGCTGTCAATGGATTAGGGAGGAAATTAGGAAAAAGCATTAGCATTCCTCTGTCAATAATGATTTAGTACTAATGAGTTCCTTAAGTACTTTTTTCATATCAGCTTAACACCATAAAAAGAGGAAAGTTGTTCTAAGTTCTGGTGTGGTCAGAGATATCTGGTGGTCAGCAGGTATTTCAAAAACACCAGGTGGATGCTGTAAAATTCTGCAACAACCACAGGAAACTCCAAAACTACCTATGGCTCCTCAGCAGGCAGAAAATGCAGCTCCTGGGAGCAGCAGTGGGGATCCAACTGCACAAGTTTCTGGCTAGACTGAGTCAGAAGTGGGGGGGCAGTGGAAAGAGATGGCAGAGACAACATTGCAGGCAGGATGGGAAGAAATAATGAGCACAGGGGGAGTGGTGCTTTGGTGTGGTACATTTTATTTGCTGGTATTTTACATCCCTATTGTGAAGTACTACTGGCAATATGGTAAAGTCTATTGCCTAAAATCCTCTGTCACAAATACATAGGCAACACCCATATTAGCAGAAACAGACCCGTTTCTTCTAGCACTGAATGCACTCTGAGCTCCAGAAGTTTGGCTTGGGCTTTTGGGCTTGCATTCCTCCCCAGAGAAAAATAAAATCTGCAGAAGAGTCATGTACTTTTCCTCCATTTTATTCCACACACTTGAAACACCTAATAAATTTGCTTTGACTTCTTATTCTTTCCTAAAACAAAGAAAAATCTTCGAACCAGAAATATCTTTTTGCTCCTTGGTGGCCTGGCAGAGATACGGGTAGAACTGTTTCCCACATTTATATAATGAGATTTAAAACAAACGAAAAAACAGCAACAACAAAAAAACACAAAAAAACCAAAACCAAACAAAAAAAAAAAAAAAAACAAAAACACAAACACAAATAATCAATAAAACAACAGAGTGCACAGAAAAGATACAAGGCCTTTGTCATTTCTTGCCAGAAGCACTGGAACCAAAAGTACATCAGGACTAAGAATAGAAAACTAGTAGCTACATGGATCACAAGAACGTCCTAATAGTAAAGAAAACCAAAAATCAAAGTTTTGAAAGATATGCAATTCTGAAGACAGAGCCAGTCAATCTTTTAGTATTCACTGGAAACAGAAACTTTTGATCTGTGGTTATTCTGTGTCTATAATTTCTTGCATGTTACTTTATGGTGGAATATAAAGAGCAGAGCTGGTAAACAGGCTGCATGGCTCACTAGTTTGCTCCACTGTGAAGACAACTGCCCTGCTCTTTTGGCAATGACCAGACTGCTTGGATCCAAATCTGAGCAAGCTCTGGGTTCCCCAGGCCTGGGAAATTCAGAAGTGGATTAGTCTTGAGAGAGAGGGAAGAGTCAGATCAAACGCTGGTTCAGCCACAGGCAGGGACAGTTCCCAGAGCCAAAACTGGGAATGTTAAGACCAGAGTTTGGGGGTGAACAGACCTTTTGCTACAACGTGCTGCGAGTCTAAAAGGGAACTGGGTGAGACAAACCGAGCCAAACCCACAGCCCAGGGCACAGGAGCACTTGTACAGCAGGGGAGTACAAGTGAAACCGGGATAGTGAGGATACTCCTCCGTGCCACGGACACTGCATCCTGGGCTCCCAGCACTGCACGGGGGACCAAAGACCCCACTCTTCAGCCCACCCCAGATGTGGAGAACTCGCCTGTTGCAGGGGTGCACCCCAGCCCAGCATGCCCCAAACTGCAGAGCTCGGCGCAGAAACACCTCTCCCTGCCTTTCGCTGCGCTCCATGTCAGAGAAAAACATGCCTAAGCCACGCCAGCTGCCGAAGGGGAGGAAGAGCGAGGAGCCACTTACGGGGATGTGCACGCGCAACATAAGTTTCTTGTGGCTGGAGCTTTTCCTGCTGCTGCTGGAGGCATCTTTCTTCTTGTCCATGGCAGTGCTTCCCATGCCTTTGCCCAAGTGCGGTGCTGAGCGATGGATCTGGAGAGGGAGGCTCCTCTTCCACCTTTCCCCACCGTCCCAGGGACCGCAGTTACTCCAGGCTCCTTAGTTTCTTTTTTCTTTTCTCTCTCTTTATTTCCCCCCCCCTTCCTAATGGCCTTAGGAAATTTGGGGGGGGGGGGGGGGGTGGGGAGAGGGGGGGAGGGAAGCAAGTGGAGAGGGGGAGAATGAGAGAAGCCGAGGGAAAGGGAGGAGTTTCTCCAGCTCCGGTCTTTAATCCCAGCAGCGAGGTGTCAGGGGGGACCTTCGCAAGAGCAGGAGATGCCCTTACAGACGCTGCTCCCTTTCTCACTCTTCCGCCCTTTCAAAAATATCCGGAGCATCCTGGGGGAGGGGGGGAGAAAGTTTCCTTCCCCTCGCCCAGCCCGGCCGCACTCTCACCGAAAGAGGGGGGAAAAAAAATTTAAAAAACAACCCCCAAAAGGCCAACAAAACCCAAAAAGGGGAAGGAGCTCGGGCGACACTCCTGGCAGACTGGGGAGTCCTGCGGGGAGCCCGACCGGGGAAGGAGGGAGGGAGGGAGGGAAGGGCGGCAGGAGGATGGGAGGAGGTGCCCGGGCGCTCCGAGAGCCCCGGCGGGGTCCCCAGGAGCTGCGGAACGAGCACCACGCAACTTTCCCGCAGCCCAGCCGCTTCCCCGGCCGCCGCTCGCCCCGGGTAGCCCCGCCGGCCCCTTGGCCGGGGGAGAGGAGCTGGAGCTGTGCCTGCATTCCCCGGGCTGCCGGAGCACGGAGGTGGGCGAAAAGGCTGGGTTTCACCTTGCCAAAAACGCCCAAAGGCGGCGCGGTTCCGTTCCTTCCCGACCTCCCAGGCTGCTTACTCGCCTCCCTCCCCGCAGGATTTCTCCTGGCCGTGCCCTGATGGAGGAATATTTCTTTTCCCCGAGGCACCGCTTCCCACCCGCTCCCCGCAGCCCAGCCCGGCCGCTGCAGGGATGGCTCTGGGCACGGAAGGGGCCCCGCTGAACAAAACCCCAGGCTGCCCTCCCTCCGCCGGGTGGCAGGGAACGGGTGCCAAGCCCAGGAGGGCCGCAGTCCGCTCCTGAACGTAGATTTTCCCGCTCCCTCCCTCCAAAAAGCCATCAACGCGTTTGCAGATTCGGCCGAGCAAAGGGGCGGCTCAGCCCCGCGGATTTGGTGTCACCGGGTCTCAGAGAAGGAAAAGCTTCCGGCATCCATCCCTTCACCTGTGGCTGTGCTGCTGCCTCACAGCAAACCCACGGCAGTGCCACCCCTGCTGCCAGGCTGCCACCAGACTTGAGAGTCTGGGACAGCAAGGACAGAGAGGTGTCTTGTCTTTAGGACAGCTGGTGGTATAAACAAGCATACATTCTGCAGCAAATTATGAGGGTTTGTTTCAGAAGTGGCTCTTCTTCCCTTGACAATCTCTGCACCTTTTTACACTGCCTGAATTTGAGGGTAAGACCAAGGCCATTACAGACCTTTGATAACAGCACTTAAACTCTGATTTTCTCTGGGTTCAAAGATCTGTCTGTATGCATTCACAAAGTCTACCATGTAATCACTCCCAACAAATCTTACGGGATGCTATAAAACAACAATTGAGGAGAGAAGGGAGAAGAGTTTTCCTCAAAAATCTTACCTTCTGAAAAAATACAGGGTTGCAGTGGTTACCATCAAGAAATACAAGAATTCAGATGTATTTCCCTCCCTATGGATGTCTCAGTATTTAACAGGTGCAAAGCTTGGTCGGGTATAAAGCCTGTAGCCACTTCTCTAAAAACAAACAGAATTAAATAAAAATATGACCCCTTTAATGTAATAGATGACTGTCCTATAGGTTCCTACAGGATGTCATGGAAGGAAACAGACCCAGAAATGAAACAGGGGTTAACATCACTGACACCAGGTCAGGAAGGGATGTGGACAGGTCTGTAACTCCTGCTTTCTCCCAACATTTATAGAAATGTTTGCTCTGCCAGCAAAGTGCTGCTGCTAAGGGATATGGGAATGACTGGAATAAATAAATGAAAAATTACTAATAAGAATGCCTATGAAAAAGCTGTCACAACATTTTTCTAGCTGCTGTGGTCTTGAAAGTTAATAAATTAGGGAAGAAAAGGTAGAATTTCTTTAGAAGGATTTTAGCAGTATCATAAGCATGCAGATCTCCTGGTCATTCTTCATTAAATTAACAAACATTCAAGGTGGAATAAAATTTACCATATAAATAGTAATTTCCCTTGTTTATGCAAAATTGTTTCCCACAATATTATAAATTATTTTCTACATTTACTATTTTAAATCTAAATTAATTCTTCTTCTCTTAGATTATTTGTATGAATAATTGTGGTTGTTGTAAAATAAGTTTCAGAAAGTGACATAAAAGAGCATGACCAAACTCCAAAACCTAAAAACAATCCATAAATCAACCTTCTCCCATCAGGATGTTGCCTTAAGCATGTTTATAACTTTCAGAATACCACAATAATGGGTAATCCTTATTTTTTTTTCCTTGACCCTCTAAGATCTCAAATATGACCTTTTATCCTCTAGTCATATTTTTAAACTTTTCATTGCAGCTCTGAGGATTAGAGACATGTTAAAAAAACAAAAACAAAGCAAACCACAAAAATTACAACAAATAACAAAACAAAGCTTAAATCCTCCTACAACTGCTAGACTTCATGAGCTTGACTCCTTGTAAAATCAAGTGTTAATAAGATCCTGCTGTAAAATAATCACCAATTATTTCAGGCATCAGGGCACCATGTTTTTATCCCTTTTTGCTTTTTATCTTTCATGGATAAATGTAGGCAGCATATGCACAACATTATAAATAACAACATTATAAATACTTTTAATGAGATCTAAAGTTATTTTGATCAATTTGACTACCAACAGCCATGTTTTCAGATACCTGTAAGCATCTAAATTGCTAATTTCACAGACAAATGGGTATTAAAACTTTGGAGAATATCATAAAATCACAGAGTGGTTTGGATTGGAAGAAACATTAAAGATTATCTGCTTCCAACCCCTTTCCCATGGGCAAGGACACCTTCCATTGGACCAGGTTGCTCAGAGCTCCATCCATCCTGGCCATGAACACTTCCAGGGATGGGGCATCACATTTATCACCCAAATATTTTGAGGTTTCATGAGCCCTCAGGGGGGCAAAGAAGAACAGCCTTTCAAACACACCATCCACACTTTGCCTCTCCCCTACACCTCCTGAATGCTCCCCATTATTACTCAGCCCTGCCTGTAACTCAGCAGAAGCAGCATGTTTTGGGCTACACCCTGCCACAGGACTTGCCTTTGTTAATCCTTAAATACAGGTTGACTCAATTTTTCCGTAATAAATTTCCACAAGTACATTCCTAAGTTTATAAAATAGCCATAAAGCTTTGCTTTGAGCTTTGGTTGTATTGATTGTAGTTGCTGTAAGGAAAATAATATGCCACCACCAAACTTTTGTGCTGAGGTTCCACATGCAATATGTAGAGATTTTCTAAAGACTTTAAATTTCACTGAAAAAGGATATCTAAAAAAAGGGGTGAATGGGGAGAGCTACATGAGTTGTCGATGGGCTTTAAATCTTTATTAAAACCAGCATTTTTTGGTAATGCTTTATAGTTTGTTGTTGGCAATATCATATATATTGTATATATTTGAGAAAAAAGCTATCTGCGAAAAAAGCTATTATTCTTTCTCTGCAGATGATATATTAATCACACTTTGAGCATTCAATGTAGATTTTTCACACATGCAATTTGTAGGTATATTTTAGGCACAAAACCCCGCAGAAGTCTCATTGTGGGTGACTAAATTTTATACCATAAATAATGGATGTATTCCATCCTAGGGTAAATATTGTAATTTCTCAGGTCAACCACATTATTTGTTAAGTATATGTATACATATATTCTTATTTGTGACTTTCAAACCTTTTAAAAATGTTTCCAGGATTTAGAGACAAGTTCTTTAAAATTAAGACATTTTGAAATCTGGAAGCCCAAGACCTTGTCTGGCTATTATTGGTATTCTGTATCCCAGCATTAACTGTGCTTAGTCATAGCTATTTTTCTCTTTATTTCTCTTCCTATGCTAATATTTGTCCATGTTGGTCTCCTCCTCTGCCTGTCCCTTTCTTTTCACATTTCACCTCTCATTCTCATCCTTCTGATTTTGTTCACCATCTTTCTCTCTTCTCCAATTTGCCACTCAGTTCTTTGAGCACGCTTGAAGTCGATTGCTTGGTTTCTGTTCAACACATTTATTAGATTGAATTCCACTCTGCCGCATAGGGCTCCTTAGCTCAATTACCAGTACAATCTAATTAACCTGATGCAGTATTGGGATGCAGTAGTCCCTGCACAAGTCTTCTGTAGAGGCCAAAGAGGACACAGCCCTGACATCTGTCTGCCCACACCTCCACTCACCTGCTACCTGCTGACACTCAGCACAGTGCAGGGGGCAGATTTCAAGTCAAGTAGAATATGGGCTCAATGTGAGGAAATTCCTGTAGACAGCTACATTGCATTGTTTGCAGCAAAACTGCAATTTAAATTGCCTTCCATGGGGAAATTTGCAGGAGAAATTGCAAGTCTTCCAGGAAAGCCTCAGTGACTGAAGCAAGGTGAGGTAATGATGGTTAACGAGAAGAGCTTTTTGTCCCCAAGAAGGTCTCCAGGAACATAACAGCAGCCAAGAGTGACAAATATTTATGCTGAAAGAGAGGTATGGACAGGTGTCTGTGCTTCCTCTCCAGGCTGTCAGACACCTTCTGGTACTAAGTGGTTACTGCAATGAATTCTTTTGTCCCCTGAAGCCCAGTAGCACAGTCTGCCCTGCAGCTCCCTCCCTGCTGTCACTCCCTCCAGAGCTGCTGCACTGCTTCATCCACTGAGTCACTGGGATGTCTTCTCACCCCGACCACAGCACAGAGGAAGTGAGAGAGAAGCAGTTTCATAGGACCTTTCTAGGCTGGTTCTCTAATTTAATCTGACTGCCAATTTCTCTCAAAATGCCAAGGGAAAAGGCAGTTTTTTGAGCTTACTTCCCTTTTCACTTGCAGATCTTGTCCATCTTGACAACTGATCCTCGGTATCAAAAAGTTTCAGAAGCCTCCATTCAAAATGAGTAGGCCCATGGAATGGGTTTGTTTGGTACACAGAAGGCTGTGCCATGGGCACTGGTGCAAGGATTGACAGGAGGCTCCCTGGTTTTGGTAGCTGCAGTGCCTGCCTCACTGTGTCCCATTTTCATGGCTCCAGAACCACAGTCCCCACAAGGTCGCCTTCATGCTGCACAGCACTGACCCCACAGGAAATGCAGGCACAGGAAATCAGATGGGTGCATGGTTCTGTGACTTGAACCCCACATTACTAGTTCTACAGACTGTGCTGACAGGTAAGTCCTATTTCTCATTTGTATCACTACATTGTGAGAGTAAAATAAGAATAATACTCTCTGTCATCTCTGCTAGAAAGCGTCCGGGAGACCTGACTATGTACAAAATAAAAAACACATTTTCTTGTTTGAACCACAACAGCTTGAAAAAGACCTTGAGGCTGATTTTTTAAAGTTCTCACAAGCTCTGTTGGTTCTGAGAGCCAGGAGAGCCTTCCAAAGATTGAAGTACCTTATGAGACATTATTTTTTTTTTTTAATATTGGTTTCAATATATATATATATATATAAAATTTCCATTAACTGGAATGATGCTGTTCGGCTTCAAGTTTTCTTAGTACTTAAGAATCATAGAAGAAATGACAAAGACTTTTTAAAGTACCTAATTTCTTCCTTACTGATACAAGAGAATTTCTTTTGTGTTTTCTACTGATTGTGAGTCAGAATTTCTGGCTGTTAGCCAAACACAGTACTTGGAGCTTTTGATTTGCATATATAGGCCTACAAGTTAGACAGATAACCTCAATCAAAATTTAATATTAACAGATTATATGCAAAACCGGTGAGAAAAGATTCATTTCCCATATTGAGTGATTTTTGTCAGTTGTGCAAATTAACAGAGAGAATTACAGATAGAATTCAAGAGGAGTCTGCTTTTCATTTTCTTTTCCAACAATATGCATAATGCAGTACATTGGCTAAAAGAACGTTTAAAGGAGGCAGAGACATGGTTCTACCAGATATGTGTGGGCATAAGAACAAAAAGCATTTTCAGCAGCAGGAATGTGAAAGTACTTCCATGTTCATCCCAGTGAGCTGGGAAGAATTCAGAGAGCTGAAGGATTACAAACACACTTTCTGTGAGCCTTCACTGTGTGATAATATCAGAGTTTATTCCTTGGCATGGAGTGTGCTTGGCTTCTGACATGACAGTGGGTAGGAACAGCATTTCCTTCTGGAGTGAAGGGGGTGAGAACTGCCCCAAAACATCAATCTGTTACTGCTTGGTGGTGCAGATGCAAAAAGAGGTAAGGTTTCCAAAGCAATCATAAGCAGTCAATTCCAGGATGGTCTGTAAGATCTCAAAGAAAATAAATTTTGCATATTCAGCCTCAAATTTGTTGTGCTGCAAGATACTGGTGGTGCAATGTCCCAGAACACACCTGTAGTCGTGTTTGCCACTTGACCTCCAGCCAAGGCCAGTGGCAAGACTCTCTTCAGGGAAGGCAAAATTGCAACAACTGTAAAACAATCCAAACATATTCTCTCACATGGTATTAACTAATAACAGGAGAGCCTCAGAAATCCCATTATGTGTGAAGAATCAACGAGAAGGTGATAGTTTATGGATGAGACAGAGGATAAAAGCAGGAAGAAAGACCAGAATTACATGAATCTTCCTCTGCACGATGGCTTCCAAAGGATCAGAATGCACCAAAACTTTGCTTGGCTACACACCTCGGTATCCAGGACCTGTGGATATCACAACATGTGCAACAAGAAACAAACATCCAAAAAGCATGAGAGGTGAGTGGCAACTCCTCCTCGTTTTTATAAATAAATTGTACTTCTCTTGTACTGGGAACACAGTCTTTCTAATGTAGGCTTGTTTGCAGCAATGCCAACAACTTTTTTTGATCCCAAGTATCTGCTCTATGTAATTGAGGTGCTGCAGGATTTGTTTTTATGCTTCTCCATATGTGATGGGCAAAGGCAAACATGATGAACAGGTGTTTGGTGTGAATTCATGCAGATCTAAGATGACATCTCCCCAGGACAGAAGGTGACATGTAGGAAAGGTGATTCAGAACTGTCATCTCCCACCAGCAAACCAGAGCACCAGAACACAGGCCTGAGCACTGTCCTGGAACTGTCCTGATTGTTAAACTGTTCACAGTCCCTGCAGAGCTTTGGCTCAGGCTGTCTGCAGCTCTCCAAGACACTGCCAAGGCATGGTTCAGGAATTAACACCAGTCAGGGATCATTGCCAGTAGGAAGCCTGGTCATGGCTGCTCTGTCTGAGGTAAGAGTTTTTCTGAATGCCTTGCTGTGCCATCTGAGATCTGCAGCTCAGACCTGTGCCAAGAGGATGGAAATGTTAGATCCTGACTTTCCTGAGTGCCTGGGCCCTCTGAAAACTAAACTACAGCTTCTCCTCAGTCTTTCCAATGCCTGTCAGCAGACCACTTCCATAGGAAGAGGCCAACACAGTTCCCACTATACTGCTCCTGCTTTGGCAGAAAATGAGCTGTACAAGGAAGAATCCTCAGATGTACAATGATGAAGGTACCATACCAAAGGTCATGATTATTGGCAAATCATTCTGACACATGAATGCTGGTGGATATATCCAGTTAAAGACTGCAGATTGTACATGACCATAACATTGATGTAATTACAAAGTAAGTATATTTTTATAACATAGCAAGTGCAGATTTAACAAATTTCATGCAGTAAGATTCTAAAGCCAGGAGAATCTGACTAATAGTGTTAGAAAATGGTGAAAATGACAGTGAGGGAAGGTTTATAATAACATTATCTCATGTCAGGAAGAACTTTTGTTTCAAAATACCTCAAAATAATTTTATTTTTATTGTTTTTCTTAAGAAGAGGGTCTGAAATCTTGTCAGAAAAGCTTTAGAAGCAACAAATATCTAGAAATTACCCCAGAACATAAAAGCGGTCCCCACAATGAATCCAAAAAGTTTTAATTACATTTAAATAGTTTGTGCAATTTAGTGTAGTTTCATTAAGATTATCATTTTATTGTCAATTAAAATGTTGATTATGTCTTATTATGCAAAATACCTGGACTTTAGAGTCTTTAAATAATTACAAGGTAACATTAGGGAGATGTGCAAGCTCAGTAGATACATTGAAGGAAAAAGTGAGTTCAAAGAAAAGGAATGGCTAAAGGAAAACTTCCAGGTGTTGAAGACAGATGACAAAACAAACAAACAAATTATTAATTGATTGTGTTCTGTTACTGATGAAGAGGTTATAGCTGTAATATTCCTAGATAGGTATGAGCTAACATATGAAGGCACAAGGTAGTTAACATGAATCCTCAAAGTTATGCTGGCCCTGCAATCAGAATATTTTCTACTGAGTATCTTCAATAAAATGAAAAGAAAGTAGCTCTTACCTTTGTAATTGGTAACTGATAGGTGCCCATTTTGGGCCAACTTAGTAACTTGCAGCAGAAAGCAGCCAGTCCTCTCAGCTCTGGGTACTCAACGCTGCAGGGAGAGCACAGAGAACAGTTTGAATTTAGGTTATTTGAAGTCAAATTGACTTCTCTATATGTGGTCTTTACTCCTTCCACAATCAACTTAGAGAGCCAAACAAATACAAGCAACCAGAAGGAATATCTTTAGTGTATGAGGACACAGTCAAAAGCTCACACAAAGTGCTGGGAAAGTGAGGATCAAATAGAATACAATTGCCTGCTGGAATCATGAGACATGGGATACAAAGATCTGCTTGGAAAGAACAGATGCCAAGATCATATCCACTTCTACAGACCAAGGAAGTTTACCACAAAGTGTGGAAAACTACTACTGGATGAATAAAATCAGGAGTCACGTGTAGGAGGGGCACAAAACTTACATACTGGAGGACAGTAAAGAGCAGAAGGATGATTAAAAAACAGTAAAGTCCTGTATCAGGTGAGATGCAAATGATCTCTGTTTCTGCAAGCATCTCTGCAAGCTTCTCACATGACAGGAAAGGTATAACCTTCACTTTATGGTCTTCTAACTAAATACAAATTTATTTACTTTTCTGGTATACGTAAAAATATGGGTAGGAAATATGGGAGGCTCTCTTAAGCTGAGTGAAATATGTTCTTTATGCCCAGCATTACTGTGGTCCACACAAGACCCATTTCCATTGGGAGCTGACCATGAGGTGAGTAATCCCAAGAGTCTCAGTGTTACACTCCAGTGGGTCTTGGTAAGATGCTTTGGGACCACAACAGCTTGGGGGAAAAGGAGGGAGAGAGCAGTCATCCTCCTGTCAAATTTCCTCATGCCCATCCACACTACTCCTGATGGCACGAGGCTGATCACGTGGAAGATATTTTTATTTTACAGTAGTAAGCTCTATAGAGCATTATTCTACTATCTGAGCTAATAAAATTATCAGTTATTCAGAATTATCAGAATTCAGAGTTACGACTATCTGAACTGATATTTAATATCTAGAAGATTATAATGGCAAGCATTTTGTGTCTGGGAACTTCAAATCAGGACTGTAGTACATCTGTATTTTGATTGCATACACTACAAGAGTAAATAATGTATAACTAATTAAGAATATAGGACCACCCATATGTGATACCCACCATAAACAGGTCTAATTTTATACCATATTAAAGATACAGAATTGCTGATATGCAGACATAAACATATGTGGCATATATATCTTAACCCAGTCTCAAGCATTCCATATGCAATTTGCTGGAAGCAGGCCATTAATTACTAAAACTGAGGCTAATCCTTCAATCTTATTACAACAGACATTTTGTTTTTATCAGGACTTGAGGATCCATATTCAATAAATATTATTTCACTGCCAAAATAAAATACAAAATACTCGGTACAATGTGGTTGATTTAATGGAATAGTCAAATGCCACTCTTAGGCTGTTAATACTGAGAACTTACTTTTTGGTGTTTGGACAAACATCTGTACTATTCTTCAGATCTGTGAGGTTTGCTGTCATTCAACTCATCAGCAAGACTTCCATTCCTGAGAATGGAAACTCAGTTTATTTTAAGGTTTTTTGGTGATAAGGGAACAACTTTTGCCATTCATGTCTGCAGATTCTGACAGTAATCCCTCAGCAAAAGGCTTAGTCCCATAAAATTAGGGCAAGTTCAGGAAAAATATTTTTTTTTAAGTGCATTCTGCTCATTAACACTAAAAGAGAAGCTGAGGGAATCCCAGTACCCAAACAAGGACACATCAAAGGTCACACAAATATTTATCACTGAATCACACAAAATATTACAGTTTCAATGGTAAAGTTGAGTGAGTGATACAATTTTCTTATCCATAAAATATTATGTCCCTCATTAATTATTTTCACAGCAAACCTGCTTCACTATTTAAGCAATTAGTAAGCAACATTGCTCCTGGGTAGTATGTGCTGACTTTCTCTTTAATATCTGCTATGAGAGAACACATATTTCAAGCTGCAAATGCAAAACTAAAAGGAACTCCCAAAACTGAAGAGTTGCTCTAAGCATATAAATAGCTCTTGGTATCAAAGGAGTGCTGGGCAGGAGGAAACATGCACTTTCTCCTTGAAGAAAACTGGAGAGCACTGGAATTGCAGATTTATAAGCTCTTTCAAAAAACATCAGCCTAAATCTGATGACTCTCTCAGTCAAATCAATTGAGCTGAAATTTAAAGCTGCTATTAGAAAAAATATTTTTAAAGCCTCTGTAATGAAAACATTTAGAACTGGAAGAAGTTTCTTATGTATAAGAGCAAGTAAGTTCTGGAATAGATTTTCAATGAGAAACAGGAGCAAAAAAGATAATAGCAAAGTATCAATGCAAGGGATTATATTCAATATGATAACAGGGCAATAACAGGTGATTAGAATATGTTCCCATGCAGAACGTAAATGCTAATCTGAGAATTAGGCCAACTGAGGTATGACTACCAAAAGATTAATGTCCAGTTCTCAGCTGGATACCAGGGCTGGGTCTGCCTTGTCAGTACATTGTTAAAATACAGCTCCCAGCCTAACTCTTAGTCAGAGAAAATAAAAGGAACCCTTAAATCTTGGTGCTCTCAAGACACAATGCTGGAATTGAAAGCACCACAGATTAGCTCATCTCTCACAGTCATTGTGAGTTTTAAACTGAATTAAAGAATGTACTCATTTAGATGCAAGACCATTATTCCCTTACAACAATGTGAATAGAAGTTAACTATTAAAATGCTCCAAGTCCTCTGATGTTTTCCAAGAATGTATATCCTTGCCCAGAAGGAAAGGTGAGTTCTCCCAAAAATTACTGAGAAAGGGCAAGAGTGACTCATTTTAACTTTAGTCCTACAGACTGTGAGATAGTTCTGAACATTATGAGATTTTTCCAGAGGTTCTGGCATCACGTGGAAGTATCGTGAAGCCAAAGAAGGTGTGGCACACCATGAGCACAGAAACTCAAAATGATTCTCAAAATTAGACCAATTAGATTGGAAAATAGAAAACTTTGAGGTGACATAGTTGCAGCCTTCCAGTACCTGAAGGGAGCCCACAAGAAACATGGAGAGAAACTATTTTCAAGAGACTATATAGTGATAGGACAAGGGGGAATGGCCTCAAACTGAAAATAAAGTTATCTACTATGCAAGGAGTGAGGCACTGGAACAGGTTGCCCAGAGAAGTTTTGGATACCCCATCTCTGAAAGTGTTTAAGGCCAGGTTGGCTGGAACTCTGAGCAGCCTGGTCTAGTGGAAGGTGTCCTGCATAATGCAGAGAGGTTTGAACTGGATGTTTTTTAAAGTCCCTTCCAACCCAGGCTATTTAATTATTCTATGCTGATGCTTCTATGAATGATTACTGTAAATGACAGTGTCTTAGGGAAGAAATAGTCCTGTGGTATAAAATCAGGGCAATTCTCGTTGGAGGAGAAGGAGTAAAAAATACTGCAGACAAGTTAAGGAAGGCAAACAAGGATAGAGGCCAAATCAGTTCTCAGCTGCCTCTGGACATGATAGTTCCAGGCCATGTCCCCTCTGCCACTCCAGCTGACACAGGAATGCATTGTCCTCTTTGTCCCCACAGGTGACCACAAGGACTTTCTGCTCTGAGTCCAGTGTCACTGCTGAGCTTCAGTGCTCAAGTGGTTTGGAGACACATGGAACAGTAAATGCTGGATGCCTCGTGGAGCCCTCAGAAACTTCCTGAAGTCAAATGCTGAACTTGTCTCTTGTAACACAAAATGACAAACCTGTTGTTTCATGTGCCTTTATCACATTAGATCTGGAGTTGATTTTTTTAGAAGTCTTTCAATGAGACAAAGTAAACCTATTTTTCATGCACTACTATTAACCTATAAAATCTAAATTTTCTCTTTTGTTAGAAGAGTTTTGCAGCCTTGGTGAATGTGCCTATTTAAATTTGGTGTGGGTATTCTGCAGTTTTGCTTTTTTTTTAGTGTCCCTGTGAAGGGTTTGCATGCTTTCTGCAAAGAAAGTAAATAGAACAAATAGTATGGCACCACAAGTTGGTCAATTATTAGCTTTTGCATACTCAGATCATGGCCTTTCTTTACAAGGACACGTGTTAATATGTAATAGAAATGTATTTCAGTTCTTTTTAAATTGATTTTTCAGACACACAGTGCAATCTTATAAGGTCAGCTGGAAAGTTAAGTGTCCAAAGATAGGCCTTTCAGAAGAAATGAATCATTAGCCACACTTCATGAGAAGTAAAACTGGAACTAAATATATGAAAATTATTTTTATTTTGTAGTAGTCCCAGGCTGGCACCCACCATCCTCACTTAAGTCTGGACAAACTGTCTGAAATGGTCTTAAACTGTGATTTGAATATTTCACAGATCAGAGAGATGTAATAAACGTCATGGGCCAAGTTTACAACCCATTACACTTCAGGCTACTGGTGCTGACTGCAGCTGTGACTGTCCCTGTGAAGCTGCAATTGCTAATTAATACCCAATTATCATTTTGAGGATGTAGAAGTTGTAAGTGTGGAACAGCAAACAAGTTCAATATGATTTTGTGCATAGAAAATGAGGTGGCAGGGAACTCAAAATGGCCAAGTTAAGTGCACACAGCAATCAAAATTTCTGTGGCTATGTTCAGAGACAGAGCTAGGAAAATGTTTAAGAGAAATATTTTATTCTGAGATGGATTAAGGCATGTCAGAGTTTTGTGAACCAAAATATTCCTAACATACGGTTACAGATAAAAATGACCAGAGAAAAAATAGGCAGATAATTAGAAAACAGCAGCCAGAGAACTGCAAACTGATTCATGCAGCCTGAAGACAGAGACTGAGCCAAGGAACCAAGAAGCAGTCTGGACTCACCAGCTCACTGGGGAATTTTGATAAGATAAAGAAAATCGTATCAGAACAGTCCAGTTCAGCCTTCAGCAAGCTGTCTGAACTTTGTACTGTTATGTCTGGTACAGGCAATGTTATTGCAAGGAGGGCTGTGTTACAGGCTTCACACCATGCTGGGACCGTGTTTATTCTGTACCAAGTTTAAAGTCACACTGAAGTAAAAACACCTGAGAAAGGTTACAGCAGAGGTGTAAAGGTCTGAGGGCTCTACACTCCCATACACAACCCTGCACACAAAACCAAAGAACACTTGAGTGTTTATATATATATATATATATATATGTATATAGTTTAATATATCTGGTGGCTAAACTCTCCCATCTCTCTGCTAAGCAGGGGCTAAGGAGGAAAAAGGCCTTTGAAATTAAGATTTCGTAGAAACTTCAAATTTTCAAATATTTCAATTCCCATTTTTGTCATCAATTTATCTTCATTAAATTGTTAAAACTGTAACTGCATTAAATTCCTAAAAATGAGCAAATTTCAGCTGCATTTTCAAATGGAATTGTAATAATAATTTATTATTTATGAATTGAACATTTTATATTTATAAGCTATGATTTGCAAAAATTATCCTGTCTGAAAGGAGAAAAAAACCCAAAAACAACCAAAACCAAGTCAAAACTGAAGCCAAGAATGTGTTCTAATCAAACTGTACAACAGGAAAATAAGGCCTTTACAGAGTACAGTAATGACCTTATCTCCTTCATTAATTTGAGTGCCCTATTGTAAGAGATAAAAGAAAGTGTTATCAGGGATAGGTGACAAGATATTCTGCTTCAGGTTGGAACAGCTATTCCAGACTCTGAGTAACCTCTTTTTCACTAGGACATGAAAAATGCAGCTCTCAAGTTTTCTAGGTGAGCCAAGTCTGATGTGGACAGCAGAAACTAATCAGTCTGTCAGCCTCCTACTGTATGAGATGTTGGAACAGCTATGAAAGGGCTTTGTTGACAAACATAATCCTAGTGATCCATCTTAGATAATTTGGTAATTTTTTCTATTACTGAAAATCTTGTGGGTTTAAATATTGTTTTATCCCCAAATCTTCTCTAGTGGTAAAACAGATTCTACAGAGGTGGCATATGAATTCACCACTCCTTTCAGCATTGTGGATTTGCTCTTTGGGGAATAAATGGCAAACTCCTGGAATACTTACTGCACAACGACTGTGAGGCTTGTTCAAGTCACAAGGGAAATCTATCACTGACTTGCAAGGCCCAAGGCCCTGGCAGACAGCAAAAAGTCCTGGGGTGGAAAACTACACTTGCTCAGCAAGTTCTAGTCCAAGCACTGGCAAGTAGTGAAGTAATGGAGGGGTTGGAGATTGAGAGTCACCACTACAATGCCAGTTCTTACACGGGCAATATAAATAATATCTCATTACTTATACTGGTGAGATTCTCTAGTATTATCTATTTCATTTAATACTTAATATATAATATTAATTATAATTAATATTTCATAGAAAATATATTATTATTATTATATAATAATATTTCATTAGTGAGAGATATCAGTTATCTAAGGATATCCAGAAACTTGGCAAGAAAAGCCAGAACAGTTTGGAACTGGCTGGATGAACATAAGACAGAAGCCTGAATGTAGCAAGCACTTTTCTGTTTACATTATCTTGGGGTTTAAAGTGTGTTCACCTGCAGTTTGGGATGGGTCCACATGCTTTATGGGTTTGTTTTTCATTTTGTTGCATCAGAAAAAAATCTATATATAAACATGGAAACCTGAGACCTGAGTTTCATTTAGCTGTATGGACTTCAGCCTAGCTGTATAACATATGTAGACATGCTAATAAAGTTTCTATCTCTTAACAGCTGTGAGGAAAACCTCCAAGATTTGATAAGTACAGACAGACAGGTGTGCAAGGAAGCTGGAATAAGAATTCTTAGACCTCTCTATTAGCTTAAATGCTTCCTAATGGCAATCTGAAGGCCAACATAGTTAAGAAAGTTAATAATTAACTTATTAATATGTTTATCAATTTTAATTTTTGTTCATTACTGCGTAAGAAAATAAAAAGAGGTGGAGACTAACACACAAATAGCAAAATCCCTGGCAGTTTTCTTTCAAGCAGTTAGAGGGTGCCTACTCCAAATCACTTAAGATCCACTTTTCCAGAGTAGTGTGTGATCACAGTTTTTATTGAAATATGTTGGAGCAGCTGTGGTAATATCTCCTTGGCCCCTGTCTCCAGCATGGGCACAATCCCACGTGGCTCATTCACATCACTGACATTAGTGGTCTGAGGCAAGGACAAAGAAGGCAACAGGCTCTTCCCGTGTGGGAATTTTGCCCAAGAGAAATCTGACGGGGTTAAGTGCTGTGCTACTGTTTTCTCATTTGTAAACTAGGACTTACAAGCTTTCCCTGTTTCAAAGGGCTGTGGAATGATAAAGGGTTTAACACAGATAGACTGCAGTAATAACATAATATGCTACATATCCATGGAACATTCTCTGGGAACCTAACAGATTCAGACAAAAATGTTTTAAAAAGCCATAGCTGGAAAAGCAAAGCTGTCTTTTCCTTCTGTTCCAAGGCAGCTTTGGCAGGAAGAGCTACACTGCAGAGAGCACATAATAATTTTTCTGGTTTAAAATGTGGAAAAAAGAAAGGACTGTGTTACAAGAACATGGCACTATGAAAGGATGATCTAAGAAATCCCACTGCATGTGGTTTATACAAATATCACTGAGCCCAGTGTCTCCTGGTTTGTTCAGGCTGACAGGAGGACACCCATCATCCATTACCTGCAAGCAGGTAAGCATTTACTTGTAGATGAACGCTTTTGTCCATGGTGAAACTCACTGAAGTCAGCAATGATGCACATGTGAAGTACACATAAGGATGGTGATTTTAGTCCAGCTATAGCGTTATACTTTTGGATCCCGACTTTCCGAACTTTATTATGTTCAGCATGGTACATGGCTCCAGCAGTGACCTGTAACAGCCAGGGACAGTCAGCAAGAGAATTTTATAATCAGGCCCTTAACACCCTTATGGACTGACCCCTCTGGTTTAAACTTTCCATGACAGGGCAGTGTGCATGAGCATTGCTCTGAGAGAATTTCTCTCTTGTCTGCTTTTGCCAATAACGTTGAGCAGTGAAGACCGCTGTGTAAAGCAAAAAAAATCCCAGTTTAACCTCTCACTTCCAAGTCTTCATCCCTAGAACACACAGATTTAAAGGAACCTTTTGTGCAATACACAAAATAAAACAGCTGGCTGCCCATAAGGCCTCACCCAAGACAAAACAGTAACAGTCCTTCAGTTAATCTATCTTCCTGGCTCAGCTAGACGCCAGTGAATCCAGAGCCTCCCAGACTTCTGGGAAGCAAGTAAATACCATAAAATGCCATAGGTCAAACCATCTAATGCTGCTTTGCTGCCCCTGATCTGTAGCTGCTGGGGAGCTGCTCATTCTCAGGCTCATGGCTCCTGCTGATATTCTGGTGGCAGCATTAGCTGGCAGGATGCTGTTGCTGCTAGGACTGTGCTGTTCCTCTTACCACATCAAAAATGAAATTACCTCCCAGATTACATTCCAGAAAAGGACAGGTAGCTGCAATTGCCCCTTTGTGAAAAGGGGTGTGAGAATAAGAAAAGGCAAATGTGAATGTATGTGTGTCCTTGGTTGAGTTTCTTTTACTTTTTCTCATTTAGGTAAATACTTTTGGTGTGTTGAAAGAAAAAAACAGCCTTGGGGCTAATACCTGCAGATTAAAAGGTGAAGTTGATCATTATCAAAAATACTTTGTGACCTAAAATGAAGCTCTGAGTAATCATCACAATTGGCTAAAAGGAAATTGAAGAATTAGACTTCTTTAAAGCACACAGTCATAGAATAGTTTGGGTTGGAGGGGACCTTTAAAGCTTATCTAGCCCCAGCAACAAGCAGGGGCATCCTCAATGAGATTAGGTTGCTTAGAGACCCGTCCAAGGTGATCTTGAATGTTTCCAGGGATGGGGCATCCACCACCTCTGTGAGCAACCTGTGCCTGTCCCTCACCACCCACATTGTAAAACATTTCTTTCTTATAACTGTCACCATCACAATGACTTTGTCAGACAGAGTACCCATAACTTAAGTTCACTTGATCTCTGAAAGCTTCAATAGTTTTAAATTTGCATGGTCTGGCTTTCTCCATAGGAGTGGAACACATGATTTGATGGCAGGGTATCAGCAATACTCTCCACATTTCTTTGCTGTTAGCAGCAAAGGCTCTTGGCATTTCAGCGCTGTGTTTCAGTTATGTATATGGATCTCTATTACTAGAAAATCAGAAAAGCACACAAACTCTTTATCTCCATTTCCTGTAAGTCAAGGACATCTTCTTATTCCCACTAAAGACGTGAGGAATGGAGGTAGTGAAATGATTTGTATATGACAGTCAGTGGTTTAAGAAGAAGCTGAGCATAAAGGTAGAGAAATCATGGTTGCAAGCCAAACCAGATGACCACATTTGAACCAAATCGAACTAAATTAAAGTCTTCTGTTGGACTCAGAATGATGTTATTCATGCCTTGAAACAGCATATCTCTTTTCCATATCTTCCCGTCCAATTATTTAAAGTCCTGGTCCAAAAGAGATAACATAGAGAATCCGACTGTCAAAAGATCTGCTGCCAGCTGCAGTCACCTGCAGGGCCTGGGAAGAAAGACATGACTGATGATAGCATGAAGACTTTGGCTGAGATTGTTAAGCTTCATAAAGCTGTCATTGTTTGAAAAGTGATGTCTGTTTCATCTGCATCGTGATGGAACCAGCAATGATCCATCCCTTGGATTCTACCCAAGGAAAGGCCAAAGATAAACACTGAAAACAAAGGAAATGGGCAGCCCACTGTTGCCTGCCTCTGCCCCCAACCACAACCCACATGAGCTCAGCTTGTTGTTTTGGCAGGAGAGCAGGCACTGAATAAGCAAGAAGAGCTGAAACTGGCAGAACAGTCAGAAAACTATTTAGAGTTGTTTATGTATGAATGATTGCAGGTTGGGAAGGGCAGACTTATTTGGATAGATCAGGTAAAGCCCTGGGGGCAGTGCTGAAAACAGAGCCCTTTGCAATCAGATGAGTAACATGATCCTGGACTGCTTTCTCTTTTCCCTCTGTGCACACTCCAAGTTGCAGTCGAGCTTTGCCTTGGAGTCCTGAACATTTCATTCACAGGTATTTGTTAAATCCTGGTATAGCCCACAGGATGCATACCATTTTAATCCTCTATTAACAGCTGCGATTTTTGGGGTTGTAGCCAAGGTTCGCTTGCTGACTCTCAGCCTCAAGAGGCCTTGGAATATTTGGATGGTATATTTACCTTCCCCTGATTTTATTACAAGAGTGATACTTGGCACTTCTCTACTCCTCTAAAGGAGCATCACTGGTAGCATAGGTGTGACAACACCAGCCATGCTTAATTGCATTCAAATTCAGAGTAGTAAACACAGAACTGTGCAAATGCAATGTCTGTTTTGCAGAGTTATAACCTGACTGAGAAACTGCTTCTATTTGAAGTGTTCACCATTTGCCTTTGTTGTGGAGATTATTCTTTTTGTAAACACAGCCACTGTGGGGCAGCAAGACATAAGCATTTAAAGTGTGCTTTGCCTCTTCCAGGATCCCGATGAGGCTGTAAGCACTATTTATCCTCTGCCTGCAGACAAGTGGGACGATGCAAATGTTAACACCCTTTGCCTTAAGCACATTTCCCCGGTCAGGGCGACTTGGTGACTTGGGAATCATGATAGGTTTTGAAGGTAACGTTGAGATAAGGCAGCACCAAAACTGCTTCAAGTAGTTTATATATCTATTCTGAGAGAAGATGTCAACAACTCATAGCTCGAGGACGTTTGAACTTCGCTCGCACACAGTGCCAAATTCTGCGTTCTCAGGAGGCTCACGCCCACATGCAAACAGACAAGTTGCTATTTGCTTTCGCCATTTTCCCAGAGGAAATGATGGTGCCAGACAAGTGTGAGCAGACCAACCTCTAGTGTGTCTGGCTATGTGGTTTGTAACCCTGCAAGTTGAGATGATGAGAACTCCCACCACACTCTGGTCATTGCCCAGGGACACAGAAGGGTGACTCTAAACCAGAAGAGCATGAGAGTCCCCTATGTACATCAAGTCTCCAGACTGAGAGACACAAGCTCTTTCCAAATCTGAATCAGGGTTTTGTTGGAATTCTTGCTGCTTTTCATTGCCCTGGATTCCTAGAGCATTTGCACTCAGCCTGAACTGATTTGGACCCTAGCTGAAGAAGGGGGATTGTAACTGGTGTAAGTGTGATAATGGAGAGATAAATACTGAAGCTCATAACTATCATTTAGAGACATAAGTCAACTAAAACACTACAGAAGCTATTTTTTTCCAAGTTGGGTCTTGTCATCAAAATGAAGAGAAGCAGACTATTAAAACTGGTTTGGGTAAAACACAGAAGGTTCTATCTACCCACTAAAACAGGAAACCAGAGGTTATAGTCACTCCTGAGGATGAATTTTGAGCCAGATCTCTGACATAAAGTACTACCATGTTTATGTGTACTGTGACAGCCTTTCTCATCTTCCATTTGAAAAACCAAGATTTTCTGACTTTAAATACAGTCAATAATGATTATGAGTTTTATTTAATACAAGTTGGTTACTAAGCAAGAAAACAATAAATTTTAATTTTCAGTTTATATCTGTAAAACATTGTGTCAGACTTTTCTAAACCTTTCTTTGCCCTTTAAACATAAATCACAAGGAATAAAATCTTTAGTTCAATAAAAAATTTGACTTCTTGATAGGGTTCCACATGAATTGTCTAATCATGTCAAATAAGCAGATTAAATAGATTCAATTAGGGGGCCTGGGTAGGAGGGAAACAAAGGAGGAAGAAAAAATTATCCCACATCTCACAATAATGGAAATTGTCTGGTTTGATTTTTTTCTATGGGTGTCAAGATATGAGAAGTGGACACTCAAGTTATCTTTAGATAAGTCTCCCAGAGTAAGAGTCAACCATTCTAAGTTAAATCAGTGTTACAGACTACACAATAAAGAGCCAGGTTGAAGTGTACAAGTTTGAATGTCAGAAACAGCCTGGACACGACAGTACAGAGCTCTCTGCAGGTTAAAGGATTCTCTCTTTGCAGGATGAAGACCCTCTCTGAGACAGTAAAGAAGTCCCTTGCCTCCTCATTCAGAGCACCATGGACATTAAAAATACTGTTAACATATAATTTCTTTTCCCCTTTTCTTCTCTATGGGACATTATCAGATACAGAGATCTTAAGCTTTGTGTTGGGTTTTCATTTCATCAGGTCTAGGGGATAAATACTTTTCCATGTTAAATATACACATATAAAACACTTGGAAAGAAAAGTTTTGACTGAAGTTAAAAAGTCTTTCTTTTAACACAAGTCAATTGATGCTGAATTGACTTTTGCCATTTTTGCTTTTATATATTCTCTATATTCTTTACACATTTATTTGTAGCTCTGTAGCCTATTGTATTTGTAGTTAGCTCCAGTACTTTTCCTTACCTCTTCCTTACCCTGACAGGCAGAAAGACAAAACATATTCCAGAGGCTCCAAATCCTGTGGGTCCAAGGCCCCTATCCTATCTGGGCTCTCTGGGAGTCAAGGCTGAAAACAGCTCTTTGAGACACATTTTCATTAAAAAAAATCAGTTCCTATCTAAAGGGGGGGCTACAGAAGTTGTGGAACCAAAAAAAGGGAATGTACTCCATCACTTATACTTCTAATTGGTGATTCTTGTCAATTATGCTAATTTGCTAAATTTACAGAACTGTATTCACCCTGTGTGGAGTAGGCACTTTTCCATATCTGCTCCTTGGAGGCCTCCAGCACAGACCAGCTTTTATATTACCTCCAGTACTAATATTGTCTTAAAGTGTGTGGCTTTATTTCTAGATCTTTAAGGCATCAAGGTAATACTTCGCACACATGGAAAGGATTTTTTTTTGTTTTGACTAGTATAAAAAGTATCAAAGCATTAAAAATTATGTGATTTTGTAAAGGAAGGATATATGTAACGTTGGTAATCACCAGCTTTTCATCACCCTTTGAAAGGTAAAGTAATTGCAAAAATTGATGGGAATTAATCTAACTGGCTATCAAAAACCCTACACTGATTTTAAATTCAATTTGAAATAGGTAAGTTTGAAATGCAATAGTCCTAGGAAGAACCAGCCCCTTTATAACAACTTCCCAACATACTGATCACCAGATTGTACATCAAAACACGTGGTGTAGTGAACTTCTGCCAAAGGAAGTGAAAATAAAACTGACTGGGAGATAAAGTTACCTGAGTCTTCAGGCTACTCAACAATTTGCTTCCCCAGTGCACTGTTGTGGGGACCCACCTAGTGAAACCATGAAGAATTGCACCAGTCCAGAACATGAAAGAAAGGGAATATTGAGCCAGGGAGACAAATAACTAAACAATATAATTTAGTATATTGCAAGTGGTGAAACATGCGGCAAGACAAGAGAGACCGCAAATTCCAGCCAACCTACAGTCACCATCTGGTATTGCTTTGTAACTCTCAGATAACTTGGTTTCAAAATCTGGTGCAGCAGAAGCTTGCATTTAGGAGAATGGATAATATTTTTTGGTTTAACTCAAACTGGTGCACTGCCAGACAACATATTTGGGACTTATGCTCAGCATTACCAGCCCGAGCACTAACAAAACCTGGAGCTGGTCTTTGTAAAATCAGAAGAACGGCTTTGTTAAAAATGCTAGAAGCTATTTCCCTTTGTTTCTTCACTTATTTTTTATTTTTAATTTGACTCTGTAGGATGAGCCATCATTTCACGAATGATTTCACATTTGTAACATCTTTAAGGCTTTATTTCTATGATCACATGAACTAGAAGCTTTCATAACAATGAAATGAGAAATTTTTATCTTCTTTCTTTTGGCAACAAAGGCAGTAAGAACATCACCAGGACTGTTTGGTTTACAATAGATTTTTATGCACTGAAGTGCTGAAATGAATTTTTGTTACAGCCAGTATCGATCTGTTCAAAAGGATTTTGCCCTCATTTCCTCACTTCCCTGTCCTCACTTATTTAATCCACAAGAGAACCAAAGCTTTCATTAGTAAAAAAATCTACCAAATATGTAGACATTAAAATCACATACCTGGCTCAACCACTGGTATTTTCTCTTAATGACACGAAGTTATATATTCTTTTTGTTTGTTTGTTTTCCATCACATACAAAAAGGATAGAGATTTGGATTAATTTGCTTATCAAAATAGTTTATAATACTATTTTTCTTCTTGAATGAAGCAACAAACACATTTTGTTTTGTCATCCTCCAAAAAAAAAAAAGAGTTGGAAATATTAAATATCTGGTTATAAACAGGTAATTTATAGTGCAGGAGCTCCCCCCCCCCCCAAACTCTTAGAATCACCTGCTTTTGATTCTGCTCGTCTACATATATTTAGGTCCTAATGGCTTATGTGACTTAATTTCTTGAAAAGTTCTGGATAATCATCACCACAGAAAAACTTCCTGGCATCTTACTCCAATCACAGTTCTCTTCCTTGACAATGCCTCTCCAACCTCCCTTCCATCTATAGCATCCATAAAATGCTGCTGACCCCTTCCACAGCTGGATCCCCAACACCATACAGAATCCTCTGTCCCCTACTACTGAAACTGTTAGCTAAATCTTGAGTAGCTTACAGCTAATTCTTCTTATTGTAAATGGCAGT
Organism: Cinclus cinclus; assembly: GCF_963662255.1. Lineage (NCBI taxonomy): Eukaryota > Metazoa > Chordata > Aves > Passeriformes > Cinclidae > Cinclus > Cinclus cinclus. The sequence continues at coordinate 6,095,361 of NC_085046.1, forward strand.
TAGATGCTAAATGACATTACTACCAATCCCTCTTCTGCAGCTTGTGTCCTTACACAGCTTCCTGTACCTTTTACACTTTCTTATCCTCTGTCAATACTTCAGGTGTTCTGTCCTGGTATTTTCTCCTAATCCGACCATGTACAGTGTCTCAGCAGAAATACACCAGGGGGCATCTCACAGCTCACATAGGATTTCCTTGCTATTAACATGCTATTCCCTAGAACAGCATAATGGCTATTCAGGATAGATTCTTGTGGTATTTATCTTCCAATTTCACCATTTTCCTTAGGCAGTTTGCCTCTTTCAGAGCCTGACATTTTCAGATAGTGAAATAATGGTTTCTTCCAGTCATTCATTTAATTTAATAGGCCCCAAAACTGCCTTGAGCATTCTAATCATACTGATCTTGCTCATGCTAAAATAAAGAGTAAATTACATGTAACTGCACAGCTCTTGGGTATTGCATAGACCAATTAGAACACTTATTTTTGTTTTCATCATTTATTGAAATCAAGTTTATGACACTTCTAAAACTTGCATTTTAGAAATACTGGTTTTTACAGCCTACTCTTAACATATTTCTCTGGTAAACCACAAGTTAGTGGTGCAACAAAGAGTACGTTGCTAATGGGGATTATTTTTTTCTTTTTTTTTTGCTTTTGATTTGCTTAGGAATTCTGAAAGAGGTCAGGCATCCCCACTTGTAGTGATATTTAATTGCCCAGCAAGAAACTATGTTTGGCTGCAAGTGGTTCCAATTTAAACAGATAAAGTAGGCACAGGTTGTGGGAGTAAGAGTTTTATCAACATACTGTATATAACAAATGAAGACATCAAGCAGTAAACCCAGATTTACTGAGAGAATGCCTCAAGGGACAGTCATGTTTCCTAATTCTTGTCCTCTTAGCTATAAGAATGTAATTTCCTCTGCAGTTTCTCACGTGTGCATAAGGTAGGAAACCCAACTACTCCTGAATTTCACATCTTCTTTGAAAAAACAATACAAAGATGAGGTTTATTGCAAACATATGTCAGACCCTTGAAAAAGAAGCATGATTTAAAGTGCAAGTTCATAAATCACTGTCTGATTGTTCATGAAAATTCTCAAGTTATGAAATATTTTTAGGATGTATTATTGAAACAGACAAGAAAGAGAAATTGGAGGGGGGGTAGAAGAAAAAAGAAGAAGGGTATTAAAATTGATACAGCGAAGAAGGAATTACTCCCAGTTAGTACAAATCAGAATAATTTTATAAGACAAATGGGGAAAGTAGATCTAAAATGGAACTATGAATATTACTGGATAATCACCCTTTCCTTGTTACACATACATCCTTTTTACATGTTTCTGAGTTCTAGGAAAGTGAAAGCCCATTCTTGAGAATGCAGAAAAAAAACCCTGTAGTATGAAAAACAAAAAGGTTCAGCATCCTGTTGTACAACAGATTTGGGGCTAGAGCCTGTGATATCTTTTGATGAAAGATTATACCTGCTATGAGAAAAAATTACCAACCCCCCATATGTATAACAGAAATGCCACAATTCAGGCTTGGAGTCCTAGTCTCAGTCTGAACTCTATCTAACCTCAGTTTATGTGACATAACTAAAGGTTTTGTCAGACTGTTCAGGAAGTCTGAATATTTCTCACATACTTACCTATGAAAATGACATTTTATAAGTTTTCATCAAAACAGGAAGACAGAGTGATGCAACAGAAAATGCACTGAAGGACTCACTTCTAATTTTTTGTCTGCCACTGCTTTGTTGGATGACCTGGAACAAACGACTTCATCTTTCTGTGCTTAACTTTCACATCTGTAAAAATAAGATAATGAGACTGAACTCCTCTGCAAATATAAACTTTTTTCCTTCTGTTATCAGTGAGTTGAAACAATGATGGAAGGAAACTCTTAGTACAGTTGTAATATAGTTCACTGGTAAGAAGCCAATTCAGTTATGAGATTTCTTGGGTTTATGGGATTGTTTTCATTCTCAAACTTTGCAAAACAATCTAAAGTGGAAAATCAGCCCAGGCTGGCCCAGACTCCAGAGCCTGTGAAGTGATTTGAGCAAAGTTGAGCAACACTGGACAGAATGTTTAGTCAATTACCTCCCTCCACATATTCCAAGGAAAGTTTTATTTCAGTAAAAAGAAATTCTAGAAAATGTAGCATCTCACTGATCTTAAGAGTGAGAACTTCTGAAATGAAAAACAGATGGAATTTAGCCAGCAACACCTCAAAGCACAACTTTTCCACAGTTCTGGAGAGACTCTACAGAAGAACTTAAAAGTGTTAAGAAGTGCAGAAAAATAACACAGCCTGGGCTGCGGATTTGAAGGGAATTTGAAGAGAGCATGATAATAGTACTCCGTATGCTCAGTGCTGCAATTCCTTGATAATTCTTAGCAAGATCCTTAGACCTGTGAATTCTCCCAGGCACTGTATGTCACAGAACTGACTCTTTCCTCATATTCCTGCAGATTTTAGGCCTACACCAAACATGCTCATCATTCCAGCTTACTACTTGTTTCCTACTTCATTAGCAGGAGTTAATATATTTCTATGGTTTGTAGATCTTATCTGTGTCTTTTGCATGGGAAAAGGGAGAGAACCTGTTTATTGTAACATACTAGGATTGCTCTCATCTCTGTCTGAGCAGGATATTTGAGAGGTACCATGCTCTCCTGACACCAGCAATGCTAGAAGGAAGTCTTTATTATTTATTATTATCTATTGCACTATCAAAGCATTCTGTCAATAAATAGCAAATATGCAGAACAGCTGGTGCCCAATGAAGTTCAAAAAAAAGCTTCATAGCTTGTTGTAGGACATCCAAAAAAGAAACTCTTGAGGTTGCTGACTTCTTTTGTTAGAAATTTCATAAGCCCTAGAGGACAGCATTAGTGCTAAAAGTTTTATTTTTCCAACAAGAAAACATAAATAATTTGAAGCATTGAGAGACTGAGGGATAAACTGACTCAGCATTCCAAAACTCATTTAATTATCATCTGGCTTTCCTAGTTATCCTTCTTTTTCATTTGCCCTGAATCTTAGCCTAAATTCTTCTTAGGCGAGTTGTGCTACTCTAACAAGACCTAACTGGTCTGATTCACAGATGACAGGGTGCAAAGCCTGTGATCAACCAAATTTGTTTTGATTTCCCTTTGTGGAAAAAAAAATATCCCTTTCAGCTACAGGATTTAATGGTTTAAGAACTAGCCATTCTGGGTGCCAGCAGCAGTATCTGTGGTTGCCCCAGAATTCTTGGCCATTGGGTATGTTCCAGGCTCAGGGAGGCATGTAACTGAGTTCCAAGTGTCACTCCATATCCATGCACCATGATACAACACACTGTCACTAATCCTTCACACAAGCCTCATTACCAACAGATCTGAGTATTTTAGGATGACTTTTCATATATAATTTCTTGGAATATTCCCCTAAATCAGTACTTGCTGAATCAACTCCCTGGCCTGACTAGCTAAGGAAACTTCAGAAAACAGGTATAAAAGCTAAGCGATATTCCCTCTGTACAGCCTGGCAAAGTCTGCAAGTTCTGACACCCAGACTGAAGTGTCCCCATGCCAAAGTCTTCATCTGCATGCAAATTCCTCCTACAGTCAATACAGAACTACTCAATACAGTTGATGAAGGAAAGAGCTACTCAGCTGTTCAGAATACACTGATCTATCTGCCTTGACGTGGTATGAACAGCTTGCTGTGCAGCCATGAGCAGGGTTCAGCTTGCCAACCATCTGTGCTCAGTGACAACTGTGGTGGACTGAGATATCAACAATCTCCACAGGAGATTTCAGACAGAACAGGCTTTTTAGGATACCTGCTGCTTCTCAGAGCAGGAGGCCAGGTAGAAAACTCCTCAGTGCCTAAACTGGCACTCGATGCCTGCATTTATGTAACTAAATCCCACATTAATTCTCTGCTGAGTATAAGGAGAGCTTAGACATCTGGTTCACATGGAGACACCTACACACCAAAAACCAAATTTAGATGCCTTAATCTCCAGTTTGAATCCATCCTTTTACTTGGAGGTTTCCTCAGCTGGCAGCTACATTAACATTCTTATGAGGCTTCAATGGACATTTTCTAATTTCCATTCCTAATCCACTCAAGAGAACATTTGCACTTGTGGCCTCTCCAATAGACTCGCAGTAATTTACAACTGTAACTCTAGAGAAAACATTCTTTTTTTTTTAAATTTTAAATTTATGGCCTAGAAATTTCACTCAGGACATCTAAATCTTATGCTATAACACAGAATTCACTTTCTCTATTGCGATAGATTTTTTGACCACTATCACATTCACGTTCCTTCATGGTCTATTTCCAAATTAAACCATTCAAGAGTATTCAAACACTTTTTTTTTTTTTAAGGAAGCAATTCCACATCTCCAATCAGTTCATTGCCTTTCTCTGTACCTTTTTTTGTGCTTTAGGGAGAATTCCACACAACATTCAAGATGTGCAGGCATTTTTGATTTCACAAATCTTCCCATCTTGTTCTATATTCTGGTCTTAATGCGCTGAACATCCTTTTTGCCTTTTCACTCACTCCAAAGCACAGAATTGATGCCTTCAATAGATGAGCCACAAGAGCTCCATAGATTCTTTCCTGAATGCTCCTAATAAATTTAAGAATATGTGGGATGACCATGTTCTGCGGGCTTTTCCTCAGTAGTGAATAAGTCTCTCCTATTCAGACATCTGTTTTTGTAAAACTATTTAGAATACAATCCCTTTGAGATCTCCACCCACTGTCAAACTTGATACATATGGCCCAAGATTTCAGAGTACTTGAGAAGAGACAGCAGAACAGATAAACCCATATACATATTCTGAGTTGTCATTAGACCTTATTCCCTTGGGAAAGCAGGCAAAAAAAACCCACGTCAAGTGGTCTTCAGCAAAAGTAACAATAGGAAGGAAGAGATTTGAGAGCAACCAGACAAATGACCTGCTTCCTCAAACACTCAAAATAAACTCTCCAGCACTTACAAGGGCTTTTCTATGCCACTCAAAACTAGAATCACTTAGAAACCCTACTAGCAGATGTGCAGATTGACTTCAGTCATAGACAGTCTGTAGGCAAACAGTTGTAACAGGAAACCTGAAACAAATGCAAGTTCTCGCTATTATTGAAAGAATACTTGGAGTTTCCTTCAGTCATCTCTATCACAACTGGTTAACAAGCACTCTACATCAGCTGGAGAAATTTGTTCTGAACAATATGGATTTGGAAAAATAATACACATGAATTCTGTTTGGTTTTGGGGACATTTGCCTCCTTTTTTACTAAGTAGATGGGTCAATTTAAGAAAAGAGACAGGGTTTAAAGAGTATCTTTTGTACCCGACTGCCCTTTTTTCTTGTGTAACTTCTGTGTCCAAGACATGTCAACAAGAGAAATGATGTGTCAGTGCTTGAGTACACATGGAACTCAAATTTTGACCCCAGTCCACACTGACACAGGATTACTTTGGGTTACGGCTTCTTGCTAGGAATTTTATATGAGTTCTTGCCTCTTGCTGTGAGCACATAGGAAGTGAGTAAATTAGTTAACACTAAGGAGTTATCACTTATTAAGCAATAGGGCTGGACAGATTACCATTATCAGGAATTTTGAGAAGTGAAACACATCCCAAAGACTTTACAGTAATTGACACTAAAAAGTATAGGTTTATTAATTCTGTTAATAAAATGAAAATCCAAGCACCAGGGAAATTCTTATGAATAAGAATTAAAAGAGATTAAATAGCTGGAATTACAAGGTGGGCAACAACTGGCTGAATTAGGACTTCCAGGATAATGGTTCTGCAGAAAACAGATAGCATATATGCTGAAGTTGCTTTTACCTAAAAGACCTCAACACACACTTGCAGTCCCTGGGTTAACTTATTATAAGAGAGAGATCAAAGCTGCATGTTAGCCATTATGAAGCAGGAATTCTGAAAAGCTGTCTGATGGGGGGTGATTTTGACTGTGTGGATATCTCATTTAACTGCACCTTGCTTTCATCCTGATCCCTGCTACCTCCTTGCCATCCACCTACTAACCCCACCAAAGGCTGTAACTCCCTTTTCTCTCACTGCAGCTTCTGATTATGGATTGCCTTTTTGCCCTTTGTACTCTAATGCTGCAGCTACAGCTCTTTGACAGGTTCTGGGTTCTGCTCTATTTTTGTTATGATAAAGCACCTTTCCATAATCTCTGGATATTGGGGGCAATATCCACCAAAGAACGGGTTTGGATGTGTCAACCCAGTTTAATTTCCACTTCGATAAAATCTGCCATCTTCAAAATGTCACTCAGGAGCTCAAGTTCTGTAATCTGGGTATTTATAAAATAAGATCCCAGTCCTGACTATGCCATGCAAATCTGACAAGTTTCTTAAACCTCGTCTGGGTTTACAAAACCAACATGCCTTCCAGTTTCACCCCTTTGCCTGCCAAGACCTGCCAAGTCTGTCCTGCACAAAGATGGATCTGTGGTGAAGTGGGTTTAGCAAGCCATTGCTTTGACCCTTTACTCTGGATATCAAAGATCTGAGGTTTCAGCGTGACTCTCCACCTGTGAGGATGTAACTCTTGTCTCTATAGAAGCACATTAACTGCCAATCTCAGGTTACTTCAGTGTAGATTTTCCTCTGCTATCTCCCTCTTCCAGCTGAAGAAACCACCCCCTCACATTCCACACAGCAATTCAAATTAATTATAGGGTGGGATCCATGGCTGGTCAGCCCACACATCCTCCATCAGCCTGACTTACACAGCTTTTTTACCCCCTTCAAAGCCCCAGACAAGCACGAGGACTGGAGTATCTCTTTTATGAAGAGAGATTGCAGGAGCTGGTCCTGTTCAGTCTAAAGATTGAGAAGGGATCTCATTAATATATGTTAAGTATCTCAGAGGTGGGTGCCAAGAGGAAGGTGCTGGACTCTGGTGGTGCCCAGCAACAGGACAAGGAGCAATGGCCTGAAACTAAAACACAAGAAGTTTCACTTCGAGATGAGGAAGACCTTCTTTACACCGAGAGTGGCAGAGCACTGGAACAGCTGCCCAAGGAGGTCACGGAGTCTCCCCACTCCGGATCCAAATCCACCTGGACATTCATTCCTGTGCGAACCTGCCTTGGCAGGGCTGGGCTGGATGGGATCTCCAGAGAACCCTTCCAACCCACACAATTCTGTGACTGTACTTCCATGGCGCCGTTTAAGGCCAGAAAGTCCGAAACAAATACCTCAAGGGGCTGCAAAAGGCTTTAATCGTCACAGAGAGCCGCCAGACACCGTATAAACCCGGTGGGATGAGCAAAGACATACACAGCAAATCGGAGGGAAGGAAAGAAGTGAAAGCCGCACATCCACGGCCGTGCACTCCAGATTCCCCTCACAGCTCGGCAAAGGAGCTGCAGGACACACCCCACAGCCCCTGGGCTCTACCCCTCACGGCTCGCCATGTTCTCCGGATGCCCCAGCCCCGCCTATCATGGCGGCGGCGGCGGAGGAGGAGGAAGAGGAGGAGAATGGGGAGGAGAAGGAGGAGGAGGTAGCGGTCACATGGCGCCAGCGCCGCCACAGCGGGCGCGGGGCGGGCGAAGGGGCGATGCCACCGCCGCGGTGAGTGCGGGCTGTGCGGGACACGGGCCGTGGTGGCGGCGTGAGGGGAGGCGGCCCCGGCGGGGGAACCGGGGTGAGGGGCAGCCCGGGGGTGCGGGTCGGGGTCAGCGGCGGTATCGGGCTCTCTGTACACGGTGGTGCTCGGTCGTAGATTGGACTCGATGATCTCAGAGGTCTTTTCCAACCTAACTGATTGTGATTCTGCTTTCCCGCCTGCCCTGAGGCAGCGGTCCCGGAGTCCTAGAGGCTGGTCCGGTTCGGGGCTGCCCCGGTTCGGGTCTCGGGTGAGGTGACAGCAGGAGGCGGCCCCGGCCGGGTCCCCGCCTGACCCGGCCCCTTCCTGGGGGCTCCTGATTTAACCTGACCCCAGGGGGGAGCGAGGAGCCGCAGCGGCTTGTGCTACACAGGATGGGGGATAATGTAATTACTGCTTCTTACAGTCTTTAAATGCATGTGAAAGAGCAGCAGCAGCCCGCCTGCAGGTAGACTGAAACTCTGAAAATCTAACCCGAAATGTGAGGATCGGTACGTGTTGGTGTTGCTGGCGCTGCTCCGTTCATTGATTCGTTTGTAGGGCGAGGTCAGGCATTGCTTTTCGGAGCGCCCTGTGATCCCCTGACGTATTAAAGCTTTCTTTTCTTTATGACTGGGAAATTTATTTTAAAACCGTTTCTTCCCTCTTCCCCCTCCCACTCCCCCCCCTCGTCCACTCCCTCCTTGTTCTTCAGTATACACGTATATGAAACACTGAGGCTTCTCTCTTCCTTTTAGCAAATATGTGTTTTTCTTCGTGGCTGGTCTCCAGCTCTTCTAGTCAGTTCATTATTGCCATGTGGTATTTTTCTTTTGTTGTGTGTGTGTGTTAAAACTTATAAGGAAAGCTGCAGCAGACCATGCTGAAGCAAATGGACTGTCTCAAAGTTACTTGCAAGCCGGAATAAAGAGTCCCTTGCTTGCAAGAAAACAGATGGATCTGAATAAGCCACCAAAAGCCCTGTGCTGCTGACAGTGGGGTGCTTAGCAGATCAGAATTCCCTGCTGTAATGTAGTACTGGAAGCAAACACTGTGTTTAGAATCCACCTTTCCACACAAATATTTCACCTTTGTTCACTTTGTCACAGGTGTAAGCATTAAAACTGCTGCTGAAAGTAATTAGAACACTGATGCTCTCTATTACAGCATTTCTGCCAAGCTGTATCCTGAGTTGTTTTTAATATCAGTTGCAGGGCAGCTACAGTAGATGCTATTGGACTTTGTTATATAATTAAAGTGCAGCCCTTACTCTTCCAAAGGAATAAAAAAAATCTAATGACCTGGGTTTGTTGCTGTTCTGTAAACCATCAGTGTTTTCTACATTTGCTCCAGAGTGTTTGGAACACTGCTTTCTGTTCAAAGGGTGAAATCTCTCAGTGCCAACACAGTACTTGTGCAGGTGGGCAGGGTTGTTAGCACTCTGCTAACATGCCTCGTTTTTCTCTGGAAAATGTATTTCAACATAAGATCAGATCCCTTCTCTCCTTAGAAAGAGTAGTCTGGTAGTCTGTAAGTTATATTAACTAGTCTTGCATGCTTTATGAGCTAGAATCTGCTTTTATTTTTTTTTTCCTTTCCCATGGATATACTCTTAATAGGAAACTATTCCTGGGTATCTCTGATTAGCTTAGGCTGTTGCAAGTGTGGGCTGTGCCCATGGAAGGATGGTACCAACCTCTTTCTGCCAGTATGTTTCTGCCATGCTATCCCATAGAGAACCTCTAAACATGTGAAATAGTCCAGCTGTGATTCCTAGGCATCATTTTAGAACAGTCTAAATGTCCAGGTGGTTCCAGATAAGAGGCTTTTGATTAACAAGCAATTGGACTCCCGTGGTAGAACCGTCTCTGAAGAACTGCATGCCTTCTGCATCAGCTTTCCTCATCTCTGGGTAAGATAAGCTCCTGCAGAGTTTTAGGAGCTCTTCTGCAGCAGGGAAGGAAAGAAATAACAGTGTAGCTCCAATGAGCCTTCCTCTCCCAGCCTCAGATGGGGTTGGCAGCAGGCAAAGTGGTATTTTGTTCTGCTGGAAGAGAGTTTGACTGCAGATTTCAGGGCCTGTGGCCTGGTTTCTGCTATCTAATCACATTCTCAGAGGATGCAAATAAATACTGCATTATGCACAGGAGTGGCACTGGATAGAGTTCCTGAAAAACTTCTGTGTGACCATAGTTTATGAGAATGGGTGAGTCTGATCATTTTCATAGTGATGTAAGAATAACAAGTAGGTGTGATTGAAGCACTTTAGGTGGCAGAAAGCCTGGAAACAGCAAGGCAAGAGGAATAAAGATAAATTATTGGTATTTTGAAAATTTATCTACAGAAAATCAGCTTCCTCACAGTAAGTGATGGAAACCCCAAGTTGTTAGTAGTAGGTATAAGGTGTGCATGTGCTGTTGAGCCATATGGATGAGGTCAGAAGTGTCTGAGCAGATAGTAGAAGTAGGGATTTCTGATCTTCCAGTGGGAAAAAACAGGGTACTGTGGGGGTGAAAAGAGCAGAGGCAGGATAGTTCTTTGGATACATTCCTTGAAGGTCCTGTAGAAGGATTGCAGTCTGAGCAGCCAGCAGGCTGAGTGTGGCAGCTGTGTGGGGATAACTTGAAGCAGAGAAGGGAGACTTACACTGAAGGGAAAAGGTAAAACTTCCAAGATTAAAGTAATTCCTTTCTGTGACTGTTGTCAACTTCCTAAAGAATTCCATCTGCCTGGTAGGTGATACTGCAGCTACAGGTATCCCCAAAAATCAAGCAATTTCCTTTAGTACCATTCATTTTGGAGAAATGCTGCTTGCTGTTGCAGAGTCAAAGTATGTTCTTGTATGTATTTCAAGTGCAGAAATGAATTTTTTTCTTTCTCAAAAAGTATTACAGAGGTGAAGTCTGTTTGAATCCCTGTTAGAGTGTGGGAGGCAGATAAACTGTCTTCTTATCTAAGGTTTCTTTTCAAAACATATGGGGGTTTATGGAGATGAAAGCATCTGCTCTTGAGCTACTGTGTTAATGTATAAAGTAGTGTCAGTGGTAAGGTCTTGGCTGTTCAAGCAGGGTTTTGCAGCATGAGTAAAAGCATTTGTTCAGCTCTCTTTGTGTGAGAGTCAATTGTATGCACCACATCCTTCAGCCATGTTCTAGCGTGTTTCTCATGTGAGTCAGCATTGTGTAAGAATTCGTGTAAATGTTCTGTTTGAAAACTCTGTAAAAACTAGACATACACTGCAGCAAAAAGGTGGAAAATTAGGAAGCTGATTGTACTGTTTCATTCAGAAATTGACTTCAAGCATACTAAACTTCTGATATTTTATTGCAGGAACTTCTGAGTTTATTCCCTGAGATGTGAAAATATGCTAAACCTGTAGATTAAATGATGGTGTTACTGAAGTGTAGAATATGGATTAAAGTGCCTGTAAACATGTGTTATATGTGTTGTATCTCAGCCCTTCCTTGTGCAGTCTGGCTTAGCAGCCTGATCCTTTGCACGTTTGAAACTGGAACACAGCGCTCAGGGGTGAATCAGCCTTTCCACTGCTAACAGGGATTAGAGACCCCTGATGTAGGATGTGATGCTGCCTGCTCTGTGCTTTAGAGGGTGAGCAAGAAGTTGTGCAGGCCAGGGAGGAGTCCAGAGCTGCTACCCCATAGTGCTCACAGGTCTTTGATGTCTGTGGCTTGAAGTTCATCTGGGAGCAGGTGAGCTCTTGTGGTTTTGTGTCTCATGGCAGTAGTGACATTACAAGTTCTGCATTTCTAAGACTGAAGCTGGCTGTGACTGACAAGTTCTACCTTACCAGCTCCACTACAAAGAGCGTTTACATTTGTGCCCCAGCCTCTCTTGCCATGGAGCAGGACAAAAGTAACTCTCCTTGCTGCTCAAGAGGGAAGGAATATGTGCATGAGTGGCTGTTTTGGGGGGGGTAACTGTCTACCTGCAATAACTTTTTGTCCTTGCCAAGATTTCAACTACGGAGACACTGCACCATTGAAGAAGTCAGATTTTAAATTGACAGACTAAGCTAATAAACTTGCAGAGGCATGCTGAAAGGAAGGTACCTCAGTCAAGGGTTGCTATGTGCCAGACTGATTTAAGCAAATACTTAATGAATGTTAGAGGCATGTTCATGGAGGTCTTTTTAGTTTGTGTAGGACTGTCCAAATGTTGCTTGGCTAAATGACACAGATTTTCTTGTGCAGACAATTGGATGCTTTAAACCTTGGAGGTGGCCTTAGTTAAAACACAGATAGTTTGTGCTTCCTGGAAAAGTATCTTGTTTTGATTCAAAACCCCTTTGTAGATATTTTGACTGTTTTGCCAGTTCCTGAAGCATAACATCAAGAACCAAGGATGTCACTGTCTCTATTGATACTTCTCACATTTGTTATTGAGTATGTTTTCTAGAAGTATTTAATTTAGTTTTCCATTTCCTGCAATACCTTGATTTTGTCAGTTAGCATGAATCTCTTGCCTCTGGTGTCAGCAGATGTCACCTATGAACCAAGAGATGGCCAAGTTCTGGATTACACATTAACCTTCTGTGCAAGCAGAGTGTTGGGAGGCATGGCTCCTACTGAAGTGGGAAAATGTATTTTTGATCTGCTATTCATTTTATTGCAACATCCATGATTTTGACATCAAAATCCTGAGTATGTTTTCCTGTTAGAAATATTGGCAATAGATAAGTGGAAGAAAAGTGACCAAGAGGGGAGGGAAAAGGAGTGGTCCACAACTCTTTCCTCAAAGGGGTTTCTTGTGAGAAGGAAAGACTGGGTCTGTAAGATCACAGAGAAGGAATGAAAGACTAAGAAAATTAATTTTTGGCATAACTTGTAGAAGTTTGCTCTCCTTACAGGCAGTGTGCACTTTGTTTCTGCTAGTGGCTTGTTTTAATCCAGCAATTAAGGTGTTTGCCTTAATGCATGAGGAGAGAGCTGAGACATTGAGTTTCTGACAATCTCATAAAAATCTGCACCGGAGCAAATGCTTCAACCAGAGTGTCCCTTGGCTTGGTCTGGTACCTGTCCTGGTGCAGTCAGGGAGTTAGAGAGAACACAAAGGTGGTTTATATCCTTAGGATTTCTCTCTTTTATTAATGTCTTGAGACATTTGTGAGAAGATAAAAGACCTAGAAAGAAACCTATGTGCAAAAAATATTTTAAACTTTTGATGAGAACATGAATCCAAAGCAAGAAGATTGCAGGGTGTTGGTTTATCTCAGAATTTCTTACTGGGGAAAAATGAAAGTTCCAAATGGCATGGATACTGTGGACTCTGTGCTAAAGCTTGGAATGACAAACTCCAAGTGATGTTTGTTTCTGGACATGAGAAATGCAGATGGACATTAAGTTCAACTCATGCTTTTAGTATTCTTTTTGCTTCTACCTTTTTTTTTTTGACAATGGCCATTCTCATGGAAAAAAACAGGACATAGTACATTGAGAAAATCACTAACAGTGCCATCCTTAACAGCTTGGAGAAATGTAACAGGGCTAAGAACTCTGAGCAGTTTAGCATGAGTTAAATATTTTCCTATTAGAGGTGGTCTAGGGATTTAAACTGTAACTTGTTTTAACTTCACGTCTAATTCTGGGGCTACATTTCATCTATTGTTTATATTTTTGGTTGGTTGGTTTTTGTTTGGGGTTTTTAAAAATAAATAAATCCTTATGCTTATATCAGTTACTCAGGCTCCATAAAGCTGTTTCATCCTGAACAAAGTATTTCTATGTAGATTTCTGCCTATTGAAAAGGAAAGTCCTGCAGAAGGAGAAATGAAGTAGACTTGGATGATTTGTGGGAAGTAGGAGTGGAGGTCTAGGAATTCTATAATCTGATGCTGCAGAGTAAGGTGCAATGTAGCTATTCTCAAAGGCAGTTTCCAACTCTAGTACAAATAGTAACATAATTGCAGCGATTTTGGATTTTGTACTTGTTCTGGAAGAGTCTTCAGAAGTTTGCACCGTGAGTTGGCAGATGTCTTTTTTTGGTCTTTTTGTGTATTTTTTTGTATCCAGCTGTTGATATCAGTACCGAGTTCTGCACAAGTGGATGGTAGATGTCTTCTGGGAGCTACTGCAGAACCTGTGCCAAGTGCAGTTTCCATGGTTAGTAGTCACAGGTTTAAAACAGACTGGCCAACCCCACTTTTTACCATTGTCCCACTCAAAAGTCCTTCAGTGAAGTCTGTTTTGTTTACAGATCTGCTGCCAGCTTTTTTTTTTTTTTTTTGTCAGGAGGGTTGCACAAACAAAGCCTGACTTTTTTTTTTATTTTTTTAAGAATTAGAAAATGTGTTTGCCCTTTCCTTGTTAAAAGACTGAGAAAAAGCCCAAAACACTTTTGACAAAAATTTCTGAAAATTAACAGAAAACATATGTAGAAAATTTTGGTCAAAATATGAAAATCTTTCAAAGTTCTTAGTGACTTTGAAAATGAGGAGTAAGGGAATTTTAATACAATTTAATGATCTTTTTCTCTAGCATTACTGTGGTCTCATTATGATGAGGAATATTAGTGATTGATTATGTGAGTGGCAGGAAGATGACCATGTGTATATTGCCAAATCTATGGATTGATATATGGATAATGCATCATCTGAAAAAAACATAATGAAAGAGATGTGAAAAATAACTGCAAACAGAAAAATGTATTGATGATTTTGGGGCAGTGAATACAGCCAAATGAGCATATGCAGCATTGGTGTCCTCAGAACCATCCAAACTGGCCTGTTTTCCTAGAGAAACCTGTGCTTGTTACCCCATTCCCAGTCAGGACTTGCAAGCAACAAAGTGTTAAGTTTCTGGCTCAGCGGTTCGTTGTTCACTGGGAGTGAAGACATCGCTGCTGCTGCTGCAGTCAATGTGCTCTCCCTGTGTAACCTTGCTCTGCTTTAGTGCCGACTCTTCTGGAAAAAGGTGAGGGTTCTACAGTTCAGCTGTTCCTGTAGAAGTGTCACTAATCCAATTATTTTGCATGAATCTGCATTTTTGTTGTTATTTCAGTGAGCTTTGCAGACAGAGAACTTGTGGAATGGCCAAGCAGATTTTTAAACGTTTGGGAAAGGTATTAAGCAGCTTATTTGTGTGTAGATGACCTTGTAAGCTCTCTTACATTCTGCATTTGTTTATAGAGCTGAAGGGTTGTTAAACTAATATTTAGATGCATGGATCTTTAATCTGAGAGAGATGCAATGAAGAAAAACTTGTGGTGTATTTAACCTTGCTGTTTCCTAAGCTCTGTGAAGAAGGAAGGGGCTGTATTACAAAATACATTGCAGCTTGTTTTGGGGACATTCTGGCTTCTTTCAGAGCTGGTTTTATTGATAAAAAGAGAATCTTACTGTTTGAATTAGAAGAAAGTATTTGTCAGCAACAGAAAAGGCTGAAGGTATTTTTAGGACTCCGGGAATGGCATGACATGTATTTGTGTGCCAGATGGCTTAAAGGAACATCCAGCCCAGCAGCCTACGGAGCGTTTGTCAGGGGGATAGGTAAGAATGGCTTTCTTATAACTGTGCTTTGGGAAATAAGCTTTTTGTTTTTGGAGGTGAATGAGGACACTGCAGCCACATGAAACTGTGTACTGTATAGTACTTATTTACCCAGAATTGAGAACTAGGATTTTGGTAAGCTTGTATTTCTAATCCAACAGTCCTTGTTTTCTCTAATCAGGCTGGACTATTATGTTACTTTTCTAGATGCAGTGTTGTACCGCTGGTTGTAACTAAACCTGGTGTTCTTTTCAACTGTTTATTAACAGGAGATCCTGACTTACAGAAATTTTTCTTTCCAAAACTTGTAACTGTTTTTTCCATTAAAATTGTGTCCTTAAATTAGAGCCCTCATTAAATACACTCGTAGAGTGTACACTTCATGGAGTGGAGTAATATGTGTGGAGAAAGAAATCCTTTATCAATCAGGGAAAAACCCAATATGTTTTATTATTGTCAGAGAAGTGGAAGATGTTACTGCAGAAGATACTTGAACATTTCTTTAAGAGTGCTTTTTTTGAAATGTGAGTGGATAAAGGAGGAATTTCACATTATTAATATAAAAAAGCCAAAGTGTTTGCATGTGCTCTGGAATGGCAGCCTGCTAGGTAAAGCTTTTTTACTGGAGTTGAGAAATTCCAAAAAGCTTGATAAGCAAATTTATGTTCCTAGAGGAGGTGTTTCAACGTATAGTTCACAGATTTGAAAATGATACTATGCAATATTTGGGCATCTCTGTTTAAAGCCCAAAATCTGAAATACAAATCAGTATATGAGTGAGTCATTTGACACTGGAAAAACAGTGAGGGCTGACAGTGTAAAGACTTAACAAGATGAATTTTAAAATTTGTCCTAAAACACTTAAAGCTTTTCGGACTTCTTATACTCAGAGTATAGTTTCATAGGTTTTCAACAAATAATGCAACTGATCTATATGCTTTCCTTTATCCTTTAAATATAATGAGTATTATTGGTATTTTAAGGTTATCTGAGAAGTGTTGCTCAAGATTTTGTATTCATTCCAGGAGGATTTATTTTAGGTGGTGTGACATAGATTTGTATATCTGTGCTGAAATGACTGAACTGTTAGCTCTCAAAACTTTGAAAGTTGAATTTGTAAGGGACTTGCAGCGGTTAATTAAAAATAGATCTCAGTGTGTCATCTCATTAAAATGAATGGGAACAGTGGTCTTATGCAAGAGGACAACCTGTTGTCCACAGGATATTTCTGTGAATGAGTGTTGGTGTGACTGAACATTAACATGATTTAACATTAATCTTTTTTAGTTCTTTCTTTCTTTCTCCTACCTTGCACCTCACTAAATAGCCTGTGTCTGTTTTCTTGGTAACATCCCTGTAGCAACACGCTGCTATTTTAATTCTCATCCCAAAGCTGTCTCTTCTGCAGGCTGAAGGAGCCCAGCATCCTGAGTTCTCTCAGGGCAAGTGTAACAGCCTGTGACTGTCTTGGGGGCCTTTCACTGAACTCATTCCAGTTTCCTGATGTCTGTCTGGTACTGGCAAATCCCTCCCTGGCTGCTGGCCTCTGCCTGTGGTCGCAGGGAGCTGTGGAATTGCTCCCCTGGGTCAGCTACTTGTGCTCCTGTGGCTCCATCCCTGAGCTCTCCTTGCTGCAGGGCTGTGCTCTGGCTCGGGCTTAGCCAGACCTTGGCTGGTCCTTGTCTGCAGAGCTGT
Source organism: Cinclus cinclus (assembly GCF_963662255.1). NCBI lineage: Eukaryota > Metazoa > Chordata > Aves > Passeriformes > Cinclidae > Cinclus > Cinclus cinclus. The sequence goes on from NC_085046.1 coordinate 6,112,208, forward strand.
TCTCAGGCTGTGCCAGCAGCCACTGAGTTTGCCTGTTCCAGGTGCAGGATTTGGCATCTGTCCTGCTAAATGTCACAATTTAGGTTCCTGTAGGCCAAACTTACCTTTACATGAGTAGTTACCTGCCTGTATTCTGTCAAAAAAAGCCACTTAATTCATAAAGTGCAATCACCCATCCCTCTGTAAGGTCAAAAATTAAAGGTGGTTTTTAATTAAAAACAAACTGGTAGGTAGATCCAGTTTAGTGATAAAACAATCCTGTAGGAAGGTTTTTTAAGGAGTTAAGTTGGCTTAGATTCTGGAGCACATGAAACACTTTTATTTGGAAGTGTCTATTACTTTTGCTCTGGCTGTATGTTTGGTGGATGTTGCTCATAGTGATGTATGTTAGATCTGAAGAAAAAGATGCCCTAGGTATCCCTTTTTCATCTTGTTTGTCTGTTAACTGTAGCTTTCCCTGAAAAGAGGGATTCTAATGGAAAGGTTGCCTGGAAAAAAAAACTCTCATGTAAGTGCAGAAGGTGTGTGAATGGCATCTCTGTTTGTGTGATGAGTGTGTATTATTGCAGTACTGCATCTTCCAAATATGGCCTCTGTTCTTTGCACTGTTAATGCTGTTGTTTGACAGTGATTAAACCAGTAAATTGAAAAACCTGTTCATGGGTAGCTATAATATCTTGGAGGCCAAGAAATATAAGAAGAGTTAAGGCTATTAAAAGAGAAAAGTTGCATCAGTGAGTAATGTTGTTTTATATTCTTGTCTTCTGCCCCCCTTCCTCCCCCCCGAAAATAAGAAAGTAAAAATTAGAAGCATCTATAGAAGGTCATGCAGCAAATTATCATAATACTCTGTAGAAAGATAAAAGTAGATTAATGATTTTTTTTTTTGTAGAATGCTCTTTGAAAATTAAGATTATACACGTATTTTCCTTGCCTCCATATAGTTCCAAAATACACAGGTAGTCTTGCAGGGGAGCTGGGTAGTATGAGTTGTCTATCTGTCTTTTCCTGGGTTTTTTTAGGGGAAAAGCTTTTCTTGGAAAAACTACAAGCAGACTTAAAGTTTTCCTCAAATATTTTTTACTCCTATTCCAAAAATCTTGAGGTTAGCCTGATTCTCTGTTTGACCTCTGACAAACATGAGTTCTGGCACAGTTATGAAATATCTACTCATACGGTGTGTTTACTAAACTGTTGAGGTTAATCCAAGCAGATGTCAGTGCTTAAGCAGTGGCAGGTCATAGAGTCTATAGCAAATATTGCTCTTTAAGCCAAAATATTGTGGATTGTGGTTGACATTTTTTACTTCCTTTAAAAATATCCAAGGTGAACACATTGGGCCAGTGTTACTGAGAGCTGCACAGGTTACTAACAACAAACCCTCCTGGGCTGTGAGGGGGAACACAGTTGTATCCTTGTTGGGCCAGTTATTAAATGAATGTAAATGTTCCTGGGCTTGATGTATGTAATGAATGTCACAGTGGTGCTGTAAGGCTGCTAAAAGAAGCTGCTGTGACATGAAAAGTCTATTGCACAGTGAGTACTGCAGCTCAGGTCTGACAGGTGGCTCCTGGGGAGTTTTTCAGCTTTGTGATTGACTGAATTTAAGAGACTTTTACTGAGTTACTAATACTTAATCTTTATAGTTCTCTTAAAAAAACCCATAGCAATTATTTACTACTTGTGCAAGAAACTTGAGACTTATGTACTGGAATTCGTGGAAATTAGAGAGCAGTATTTTACTCCTGGCATTTCTGGTATGTGGGTCTGCAAACTCATTTCCAAAGCTTTGCCAAAGGAAAACTGTCATGCAATAAATGTATGGCAGTCAAAATACAGCAACAAGAGAGACACTGAAAGGCTGAATGTTTGGTTAGAAATTTTCAGAATACTCTGTTCCTTTTAGTCTTGGTCTCTTCTGAGCTGATGGAGGCAGCTTCTAAGATATGTTTTTTCCTTTCTTGCCTCCAAACTGGATTGTAATTTCCTGATGTCAGAGATACTGCCACCTTGGATGATTTGTGTTTGTCATGTTGAAGTGTCTCTGGGTTCCTGAGAACACCAGAGTGAACAGCCGTGAACTCCGTGCATCTCTAGGGCATGGGAATGAATGCCTGTAAAATACTTAAAGGTGTTATCATTTATTACTTGCTCTGGAAGCTCCTATCTTGCCAAGGGGAAGGAAACGCCTTCTGTTTATTCTGGATGTTCTTTACTACTTGAGTTTTTGGAAAGGAGAACTGTTTGAGATTTTTTTTTTTTTTTTTTTTTTTTTTTTTTTACTTTTGGCAGCTGTACTGCTTTTCAGAAATGAAGGGGAGATGCATGATAGACCCTCAAGCCTAGTCTCTTTCCAGGAAAATTTGTGAGGAACTGAATTGTGAAACAATTCTTGCTGTGTTTAAATCATGGATTATTCCTTTGTGGCATTTAGTATTTTTGTTTGCACTTGAATAAATAAATAGTAAAGGGTTTTAACTGTGATGTCCACATAGCAATTCATTGGTGACTGGACTCATTATTACCATATTGCATGGGTGAAAATTATTCTTATGAGCCCGTTGGTTGTCTGAATAATACAATTCTGCTTTTTTTTTTTTTTATTTTCAGTTGTTTCTAACTGTTCAAACCTGCCAGCTGTGCTTGCATTAGCAGAGCTTTAGGCTGTTGAGTTAAAAATACATATAATCTGTTTTTTTTCATGCAGCATGTATCAGGGCTGAGAAAGATCCCAATACTTTGGATTTGAAAGGCATGTCCTTTGCATCTCCTGTATTCAGGAACAGGTTTTCTCTATTTAAGAAAAAACATAAAAGAAAAATGGGGAAGAAAGGAAGAAGGATTTGGCTTTGCTTAAATTTCAAAATCCTGCTTGGGGAAAGCAGCTGGGAGAGGATGCATGTTTAAGATGCTCAGCAAGGTATTATGACCATCCATAGGCTGAGACAGTTGTTGGATAAATTGGCAAAATGTATTTCCTAGAAGTCTTTACAACACTGGAGAGCAAAGGAGTCTGGACAGAGTAAGACTTCTGTTCATGGTGTCTACATGGAAGGAGGCCATGGATAGGGAGATGGCTGAGGTAAGAGTCAAGGGTTGAGTGTCAGGCTCCAAGAACTGAATGTTTCCTCCTGTGTCCTTGTGCTCAGCTGCAGTCTCCTCTCCTTCTCTCTTGGCAGTTATCAAAATGTTTTTTTGTTTTGTTTTTTTTATTGTTGCACACTGAAGTGGGTGGGGGGATTCTTGTTTCTTGGTATATTGAGTAGGGACAGAGATCTATGCATACAAAACACAATCACTTGAATATAAGTGTAGGGCTGGGAAGGTTCTCTTGGTTCCTTAGGGCAGTTCCCAAGCAGGACTGGCGTGGCTGAACACCTGGAAACCTCCTCTGGCCTGAAGCACATCTGTAAGAAGTCAGTCAACCTAAAACTGTCTAAAGCTGGAGTGAGCAGCTCTGACATAGATCATGACTCTGTCTGCTTAAATGGTAGAAGTGCTTGAAATCCATAGGGCAGTGTTTGTGTCAATACATACATGTTGGTGAATAAAGTAAACTAATGAGCCTCAAGGTGCTCTTCATACAGAGAGCTAACTTTTTTTTTTTTTTGTATGATCTGCCTTCAGAATGGTCTACATAGTGAGTCTGTATTCCTGCCAGATAAATTGCCAGATGTCTTGGTTGAATAACAAGGTACTGAACAGGCACAGCCTGTGCATTGTGGAGGTTCTGTCATTTGATTTAAATGCAGTATTTCAACATCTTTATAATTTTACAAAATGCCAGAGTAGTGAAGGAGAGGAAAAGAAAGTGAAGCAGATCTAGCAAGGATCAGGTGAAAATAATACTTGGTTTATTTAGCTTTGGTTTGCATTTGTTACTTGAGTAGCAGTAGCCAAGCATGAGCTTTTAACCTGGTCAGAGATGGAAGGGATGTACAGCAATGTCCTTACTCTGGTGAATAGTAATTTATCCCTTCCTCTTTATTCTGAGTGTGCCTGTGATGTCAGTGACAGCAAACTTTAACCTTACTGTGGCTGGAAGTGCCACAGCAGCAGGTGTAGCTCTGGGCTATGAAAGAGATGCAAGGAAGTAGGGAAATATTCAATCCGTGAGGAATTTCACTCTGTGTGCCTGTCTTCTGACTGCTACCAGAGATAGAATAGATTGTTTGTTTTTTCTGTGCAAGCTGCAGTGTAGACGCAACAACTCTGAAATGAAAAGGTTCCTTCTCTGTTATAGAAATTTTTATCTTACTAGGGCAGTTCTGTTCCAAAGTGTCAGTGCATGTTAGGATTGTCCATCTGTGTTACCATAGTGAATGGAAAAACACCTCTAGCAGTTTTTGAGGAGCAGTATGTTAGGCTTGGACAAATCTCACCGCAGATGACCTTCTGGTGCCCATGCAAAAATAACCTGGCAAGCACCCAGATCCTCTTTTATGGAGAAGCATTAATTGTCTGCAGACTGCCGAGCAAGAAGAATTTTTATAGTGAGAGGATATAACTGTTTATCTGCTCCTGCTCCTCTGCAGCCTCACATGCTTTTTCTGAGCCAAGGTTCACCTTGGTGTGGTCGTGTTAGCACAGGGTGTGAGGCACTGGGGATTGGTCATCTGTACTTCTCTAACTGGTAAACCTATTCTGCTAGCAAAAATGAGGATTTTCTTCAATCATTTCTGCCCCAGAGCGTTCGGTGCCTGACTGATTTCATGGCTTTTCAGTTAAGCAGTGAGATTTCTGTGTGACAGTGTTAGAGAGTGAGCCTGTTTTACAGAGAATGCAATTCATCTGTATGCACAGGGTCAGCCTGAGATTTAAACCCTGTGTGAGACCTTTTTAAGCTCCTTGGGCTCAACTGCTCTGTAGATTGTTGCCTTGCAGAAGTGAGGTAGTTTGACGTGGTAAGAACAATGGGTAAATTATTTTTGAGGAGGGTGGGTCTTGGTTTTTTGCTTTACTCTGTGGATATTTTATTCTTGGGAGATGATGACCTGCTGCCTGGGAAATATAAGATTGAGTTTTGACGTATATTCTTTTTGGATGCAAGTCACTAAGGACTCAGAATTACATTGTAACGGTGTAATTGTAAAAAGTAAAATGTGTGCCTTTATAATGTTCTTTGGGATCATTAACAGCTTCTACCTTTATTTAATGGTTTCCCATGTTGAGAAGGAATAATTTGTTTGTACTCATAAATGTTCTGGTATGTTCTTTGCCAGACTGACCTGAAAACTTCTGTTAGTTTCTGACTTTTTGAGTAGTTTGGAAAGTGCATCAGCAATAAATTATTGACTTCCACGCCAATACTTGTTTTTGTAAAATAAAACTTTTGCTAATTAAAAGGTGGCTAGATTATTTCCTCAGTTTTTGTTACTGTGCAAAGAATTTGTTGTGGTTAGATAGTGATGAAAGAAATCAAATTCTTTGAGTCAGCAATTATTTTTTTCCCCCTGAGTTTGGGGAACTGGTCTATATAGTTTTTAAGGTGTGGGGTTTTTTTGTTTGGTTTTGTTAGTATGGGAGGTTTTATGTGTGTTGTTCGGAGGTTTTCTTTTGGTTGGTGTTGTTGGGTTTCTTTTGCAGGGTGGGGGGAGAGTGTTGAGCCTTTTTTAGATTTGGAGAACTCCAGAAAGTCTACCCAATTCTCCTGGCCAATAACTAAAATATTCTCACCAGCTTCATTTGCTTTACTTCACAGTTTTGCTTCTGACAGTAATTTTCAGTATAGCTTGGGAAAATTGTCTTGTGGATGTCTAAAGTAAAACTCTAGTCTGGGTTGCTTCCTTCCAGCTCTAGATGGGCATCTCCTCCAGGGAATATGAAAGATTTTCATGAGTCTGCAGAGGCCTGGATGAACCCAGTAAATTACCTTAGAGCTTCTCCTTCTTTTCCTATGTCATATGTCTTCTTTCTGTGGAGAAAATTATCTGTAAATGTGACTGTCTTGGTGCTGTGTGTTGTTCAGTTGCACCCCATGTTTTCTGGAACTCCTGGGACACTCACGAGGGCTGTTCTTAAATTTGAGGCAAGAAGAACTGAACCCACACTTTTTTTTTAATCTGTGGTCTCTTATTTCATGTTTTAGGACAGGATGTGAGCTACAAAAATGGATACACATGGACCTACTCTTGGGCAACTGGCTCAGAGTGGCCCTTGAACAAGGAGGTTGGACAAGGTGACCTTCAGATGTCCTTTCCAGCCAAAAAATTCAGTGAAGAATCAATTCCCTGTGTATAGTATATTTAATTATATAGTTATATGTTTAATTCAAGGCAGGCATACTAGAAATATACTGTTGGGGAACAGAGATAATTATATAACTACTCTGAAGAAAATTAATCATTTTTTCCTCTAATTGGGGTGTGTCACTGGGCTCTTAGTGATTGTTTGCTCCATATTTTAAATCAGTGGTATCCACATTAGATGGGAAAACTGGTCATGTTCACTTTTTGAATGGGAGACTGAAAAGGGACTTACTTCTTAAGGTTTGTGCTTAAAGTTTAACTTCTAAAAATGATTTCATGGAGGAGTAACCTATCAAATGTATTTCGTTATGTATAAAGTAACAGGCAGAACTCCCAAAATGTGTTTTCACTTTTTCAGGTAATTGAGGATGGGCCCTCAAGGATGCTGAGTCTACAATGGGAAGTGTCACACTTCGCTATTTCTGCTATGGGTGCCTCTTCACATCTGTGACCTGGACACTTCTGCTCTTTGTTTATTTCAACTTCAGTGAAGAGAACCAATCCTTCAAGAATGTGCCCATCAAGGGGCTGGAGCCTCAGAGGCCATTTCCAAAAAAATTCTACCCCCGTTTTACACGGGGGCCAGTTCATATAGCTGAATTGCAACAGAAAGAGAATAAGATAGGAAACTCTTTTGGAAATCATATCCAGGATCCAGTTAAGGGGGAGATAGAATTCTCTCCTGAAATGGGTAAGTGGTTTTCAGTGACAAGCTTAGTAAAACAACAGGAGAAATGAGATAGTTTTCTGTAAAAATAAATCTCAGGGGAAGGTGTATAATGAAGAGGTTTTGTTAGTTAAGATGCAGGTGGTACCCACGGCTCTCTTCATTAGGAATTACTTGAAATTTATTCTCCAGTGCTTAACCCAAAATACATTCTTTCTAACATTTACATCTATGCTGTCTAAGTGCTGATGTCTAGGTGCTAGGTTACAGCAGGATCTGGCTTTGATGAACTAAATCTTGCTTTCAGAAGGTTCAGTGTGTGCTTGTTTCATATCTTAATCATATATTAATTTGGGCTCAAATACATAAGCATTAATTAGCTACAGAGAAACTCTACTTACATGTAGTAATTAAAAATAGCTTGCTATCAATAAACAATGAAGAGGACCTGTTGATTTGGAGAATATGCTTGGAGTACGACTTAATCTACAGGAAATGCACATAGGACAAATTTAAAATGCCAGATTGAGATGACAATGGTTAGAGCCAAATCCTGCTTACATTGTACCAGCAAAGGTCTGTATGTTTCACTAGAGCATGTTTCATCAATGAGGTGATTTAGTTTTGTGTTCCAAATTAAAATGCTTTGTGTATTCAATGCTGTGTTTAGATGTGCAAACAGGCACGTTGTGTACTGGCTTAAAGCTTGGTTTGAGTCTGGAGGCAGAAGTGTTGTGGCAGAGTGTTGGGCTGTTGGTTTCTGCTGCTGCTTTGGGAAATACAGCATAGAAACCTTCACAGCCAGGGTTTAATGCTCAGATCTCAGGAAATCTTCTGTCATGATTGTGGACGAACGGTGAATCACGAGCTTCGTGAGTTTGTAGAACTTTACCAAACTTCACTTTCTGAGTTGGTCATTAGACCTGTATGAATATGTTAGAAGAATGGCAATTCATGTTGCCCTGTGGCATCACAAGTGTTTTTCAGCTCACTGCAAAAAGACTGAGTGCCAAGTGAGGTGAAGGCCAGTCCAGAGGTGGCCATTTCTTTCCAGCTATTCAGTCTGGGCCAGGAAAGAAATGGAGCTTTTTAACTGAGAAGTCCTTTGATCTTCAAACCTAGTGACTGGTTTGGTTGGTGAAAGCCAAGGGGAGTTACAGTGCCAGGATAAATTCTACAGGAATCAGACAGCTCTTAAGACGAGGTGGTGCAGGAAAAGGCTTCCTGAAGTCTCTCTAGGGTAAGACAGTGATAAACATGCAAAGCAAAAAAAAAAAAAAAAATAGTGAAAAGAAAGTTGGTGTATGATAGTCAAAACCAAACTGTGATCTAGTAGGTCAGTCTGTCTTTTCTTTTTTCATTTATCTGTAAGGGCCACATAACACTACTGAAGCAAAGCCTAATTTGAGGTTTTGGTTGCAAGCCCCGTATTTTCCAAGGGCTTCTATCTGCTGTTTGAACTGAAATCTTTCAGGTCTTTTGCATGCATTAAATGCTGTTCTTCATGAAAAGGTTTTAAAAAACCTTTATTAGCACTCCTTGAATATATTCAAAAGATCAGAAGTTAGTTAGTGGTTGCCTATGGATGGACTGTAGAATGAAACAATTGGGATGTGTTTTAAGCTAGCTCATGCTTGGTATGAAGAAAACATTTTAAGTTGACCACAGTATACTGTGCCACTAATGATGCCAGAATAATGGAGCTGGGTGTCTGAACTGACCAGCTGGAGATGTTCCTTTGGGAATGGATGTGTTCCATTAGAGGACTGAGTGAGCCCTTGAGGCTGCTAGGGCTGGGGGAAGTTGGCTGTTTACTGCCACTGTAAACTGACCTCATTTCTACCCCCACAGCCCAGCTCATCCACAGTGGGAGCACTCATCTGTGAGCAGCACAGCATGGGTGTGTCCCATGTATCTCAGATACCACTACCCAGCACTTCCCCCTTGGTCCTGCACAACTGTCAGGGCATTTACTCTTGAGCTGTTTGATAGTGCAGCTGTCTTGCTATTGCTGAACTCGAGACTGAAAGCCACAGGGTGGTAAATGTAAATAGTGGGAATGTGGATGCATGGAATTCCCTCCAGAATGTACCTGGTACCTGCAGGTAGGCTTTGTCATTGAGACACAGCTGTACTCCAAAGGCCCAGATGGTTTACTTGTTTTGAAGCTTTTTTTCATTTCAGACTTCTAAAATTACTTCTCTTTTGTGTTTAACCCAAATAGTTTTCTCCAGGCTTGAGCTCAGCTGGCTTTTGCATAGCTGGTGAAAACGTGAGAACACAAAATGTGGAGACAGACTGAGAGGATTGAGTTTATTCTGCCTCAGAGAGAAGGCTGAGGGGTGAGATTTTATTGCTGTCGCAGCAGCTGAATAGGAGGCTGTAGGGAAGATGGAAACAGACTCCTTCCAGAGTGCATGGGATTATTATAAGGAATTGGAGTGAGGGCATTTCAGTTATGGAAGATGGTAGTCAAATGCTGGAATAGGGAAATAAAAGGTTGTAGAATCTCCATATTTGGAGATACTGAAGGCTTTCAAAACTTAACTGCACTGGTTCTGAGCAACCTGATCTAGCTGAACCTGCTTTTGGGAAGATTAGACTAGGTTTCCCTTTCAATCTGAGTTAGTCTATGAATGTGTGAAACATATTTTCCTGGAAGTATGTAAAGGAGGAACCCTCTTGTTAACTATTTTCTGCCGATTTTGAACTATATGGAATTGATGGGCAGGGTGGAAGGAGGTAACTTGGATGATCCTTGCTCACTTCTTGCACTGGAATTTCAGTGGAATTGCCTGTGTAGCTTGATAATAACTGAAGAGGTGACAGGCATCTCGTTCTGTGCAGCCAGCTGAATAGAGACACAAAAAAATAATCACTCTGTAGCTGAATTGTTGCAGAAATGGCTAGAGGCACAGGTGGTGGGCAGACACCGGCTGTCACTCCCTCATGGAGCTGTGTGAAGTGCCACCGTGGTTCGGTTCTGTTCGCACTGGGGAGTGCATGACTCAGGGAGAGAAGTCCGTGGCACTGAGTCAAGGCAGGCAGGATGGCATTGAAAATTGCATCCTGGCTTATAGCAGCATTTCCTAATACCAACAGTTACTTCTGCCATGCTTAACTGTTGCCACTTCTGCTAAAATAATAAACAGCAGCTCTGCTGGTGTTTTACTTGCTGTCAAAGTCACAGATGAGATAAACAGAAGTTTACAGTTCTTGCCTAGTTCTTCTGTTTGTGTTACCACAGACTTCAGAATTGCATGAAATTGGAGCTGCTATTGTGAGGATTTTTCTACCATTCTAAATGTATTTCCTCTCTCAAAAATCCCATTACAGACCCGTCACCTGTAGGGATAGATGCTGATTCATTGTGTGCCAGTCTATCCTCTGTTGCTTGTTTGACGTTGGTTTTAGGTGGTGATAAGAATTAGAGGCCATGTGAGTGAAGGGAGGCAATAAACACAGTGGAGCCAGCAGTCTTTGGAGAAGGATTTAATTTTATTACAGCTGCAAGGGCTACTCATAAGTGCTTGTGGGAGGGAGCAGAAATAGTTTCACAAGTACACAGTTTGCAAAACTGGAGGGATTTTTAAGATCATGATGGCTTTTAGAAGAGGTTAAAGCATATGTTTCAATCCTTGATTTCTTTCCAATGATGTTTTTGAGCCTATTAGCTGATCTTGGCATGTTTCTTTTGCAGGAATGATTTTTAATGAAGAAGATCAGGAAGTGAGAGACTTAGGCTATCAGAAGCATGCTTTCAATATGCTTATCAGCAATCGACTGGGACACCACAGGGAGGTGCCTGATACAAGAGATGCAAAGTAGGTGCTGATTTTTGGAGTGAGCGTGGTAGAGTTTCGTGTACTCAATGGCTTGTTACAGCTGATGTAGTATTTAATATTTATTGTATAACATTTCTGTCATACAGTGTTCCATCCTCAAGTGTTGCTGAAGGCAGATTTTTCATCTGTTTAGCAGCAGGAGTGTTTGAGGTTATGATTTCTATTCTGTGGTCTTTTCTGACTTTTTTGACTGAATATTGTTTCTGGAGATGTATTTTTGTTTTCGTCAGCTGCTAAAGGTATGTGGTAGGTTGTGCATTGCTGTGAATATTTTCTATTAAAGGACATACATTTTTCTATAATCTACCTGGTGCATATGGGGGGGAGGGGAGCAACTCACCTCTGTAACAACAATAAAACTCCCAATCTTGAAAAATAAATAAATTTGCATCAATTTTTCTAGTGGGTTCTCTGGTGCAGGTAAATGTAATGAATTGTACTTGCTGATTGCTTTTTCCAGAATTGAGCTAATTCTAAGTAAATGAAATCTTTTCTGCTATACTTCTGGGTTTTCATTTGTAGTTTGTTGTTTTTATTGGATCCTCCCATGCCTGGCACATTCATATGGCATTAATTTATGATACCTATTGGTCCTATTAGAAGTAAGGATGAGCTTTGAAAATAAGAAGAATGATCTTTTCTTTTGAGTGGGATTCATCTTGCAGATTGAGATGCTTAGATAACTGCTTGTTAGTCAGTTGTCTCTGCTTTTATTATAATTAGCAGAGATCCAGTCAGTGCAGTTAATGAAGCATGCAGAGCTCTTCAGCTGACAAAACACACTTGACAGTCTTAGGGTGAGCTGAACACTATTTAGACTGCACTGACAGCAGTGACTAGACTTAAGTGTCTTAATCTGCCCTCTGAATCCCAGGGTTGGTTGTGTAAATAGGTATTTAGCACCTGTGGAGTTTTTCTGGGATATCCAACCCTGTCTCCAGCAGCTGGTCAATAAAGCTGTGGTATTTGTGTGTGTCTCATGTCATATTTGAACTGTCTGAGCTACCTGAGGGAACTAGACTGTGTTTTGACATTAGAAACAAGCCCTCATTATGTTCTGTTCTCTGTCTTAAGGATCTCTGGTTCTTATTCCCCACCTCAGTCCAAGATATCCTCTGTTTTCTAGCAAGCAGCAGTGTTAATTATGAGATTGTATTTTGTGGAAAGTAATTTACTGTGCTGAGCCCTCCTATAAGCTGTTACACATCTGGGCTCATTATGTTCACATTAGGGGTTCCTCCTACACATTTAATGTTTGCTTGTTATTTATGAAGTTTCAGCAGTGACCCAGCTCTATGGAAACCCCTCTGTAAATAGTGACAAAGACTCTGTTCCTGTTTGCAGATGCAGAGAGAAGTCCTACCCTGCTGATCTGCCCTCTGCCAGCGTGGTGATTTGTTTCTACAATGAGGCACTCTCTGCTCTGCTCCGCACAGTGCACAGCGTCCTGGACCGCACCCCTGCCCACCTCCTGCATGAAATCATCCTGGTGGATGACAGCAGTGAATTGGGTGAGACACTCTTGCAGGAATATTGCACTTCTGGGCCTTCCTGTGCTTAACTGACTGGTCAAAATAAATTGTGGAAGTCAGGATGCAAAACCAGTTTGTGCTGCAGTCCACCACCAGAGTGCCAGCCAGTAGAGATATGTGATGTCCAGTGATGCTCAAGGTGCCATCTTCTTTGCCGCTGATGCCCTTTTACTGATGGGTTTTGTATCATACATGCTTTAACATTGAAAATCGGGTTTTGAAGCTAATAATCTTAGAATCAAAGAATGTTAGGGGGCTGGAAGGGACCTTAAAGATCATCTGGTCCCATCTCGTGCTGTTGTGGGCAGGGACATTTCCCACTAGACCAGCTTGCTCAAGCCCTGTTCAACCTGGCCTTGAATGCTTCCAGGGATGGGGAATCCACAGCTTCCCTGGGAAACCTGTTTTGGTGTCTCACAACCCTCACAGTAAAAAATTTCTTCTTAGTACCTAACCTTAATTTTCCCTCTTTCAATTTGTACTCATTATGTCACTACAGTTCCTGGTGAGTCCCTCTCCAATTTCCCTGTAGGGTTCCATCAGATACAGGAAGGTTGCAATGAAGTCTCCATGCAAGCTTCTCTTCTCCAGGCTGAACAGCCCCAGCTTCCACAGAGGAATTGTTCCACTCTTATGTCACCTCTTGCACACACTGATGAGTTGTGATCACGAAGCAGCTGTTTATAGTTTGGGTTTTCTTAGCAGTTCCTTGCTCGGGCTGCTCAGGTGCTCAGAGGAGATAACAGAGCGGCCACTATTCGCTGTGAATGCATCTGAAAGGAGCTGGAGGTGCACAGACACTCCTGGCTGCAGTGGCACGATGGAAACAAGTGCCGGGCTTTGTACTTGCTCAGCATTTCGGGCCGGCAGCGTGCTGGGGGCCGGGGCTCTGCGTGGCTCTCGAACAGCCTCTTGTGGCCACGCCGGGAGTGGCTCTGGGAGCAGCCTCTACTCCAGCAGGCATGGAGGGGCCCTGGAGGGGCAGACCCTGCAGAGGGGCTTTGCTCCTGTTGAAGGATTATTGCTGTTTCTCTCGATTGACAGACAATGCAAAGACAGACACGCAATTCAAGCATGGCTCTCCAAAAGCCTTTCATTTTCACCCTTCAAAATCCAAATACCTGTTGAGGAATGTGTTAGCATAGCAGTTCTTGCCAGCAGGACTGTGCAAGTTCCCTGCTTGTCTTTGTACAAGTCCATAACGTCTGCATTTTAAAAACTATTTTTAAGATTGTATTTTCATTTAATATAGGTAACTGTTGCTCTCTTTGTCTCATTGTTTGGTTTCTGGTTTAAGGTCTCACTTGCTCTAAGAGACTGATTAGGTATGTCTGCTGTTGGATGGTATTCTCTTGTTATGCTGGAAGTTGATTTCTCTGAGGCCAGATCAAATGTCAAGTTACAAGAGTGAACAAAGATCAAACGCTGTTCCTTGCTGATAAGAATGTGTGGTATTTAAAAGCTTGTTTTGTTTTCTGTTTTGGGAGCATATGCCTTGCTATAAAGTCTTGTGCAATTTGTTTTGTATTCAGAGCTTGCCTTACTTCAAAACTGAGTCTTTTGAATGTGAGGACACATTTGTTTGATGCCTGTATTGAGGCAGTAATACCATCACTCTTCTGGTCTGTTGTTAACTTGAAGCAATTAGTGAATTTGAACCAAATTAAGTTCAAAACATTCAAGTAGCTGTTTTTGTCTTTCTGATTTCAAATTAACTTGTTCTAAAGCAAAAGGCTGGAGGAGGTATTGTTTACACATAATTACTGCTCTTGATGCTAATGATCCTATGTTTTTGCTGCTGCTTAATTTTAATGGATGGATTCTTACAGCAGAAGAAAAGTGGGGACTGGGGATGGTTTGGGAACTAAGGAAATAAATGAAAACTTTGGCTGTGCTATGGATGTCATGAGCTTGGGCAGATTGCTTGATCTTTATGCCCCTTTGTTTTGTTTTTTAATTAAAGGTTGATTTTCCTTCTGTTGCTTGTTTTCTGAAGTGGTGTTCTAGATGAAATTCTTTCTAGTTCTTCACCTGCAAATATGAGAGCTGTGTTGCACATCAGTGCTGTTGTGCAAACCTCGGGCCTTTGGACCTAATTTTGCCTCAAAAAACTTCTTAGACTCAGTCGTCAACAGTTTTACTAGTTAAGCAGGCATTGCCATGGTTCAGCTGAACCCACTGTTGTATTTTTTTCCCCATTCCCTGAAAGGCAGGATTTCTTTTTCTGGTATAATCTTTCTCCCTGATTTAGCTTTAACCTGTTATGGAAAAGCCTGAGGATGTATTTTGAAGGCTGCTACTGGAGGCATTCTTCTGTGTAGAAGGAGAGATTGAAGAACAGAAGAGGAGCCAAATGTCTGCAACTCAGTACCTTAGAACAGTTTAAAATAATAACACTCCAGACTCCCATCCTAGGGCCCATTTTGCCTTTTTGTAGATATCCAAGAAGGTAATGCCTAAAGTAATTTTTGAAGACTGGCTAAAAGGGAGCAGTTCTCTCTTCGGAGCAAAATTTCTCAGGCAGGCTGGATTGAAGCAAGTTTTTGGGTTATATCAGAAGTAATCAGTGTTCCCAGTGGACATGAAGGTGATGCACAAAAACCCATCAGCAGCAAAAATCCCATAATATGTTTGAGACAAGCCTGCCTGTTAAGAATTATCTGTGGTATGGGCACAGTTGCCAGTAGAATGCCATTTTGTGTGGGTCAGAACTCTACTGGCCCTACATTCTGCTGCTCAAGCCAATGTTGTGGATCTGGTTTAGCTCTCATCTGTTGTAAGAGTTGAATATGGTAACTGAGCTTTTCTGCTTTGTGCTGGCCCATTGTTTCTGTCGTTGTACACTGTTCTTCTCTTGCTATAGTGAATTAGGTGAAGAATGGTTCAAGAACTATTTTATTTTAGGTTTGCAAATATGTCCTGCTTGTTTGGGTATCTCATTTGAGTAGCACTTTAGAGATTATTTAATACATTTTCTAGGAGATTTACTCTGAAAACGTCTTCTCTATTGTCTCTGCTGTATGATGTCATTATTCCAGACCAGGGCAGAGAATTCCTGTGACCCAAATGAATTCTTTCTATATCTCCCCAGAGAGTTTCTGTTGTCTTAGAGTATTCTCTAGCATCATACTTGCTGTGTGTTACCTTCTCCCTTGTGATCCACCATGTTTCCTTGCAGTGCAAAGGCTGAGTCCTTAACGTTTGGAATTGCATCCGGGAGTTTCCTGAAAGTTCTTATTCCTCCTTAAGGTTACAGCTGTGACTTCCACATATATTCCATTGGCATTTAATCTTGTTAACAGCAACTTTAATGTTTGAGCTGACATTCATCAGGATAATGATTATTTTGGCATATCCTCTGACGAAAGTCTATCTGCCTCTCTATACCAAGAATCTGTGAAACCTCAGTTGGATTTTTGTTTTTCTTTCTAATTTAATATTTATCTTTATTCCTCCATAAGCTTATTAACTTACGCTTTTCCCCTACTTCAGTCTGTGTCCATCTTCTCTTCAGTAGTTCTGCTTTAATGTTAGAAACCACTGACCTTGGGTGGAAGAAGTATTGTTACTCTTAAAATTGCCATTGATACTAGCTAAGTTACAGTAGTGCCCATAGACTCCAGTGAACTCTGCACTCCTTCAAAAGCACAGGCTTGCCAGCAGAATCTTTGATCCTTTTGGGTTTTAGAAAAGCAACCAGCTGTGAGTGAGTTGTACTTGGTATCTGTTGTTCTGTCAGTTAAGCAGGCACAGATAATATAAGGTGTCTTCCTGCTTCTTCTGAAAGGTGTCAGCATTTGTTTTCATGTATGGAATGTAATGGTAATTTAAACCATTCAGCTGTGTGAAATGTTTAGTGTTACATCTGTTGCAAATGCCAGTCACCATGAGAAGAATTTGGAAATGTGTTTCTTTGAACAGTAGTTTTGTTGTTTTTTTTTTTTTAGTCTAGTTCCAGTTCACTTAAATAATGCTAAAGTCATTGGAGGGGAAGTGTAGGAAGTGGGAGGACTGCCCTTATGATGTTCTTGGTTTGAAGCTGTGCAGTGTCAGGGTAATGTTTTGATCAAGATTTTGGCCATTTTTGAGTTAAATGTATTGAGATTTTAAACAGAGCTTTCATAATTTCTGTCCTGTTGTTGAACTTGTGTTTTTCTTTTTTCAGCTGACTTGAAAAAAGACTTGAGTGAATATGTTATAACTCAGCTTCCCAAAACCACAAAATTGGTAAGAAATGAGAAGAGGGAAGGCTTGATCAGAGGAAGGATGATTGGAGCCTCTCATGCCACAGGTATACTTGCTTTTTTCTCTTTTCCTTGCATTCTTTGACTTAAGTTGATTGGGTGACTTCTCTTTTTGTGGTGCAGCTTTTCAGATATTGGATGCTTGACCTGTGGTTACTTTAGCCCCCTAAAGGGGCTCTGCATGTCATGCCATGCTCTAAACTCTACAGCTTAGTATTATCCCAAATCTTTTTACCTCTGCACTATCTCAAATGATAACTGCAAATTTTGTATCCAAATTTGTGTGTTTTTTAAACCTTGAGACACTTTGTATGTCTCAGCTGTTGGGTTTTTTTTTCCTTTTTTTTCTTCCTTGAGACATTTGCTTTCAATAAGATGAGGTGCTTTGTTTAGTGGGTAAGTGAAATTGTGAACACAACCAGTATTGTGCTCTAAAAAAGTAACTCATTTTATTGAAAGTTGTGAACACAAGTTATCATCATCCCAAATCTTCCCTTGCACTGTATCTCAAACAATGACTGCAGTGTTAGTAAGACAATGTGGAGTTTTTCCTATTCTTGCCCTGAAAGAATGTTATCTCAGGAGCATCTCCATGTGGTCAAGGCACTGTAGTTGCAGAATATTATTTGCATGTTTTATGTGCAAACTTTTTTCTCTAAAAAGAAATCTGCTCTTTTTTAAGGTACACTAGTCTGGTTTTTAATGCTCAAGTCTAATAGCAGTCTGTTTTTGTATAAGCTCTTCTGCTGCAGTGAGTGTTAATTGGGAAAACCAGTATTTGGTGCTTTATGACAGCCTTTACCGTAACGTGTTTTCAGTTAAATTTTCTGGCATCTGAGAAAGTGTGTGCTACTTTCTAAAATAATTTTGAGTGGCAGATAAGTCTCTTAATTGATGTTTACTCATTAGCATTGTAATGGTATAATCCAGAGAGAATATTGTGCTTGTGTTTTCCAAGCTGTACTAGAATTCATTTTGGTTAGTGCAGTTTTAAGTAACTTTATTGCTCTTCTGAACTGCAGGAGTTCCATCCCCATGCCCAGTCAAATACTGTCTGTGGGGTGATTTGTTATATTTGCATGCTCCAAAGTTGTTTTCTTTAAAGCTGTTTCCCATCTCTTCCATGTTATTCTAGTGTTACATAAATTTTATGTTGTGTCATAAAGATGTTGGTGCCTTTTTAGACCAACTGAGCATGAGAGCAAATCATAGAGCAATCTATTCTTTCTGACTGTGGCAGGTAATCTCCATGTAAATTGCCAAGTATTGCTTTGTCCAATGCACGTGTGTTTGCACCGAATTGTATGTTTGTGTTCCATGGCACCATGGATCTTTGTTTTGTGTGCTCTGCAGGGAAGGTGCTGGTGTTCCTGGACAGTCACTGTGAGGTGAACGAGATGTGGTTGCAGCCTCTGCTGACTCCCATCAGGGAGGATCGCAGGACCGTGGTGTGCCCTGTGATCGACATCATCAGTGCCGACACCCTCACCTACAGCTCCTCCCCTGTCGTGCGGGGGGGCTTTAACTGGGGCCTGCACTTCAAATGGGATCTCGTTCCTTTGGCGGAGCTTGAAGGACCCGAGGGAGCCACTGCTCCCATCAAGTAAGGTTCCTCCTCTGTGGTGAGAAGCTCTGTAACACAGGAATGATCAGAAGCACTTCTTAAGGAGTAGGGAGTGTTCTCTGGCTGTGCAGGTTTAGGAGCAGGTGCCTGACCTGTCAAATATCTGACTTTATTTCACTTAGAAATGGGGAATAGTAACAAAAACTATTTCACTTTAATTTCTTGCATTTAATCATGAATTAGATATATCCATTTTATTAGGTCAAGAAAACACACTTCTAGAAAATGCTTATACAATAGCAGCATTTGCTGAAGACAAAATTCTGAGGGAGCTTATGGTAGTCTGTATTAAATCTGTCCAATAATTTCACTTTTGAGCTATGCGTTGATGTTTGTTTCCAGTCTGTTGATGTGCTTGGCTTAAAATGACAAATTTGATACTGCCTTTGTTCTAGGAGTAGCCTGCATATCCCACTAATAACGAACAATATAATTTCTGTGATGAAATGCTAAAGAATTACTAGATTGGGAAAATCTGTTTGTGTGTAATAGGAATTTGTTTTTGCAGTTTTTTGAGAGTTGATTTGAACCAAAAGTCTCAGTAAAGCTCAAGCTGAGTTACCTTCCTTATCTTTTAATCACTGGTGGCTGTGTGACCTGTACGGAACTGGCACTGTCTGGTTCTAGTGGATGTGTAGCTCATGTAAAATGGTGTCAGCAAGCACCTTTTATTAGGAGCAGATAGGTATGGTTCAGACACAAGAATAGAACTGTCCCAAGTTAATCCCTTCCTGAAAAGAATCAGAGCTGCTACAGCAAGGCAAGAAGCTCACTGTGCTTTTTCTAGTTGCAGGTATCAGTCTCACTACAGAAATCAGGTTTGTCAGGTGGAGAAACTTCCCCTTTTTTACAAACTGACTCCTTGTGGATAAGATTTGCCTAGTGAATCAGAAATTGCGTGTGTCTTCATTTCTTTCTCTTTCTCTCTTCTTGGGCTGTAAATGAAGAGCATTTCTGCTGTCACAAACAGTTCCAGCACAAGGTTCTCTGCTGTCACCTGACAGCTCTGCATTTGACCTTCCCCTCTCTCTCCATCCCAAGATTTTGTCTGAGAAGCCAGGAAAATTATTAAGTTATTTAACAGTTTGACTGGCTAGTTTGGAGAGTGTCACTGTGGCTGTTTCTGAACCTGGAAGGAAAGGACAGACTGAAAAAATGAGAATGGGAAATCAGCATTGAGTGTTAAAGTCCTTATTTTGTTAAGAGCTATTCTCACACTTAATTTGGTCAGTGGCTGAAGGTTAGCTGTTGCTGTGTTCAATACTGCTGTTGCATTCCTTCAACTCACTTTTAATAAAAAGTCCTATGCTAAAAAGACAAATAACTTTATAGTTAAAGCAAGTGTAACAATCTGAAAAGATTACATTTGCTGAGTATGAAAGCGATTTTTCCTACTTAAAGGTCTCTGCTTCCTTTGAAAAAAGGAGCCTAGATTGCTATTTAACCTTGAAAACAACTTTCCATCCAACAGAAAGTGTTGCATTTTAGAGACTTTCCACAATGAAATATTTTGGTATCAGAGTGGGAAAATTGAGAGCAACCTTTCAACCCTGTTTGTAAGGTGACAGAAACTGTAGTAGAAATTTCTGTGAGAACAAATAATGAAATGTTGACCCAGGCTTTGTTTCATCACATGTTTTTTTTTTTTTTTTTTGCAAGAATGGGAAAAAAAATTTCCAGCCCATTGGCCATTCCAACTATCATATCATGTTTTTATGTTGTGGTTTTACTGTATTATGCTCTTGTTGGTCATCCACATACTCCAGTGTTGTGATACAGTAGGAATTCAATCTAGCGACTGAACAGTGCTCATATGCAGATTTTTACAGAACAGAACACATTCTAGCAACATACAGGCAAGGTGAAAAACTGGGAAATGCTAGAGGGACCATCTGTATAAATACACAAACTATAAATAACTTGCCAGTAAACTGATAATTGAGTCAGTGATGAAACAAAACTGCCTCTGGCGTTTCTTGTTCTTCTTTCTCTGTTCAGTCCCTTTTCCTCAAGTTTACCAGGTGAAGAAATATGATGTACAGGTATTGGAATAATGGAAGATCACAAGTATCGCTTACAGATCTGTTTTCGAAAATGTTTTGAGACTAAAACTGATGTCTAAGTGACTGAAGGATTTAAATTGTGTTATGTCCGTTTATAAATCTGGGCTTTGGGACCAGCAGATTCAGCAAAAATTACTGTGTGGGGGTTTTTTTTTCTCTCTCTAAAAGAAAATGAACTTCCTTCCATGTACATTTTTAGGTCACCCACCATGGCTGGAGGGCTGTTTGCCATGGATCGTGAGTACTTCAATGAGCTTGGGCAGTACGACAGTGGCATGGACATCTGGGGAGGAGAAAACCTGGAAATATCTTTTCGGGTAATCAAACAATTCACAGCTCTGAAGTTGAATGTTTGTGGCTCTTTCTTGGTTTGGTGGTGAAGCATTTCATAATAGCTGTAAGGAAGCATAGGACAAGATGAATTGTGCAAGTTTTTGAAATTAGTTTATGAGCAATGTCTAATGGATTTCACAAGTTGGTTAGAGATGTGTGGCTCACAGCAATATTGCTAAGATGTAAGCTTAGTATATTTCCCTGGACAGTTCAGCCTCCTTTTTGAGGACCTGGAAATGTAAAGTTTTCTGGAACTAAGTTGAGAGTCATGTAGAGGAGTCATCTTAGTTGGAAAAATAATGAGAAAATCATAATCAGAAGATCTGAGAATGGTGCTGCATTGGGCTTCCTATATTTTCTCTCATCTTCCTTGTCACTCCACTGAAAGAAAAACAATTTACTGTGCTTAATGTCGTGCTTATCTCTTTATTTTTGTAAAGGTTTGACAAGAATCTGCCTGAAAATTATATGCTATCATGGCAGATATGAAAAGGGGATTAAAAGGTGAAGTTAACATAAAAAAACCCAAACAAACCAGACACACAACCTCTAAAACTTGAGAGAATCTGTTAACTTTAGAGAAATCAAGATTAAAGTTCAAAAATAAGAACTGGAATTTCATACATTTGAGTGACTTCAAAGGAGTCTGTACTGAATAAATAAAATCTTTCAATTTTCAGTACAAATGTAATTATTAGGTCTCTGAGTAGAAGTGTGTGGAGTGTGAGGAGATTATTGTTATCTTGTAATACAGTTTCAATAAAAGGACTTTGAAAAACTGGAGCATATTCAGAGAATTTAGAGCTTCTGGAAGTCCCTGTCTCTATGGGGGAGGGTTTGAAAGAATTTGAGTCTTTATCTGGTCTACAAGAAGTTTTAAAAGTAACTTGATTATAAACTGCTAATGTGGGAAGATTTTCTGGAACTGGAGAACAGTATTAGTCCAGAAAAGGGCCAGTGCTGGTAATTTTCTGGAAGATGAAGTTTAAAAAGAAATTTAAGAAAAAAGAAATGGGAGTAGATTGTAAATAAAATGTTGATCTCTGGTGCCACGGATAAAGACTCCTACATGTAGCATCTGAATGGGAACTGTGTTTCAGAGTTCCCCTATCTTTACAGAAGCCAACAGCTCTGCCCAGTAAACTTCCATGCTTAGTTGAAAAGCTCTCCAGGCTCCCTTGATGACAGAGATGAGTCTTTGTTATCTGTCACAGAACTGTGGACAATTTTCATAAA
Organism: Cinclus cinclus; assembly: GCF_963662255.1. NCBI lineage: Eukaryota > Metazoa > Chordata > Aves > Passeriformes > Cinclidae > Cinclus > Cinclus cinclus. The sequence continues at coordinate 6,134,000 of NC_085046.1, forward strand.
GGTAAATTAATTTAGGCAACTTAATCTGCAGGATGAGTCCTAGCCCATATATTCAAGTCTTTTCTGATAGGTCATTAGAGCAAAATATTTTAGAAAATTTTCTGTTTGTCTCTTGAAAGCCTTGATGCATTTTGTGGAAAGTGTGGTTATATGAGAAAAATAATCTATTGTAACATGGAGATCTAAAAATCTCATATGTCAGAAAACATGACATGAGGACCAATACTGCTGACACCTAATCCTGCAAAATGTATAACTCTACCAAGGTATCCCTTGAAGAAGGGGAGAAGTTAGTGGGCAGTCTGAACAATAAGTGAGCAATCTGAACATGTTCTATTTTTTTATGGACAGATCTGGATGTGTGGTGGCAGACTTCTGATCATCCCCTGCTCCAGGGTGGGACACATTTTCCGTAAGAGGCGTCCCTATGGCTCACCTGGGGGACAGGACACTATGGCTCATAACTCACTGAGGCTGGCACATGTGTGGATGGATGAATACAAGGTAAGAGACAGTTGTAGGTCATGAAATAAAGTTATTAAATGGTTATTAACTGGCTTGTTTGTCACTGTGTCACAGTGGGATCTGTTATGCCTCTGATGGGGTTTTCCTTCCGTAGTCTGAGCTCCTAATGTTAGTTCTGACAGGAATTCCTAAATTCTGTAGAATTGTCATTTGGCTTTTGAGTGCTCAAGTCTTCTTGTTACGGATTGAGTTTTTGCCTTTTTAGCAAAGTAAAAGATGATGGATGAGCTTTTGTAAGCTCTGCATTGGTTTGTGTCCAAATCAGTATTACGTGGCAGCCAGATACTGTGCCTTCAGGTAGTTTCCATGTTGGTGAGACAGGGATTTCTTTATTTTTGGCTGCTTGTTTACTTTCTGTTTTAATTAGTAATCTGCTTCTTAGTCTGTCTTTCCCTGGAAGAGCAATCAGGATTAACTTCTGGATTCAAGGGCAAGTGTATTCCTTCCTTCTTTTCAGATCTTGATACTGATGCTCTTAAACATACTTCAGGTGTTTCTGAGACCCTCATCTCTGAGATACTTAATGACATTTTGCCCTTTAAGACCATAGGATTTGCTGTGTGCTCAGCTCCTGTGGTTCCTACAATTTCTATACAAGATATACTTTATTAATTTTATATTCTTTAGAGGTTTATGTTTCATTCCCCATCCTTTACCTATTAGAGGCCATTAATTTTTATCTCCATTCTCCATCTCTGTAATGCTTTGGTAGATCTGATCTATCACTTTCCCTTTTACTGATGTCTGGGCACAGTTGTTTTGTGATTTATGATGGCTTTCTCTGAAGCTTGGACTTTATTCTTTGTTATAATTTCCAGCTGAACTGCTTTATCCAGCAAGCACTGGAACTGCTGATTTTAGCAGTCTCTTATCACAGATTTGTGTCCAGAACTTTTCCAGCTCTTTCTGGTTTGATTCTCTGATAGCTGCCAGAAAATGTATGAAAGACAAGCTTGGAAATGTTTTTGTTTTTATAAGAATAATGCAAATATTTAGGGCCAGTATAATTTACGAAAGCAATCTAACAATGCACAGTACAAAGATAAGACTTAAAGGAATAAATATCAGTACTTAATAAATGAAATGGCATAACAGAAATGAGTTAGCAAAATTTTTTCATAACTGTCAAAAGCAAAATGCAAAAGTGTAAGTTTGTGTATACAGTGGTAATAAATAACTCATGAAAGGTAGGATACCAACATTTGAACTTCAACCAGGAAAGAAGAAATTGAAATAGCAGAGCTACTTTTTGAAGCAGGCCAGATTGTGATGTCCAGTCTGTTTCCAAACTTCCTCAGAGCTGGCCAACAGTCCAATGTACACCCTTCTTCTGCTGTTAAAATAGCAGTGATACACATCCAAATGCTCAGCAATCTTGATGAGAAGAGATGTGTAACCCGTCCAGAGGTGATGCTGTCTGTCATCTGAGTATCAGATAGCAGGAAATAATTGAAAACTGTCAAAACTACATCATGGTGGGTGGATTCCAGATGTCTCCTAGAGATGAATCCAGCAAAATGCCATAGTAAATACCATGCCCTGAAAACTGAATTCTAAATGGTACCTGGTAAATAAATTAATTTGCAAATACAATGCCTTTTCTGTGGGCTCTGTAGTTCTAGCTGGAATATCTGGAATTAAATGCTAAAAGGAGTTGTTGTTTTTGGATTTTTTTCCCTAGTTTTAGCAGTAGTATTCATGCCATGTTGTACATTCATGAGTTCCTGTTTGTCCCCATTGTCTCTGTATTGGAGTCAAACAGCACATGAGATTGGGTTGGAATCTTTGTCTTTACCTAACCTGTAAGATTCTGAGTATCATCATAAAATAGAACATGAGAAAAATAACATTGTGGGAGCCTCTTTGGAAGTGATGCAGATGAATGAAAAGAACTGGGCTTCCCAGAAAGCCCAGGTGACAGTTGTTATTGTTCACATGAATAAGGTGTGGTCCCACTGAACTTCGTGATATTAGTCCCATTTATAGATCTATTCTGGAATGGTTTTACCCTGATCATTTGTAAAGTTGGAAGGCTGGAAACTGTGCAAGATAAAACACACTGAAATCCCACAACAACAAAAACAATCCATTGAACAATCAAAATAATTTCAAGAAATCTTTGTCAGATGAGGCTGCTGATGATACATGCATCTGTTTTTTACTTACTGATTTTAGGATGCCTGTATTGCCAATGGAATAAAGTCAGGGGCTTTTTTTTTTTTTTTTTTTTTTTTTTTTTTTTTTTTTTTTTTTTTTTTGTTGTTGTTGTTTTTTTTTTTTTTTTCCCTTAAAAGTTGTATCTAAAAAAGATCAGCAGGTTTGTACCCAAGAATTATCTACATTAAAAAAACAAAAAACCCTCAGTTAGAAGGATTAGCACAGAGTTAGGCAGGATTAAATCTCACTTCTTGTGTCAATCCAAGCCTTGCAATTTCCTACTGCCAGTTTCAAACCTAGTGGTTGAAAGCAAAATGAATGAAACTAGCAAAATGAAATGAAATTTTGGGGGTTCTGGAAATGGGAAAAAAAATGGGGAATCAGTAACCTGAAATTCTTCTCCCTTTTTCCCCAATCTGTTTCTCTTAAATACAGGAGCAGTATTTTGCTTTGAGACCTGAGTTGAGGATGAGGAGCTATGGAAATATCACTGACCGTGTGGAACTGAGGAAGAGATTGAACTGCAAGTCATTTAAGTGGTATTTAGATAACATCTACCCTGAGATGCAAATATCTGGGCCTAATGCCAAAGCTCCACAGCCAGTTTTTATTAACAGAGCACAGAAACGACCAAAAATAATCCAGCGTGGAAGGGTAAGAGAAACGTAAATACATAGAATTCTTAATGTGAGTGGTAATTATTATGAGACTTTTTTTCTTCGAGATTTGCTCAAATACAAAAAAATAGTCTGTTTCTATAAATTCTGCAACAAGATTGAAAATAACAGGATTTTTGTCAAATCATTTCCTGATCTATATTTCTGATCTATATATCATGTTGTCTGTAGACTAGATACTGTTCCATGAGGTTTCTTACCTCAAAGCTCCGAGTTAGAAGGTTTTGCTGTCTTTAGAATGTGTTTTCATGGCTGTTGGTTCTCAAGATGGATTTGGGTAGAGAGAAATTTGGCCTCAAATATTCACACTCTGTTGGTTTATGATAAGAGTACAGTGTAAATAGTTTCCAGACTCATTGTTTTTATTGGGTAATTTTCTGCAAAGGTGAACATTTACATCTGAGGCCGATGATGGGTTTTGCTAGTCTTGGCTGTTAGCTAATGAACAAAAAATGAGTTTTTCTCATCTCCCTTTTTCTTCAAAATGGAAGCGAAGAGAAATTTTTTTATGTGTTTTCATGAAAGAAATCACGATTAAATTAATGCCTTAGCTCTTACAGCTTTGCTTATGGGTTTGTATGCAGGCAGAGTAACCAGACAGTTGCATCTGCTCTTTCCAGGGTCAAATTCACTTGATGTTTGCTTTTTATGCTTCCCAAAATTAATGGATAGTTTCAAACACAGGACAACTTTCTCAGTGTCTTCTCTGTGGAAGAGAATACTCTGGAATAAACTGCTTCATGTGCACACGGATTATGGTTAGCAGGTTCCCTTTTAGCTCAATAGTTGGAAGCATTTAGTAGTGATGTCCCCACAGGGGACACAGTAGCTGCTGACAGTTGCTGGTTCTGCAAGAAGTGAGTCAGGAGGACCTGTGTTCATGCAGGACCTATTGACACCATTAGATTTTTTGCTTGGAAGAAGCTGTTTGGGAATCCTCAGTTTGTGCTGTATTTTTATAGCAATGTCCCAGCCTTGCTGTGAAGTTAGTTATGTGGTTTCCCTGAATAAAACTGATATAATGGGCTGATTCCCCTAATTGTTGGATACTGTTACTTCCCTAGTCAGACCTTTTTTTCTCCTTTGTAAAATTTAATAGCTTTCTGCTTTCATTCAGCCAGAAATCTAACTGAGGAATTGTTGATGTTGGAGAGAGCTACTTGAAGGATCTGAATATCTCAGCAACACTTAAGGTTAAATCTTCCTAGCAGTTACTTACCATGGTTTAATTTTGAGAAAAATTTTGTACACCCCTTAAGAAATGGGGAAAAGCAGCAGAAAAATGCAGTTCTTTGGCTTGGTTCTCTGGGGTTCAAGAATTATACCCAGCATTGTATGAAAGAGTCAGCTTTGGCTCTGATGGTTGTATAAACTATTTCCAGATGCCTGCAAGGAACAGAATGATCAGCCAATGTCACCACTGCATGCCAGACTCTTTAGGATTTGGTAGGAATTGCTCCAAATCTCAGTTTATTCTCAAAAACTAATTGGGCCACAGATAAGTGGTGGTTTGACAGCTGGGAAGAAATGTAATGATCACAAATGGTTGCAGCTGTTACCGGTGTTATCCAATGCTGGCCATCATGGCCAAGGGAAAAACAGGACAAAAATCATACAAAACTCATGTATTCTATGGTTTAAAAGCTTTCTGTCTAGTGAGGAATGATGAAGGTGAGATCTGTGCTAGATCTAGGGTGTAAGAAAATGTTACCTAGAATGTTTTGAGTAATTTGTTTTAGATGTGTGTGGGGAATAGGAGAAACATGGTGCACTCAAAGCGATTGTTGATGTGCCTTGGGACAGCTATTTCCAGAAATGGTGTTTAGTGAAAAATACTATTTGGTGTTTGTGCTAATTGTTGCTATCATGTGACTGAGCAGTTTGTTCCTTTTATTACTGGAAGTGTATTTTGGTTCCTAAAAAATTGTAGAGTCTATAGCAATGCCAAGACAGCTATGGATGTCTTCATAATAAAGTTCAGCTGGCTAGTTAATCAGCCTGGCCTGGAGTTCATGACAGTAAATTCTTTTTTCCTCTACAACCAGCTCCAGATTGGAAATAAGTGTTTTTAATGTGGGTTTCAGATCTGAGGCCCTGCCATCTCTCACTTCATAGTGTGCTGGCAGTGTTTGCTGACTGAAGAGCCTGATCCCACCACATTAGGGGAAGAAAAATAGTCAGGCTGAACAGAAGTTTTGTGCTGGCCAGCAGTTAGTTCAGAACATGTGTGTAATTTAAAGCCAGAATTAGAGGTGCTTTGTCTCCCTGAATACCTCTGTGGGGATACATCAAGATCTTAATGATTTTTTGATTCTTGAAATAGAACAACCTAAACTTTGTACAGCAGAAAATGTCCTGGAACATTTGTTCCAAAATGTCTCGTAGGGTGGGCAGCATCGCTCAAATCAGGAGAGATTGCCAGCTTGCTGAGAGCCTTGTTTGCTTTGATGGTAGGTGCTTACAGTTCTGCATCAGAGGACAGGCTTCTGACCTGAATTCAGTCCTCTGGTACACTGTTCCCTTAAATCAGACTAGGTAGGGCATTAGAGCAAAAATAACATTTGCATGTTTGTAATATATTCTCTTCCTCCCTGATCCATCAGTAAAATGCCATAGCTGATAACAGTGGCTTTTCAGTTATGTAAATGCTCTTGAAAATCAATTTGCAAACAACATAAATCTCTGAAGTTGTTTTTACTTCAGTAATTCCTTCTCCTTTCTCAGGGAGGTGGTCCTGTTCCATGAAGAGAAGCTCTAGGAGGAGATTTATGTTTAAGCTAAACAGTAGTAAAATGCAGTTTATACAGTACAGTCAATATTCCTGAGCAGAATCTGTAGAGCCTCAGGCTTCCATGGAGAGCGAAAAGGGCAAAGAACCTTGACAGAGTAGAGCCAGCATGTGCTGGCTGTGTGTACTGCACTTGCACCAGAGAGAAATCTTGATGTAATTAGAAAGCAAATTGGAACTGTTAAATGCAGTATTTTATCCAAATTATCTGAGAAGCAGAATGGTATTTTGAAAGGGAAGATTTTTTTTTTTAATTACTGCAAGTGTTGGCTGAGTTTTTTGAGCGCTAGGCATCTAGGGCTGTTTTTTACTCTGACTAACAAACTGTTTTCCTTTTATAGCTATATCACCTTCAAACCAACAAATGCCTGGTTGCCCAGGGCCACCCAAGTCAGAAAGGAGGCCTGGTGGTGGTTCGGGAATGTGACTACAGTGATCAGAACCAGGTATGAGATTCCCAATTATATTGAATAGTGATTAATGTCTTTAAAATGACCAGTATATTTTCCTGCTGTCAAAGTTCCCTGCTGTGACATGTCATCAGCAGACAGGCTGCTTACAGAGGGTCATTCAAACCACAGGGCTGGCCAAGGACACTGTGGTACTCCTACTAATGCTGTGTTGGATATTATAATCTCCTGTCTTTATGGCATAAATCTCTGTATTTGGCTGAAGGCTGCCCTAAAGTGGCTCCTGATGGGTTCATAATCCACTGATTGGCACTTCAGAATTTGTAGCAGGTCTTTCAGTTGGTTCCTCATACTGGAATTTAAAGCAGCCCTTTTCTGCCCTGCTGGTGTTTGTGTACTGTACAACCAGTCCTCTGCTGCTGGAGTGGCTGCAGTTTGGGATAAATGAATTATTTGTTATTAAATAAAAGGAATCCAAGAGTTTCTTTGGCTACAGGTGAATTGCTGATCTGAGGATTAATTAAGGATAGATGTGAAAACCTAATGAGAATTTTTGTATTACTGCCTGAAGCCTTTGCTGTTTCACTTCTTTCGGGTGACAGGAATTCAGGACTTGAATAAAAAGTCTCCAGGATAGAGAGATCTTCAGCTAATGCCATAAAAGCTTACATAGTTAAGAACTACTCTGAGAACATTATTTGGGATTTGGGAGCCCATGGGACCCAATTCTAAAAGCTAGGTTTGATCTGAAGAGAGAAGTAATTTAAAGGCACAATAAATATAGCATGGGATGTAAAGCAGCACAACTTTAGTTAAGGTGGGTTATGCTGGACTAATTTGGTGCTCCAAAACATGGGCACCAGTTTTCAGGGAATGGAAACTTCAGCAGCGGGAGCAGAGTGATTTGTGATAGTCCCAGCAAAATGGTGTGTGCTCTGTCACCTCATGGGACTTTCTGCCTCCTACTTGTGGCCTCACCAGCTGAGTGTGACAGAGGAAGACAGAGGGGTGTTTGCAGTTCTCTGGAAAAGTGTGTCTGGCTCTTGACATGTGGCCTTCAGGTTCCAGTTGTCAGACAGGAGCAAGTGCAAGTACTTCCTAGTACTTCACCTCTGAAGCACTGAGAAATCATCATTGTGACCAAATTGTGAGTTCCTGTGTTAAAGGTGGCTTAGGTAAAGCTGGAATGGGAATGGAGGTTTTCCTATTTGATCTGTTCCATTAGCTGTAAGACAGTCAGCAAGTCTTGCAAATGTAAGTGTAACAGTAACTGATGGGCACCACCATCACCAAGTGATTGTACATTTGCAGTGCCAAAGCTGCAGTGCTGCTTTCTGAGTCATTCTGTCTTTGGGTGAGAGAGCCTGGCCGTGATGTCCATGCAGTTGTGCTTCCCTTCTTCTTGCTGCAATATTTCTCATAGTAAAATGCCGCGTGCCTGGAGAAGAAGTTGTTGGTTTTCCATATCAAAACTTTTTTCTGACTTTTTTTAATCCAAGAGAACAAACTTCACTTATCCCTTTGGTGCTGAGAAAGGCAAATCTGTGCTCTGGTTGTTGATCTTTGGCTTCTTTTCTCATGAATCTGGTTTACTAGTGGTAAATTTAGCAATTAATTCTCATAAAAAAAACTGGCTGTGCTATCTTCTTTCACAGTGATTTTGTTCTCCAACCAAGTATGTCAACCAACACTGTTTTTCTCCTATTAGACTTTTTTTGTTCTCCCAATAAATCCCAAGAGTGCATTCAGCCAACTTGCTGTCATAACCTCTTGAACAATCTTGCTATAGATATGTGAGAACAATGTAGAGAAAGATGACATGTATTTAGCAGCTTCTGCTTATAAAAATAGCAAGAAACACCCTGACTATTGGAAGCTTTTAACTGTTGTTTCACTCAACTTGTTGGCATTTTCAGCTGGTTTTGCTCTACAGTTATCTGTTTTATGCCTTTGTCCTTGGAAAAAAGCCTGTGTTTGTTTGGTGAATGCATGTGAGAGCTGACCAGCCTCTCTGAAATCATGAGACTGCCCTTAAAAGCAGTTCTGTTTTGCCTTTAGTTTATGCTTGCTTTGTTTTCTCCAGCCTTCATGGCTGCTAAAGAATTTCAAATTCTCATTTAATTTGGATGTAAAAGAAATAACAGGTGTTCTGTATGTTCTGTAGCTTCAATTTTATCAGCATTATGGGGAATCCTTTTCATTGTAGTTGACTTAGATGGTTGAAAATTAGTCAAGCCATCACACTGTCCTGTTTTCTCAGGCTTAACATGACTGACACTCAGTTCATATTTTTGCTATAGAAAGAAAATAATAAGGCAAGTGGTTCTCGTACCTAGAAATATATTAAAAATTATGTCTTTAAGTTATAATGAAAACTAGGATGCTCAATTACCTGTAATAGAAACAGTCTGGGATAATTCTGAGGACTGAACAGAAAATTAGGAATAAGTAAAAATAAGGAAAATTTTGTTAGAAACAGCACAAGTGGAAGAGGTGATGGGATCTTACAGAACAGAGGTTTGAAGTGACAGAAGAGGTGTCTGTGCTCTGGACCTTGAAAAAAAAGTACTCAAGCACAGGACTTCAGAAAAAGTCTGTTAACATTCCTGTAGCACTTAAATAAATATAATAATATGTCCTTTACAGGCCGTTCCAGGCTCAGGAACCACAAGGTTTTGCTCCCATGTGGAATTCTTCTGTAAGATCTCTCTCCTTAAATCTCTAGATCATGGTTATTAGCTTTTCTGACACAGCACATGTATGGAGTGAATGTGAAGATGTGCAAATTCAGGCTTGCTGCTTTTCCACAAACTATTGAAGGCACAATTCTTTGGTCTCTCTAATATTTGTCATGAAGCATCAGGGGCACACTGAACTGTGGAGCAGAGGACACATATCTGCTTTGGAATGACCCTTGGGAGGATTTTCAGAGTAGCAATGGTTACAGCCCACCAAACCTGGCTGTTGGTGGTGATTGTCACAGGCTCTTTGGTGCTGTGATACCATTGCTATCCATGGTAACAGGAGCTGAAGTATCTGCAGATGGATGCTATGGTGCAAATGGCTGGGCACATCTCCTCCTCAGGCCTGAGGCAGCTTTTTTGTGCTCTTAAGCTGAATTTTTATCTTTTACAAACTGTCTGACAGAATAATGTAGCCATAGCTAAGCAACAGATTATAACTGGTGGAAGTACTGGAATACTCCATTGGTCATGGCAGGGATTTTCTTTCAGACAAAGGGCTATTTCTACAGTAGTTACTGTCTTGTCTTTATTGAAAATTTTCTATGTATTTCACTATTATAAATGAAATTTGCAGATCAGATAAAAATGTATATCCACAAAGCTTTGCCAGTTGGCCAGCCATGCCTTTTGCTGCACTTCACTCATCTCTGAAAGCTGAAGGGTAGGCAGATGTTTCCTGGCTTATTTCATATAATTTTGAAATTCAGGAGAAGGCTGTGGTATTTGTCTGAGTCACATGGTTGAAGTAAAGTCCTGAAGATGCTGAAACTCTAGGAAGCCTCAGTCTTAAATCTGTGAATAGCTTAAATTACATTTTGAGGGGTCTGAATTAAGCATCCAGTTCTTCCCAAACTGCACCAATGTAAAAGAAGTTTAGGCTAACCGAGCTCATACTTTAGACATCCTCCCATTTATTTTGTCCACAAGATCTACTGTAGCACATGCTGTGCACCTGCCTGGAGGTGTCCATGCACCTTTCATGAATCTGTTGCCTATGTTGAGAGGCAGGGAGAGAAAGTTGCTAGAAAGAGGCCAGCCCTACAGCATTCATCAAATTAAGCATTTTATTTAACCACAAACATGATCAATTTCATTATGGAGAAGGGATTTTTCCATAACATCTGCCATTTAGGTTTTATTTGAAAACAGAAATGATTCATTATACTCTAATTCCATCTCATTGATTTTGTTTGATATCAGTGAAAATGGCCAGTGACTTTCCCTAGACCTTTGGGGCAGATCATTGCCATGTGTCTCTGGGGGGGACAGCAATTAAAGGGGCTGCTTTCCTGAGTGTGGGAATGGGATACAATCCCAGTTTAGAAAGCAAAGTCTTCAGTGATGCTCTCCTAACTCTGCTAGTTAGGAAGTGCATGCAGGTTGAAAATATCCTGTACCTCTGTTGCCTCTATTTTTAATATATTTTTTGTTTTGTTTTGTTTGGTTGGGTTTTTTTTATTAATTTTTTGGGGTTTTGTTTTTTTGTTTTTTTTTTTTTTTTTTGTTTGTTTGGGTTTTTTTTGGTTTTTTTTTTTTTTTTTAGAAAACACATAGGGGAGGATAAAACAAGAGAGCTCTCAGAAATAAGAAATGGGAAGGCACCTTTCTGCTTATAGACTTTAGATACTCTGCTGCCTGCCAGGATTTTCTTTCCTGTATGGGGCTGTTGCTCCTGATGGCCTTTAGTAACAAGAACTGAATATTATCCTTTCAGTCTTCAGCAGAAAATTAGTTAATAATTTTTGGAGTATGCTAAGGCTTGCAATTGTATAACAAATAAACCTCATGGGATGGCTTTGCTTTCCTGGTGCTTGAATCTGTTAGCAATCTGCAAATTCATAGTGATACTCTAATATGGATTTGCAACTAAATTTGGGCCTATTTTTCCTCTTTCCTTTGTTTTCTACACTAAACACAGAATTAGTTTGAAATTAATTTTGGCTGTCTTGTGTCTTTCTGCAGAAGTATCACACTGGATTTAACCACTGTCTTGTGTTCTTTGCCATTACTAAACTTTTGATTATGGATCTGTTCCCTGTGTCACTGCAGTCTTCTCTCTTCATTCTTACCAGTTCATTTCTTGTTTGGATTTGGCTCCATCATTATTTTTTCAATAGTAATTCTCTCTGGCAAGTCCTGCCATTTCTCCATTCTCTCCTCCCTCTTTAATCTTGCCATGCTTTCTTTTTCATGATTGGGTTTAAACAGAAAAGAATACTTTAGAAGGCACACAATGCCTGAGGTTGGGGCAAATTTTAATGTGATCCCTGCACTTCTACCAAGGAGGCCTTCCTTGTGTTATGGTAGTTACTGTGACAGTGAACTGTGTGCTTTCCAGTCATGCTGTCCAACATCCCAAATTTGTGTCTAAAATCCCAAATAGGCTGTGTCCTAAATCCCAGCACCCTCCAGAAGGCTGGTTTTAGTTTCATAGGCCAAAAGGAGAGACAGATCAAAATTTATGTGCCTGACTTTTCTGGCTGGAGTTTGATATTCCATACTCTTGACTGTGAAACTCATGCAGACTTAATGGGAAAAAAATGTAAAAATTTCACGGTGGGCATGGAAAGTGCAGTACTGAGCTGTGAGCAATGGGAACAGGGCTGGGACAGGAGCACACCACAAGAACTTTGTGTGTCTGTAGGTACTTCAGGGACAGGTATGAGTGGCTCAGCTCCTCTTGTTCACAGGCTCACAAGTCATGGGAAGAGTTGCCTGGCTCAACATCCCCAGAGGCTGGGAAGTGCTATCCAGCTGCCCTGTGAATGCCAGGGCTCCACTGTGCATTTGGAATAGATGTCATTGGCTGTTGAGCCAGATGGTCCCAGGACCTCCCCTGCACTGCAGGGCTACAGTTTACATTTTCTTTCATTTCTTTTCTCTAACCCTCTGTAACCCAGAGTATTTTGAAGTGCACACCCCCAAGTTCCTTAATTTCTTTGCTTTCTGGCTTGGGATTCAGAGTTTCCTATTGGTTATGAGAGCTCCAGGTCTTTGCAGACCTGAAGGAGCTAAACAAGGGAGGAAGAGCCAGCAGCTCCTGCAGTTGGACCAGGCTGCTATTCCTGCTTCCCTGAACATCCAGCTATGCTAGATGTGCCTTGCTGAGACCCAGCAGGGTGTGGGAATGAATGGCAACAACTGAAGGTGCCTTACACATTTCTGTGCCGAGAATAAAAGTACCTGCTCTGCTCAAGTAGCATGTGGGAGAGGACAGACTGACAGCTTGAGTGAGTCCTTGCTGCTTGTTGGAGCTGACTGTGGTTTTCAATGTGATCACAGAGAAACTCTTCTGGCATGTAAATTCAGGAACACAATTGCAGTTGAAGCTGTAAAAATGAACCAGTGCATTCCTGTTTCATGCAGGTGGGTGCTGGGAAGGGGCTGCATTCACTTCTCACCACTCACTGCAAAGCCCATCTCTTACAACCAGATGTTGAAGCATCTCCTCTCTAGGTGAACAAAAGATTCAAGGAAACTGCCCTGAAACATTACACTAAATGTCTTTTAATCTTCTCTTCCAGGTCTGGATTTACAATGAGGATCATGAGCTGATTTTAAATAATCTGCTCTGCTTGGATGTTTCGGAAACCCGCTCGTCCGATCCCCCTCGTCTCATGAAATGCCATGGCTCCGGTGGCTCACAGCAGTGGACATTTGGGGTAAGTGGACAGGCTGGCATATGGCACATTACTTGTAATCAGTGTCTCAACAGGGACAGTAGCACTAACAGGACATCAGGGTTTAGTTTAATTGTGGCTTAACCTCAGAAGTACCAAAGCAGTTGCACTGTACCAGGCCTAGCCCATGGTTCAAGCAGCCTGTACAGAAGTTGCACTGGCTTTGATGGCTGCATTTCAGTCTTAATAAGACTTCTACTGAGCTCTGGGACATGCAGGCCCTTTGCAGCATAGAAAGGTTTCTGCAGCTCCACTGAGCCTTTCTTCTGCCAGTCACAGCCACTCACAGCGCTTATGCCTCATCTGGGATATGCGAGAGAGAACAAAATCCACCTCAGAGCTTTGTTGTGTTGTTTGCACACCTGGGAGACAGGAGGAGTCCACGTGGTGATTCCTGCTTAGTTCTTGAAGAAGCACAGGGCAGAGCAGTTGCTCCTGCCTTGTAATTGATCTCATTAGTTTAATTGTTGAAGCCTGGAGTGGCCAATTACTAAGCCAGTGCTGCTCAACATGGAATTTGTCTCCTGGGTACAAGAGGAGCCTCACTCAGAATCTGCCCCTCACATGCCCTCAGCCTAGCAGAGAGTCTGTAACATCAACATGGTTGAACGAAGGGAGGGAGAGCCCTGCCAGCACTCCCAATGGTGCTTCCAGCACGGCTCTGCACAGCCTGTCTTGGGTTCATACCTGCTCATGCTGCTGCCTGGCATCTTGATTGGCAGACCCACAAGTCCTGGTGCAGCCCAGGATGGTGTGAAGATAGAGGCAGATACTGTGTGAGCCCAGGGCTGTGTGTGTCTGACACTTCCACCAGCACTGCCACCACTACCAATGAACTGAACAGTTCTGCTGAGCAGAGGTTATTGAAGGTTCTGCAGCTTGTGTCAGCAGGTGGGGATTTTAGAGTGAAGGAATGGCTACTGATACTGGGTGCATGTGGCTGTGTATGCTGCCTCTGGCAGGGGTGGAGAATCTGCATGTGTGATATGTGGGCTTTGAGCTGGATATGGCCACTGTGGGTGTGGGAGCTGGATCTGTAACAGGGTCACAATGGTGCTCATCAGTGATCCATAAAAAAATACTAGGACTGATTAGGAGAATACTAGGATTGAAGCAGGAAAATGTCAGCACACCATGGCAGTTTGTTTGTACTGCATGTGCTGGTCCCCTCCTCTCAGAAAGGCTAAATTAGGACTGAAGAAGGTTCAGAGAGGCATGGAGAGACAAATGGAAGGTGTGGGGTACCTTTCCCATAAGGAATATGAGAGCTGGCTGGGACCCTTTAGATACCGAGTCTTTTGGAAGAAGGGGAAATCCAGTGAGTGAGTCATTGATACAGGGAAATACTAACTGCACTGTCAGTTGTGGTACAAGACTTGGATTGGGGGGATGTTTTCAAAGGAGTGTTGTGTTTTCTTACCATGTCCTCCTGCTTCACGGGACATCTGGTTGTGGCCATAAGCAGTGACAGAGCCTGGCATGGCTGTTCTCGTGTAGGAGATGCCTGCCCATGGGGCTGTGCAGAGAGCCCTTTGCAGACAGCTGCAACAGGCTGTTAGTAGAGGAGATGGCACAGTCCTCTAAAGGTAATAAAAGATCTGTTTTCTTTGTCACTCTTGGCTGGGGTTTGGCCTTGCCCTGGCTGTGGGCACCCATCATGCATGAGGCTGTCATGACGTGTGGCAGCTCCCCGCCTTGTGGGTGCTGAGGGCATTGGCACTGCCAAGGCATGGTTAGATGCAGAACAGGGACCTCTGTTCAGGCTGGCGAAGAGAGGCCTCCAGGGAAACCTTAATGCATCCTTGCAGTGCCTAAAGGGGCTACAGGAGACCTGGAGAGGGACTTTTTGCAAGAGCATGGAGCAATGAGACAAGGGGGGGAATGGCTTTAAACTGACAGAGGGCAAGATCAGGTTAGATATTAGGAAGAAATTCTTTGCTGTGAGGGTGCTGTGATGCTGGAACAGGTTGCTCAGAGAAGCTGTGGATCCCCCATCCCTAGAAATGTTCATAGTGAAGTTGTATGGAGCTTGGAGCAACCTGGTCTGGTGGAAGGTGTCCCTGCCCATGGCAGAAGAGTTTGACCAATGATCTTTAAGGTCCCTCCCAGCCCAAACCATTCTAGGATTCTATGACCTGTCTGTGCCCACTATAGCCTTGTGGGCTCTCTCTTTGCTGAGTGCTGGGGAACAGGTTTGATCATCCCTCCACCTCATTAAAAAACTGTGATACAAACAAAATCCCAACTGGGGGCCTGTGAGGACGTGAGAGCCTTTGTTTCAAAGTCTGGATGTGGTTATGGGGTGTGCTGTACTCCACTGCTGCTGTGGGTCTGGTGAGTCAGAGAGGCTGCTGAAAGGCTCATCTGTCAGGAAGGAGCATCCCCTCCCCTTGGGCATCACTTTCAGCTCCAGTTTGACAATGGAGAACAGAAGTTTTGGTAAATAACTCCCATCTGTCTTTTTGTCTGCTCTAGAAAAACAACCGCCTGTACCAGGTCTCCGTGGGGCAGTGCCTGAAGGTGGTGGATCCCCTGAGCCACAAGGGCTATGTGACCGTGGCCATCTGTGACGGGTCCCTTCCTCAGCAGTGGCACTTCGAGAGCTGAGACAGCAAGCAGGTGGCTGAGGAGAGTTCACCTGAGCCCTGGTTCCCCAGCCACGATCTGAAGTCATTCTGGAGGGTTTTGTGCAGAGCCCTTGGCTGCTACCCCTGGCACAAGCATCGAAGGACCTGCTGGAAGTGCCCTGCCCTGAGGAGCTGAGTGTGGGAAGGTCCAGGTGGTCACTGGTCCCTGGTCACACACCGAGAGAAGCAGTCCCACTGCACGAAGAAGTGAAATTTATCATCGGTTCCTCGGATGATGCTGGATTATTGGACTTGGTTTAAGTAAGAGAAATCATTAGAGCAATGTAATTTAAATGGTGAGATTTCAGCTTTGTGGATCTTCTAAATGACAATGACAGAAAGGAATCTTTGACTATTTCATGTGCAGTATCTCAGTAATTTACCCTTTCTAGTATGGGTTTACTGGCCAAAATGATTTTACTTTTTCTGGAAAATATTTTTATTCCCTTTCATCTTCTGATAATTGTAATTTGTAATATTTAAATTTAGTTCTTTTAATTTTAGGACATTTCATGTAGTTTAAGTTCTTTGCTGTCATTCGTCACCTCATATTTAAAACAAAGTAACTATTGCAAAGTCTATTTTGATGACCCATGACAGTAGCTGCATTTAAAATAAAGTATCATTTTTTTTATTAATTTGTATGGCCTTACTCTTTGTAGCTGTTGGACCAGAAAGCACCAACTTAGACACTGATGCAAATTAATGGTCAGACAATTTGGGTCTCCCCTTGTTTTCACTCCTTTTCTCCCTTCCTCACATCTTGGAAGGCTTGACAGACAATTCCTGGGTTTTTTCCTCCACTTCTCTGTTTTCATTTATTTTACTATTTCTTTGGCTTCCTGCCTCAGCTTCTTCAGTGTATGGAAGCTCCTGCAGAAGAGAAAAGCTGCTCTTACCCAGTGTATTTTTTTTGCACCATTATTGGCCTTGTTTCCCACTCCACAGTGACCACATTCCCTGGGAACATGCAGTTCAGATCTCGGAAGTTCCAGGACAGCCTTTCCCTTCCACTCGGGCAGCAGAAACATTCTCCAACTGCACAAATACTCCAACATCCACTCACTGGCCTTCTGGCAGTGTGAAGCAAATAGTGGTAATGCTGGAGTAATTAGAGCCCCACATCTTTCTGCAGAGAGGAGATTCGCTTGTGCCAGACTCTTATTTGGTCCTTCAGCCGCCTGCCAGGGCCAGCGCCTGGGAGGAGAAAAGCAGGAGGATTCAAAGGAGCAGGTAAGAGTGGCCTGGCCACAGGGCAGCTGCTTTGCCTCATCCTCTAGTCTGGAGGGAGTGAGCCCCTGGCAGGGAGAACCAGATACCAGGGTTTGAAAAGCAGAACCAATTGGCTGAAGTGGAAGTTCTTCCAGATAAAGCGTTACAACAAGAGTAATTAAGTTAGACACCAGCCAAGTTCCTTTCTACCAAGAAAAGCCTGTAATACCAACCCCAGCCCC
This sequence comes from Cinclus cinclus, assembly GCF_963662255.1. Taxonomy (NCBI): domain Eukaryota; kingdom Metazoa; phylum Chordata; class Aves; order Passeriformes; family Cinclidae; genus Cinclus; species Cinclus cinclus. The sequence continues at coordinate 6,151,062 of NC_085046.1, forward strand.
CTTTGTCAGCTGTGCCTTTGCTGTGCCTTGCTCAGGAGCACCTGGGGTCTTGCCATCAGTTCCCAGGTGCCTCCTGCAGTCAAGCAGGGCTTGCAGGGTAGGGCTTGGAACATGGTGTCAGCTCTGGTGAACCCTCCCACTGGCAGCCTGGGTGCTTGCTGTGTGTGAAATTCCAGTCTTTGCTGGGGTGAAAAGAGGGGCTGCAGTTTCACTTTTGCCTGGCTGGTTCACCCTGAGTGCAGCAGGCGCTGGCACAGCTGCTGCCAGCTGTGTGTGGGGCTTTTCTGTGGCATTGGTGGTGGCAGCCACATTATGCAGAAGCCTTGCTTGGCCTTTTCTTCTGTTGCCTTTGTCTTCTTTTTTTAAAAACAGTTAAAAAAAATCAGAAAATGCAAATGAACGCTCAAACAGGGAGAGCAGCTTGCTTTATTTAGTCTGTTGCCACAGAGAGTTTTTGACCTTTTGCTCCTAGGGGGGAAGAGTCGCAGGCTGCTGTCACCAGGAGCGGTGCTGGTTTCCAGGAACAGATGGAGGTGGTGGAGTTTTGGACGGTATCAGTTGTTCCTGTAGGGAATTCCGGCCACAGGCAGATCTGGAGCAGCCCCACAGCCAGGCTAGCACCTGAGTGAGGGTGAGAGATCTCTGGGAAAACCCAGCCCTGGGCCAGAAGCCTGTTCCCAGCTGGGCTGCCTGGGATAAGCAGGAATTTAGAGTGGTGCCCTGGATTTGAATGACCACTCCCAGCTGACCTAGGAGGCTTTGGGGGAATAGGAACAGAAAGAAAAGTCTCAGCGCAGGGTAGGCACCGTCACAGCCCCCAGCTTGCTGCTGCTGTCCTCCTGAGAATTTATTATTTGTGAAGAAGGAAACAAAACTGTGTGGGGCTGATTTTTAAGCCCCCGTTATCAAGTACCTCCTCCTTGCTGGCTTCTGGTGGTGGCTGTGGCTGCCAGAGGAGCAGACAGATCCTCCAGCAGCCAAGTGTGACACGTAAATAACACCAGGGAACAACAGCTCTGGCCTGGCTGCTTCCCACTGCTCTGTGCTGAGTCTTGGAGCCTGTCTTTAGTCTGGACCCGTGCTGAGAACTTGCTGAGAATGTCTCTGGTGTCCAGCACTGTCACAGCAGCAACATGGAGGCTTGACCCCAGTCAGTCCTTTGCTCACTCCCCCTCCTGCAGGATGGAGGGGACTGGGGAAGGGCGTTAAGGGTTCAAACTCGGGGGTTGAGATGAGGATGCAGCACCCACTGGGAAGTTTAGGATGCACGGGAGAAGGCAAAATACTCCTCAGTGGTGGAAGCAGACACAGATTGTGGAAGCAGCAGAAACCAGACACCTCAAATGACAACAGAAAGATGCACTTCATAGATGTAAAATATTTTTATTCGTAAATGCTGATCTTCTAAATCTGTTTCCACAAATTCCAAAACCCATAACACTCTGTATACTTCAAAAAATTCTTTTTTTTGTGTTGTTTTTGTATTTTTTTTTGCCAACATTAGATACTATTATACAGAACAGAAAAAAAACTGTAGGACAAATACTGGTAGGATGTTGGAATATTGTACAAGAGAAGAAAAATATTCAAGAAACAATTTAATACAGCTATTTATCAAGAGAAAAATATATACAATTGATTTATTCTGTAAGATAAAAATACATCATGCCATATACATTACAAGTTCAGAACTGTATTACTGAATATACCAACAGTTTACAGTCCACTTTAATTGTGCACACAAAAAAAAAAAAACTTCATTTTTTTTATATTTAGCCTGTGAAGTGTCAGTACCAGAATTTTAAGTACAAAATAAAAAGCTAACCTGGTTCAAAATGCTGATTAAATTTCTACAAGCAAACACAAAACAGTGTTTATTTTTTTAAAGAAATGTAAACAAAAACAATCCATACAAACACATCTTTAAATTACATTTTCCAAAATCCTATTGCCAGAGTCCTGCAGCTGCAAGCACATTACACCTAATTTTTTTCCTTGTTTTCCTTTTAAGAAGGCTATCGCATCAGACTGAAGCTCCAACTCATTCTATGCTGTTTACATGATTTAATGTAGGCTGAACAGTCACCTAATCCTTGACTACTTTTGCTGAAGAATAAAATCCACGTCCAGCCTCTGATTTGGGTGGTTTTAGCAGTTATTCACAGTTATCACAAATTGTAAGCACAAAAAAACCTGACTTAAGAAATAGGGATGCAACAATATAATACAAATAAAATTAATCTAAATTACCCAAACATCTACAAAAGTCAGAGTTGTAATATACACGCCTTTACCAGGCTTAAGGTTTACTTAAAAAAATTCTCATTAAGACCACAGTTGAGACTGCTTTAAACATACAAAACCCCTCTCGTTAAATTGAGATTTTGGTTATTCTGAACTGGGAATCGCATGTCCGTGAGTACATGAGATCATATTGTAACATCCCTATCAAGGTTTGAGAATAAGCACCCGAACTGCTGCGGAGTCTGGTAGCATTTGGTCAATAACTATTTTTATACTGTATTTTTTTTTCTCAAAATATTTACACTTTTATACAAAGTAACAGAGTTTGTTAGTTCTGCAGGTAACAGCAGCAGCTTGGCTTTCTTCTAACTTTCTTTTTAAAAATAGCTTCATTCACTTATTCAATAATAAATACAAAAAGGTTCTCTTATTTTACAGAAATCAAAAACTACAATAAACTGACTCATGGAATCAAGTATTTAAAAGTATTTTAGTGCAAGTTATTTTTTTCCCTTAGCTCTATCCCTAAGGAAGTCATTTCAGTACATTCCTTGTTCAGTGGTGTCTACTTTTATTTAAAATTTTTTTCTTTAATTAGAGGGCCTGCCCCTTTATCAAATAAGGCTGTGGCCAGCACTTTGGACTTCTCCCTTTCGCTGGTGATTTCAGTCTTACATTCATAGTGGCCACCTGCCCTCCTGCAGGTCAGCCAGCGGTTCTTTGCCCAAGTTAAACAGTTTCTCCTTAGTGAGCTCAAAAACAAAAGTGCTGGACCATTCTGTTAACTCAGTTTCACCTCCACGTGTCTGGAAAGTCGGCTTCAGATTTTGCCGGCTTGCTTCTGGTGCTTGTTGGTTGGTGGGTTATCTTTCCTCTTTTTTTTTTTTCTTTTTTGTTTTTTTTCTTTTTAAATACTTGTGTAGAAATACGTATTTCCAGAAGTGATTTTTTTTTTCCCCCCTTCAAAAAGGCAACGATTTTCCGTTGACAAAATCAAAATGTGAATAATTTCTTCCTAGGGACAAGCAACCCTCAAAGACAGCAAGGAATGCATTCTAGTTCATCCACTTTCGGCAGTTTACAGCTCCACAGTGACATGGAATCTTGTGCTGGTCATCTTCAAAATCAAACTTATAGTCATAGCAAAGCTGGAAAGAGAGCACAAAAGTGGTTATGGAAGAGCTGGGATTTGCCACAGTTTTCTCTGTAGCTACAGGTTAAACAACAAAGCACAGCAGAGGTGGCACTGTGAGGGACAGGAAAGGGGAAGGGAAAGGTCACCTCCCCCCAGCACAAACAAACTGTGCCACTGGCCAGGAATCACAGAACGGATGCATGTGGCAAGAGGGACGTAAAGCCAGAACCTGCCCTACCTCCTCCCCCTTCTGGATTCTTCTGCTGGAGCTGATGATAATTTTGTGTCCTCTCTCAAAAGTGACCACCTCAGCCACGCAGTTGGGTGCACACGAATGGTTGATGTACCTACGGAAGAAGAGTGGGACGGATGAAACCTCTTAGGAAAACCCATCCCTTGAGGCAAATCCGAACCAAACCTCAGGATGGCCTTAGCTCCACGGGCTCACCGCCTTTCCACATACAATTACATTACTCTGTACTTGTTTCTTTACCTAGAAAATGCCAAAGAAAATCAAGTGTCAAAAAAAATCAAGGATCAAAAATTCCTTTCTTCCCAGCTGCCATGAAACGTAACTGAAAGATGAGCAAAGCTGATGGAAGAGACAGTGGGACAGTCTGATGACTCAATGTACCAGCTCAGAGAATAAGCCCCACAAACTCAGAGCCTCCAACAGCCCCAGGCAAACAGGGGGATGCCCCAGGAGGTCAGAGATCCCCTCGGGGCCACCCACCTTGCAGGGCCTCCTGTTAGGGTGGCGTCGATGACGTGGTCATTGTCAATGCGGAACATGTACACGCCACGGTTCTGAAAGACACAAGTGGCACAAGGGCTCTGGTAAGGTTTTACTGCATTGCCAGTGATGAGCCAACAACTTGAGCCAGCTCCAAGTGCCCTCCTGCACTTCAGATTGCACTGGCTCACGAGGGAAAGCACTGTCAGGTACTGCTTGTGTCCCCATGGGTTTTGTGACGGATGATGGGTCATAAACACAAACCTCTGGACAATTCAGTTTTCCCTAAGAGCTTCCTACTGCCTTTCATCCAGGATATTTGACTGATTCCCAGAGAGGCACTAACTGTTACAATGCCATCATATTACACAAAGGAAGTGGCTTTAAATTTAAGATGTTCTCATTAAAGACTGAGGTCCTGACATGTCTGCCAGAGCCGTGTGCTCTGGAACCAAGAATGTGTCCTCCCTACCTGGCCAAGGTGCTGTGAGATCTATTAAACACTGAAATACTCTACTAACAACCACTGTAGATTCCTCTGGTTTTATTTTAAGCCTATTTGTATTTATAGCACAGCAGAAAACAAATCAGGGGACTTTAATTCATCAGGCAGAAGAACATTTTTTTTTTTCTATGAATGTCTGAATGGGGAAGGGGAAAGAGAGAATGAACAAACACCCTTACCTGAGACTCATAGAGCTTCTCCTTCCTGTTTGCTACCTCATTCCGGATAATTGTCCCGATATACTCAATGACCATTGTGTGCTTTTCAATGTCTCGAGCAGCATATAATCCCAGGCCCTACAGAAAGTGCACTGAGAGTTAATAACTTTACACTCACCCTGTGTTCCTCACCATGCCCCAAACCAGCAGTGGAAAGGGGAGATAGAGAAACAGCACTGATACATAATTGATGCAGTAACAGCCCAATGCAGAACGCAGCCTCACACAGATCCCAGGAAACTTGGCCGCTGTCTTGGTGAGAAAGCTGCTCTTACCCCTCTGACACTGACTGTGTAAAGCTTATAAATTCACTGAGAAATAAATGTGGGTCCTGCTAGACCAGGGACACCTGAGAGGAACCTAGGCACGGTGAAGTCCAGCCTGCAATAAACAACCACGCCCACACACGGCCAGATTAGTGACAAAGCTTTTCCAAAACAAGACTGTGGCAAACCAGCAGCATCACATAAAGCAATGGATTTTATACTCTTATGAAGGCAAACAAGTACTGAGTTCTTCCTGCTGGTCTTGCACCACCACTCATCAGCTCAGCCTGAGCACCTCACGCTTCCACTGTGTATTTAAATTACTAAGTTTTACTACGGTTTTGAGGAATAGGCTAAAAAACCAAAACAGCAAACCACCTCAAAACTTAAAAAAACTCCTTTTTCTAGATGACCATAACAAATGAATTTTTAAGATATTTAGAGTAATTAGAAAGAAATCTGTGCAATTGATGTGCCATGTAAAAATTGCCAGTTTTGGAAAGAGACTGGAATGAGTTTTACAACAGGTTTAGTTACGACATCTACAAAATTCAGCTGTAAAACAGGTATTAATAGAAGCATATGTAATTTTTTCAATATCCATTTCCTGAAGCTGGAGCTGACCTGAATGCGAGAGCGAGCCAGGTACACGTTGGATTTCCACTCGGTTTTCATCTTGCGGTACTGAGAGGACTTGGAATGGACGAACTGTTTGCTGTAAGGCGCGTTCAGCTCCCCCGTGACTGTGCTCTGAAAGGACTTCGATGTGCTGGTGCTATTCAAGGTGTGAGGCCTGTAGGAATTGGGCATGTAACAGGAAAGAATACAAGAAAAACTGAAGATTTCTCTGAAAACAACCAGGAAACCCAATAAAAATCCTCTCAGACACACAGACACTTAAAGCCAGCTAGCGGAGACACAAAGCAGTTCCTCTGACTGGGGCATGCACATTCACAGCCAACAACGACAGGGTTTGTAAGCAGCAGACGAAAGCACAAATAACCCTAAAGCAGCCTATAAACCCTGGGCTGTACTATGTGAAATTAAAACAAAATACCTTAACACAAACCTCTTGACATGGGTACTCATTTTAGGCTCGGCACGGGCACAGCCCGTGGGGTTGATGGCAAGAGGAAGTTCCATTAAGGGGTTTCGGCCATAGCGGAAAGTGTAGTTCTCACAGGCCTCAACCCCTGGCAGCTGCAAAATAAAAGAGAGAAGGAAAAAAAATACAAGTAACTACGTGTTTAATTATGTAACAAAATGTTTACTTTTCCACACTTCTTTCTGTTCCTCTTCTCATGTGCCTATCCAGCAAGTGGGATGATCCAGCAAGAAATGGGGGGGGTGAACTCACCGATTCTGCAATCCTGGCCACTGCAGAGACTGTCAAACCAAAGAGGTCTTCACCCTTCAGATAGCTGGGGAACAGCTGGAGCATTTCAGATTCTTTTCTAACAGAAGCAACGGGCTCCAGGATTTTATCCCACACACCTACACAACCATTGGGAGAGAATTACAGTGATCAAAAAAACATAAAACCATTGCACTTGGTTTTAAAACAAATGCCTGAGGATACGGGAACCAGAATCCAGCACTGAGAAAGCTTTTTTCTTTGACTGCCTGTACAAACGGGCCAGGATCTAAAAAGTGAAGTGGAGAATGATTTGTTGAATTGCTAATTTTTGGGATTTAACAAATCCCAAACAAACACACCATTGATTCTGCACCCTCAGTTCTTAGAAATTCAGCTTTCAGTGCTCTCAGCATGAAAACTTTCAGTCCTCTGACAAGAACATGGACAGCTTTCTCTTGAGAAATCCTGCAAAAGCACGATTCGCTGAAAATACACAATATATTCTATTTCCACTGTCTGTCTGTAGTCAGTTCTCACTCTGTGAGGATATCAGCACCCATAGCACCAAGGCCTTGAGACCCAGAGGGCTGCAGATCTCCAGCACATCCACCAGCCAATTTCTAAGACCTGCCCATATGTTTATGGGCACTGCGACATTCTTCACCCCGACAAAGACATTACCCACCCTGAGAACAACGTGATCACTCAGCTGTTTTTAGAGCTCCCTAACTTGAGCCCAAGTGATTTGAAGATAAGGGAGCAGTGGTTCTGTGTTTAAACAAAGTCAGTTTTCATGAAATAAAACCTGTGCTGACTTTCCTACTGCTTTAGTTCATTTTCACTTGGGTCTCCTCTGCGGACTTGGAACAATTCTTCTAATCTGTAGCTTATACAGTTTCTTCAGAGGTGTTCACAGTCTTCACAGCATGGTATTAAAAACGGGCCCTGGAAGCTCACTATAAACATTGTGTTAACACAGTGCCTGCAGTAGTTGCTTCGAACAAGTACTGTACCACAGTAATCAGCACTACCACAATGAACACCGAAGCTAAAAACTGATGATCTTAGTTCACAGAATTTACCTTTAGGTGTTGTGTCAGTCAGAACCAGATCCTCGTGGCCCTGTTCCACCACCTTGATGACGAAGAGCGGGAGCCCATCCTTCTCCTCGATGGAGCAGAGGTAGCGGCAGCGCCTGTTGGCGTACCTCATGCTCCAGTACAGCCGGCTGGCCTCGTAGCCCACGGGGAAGAGGGCTTTGGAGGAGTGGAAGGCCTGCATCTGCTGTGGCAGCAGCTGACCCACGGCGTGGAAGATGAGGCTCCCCACACGGAAGGTGTGGTCGCGCTCGCCGCGCTGGACGATGCTGGCGATCTGCCGCACCTCGTCGCGCTGCACGTACACCCTCCGGAACACCGCGAAGTAACTCAGCTCCTGCTCGTGAGTTCCCTTTGGTTTGTGCATGGGGCAAAGCATGGTCTTGTCTTTAAAAAACATGCATTGTGCTTTAATGGCACAGGTAAAGTGATAAATATTGGTGCACCTTAACCTGTGGCAACCGCTGGTGGCACCCATTTTGTGACAGAACATGCATTTCATCTGCAGGCCTCTCCGCAGTGCTAGTTCCACGTTTATTAAGGCACCAGCTTGTGTCTCGTAGACTTCTGTAGACCAAAGAGCACAGTTCAAATGGACCCAAAGGTCTAAATCCAGGTTGAGAAGCCTTGCTGGTCCATCAGTTAATCCATCACCTTCCTCATGACAGAAGCAACATTTCCTGTAGTCTTTAGGCACAGGGTCAGGTTTAATGGTTGTGCCCAGTTTTTTAAGAAATTCATCTATTTCTTCTTCACATGGAGGTTTGAATGATCCTTTAGGAATCACTATCTGAATGCTCCACTTTTTCCATTTCATCCCTTTCCATTTCTTACTGGGAGGCCGGCAGTCCTCCAGACTGCTGTGTATTGCTTTTAACCTGGGTTTGAGTTTCACTGTTACCTTCAGTTCATCCGGTTTTGCCTCTACCTTGGCTGCCTCAAATGCAGGGGGGAACATGATGGGGGGTGATGAGGGTGGAGAAACCTTTTCCTGCAGCTGAGGCAGACAGTGGACATCCAAAGTGGAGATGTTGTTGCTGTACTGATGGAATGCTTTGGGCGGCCTCTCCTTCATCGGCGACTGTGGCAGGGTTGGGACCGATTCCTGATAAATAACAGAAAACTCTCTAAGAAAAAGATCCCAAACTTGTTCATCATTAAATACAGCCTGAAAACATGGGCAGCTCAGTAAAGGAGAGGCTTCTCCAAATGCCTAAAATCAAGATGCAGCAACTGAGAAAGATGGAAATTATCCTGACCCGTGTTACCACAGTTTGGGCCAGGATTTGGAGCAGGAAATTCTCCCAGCCTACCTAGAACATGGTACCCTTTTAATACATGAGAGAAAGCACAAATAATCCTTTGTCCAGGTTCTGAATGCAGAACTCCTCAATCGTCCTCAGTGAGCTGAATGCCAGCTTTCATTCTTAGGGATTCTTAAGAAGTTTTGTTACAACACAAATAACCTTAAAATATGGGGCATAGAACTAATTTAAAGCCTAAGAATCTGGGTTTTGGTGGAAGTGGAAAATTTAGAACTAATGGCATGTATTTTTTTCCTGGAGACAAGTGAGGTGGAATTCCTGCAGTTCTGGATTAGATACAACTTGAGGACTTAAACTATTCAGTCACAGTAAAGAAGAATTATATCTGCAGAGATCTGTGAAAAAAACAAAAAAACAAACAACAAATAACAAAAGAAACAAACAAAAAAGCCAAACCTAACCAAAACAAGGAAACAAACCCTAAGACAGAAAACAAAAATAACAAAGGAATTTTAGATTATTAAGTGCTTAACGTGGTGTGTGTGATTAATCTTGAAAGAGTAAATTAAAGGATCAAGAAGCTGAACATGACATTTAATTAACTTAATTAGGTGCATGCTGATGCACTTGTAGAGGAATGTTACCCTGTTTATACACAACTGAAAATGAGCTACATGGGATATTAAAAGGATATGGTTGTACACAGAGTTATCTTCTCCAGATTTGCATTTTTAAAATTCAATTCCCCCTGAGAAAGTAAGTAGGATGCACTTGAAGAAAGGCTTCCAACTATACAGACTATGAGAACACATTAATTAGGTAAAGCCTGAAGGACACAGCCTGTTCTGTCCAATGGTTTAGGGGGAAAAAGGTACATTTGATCTAGAAACAGCAGAAGACAAGTCAGTTAAGTACTCAAAAACATTTAACCAACAGAAACTCGGCAGTCTTCAGTGACGACTATTTCACTTTTAATGATTAAATAATTGAACAAATTGAAGTTCACCTTCCTCTGACACTGAATGACTCCTGACACAGCAAGAAATGATGCCCTGCTCCTCTAAGGTGTCAGACATCCCTCACAGTGTCTGCAGGTAGAGAACTACAGCAGAGTACTTGGGACCACCTGAGAAAATTCCACCTTCAGTTGAATGAGCTTCTTTAGATGTACTTCTCCAGTAATAAGAACCTCCTTTTCCTTGTCACTGTCAGCTCACAGTCTCCTTACTGGTGTTTTGATAATCAGTACTTTCTTTACAATGGCAGCTTCACCCAAATAAAGTCAGGGAACAGGATTCTATTCTCCCAGTTACACTGAACAAAGGAAATTCTTTTTACAAACTGCTGCTCAATTATTATATGCACAGCTGTAATTTTATTTTTAACTGTATAAGCCAAATCCAAATGCAGGATATACTCCTTAAAAACTGTCTGTGGCTATTTACAATGCCCAGAAAAGCTGAATGACTGATTTTTTGAGACTGTATCTTTAAAGCCTGGGAGGGCTGTCAAAGGTGGTGGCTTTTCTCCCATGCATCTGTCAGACACAAAGTTCTGCAAATAGAATTTTTACTTCATGCTGCTGGTTCACAATCTCAATGTCTGAATACAGAGCAATTAATTTATAAACCTCTCAAATTAAGTACAAGCTTTCCCCTCAGCCCCTTTCTGTTCTCCAAAAAATTGCTGCAATAATTTCAGCTCACTCAGGTCTGCCAGTGTTTGATACTTACTTTGTTCTCTGAGGTTTTTGCTTGCACAGCTGCTGAATAAAGAACAAAGCAGTTGTTGCTACAGAATACAATGTCCTTCATTTTATCTGAGCCTTCTTGGGAATCCTGGGAATCAAACACAGAAGAGTGTCAGAAGTGCATTTTAATACCATTCTTCACATAGTAGGTGTAAGGAAACAAGTGTTCCAATCTGGCTGGAAACTCTTTTATTTGTAGAACATTTGTGAAATAATGAGGGATGCTGTGATATAAATACTTGATTATTTGACAGATCTAACGTTACCACCACCTACACCCTTGTTCTTCAGCATTTCCTGCCCTTCACAGAAGTTTAACAATCAAAATAAAGCATTCTACACCATGCACCCATCTGCTTCATAGGCACTCTTGCAAAGCAAAGTCCATTTTCTTTTATCTTTTGATGGCAAAAGAAATGTCTCATTTCAGCCTAACCAATGCCAGATCACACTGTTTTATCTACTGATCCATCTACAAAACCTTACTGGGAATTCAGTGCATTCCTGTCTGTATGAACCTTTCATTCACGTTCTGGCTATGTCTTTGTGGTGTTATCACCTCCTGGTCACTGAAGAGCAATGGCATTTTTGAAGGAATGACAGCTCCCAGTGAAAGGACAAGAGATTGCAACTGAAATCTGATTCCTGCCCAAGAAGAGTGCAAGTATTCCTGCTCTTACAGTAATTCCTCACACAGCAACGGGGCTGCCTCACAAATGAGCTTTTTTTGAATTAAGGTCCCTGAAGAGGTCAGGGAAGGAGGTTGGTAGCAGAGCTTTGAGAACTCCCATAGATGGGACCCGTTTTATGAAATGGATTGGAATTCATTTTGTATCAGTAACAGAATTTTTAGCTGTACTACAAACGTGCTTGAATATCCTGCCCTGAATTAGGATACACAAGGAAGGGGGACTACACAGGAAGCTGAAGTGCTCTTGGCTGGCAGGACAAGCAGGATTTTATGCCATCCCTTGCTTTAAGGAGCCAGCTGCATGCAGGGCCCTGCCCTGGGCACCTCAGAACTGACCTGTTTGAGGAAGGGCAGGTCTTTGAAGGATTTCCTCACACCACTGCCCAGAACCACGACCTTGCAGTGAGAGCACCAGCGAGGCCTCAGTGCTGAGCCTTCTGCCATGCTCTGGCTGTGATCCTTGTAGCCAGCCAGACCTAGGGAACAGGTTATCTATCAGAGGCTGTATCAGACCAAACCAAATTCATCAGAGATCACAATATTCTTCACAGGTCTAGAGGACTAGCACCCTCTTGGACAGGGCATGGAAGAAAGGCTTTAAACCTTGACCTGACAGATAAATTGTAAAAAATCAGACTTAAACAACTGTGCAAACCAGGCAAAAACACAATCTTGTGTAAATAATGACAAAATAAACTAACACAGGAATACAGGCTGAAACAACCATGTCAGGCTTTCCAGCATGGGAACAATCTTTCTGAATGATCCATTTAAAACCAGACTGGACAAAAAACCCCCTAATAATGTTAGGAATTATGGGAGAAATGTCTCACTGACAGTGATGTAAACAGACAGTGGAAATCAGATGGATGAGAACTATTTTTGGTTAAATCCAGGCACATCCACATGGCCACATAAGAAAAGTTTAGGCTGGAACAAGTATCAAGTATTGAATTCTAGAGCATGGATTTATGAGGCTGAAATGCATCAGTAGTGATCAGTTAAGCCCTGGTACTGAACACTTGGAAGTTAAAGCCCACTCACCATTGCTGTTGGCAGGGAATGGCACACTGGGCTGCTTCAGTCCATAGGGCCCCACGATCCTGGCAGGTGCCATGGATCCTGCCTGGGGACCCTGCAGGAGCAAGTGCTGCCTGAACTCCATAGATGGGTTCCCTCTGTGAGTGTTGGAGGCTGCCACGGAGGATGGGACATCTGGAGCATTACTGACCTCGTAACTGTTGGGAATTCTGACATGCAGCAGGTTGGAGAATGCTGCTACAACGCTACTGATGTTCTAAAAACAGTAATAAAAACAAACCTTTGTTTACACCTGACAAGCAGTTCAGACACCAGAGATACAAACTATTAGAAGACTGCAACAGCAGCCTTATTGCATTGTAACCCCCTCAGAGTGACTATATATAAACCAAATTAACTGCTGTTGTACTCTATGTCTGTAATACAGGCTTATTCCTTTTACCTCAGCAGCTGTGGGATGCAAAGTAATTGCTACAGAGATAAGGCCAGATTTAGGACCATTCTGGGATGGTCCAAGCTGGGAAGAGAAGAAGCCAGAACCAGGTAATGCTCCTGAACTGGGTTCTGATTTTATGTAATTCCTTTTGGCTTCTGAACCTGAAAATAAAACAGAATACAGCACGTTAATCCTACACTTATGGGAACAGAGGGGAAAACAATCCTAGCTGTAAGTGCTCGCTCAGCTGCAGCCTCACCTTTCCCAGTGCTGCTGGGTAGGATGGGAATGATGGGAGATGGGACAGGCTCTGGGTTCTCCTCCTTTACAACTGACAAGTCTGGGTAGCGACTGATCTCCATTCCCACCACGCTTTCAGGAGATGAAGAAGGAACAAAGCTATCAGGAGTGTCTCTGTCCTCACAGTGATCTTGAACCCTGGAACAAAACCCAAAAATGCTGTTTTGGAAGTGGACTAAACTTTCGGTAAGCCAAAGCAATAAATCATGACAGGGAACTAAAATGAACTTGCTTATTGCTACTGGTCATGGAACACAAGTAGGTGGTTGGCCATCATCTGGGTATCTCATATTCCACTGCACACAAATTCCATTTCTTGGGAAAGATCCATGAAGAAAAACAAAGACACTAGCAAAGCCAAACCCTCTGTTCCTCATGGCTCTATCTACCAGAGTAAAAAATGAGTATTTAATGTTTGAGCTGTTTTAGTATTTAAATTGTCTGACCTTTGTCCACATACAGGCTCCAGTGTTTCACAGACACCCGTATTTTGGGCAAGCAAATGAAAGGGAGGCAAAAGGGAAGATCTCTGCAGGGACTCTCATGTTCCAGCCAGTGTTTCTCACCTGGGAAACTGGAGCTGTGCAGCTTCAGGCTGGCTCTTGCAGTCTTGCTGCTGCTACAGCTGTCACCTGTCACTACAGCATGGCACTGCTCCAGGAAAAGCACCTATTTGTATAGTTTTCTTCTGCTTTTAAGGGATTGAGGTAAGAATTCCTAACAATTTAACAGAATTGAGAGTCTAGCAGTGGCTGGGATCACCTACTTCACTATGCTGCTCTCTACACATGGAATGTTAAGAGTTAAAATGATCCCATTCCATTCTCTGCCCTTCTGTGGCTGTGCACAAAGGATTTTGTTTCTCCACATCTCCACAGTCTCATCCACTGAAAGATCACAGAATCTGCTCCAAATACCTTTTTGAAGATTTCAAGGAAAACTTACCTTAACTCCTCCTGGTTGTTATGAGGTGGTGTTGGAAGTGAAGCAGGAACATCCACAGTTTTGGGGCCCTGAGCCATTGCTCTGGCTAATAAATCATCTTGTGGTCTGAAAGGCAACTGGAACTGCTTTGGCCCCAGAGCTTTGGTAACTGAAACCAGAAAGGCACAGCACAATGAGACATCTGGACAGCTCTTTCAGTGACAGACATGCTGCCTGCTGAGTCTGGGTGGGGCCTGATGGTGACACCACTCTCAAGACACTTGGGAGTTCAAAAAATTGTAACCATTCATGATTAACTTCCATTTTTACAAAAACCTGCAGGTTTTGAGTGAACAGGGCTTGAAAGGCTTTTGAGTGCATCTTCTGCCATTATAAGAGGATGCTCATTTACTTAAATAACCCACAAAACTACAAAAAAAAATCAAGAATTTTGTAACAACAAAGGAAAAGGGGTGTGAAGAAAAGGATTTTAATTACTGAATAAGTCTTTAAAAAGAGCCAGTATAAAGAACAGAAAGCAATTTTAACTTGTCCTGTAAGCATCAGGAAATACATATTGACTGCACACATTCTGAACAGGCTGCTTTGAGACCACTCAACCAAGGACCTCACGCCAGTCATCTGTACTGGACCCAAAAACCTGATCATAAGGTTTTCTTTTTCACTTATTAGGAGTTTGTCTAGCTCTCAACATGTTTTTGAATGGGAACAAGGTGAAGGCACTGACATTATACTGGTGTAAAATATTGCTGGCTAGTAATGATCTAACCTTGAAAAGTCTGGGCATTTTGTTTTTATAAAGGAGTATTGCAACTGAGAAGCATCCTAGAAGGTCACCTGAATGAGATTGAGGGGACACCTCCCAGCAGCCTCCAGCTTCCTCATGATGGGGGGCAGAGGGGCAAGTGCACATCTCTTTTCTCTGGTCACCGGTTCAGGGATCCAAGGGAATGGCCTGGCATTGTGTCAGGGGAGGTTTAGGTTGGATATCAAAAAGGTTCTTCACCCAGAGGGTGCTTGGGCACTGAACAGGTTCCCCAGAGCAGTGGTCACAGCACCAAACCTGACAGAGCTCCAAGAGCACTTGGACAATGCCCTCAGGCACAAGGTGGGATTGTTGGGGGTGTCCTGTGCAGGGCTGGGAGCTGGACTCAATGATACTTGTGGGTCCCTTTCAACTCAGCATATTTTGTAAGATTCTAAGATCTGTTTTGCCATTTGCTACAAACAGGACTGACTTTACAGAACCAACACACATGAGCTTACCATCGTGGCCTCCCAGCACTCCAGCCTTGCCAGCGAGTTCCTCCGTGGTGGCAAAGCCATTGACCAACTTCTGGCAGGCCACGGGTGGTGGCGTGGGAGGGAGAGAGGCCGGGGGGGTTGGGGGATTGCTCAGATTGTTCTGCTGCATGACATGAATTAAAGAACCGTCCATCAGCATGGAACACAGGGAGAGAACTTGCCTTGTTTCACTACCAGACAATGTAACCCACTCAGAGCTTTACACCCAGATGCAGAACTGAGAAGCAGCTCTAGCTGATACCCAACCATGAGACAGAAAGCTATCTACTGTACAAGACACAATGATTGGCTTTTCTTACATCAGTGGTATCAAAGAAATAGTTCACGTGTGTAGACACTGCCACATACATTACCAAAAGAAGATGTGGCTGAACTGCTTACAAAAATGCACGAAGAACATATTAAGGAACAGTTTTCAAAAGAGTTCCTACAGTTCCAGCAAAGGTTCCAACTCCACGCTGAGAGAGCTGTTCCACAGTGACTCTCCAGCACCATGAGCAAGTCAGCTTCCCCAACTGTCAACAAAGGGGAAGCTGCCTAAGGATGAGGATGCATCAGCACAGGATGAGCTGTCACTGAAGCAGATACCATGGAGCAGCAGATACTCTGCACGTTCATACTCTGGTCTACTTCTCACCAGTTCATTCAATTGCCCATATTTTAAATGAAAATTAAATGAGAACTTCAGCATCTGTTGTTGATGCAGTCACGCCCACAAAGCTAATCCTCACAACTTACTTTTGACCACAACAACTATTTCTGTAGGTACCATTCTCATCACTACACTGTGTAAGTCTGGAAAAAACACCACTGGTTTTAATAGGTTTTTATACTAGGGTATCCAAGCAGCAAATTTGATTCCTTCTGTTCAGTATCCCACTGCCCTCCCAATATTGCCACTCTGATCTCAGAGACTGAGTTTTAAATGGTAAGGGTTATTAACTCATCAACAGTCTATTTTGTTCCCAGGTTCTTAGTTAGGGCTTGGTGGGCAAATGAGAAAAAGTCTATTTCTTATTTAATTTACATTAAGAAATGCTTTGATGCTTTCAATAACTTTGCAAAGTACTGAGAATTCAGTCTTTTCTGCTCCACAAAACTGTAATTACAATTTTCATTATTTAGCATCCATTTGTTAAAAGAGTATTTGTAGTTTTTAATTAGTTTACAACAACACAGTTTCCAGAACCAGTTTCCACCTTCAGAGGGTAAAACAACAGTGACTGTTTCACCACTGCACTATCTAGTCTAGCAACAGAAGGTTATTTTTCTTCTAGTTGCATGAAAGGCAAAAATTCTGACTAGCAGTAATAATAGCATGGACTTCTCTTCACACAGAGCACACACAGCAGAAATCCAGGTTAAAACCATACCTTGTAAATGAGCTGGGAGTAGTAATCTGAAGCCCCATCAAGAGTAGCACTACCGAAACTTCCCACAAGTCGATTTCCACCATTTAGCTGCCCACTGCCATAGGGGAGAAAGTGTGCAAAGTTCACTCCAATTATTGGTTCCACCAAAGGCAGAAGAGAAAGTTGCTGCATTAAAAAAAAAAAAAAGTTGGAAATTAAGTCTAAGACAGAACACTGCAATTCTCCAGTCAGTAGAGTGGTTTCTAACTTAAAAGAAGAATTGGAATTTATCCACTCTGAGGAAACCATTAGACAGAGGAACCCTCTGTTAAGGAATGTGGTCCCCTGTTCAGCTCCAGCTCCCTGCCAGTTCACCCAGAGGCTGCCAGAGCTGACAGGAACTCTGTGGCTTTGGGACTACCTGCCATGTCAGTCCACCTTCCAAAATTAAACAAACCCCAAACTTTAAACTCCCTGATTTTGTGGAATTTCACATTTTCCCCACCCTGTACTCAAAATTCAATTTAAGCATCAACTTCACTTCCACTGGGAGAAATCCACTGTTCCACGTGGCCTCTGGACTGCCTCCCCCAGCCCCTGCATACTCACCTGTTTCAGCTGGATGAAGGTATCTGCATTAGGATAAACTGCCTGCTTTTCTTCTTCCTCTTTTTTCCTTTTCTTGGACCGAGGAGCTGCTTTCTCTCCCGTCCTCTGAGCCCTCTTGTTTCTCTGCTTCTTAGTTTCAGGTCCTGCATCTGTTCTCTGGAGCTGGCTGTTGCTGCACCCAAATGCACCTTGCATCTGGGCTCCTGCAGTTTGCTGGTGTGAAAAAAGGAAGTGCAGCAGAATTTTTGACATTTTAATATACATTTCACTCCAATTCACTGCATGAGTCTGAAAGCACAGGCACAGAGTCATAAATCTCACTGATAACAAAGTGTATTTAACTGGCAGGTGGAACTGCTAAACTGTCCCTACAGACAGAATTATGACCTCCCATTAACACCACTGACATATGAAAACATTAAAAACTCACAGGCCAGCAATGTTCTCTTCTGAATATCCCCTAAAATAAAGTTACATGTCCATGAAACCTTGAAGATGTTCACAAGGGCCTAATGAAAGACAGACTTGGTGGCAGAAGAAAGGTGTGGAAGTTTATATAATACAAAAGTATTTTGAGGTCAGGAAGAAAAAAAGCATTGTAAAACATTTCTGGATTGTAGCACTTGCTTCAATACTTCCAGTACAAATCTGCAAAGCCCTTCTTCCCATGGAAGCATAGCTGGGTAAAAGGGATTACAATGGGACTCCAATGCTACAGGGGGCAAGGCAAGCCAAAAGAAAGTAAAATTTTTTAAAATCCATTATTATTTTAAACAGGTCTACATGACCCCTACTACCATTCTTCTAATATTCCTATCATGTGTGCTAACTGTGGATCTCAGGTGGAGTCACAGAAGAAAGCAGCACCCAGACACACCACCTTTTGTACAGACACATACCAGTGAGTAATTAGGAATCATACTGCAAAATCCTGCCTTAATATTAGGAAGTGGTATTTCTAAAGACAATTTTCTGTAGAAAACTACCTTTTTTTTTTTTGCATTTTAGTGATTTCTGAACATGCTGCTCTAAGAAGCCATATTAAAATTTATTCTTTTTTCAACACAGGCAATTTTACTTGTGGAGAAAAGGCAGGAAAGAGGCAAAAGTTCCTTAAAGCCATTTCCTCCACTCTAGTACAGGTAGGTTATGTTCCCACAGCAAGGCACAGACTAGGCTGAACTGCTGCTGACCACAGTGTAACAAAACCAGTACCAGGCTCACCATTCCTTCAGCTGGACTCTGCTTCTCTGCTAACTTTTTATCCCCAGAAGCCTCTTCTTCTGCTCGGCCACTGTTCTCTGGTTTCTGATTCAGAAGAGATGAGGACTTCTTGTTTTTTAGCAAGTGTTTCAGCAGCTCATTCCCTGACTCCCCTTTGGCTGCTGGAGCACCAGGTGGCTGTGCTGGACTCGGAGCTGAAGAGGTTGGCTGTGAGGTGACCTTATCCTCCTCCACCTTAATACTGCCTGGATTTTCTGGTTTAGGCTCAGTTTGACCTGAGCATTGATCAGTTTCTGCCTTTTCCAGTTTAACTTCTTGGAGGCTGGTGGGTGTGTCCATTTTAGCCTTTTCAGCCTCTACATTCCCCCCAGGCTGTTTCTGGGACATGCTGCTGCTGCTGCTGCTGCTGGGGAGCTTCCCCTCCAGCTCTGGGGAGCTCTGGCTCTCTCCTGTGTTGGATGTCAAGGGGCCTGTTAGATCCAGGGACTCCTGCTCATCCTGGTGCCGTGGCTCACTGGGTGTGTTCACTGTAGGGGTGGAGGTAGCATCAGAAATGGTTGGGGTTGATGGTGCAGTGATATCCGAGTGTGGAGTTGATGGGGCTTTTATGGACTCGGCGTCGTCGTCCTTTTTCTTTTTCCGCGTCCTTTTCTTTTTGCCTTTCTCTTCTGGGATTATGTCAGAGTACAGCTGGATGAGAGACTGGCCTGATACAGGGGTGTTTGCAGCCTGGGGCACACCAGTGTCTGACCCACATGGGGCACTACCCCCCAGCACTGGAGATGAAGGTACAGCAGAAGGGAACGGAGGCCTGACCTGGTTCTGTGTAAAGGCAGCCCCAGGGAGATTCCCGTGAGTTTGTTTTACATTATGGAAACCGGGGGCTCCACCTGGAACAGGAGATGCATCAGGTCCAAAAGCTGCAGGTCCTACTGGCCTTCGCTCTGTGCTTTGCATAAAACTGGTGGCAGGAGGGGAGGTCACAGCACCCTGCTGCAGGATCTGCCCCATCTGCTGCTGCTGCTGTGGGGACGGCTGCAGGGGCCGAGGCGTTTGCATGAAATCACAAGGCAGCTCAGAATTGAAGAAAGGTATCTGAGATAAGGATGTTTTGTTGTTCAGCTCAGGCCCCATGATACTGTGCTGCTCCAGCTCCATCCTCTGCTGTCGAGCTCTATGTCGATCCACCTCCTGCATCAGCTGGATGCGCTGCCGCTCCTGCTGCTCCCGCAAGCGCTCCTTCCGCTCCCGCTCCTGGAAACTTTCACTGAAAGGGTTGTTGTCCTCAAACTCCACCCTTGGGGGTGGCCCTGACTGAGCAGCTGCATTTGGGCCAGGCACAGGAGCTGGTGCACCGGGAGTAATTGGCAATGGTGTCATTGGAGGCTGCATCCTTGCTGGATTCATGGAAATGTGACTCGCTTGGGTATTTGCAGATTGCCATCCGGACAGATTTGGCATCCTGGTGGGGTTGGATTGCCCAGGGATCACCACTGCATGCTGCTGATGCTGGAGCTGCTGTGCCACCATGGGGAAGCTCTGTTGATTCATTGCTGGTGCTGTTCCTCCCGGAACCATGGGAGGCTGGGCCTGGACCCCTGGCATTATGGAATGTGGGGCCATCCCACACTGCTGCTGCTGCTGCTGCTTGATCCGGTATTCCTCAATCAGCTCCGCGTGCTCCTTCTGCTGTTTCCGAATCTAAACATTGAAACAGTCATTATTCACCTCTGCCACAAACTGCCTGTGTAAGCAGCATAAACCATGCAACTCACCACTGTAATTCCAGGAGACAATGAACCTCAGGCCAAGCCAGCATTTCTGCAGTGTTTTCAATGCTAAACAGACACTATTTCATTAGAAATACTCCCCAGCCCAGCACTTCAGACAAAAGAGCAGCACCTCAAAGTTCTAATTACACACCAAGACTGCACTGTGCTAGAGAACATATAAACCTAAACCAGCAGTGATCCTTGGCCTACAGATCTTATCATCCATGCACAGCACACAAACAGTTGGGAACAGATAGGAAAAGGGAAACAATGAGATGGATGATGATCACACATCAGCAACGTTTTTAAAACTACGTAACTGGAAAGGAAAAGTTTGCGGGAAAACAGTGACTGATATTCCCATTCGTTCATGGGCAGATCCTCAAACATCTCACGTCAGATGAAAATTGCAACTGCTGCTTGAAAATTTAAAATTTTAAGCCCAAAATAAATTCAACACGGACACTACAAGTTATGCCATCTAGTTTAGATGAACAAGGGAAGTCAAGGGAAGGACACAACACTGTAAACTGGACAAGCAAGAGCCTTTCAGAAACACTGCAGAGACCCAACTAAACTTGTCTCTAAAAAAATAAAAGGATTTGCAACCCACTGGTTGATGATGCATACACTACAGAAAATCTCATTTCTGTTCATTTGATTATGACTTCCACAGCTTAGGTAGGGCTAAAAAAACCTCTGTAATATATTTTGAATTGTGTGATAGCCCTCTCCTTTATCTGAAGCAAGGACTAAGACAGAAAGCTCAGGGTAACAGTGATGCCACAGGACACACTTCAGGCTGCAGGACAGATGCAGCCAAATGGTTATTCACACGATAATCCCAGGTCCAAGATGATTTATGAGCTCTGCCTTGGCACTGACACTGCTGGTTAAACAGTGCCACTGCAGAGAGCCACTGACTGGATCTATCTGGACTCCAGTGATCCAGTGCTTTGTGGTCCCACAGCACTAAACCTGTGCTGGCCCTGTGGGGCTGTACTGTGAGGCACCCAGAGCACCAAAACCTCCAGGGCCTGCAGGGGTGGATCAGCCACGACTGTCCCTGGAATGAGCCGAGGCGTCCAAGGCGCAGCCCTGAGCTGAGCTGGAGGTTTCAGCAGTGCAGGGAGAGCAGGGCAGAGCCTGTGAGCACAGGCAAGGAGCCACAGGAGCCATCTGGCGGTGTCTGCGTGGCTCCATGCCTGGCCAATAACCCTGTCTCTCATCAGCTCGTGGGGCACAGTCAGCTGTGGGATCTCAGTGCCCAGGACCAACCACTCACAGGGATCCAGGAGCTCTTTTCTCTCTCCACACATACAGAGGCTTTTCAAAAACTATCAGGAGCTTGATCGCAGAAAAATGACTTGATATGATTTGAAAGAGTGGCAAATTGCTTCCAACAGAAAACTATACTTCAAACCTCATTTAAGCTCCTATGAGGTACAGAACAAAATGCTGCTAAGGATGTGGATGAATCAACCACTGGTGTAAATCAGTGGCTAAAGGGCAGTGGGCAGCTTCTGCCAGCAGTAGATTAAACTTAAATTTAAAAATTACAAATAGGAGAGCCTTAATTATGGGGCAGTAAATGGTTGTGCCAGCAATGTCATGGTTTGCAGCCGTTACTTGTCTAATTCCACCGTAAGATTAGACTGTTGTATGTATTATAAAGATTGCTTAAAAGGATTTCTTTTTGTGTATGTGTTTATTCTACTTGTGATTCATTGTGGAAGGGGAAAAAAAAATACATAGATATAATTTGCCCACTCCATTCCTCTTCCACACAGTGGAAAGATGAGCCAACTAATATCCCATCTAGCACATACTCTGTCTTGAAGCAAGACTGGAATGAGAAATCAGGGGTCAGATATCACTCAGGACTTCATTCCAAGCTGTCTGTTGCCAAGTTTTTTCCTTCATACTAGTGAAGGATAATTCTAAAGCATTTTTATTTTCAGCAGGACTAGATCATGACAATCATGCCAGATAATTTATAAAAAATGAGGTCTTGAGGAACACAGCACTAACTACTGGTGGGCAAAGCACATTAACAAAACCATCACAAGTTTCAGCTCACTTACTATTATCACACTTAAAATATGCGAAATTCCAACTGAATATAAGGAAAGGAAAACAAAGCCCAGTGAAAGTGGTTCTGTGGAGAAACAGGGTCCCAGTGAGGCTGGGAAATCTCCTCCCCCGAAGACTTACAGAACTTGACTGACAAGGTGCTGAATAATCAGATTTAATCGTGAAGCTACTTCTGCTTTGATCATGACTATAAGATCTCCAGACACCCCTTAGACCTGTGTTATTCCATGACACAATACTGATGATCATCATCTAGGAATGAGACAGACCATAAAACCAGTCTAAACACTAAAGATAAAATAAAAAGAGATTTTCAAATTGTAAAAGAATAAGAAGATTGGGTTAGGAGGTTCATTCAAGCCTGAAACAAAACCCTGCATGCTAAAACTTTTCTCTGAATGTTTCATTTTTGCTCTGCATGGTGCCAGGAATTCTGCTGCAAGTCATTTTGCCAAGGAATTCCCCTCTTCCCAAACTACTAACCCAGCTTTTGGTCATAAATGTTTGCTACAGAATATTCCTTTGCAGCTCCAGTGTCACCTACACTCCAGAGCAATGCTGCTGCACATGCAAAACACAGCAGGGAGTGGCTCCTTTAGGTGCAGCTCAACTGCGTCTTTGAGAAGATTTAAAGGAAAGAGTTACTACCACTGTGACAGCTCAGTGCCAAGGTGAACAGTCTGGAATCCAGATGATTACCTGATCTAGCTGTTTTTGGACCATACTCTGCTGCTCAGTAACATGTTTCAGCTGTTCTGCATCTTCCTCTGGGAACTCCCGGCCGGCTTTCTTGGCCGTGCGCTGCTTGGCTGAGAGGGCCTTCTTGGATTTTCTGTGGGCTCCAATCTGCTCCTCCAGGTACTTCTGCTGCATTTGAAGAAGCTGCTGTGTATCCTGCAGCCATTCCTCGTATTGCTTTCTTTGTGAATCATCTAGAGAGAAGGGACATGAAGTGTGATATGATCTCATCCTGGAGATGAGCACTCATCCTAATTTTTAAAGCTCAAGTTTAGCCATCAAGTTCCCCTCCTTATTTTATGAAACTAGTGGTCAAATTCAGCCAAATTTGACAGAGACTTTGGTATTTCAAGAAGTAGTATGTTCTTGGAGTGACCTGAGTACTTGAGACAGATACCCAAATTAGTGCATTTGTGAGAGAAAACAGTTTTAACACAGTCCATTTTCAGGAGATATCAGTCAGCTGTGGATGCAGCAAATGTGCTCTTGTTAATGAGCAAACGTGGCTTTGAGAACTGCTACAGAACCCAGCGATTCCCTGTTCTGCCACAGAAGAAGGGACATGGAAGATCTCTAGAAATACTCAAGTACAAAGAGATTAGGGACGAAGGACATAAACTTACAGGAAACACAGTCTGATAATTTCTGGTGTTTGCAGAAAACTGTTGTACACGCAAAATTTTATTACAAGTACTAAAGAAAATATTAAAATTCTGAATACCATCAAAGATTCATGAAGTGAAAGAAAGACACTGCTTTTGCAAAAACCACTTTGTCAGTGTCAGCCCTCAGCACGGGGCCTTCAGCACCAGTGCCATTTCCTGCCCCAAAATAAATGCCTCTCATTTAGGCTGTAACTGAGACATTGCTCTTCTTTCAAATGAGAAATGCTGATCTGCCACGGGCAGTCCTTTGCTCTCTGATGTTTTTCTGGAGGCAAAACAACCATGTCTGGTTGACCTGCACTAAGCACAGAAATCAAGAGAGAACACTGGTGATGGTGTCATTTGTCTCCTGATCACATTTTCAGTGAGCTGGTACACCACGAATAAGCACAGACTTTCCTTGTGAAGATCCTTGTGTAACAGAGATACCACACAGCAGAATGATTTCAATATAACCACGTCCTCCTTGTGCTCCAGACCCTGCCACTTTCTACTCCACAAGTCACTGTGTCAGTGACAGCTTCGACTGAACAGCTGAACTAAACCTACTCAGGTGAGCTACAGCCTCAAGGTGCTTTCAGGGGAAAATTCTGCAGAACTGATCCCAAAAACTGAGGGGACAATTCAGTGGAAGCACTGAGAGTAACGTCAGAAACATGAAAGTACTAAAATTTTAATGAGTTCCAGGTAAGAGTAACTACTACTGAACTGAAAAAGAGATTTACTCAAGTGCTCAGAACCCACCCCCACCCAAGCAGAGCGGGGCCATGCTGAGTGCCATGTGAAATCTCACAACAATTAATGAATACAGGTAATATTGCCAACGCTCCTTATTGTATACTCAGTGCTGCTACTCCAGCTTCTGGAAAACGTGAAGGAGTTTACTTCTGTTTCTTATTCACAAATATCAAGTGAACTATTTGTAGTGATGGAAACACTTTTTTTACACATGGTCTTTCTCTCCCAACATAAGCTCAGTTTTAATTTCTTCTCATAAATCTTTCTCATCACAGAGAATAGGGTTCACAATTGATCTAGGGTATCCAGAAATATGGAATGTAAAAAGCTAGTGCAGTATATTTCTGCTTTCAACAACTGTGTTTCACAGCCAGGCTTGCCTAACCAGTGCCTGGAAAGCTTTTTCTGGTATTTGTTCAATGACAATGATGTTGCACAAAACTCTCTGCTTCTGAAATAAAAAATTCTATCAACACACAGAGCTATTCTCACTGAGCTCAGAATATTGCAACACAACTCAAGACCAGGTTTCTGATACAGCAGTCTGCCAGTTATTAGATGACTGCTCTCACACAAATCCAAATAATGTTAATTTTCTGTTTCCCTCTTTCCTTATAGTGTTTTGTCGGTAATAGCTTCTAGAAAAAAAAAATGCTAACAGCATTTACTAAACACCCCTTCATTACCTGGCATTGTAATGATGAAATGACTCAGTTTTAAAAGGATGATTTTTTTTTTTAGAAACAGGATCCATTTATGGATAGTTCATTTTAAAGAAAATAGAACTGTAAAGTAAAGAAAAAAATCCATACAATAAATTACTAAATCTTTACTTACTGACAAAACCAGGACCAAAATTGGGAGGATTAGGTCTAGAAATCTGAGGTGTCAAACTTCCATCCTAGAAATTTCAGTAAAACAAACAGACAAGGATATTAAATCATGACTCAATTAAAATACCCAAAAACCTAGTTATCATTATTCAACAGTTTTGTTTCAAGCCCGTATCAAGTTGCATTACCTGTGTAATTGCCTGCTGCATATGATTTTGGCCTTCACTGGTCTGAGCCCCTGGCACTGGCTGACCCATAAAGGGAAACCTATTAATAAAAAGAAAGAGAAAATGTAACCTGGCAAACTGGCATTTTAGGAGAGAGAGACAACTTTATTATGTTCAACTCAAATAAAGCATCCAAATATTTTACAGACATTCACCTGAACTTCTGTACCAAACCTTTTCAACATCTGGAGAATACAGACAGCATTTTGCCCTTGGTAGAAACTACTGCATTTTACATTTTTCAGAGAGATGATGTAAATATGACCTACTGTGCTAGAACAGTGAAAACACACACTTATATTTTAATATTTTATAATTTGAAGAAAAACAGTAGAATGTATTTAGGCTTCATGGTCACCATTACAGTCAACTGGAGTTGGGTAAATGTACACCTTGGGTAAGCCATTTATTATCATGGGGCACTGGACAGCTTGAAGGGCTACACAAAAAGAACAGGCACAGATCCTCCCTGGCCCATGGACTCCCCACCTACGCCAAGGACAGTCATGGTGCAGCCTGCACAGTTCATGGCTCCTTTTTGTCCTCAGAAGGGATTTAATGAGAGGATGGAACTTCCACTACCTGGGCTGAATGTTACTTATATCCAGCATTAAATGATCTGATGCAACATGAGGTTCCACTGTTACATGGCCATCCCCAGTTTTCTAGCACAGCCCATGGGAGGTGAGTCATTACCTAATTAGCAAGTGGGAAAACAAGAAGAGCATCAACAGTGAAGCCATGTTGACCCATGACATAACAAATGGAACACGAGTCTGATGCATTTGAATACCTTTTATAGCTCCTACTGCCACACTGGCTTTATTCCTAGGAGATAATCCTGTGTTAGCATAGAATGCAAATTACATGATAGATTTTTTTTTTTTGTATTTCCTGCACACAGTTTCCCTGAGCTCTGTCATTTCCTTTTACATTCTGTAGTCCTAAAGAATGGTATTAAGTGTTGCCTACCTGTTCATGACCATTGGTGGCATCCCCATGTTACTCTGTGCCATGACTTTGTTGATCCCCTTAAGAGCCACCATTTTTGCTTTCATTATGGGATCTGTAATCGCATCAAAATCTGTAAGACAAAAACAGCAGCAGTGAACCACACAGCTGAACGTTTTAAGTTACTAAATGGAAATTACTTGTTTACATATAGTTCATGCGTAAATCTTCAGTAAAACATTAACTGCATTCCTATTTCACATTAATTGTCTTCCCCACTTTTCAAGGTTAAGAAGCAGTTTCACGTATCCTTGTAGGAGAAGTTAGTCCAGCAACAGCAGTCCTTGTTTTCAGCTACAACATACTAACAAAAGCAGGTCAGTCTGAGAAGGACTCTAGACCAAATCTGGCCTGTGATCCAACAGATTAATAAATTCTATTTATAGGTTTAAGACTCAGGAAGAGAAGTTGTTTCTGTGATCTCAACTGGCACACCATCACTAATGCACCAATGAGAATGGCCTTGATGGTCATTGTAGTTACAACTTCAATCATTCTCAAAATTTAGTGTTTCACTATCAGTTAAATGATGGCAATGGTCTTAATTTGAACACTCAAACTGCTAGGTTATATTAAACAAGCAACAACAGTTTTTCTTAGTTTTTTTTTTTTTTTTTAGTACAAGCAGAATTACATGTGCTATTTCTCAGCCTTGCCTAGACTGTGGGTTAGTAACTGCTTTTGATAATCCATTTTCTTGTGACACAACAAATACTGCAAACAATGTCACAAAACAACCAAAAAACCATAAACATAAAATCAATAGATGAAATATCAAAAGGTCAGCTACTGCATTTGATCACTTAATTTTGTTTACAAAGGATGTATTTACTTCTTATCTCCTGAGAACCTAAAGTATAAAGAGTATGTGACACAGCTGTCACGAACTTTATCAGTAAAGCAGAATTGTTACCCTGATCCTGGTAATGACAACAGGAGCCTTGCCACAGAGCTCAGAATTCCACCTACATGCTCTATTTCCATGCTCAATACTCCCTAATAGGCAGGCTGATTTTTATCATACCATCTCGAATCTCTACATCTACACCTGCTTCTAGCAGTGCTATGGATTATTTAACTATTTGTTGCTGCATTTTTAAAACACCAACCAGAACACAGACTAACAGGACACCCACATACCAATATTGGGGAAAAACGGCTCCGAACGCTGGCGAATCATGGCTTGCATCTGTCTCTGCTGCTGCTGCTCCTGCCTCTCCTGATCCAAGAGGTCCTGAAGAAGAAGTGGCTGTTCCTCTAACAGAAGTGGCCTCTCACGGTTTTGTTGCTGAGCTAATGGCTGAGGGAGCATCATCTGCTGGGGACCAGAGATGCCACTGGGACCAGGACGGTTTGGTACAGCCACAGTCTGATTAGATGTCTGTCCTGTCCCAAAGTTATGGTTAGATGATTGACCCTGAATAAATCCTGGATTTGGTGACCCTTGAGAAAAATTATGGTTCATTCGTGGAACCATGGGCAGATTTGAATTTAAAGTGTTTTCCAAGATCTGTCCAGCAGGTGTCATGAGTGTTTGTGGAATACCTGATCCATGGTTCATTTGTGTGGGTGGCAGAGATTGAGATGGTGATCCCAGAGTTCTTGCTTCAGCATTGTCTGAGCTTTCACTAGACAGCAAACTTGAGAGGACTGGGGTGGACCCAGAAATACCGCAGGAACTTACTGCTCCTTGAACAGGCAGTGGAGCAGATCCCTGAGCATCTGGACTAGGCACAGTTGTATCTTGACTAGGAACAGCAGGAGTTTTGTCAGGGAATTCTGGGTTAGCAGGCTGGGCAGGAGCCTTTTCTCCATCCTTTAACTCCACTTCAGCAGCCTGTTGAGTACTTGCCGACTCAGTATTTCCATCACCTTTTTCATTTTCCTTTTTCTTTTCCTCTTGAGTGTTTGGGGAAAGTACTTCTGTTTTTATTTCACTTTCTGTAGTTGATTTCTTTGGTGGAGACTGGGTCCCAGCAGGGGCAACAGTTGTATGACCTTGTTCTTTCTGTTTGGGTTCTTCAGCCTTGCCCTGGATATCTAGTTTGTCATCAATGGGGACACTAAGGTCTAGTTCTTCATTAAACATTCCTTTCTTATCCCCCACATCAAGATCTGGGTCTGTGTACGCAATTAAATCAAATTCCCCAGACCTCAGAAGATCATCAAGGTGAGGATCATTGGTTTCCAAATTATCTAGAGTGTCCAGTTCATCTCCTTTCCCATCCTCTGTGTCCAGGTTCAGATTTTCCAAATCCTCATCATCTAAATCTTTGACTTCAACCCCATCAAGGTCTTTCACATCCAAATCTTTTACAGCAGGATCATCAGGATCAAGCTTTTCTTCTAGACCATCACTCGGCTGGTTTGAAATCTGCAAGTCTGCAGATTCATCACTTGGTGCAGATGTAGACAAAGATGGTCCTGGAAACGCATCAGCAACTGGCTGACCTAGAGAACGCATTACAAGTGCAGGTGGGTTCTCAGGATTGATTTGATCCTGCTGGGATTGGGACATGTGCTCCAAACTCGCAGACATCTGCAACTGGTTTGGTATTCCTTGAGAACTGTGTCTCAGCGGCTCTGCCTGTCTTGGGCCTGGGAAATCCTGCCTGGGCAGGAACCCGGGGTGCCGCTGGTGCTGAGCTGCTGCATCCAGCACAGTGGCAGCAGCAGGACTGAAGGGCAGCCTTGGCCTCCCATCAGGAGCTCTGTGGCGCAGCTCGATGAACGCCTGACCCAGGATGTTGTGCTGCTGGACTGGAATTCCCTGCGGGGGAAAATGCTGCGAGATCCCGGCCGTGTTATTGATCTGTGGGTTGCTCACTGGCCGGGGCATATCGATGGACAGGGATCTCCTCAGCTGGGGGGGAACTCCAGGGCGCTGCATCGGCTGCTGAGGACCAAGGAAACGCTCCTGGCCCGAGGGTGGACCATGGCCACCTCCTGGAAACCCGTATCTAAAAGAAAGCATGAAAGGCCAAATTGTCTTTTTTCTCAGTCTTTCATGACTAAATAACTGTTCGCCAAAATGCTTTACACGATGCATTCATCAAGATATTTAAATGAATGTTTTGACTAATTAGACTTACATTTAAATGAGCTTTATGACTACAATAAAATAATTGCTTTAATTATGTTTAATAAACAACCTGTTTTCAACTTCAATAATAATAATAATGGATAGAAAACTCTGACAGTCAGAACTAACATAGTAATTAAAATACATGTTAATGCAATTCAGAGTAAAAAAACCTCAGTGTGTGGATTTAGAAATTACTGAAATAAATCCAGATACTGAAAAAATTAATTTCTGATATGACAATGTATGTCGACGATGGTATTCATTTTACATTGTAACATTCACTGTAAAAATGCCATAGACAGAAGCTGATGCTTGACTACATACTCATTAGAAATTAATATATTCATTATTAAAACATCAAAATAAAGTCCAATCTTTTACTTTTTTTTTAGAAATACCCCAAAAGCCACAGACAACAAGGTATTTCAGGTCACACAGTTTGACTAATTCTGCAGTTTCTCTATTTTGTGAATTACTTTCAACAAAACAGTGTAAAACACTTAGCGTAAAACACACATTCTAATGTTCCGGGAAAACCCACTGCACGAACAGAGTTCAGGAAGGTTACCAGCTCCTGTACATGACTTTTCATCCTGTCCAAAAAGCCCCCTTTCTCTGTCTACCCCTGAAGTACCCTGAGTTTAAGAGACCCAAGAGCTTACCTCAGACCATGAGGTCTCATCCCCATGGTGCTCATATCTCCTGGAAACTGGGGTCTGTTGAACTGCCCATCCCCAGGGAATGGCCCACGCTGCTCCTTTGGGTACATGGAGAACCTTGGCCCACCTGGAGGGACCACAGAGGACCTGATATTCCCAGGATAGGGAGGAGGAGGGCGGTTAAAGATCTGGTTTAAGCTGTCTTGCTGCCAATGTTGAAGAGGAGCTGCATGGGGAGGAGCTGCTGCGTCCTGCAAGGCCTTTTCCTGGCGAACTGCATTCTTCTTTTGCTGCTGCTGCTGTAAAATAATCTCACGGAGCTTCTGGCGCTGTTTAAAAGAAAATAAATCCTTATGTTTGACACTGCAACTGACATCTTTTGAAGTGTCACACTCTGCTAAGGTTGAGCCTTTTGGAGGAAAAAAATCCTTCAGTTGTTACAGGAAAATATCATAAACTACCACAATCACCTCAGAAATGAAAAGGGGGGTCAAATGGTGCAGGGTGCTGGCAACCCAACTTAATATCCAGATGTCTTGGTAAAGTGTATGGTGTGATCCCATTCTACCAACTGATGTAGAAGCAACTCTCTTTCCCTTTTTCTATGCCAGGAATGCAGGCCCTCTCATAACAGGAAAAGTGCATTCTAAGAGACAAAGGTGACTAGAGGACCTCTGAAGAAAATTCAGCTAGAGGTTTTTACACCACAGCTGCAGAATTTACTCTTAACTCTGTATGATAAATGCCACCAGCTTTCCATTATTAAATTCACTTCCTCCTTCCAAACGAAAGATTGACCAGCTTTCCACAAGCTGAATGTAATTCTCTCTCTCAGCAAGAGCTGTTTGCCAAACATTCACAGACAGAAACCAGGAGTGAATGCACCCCAAGAACAGCAGCGACCAAGGGGAGGATTCACCTCAACATGCTGGCCAACTGCAAAGTCAGACATGTGGTCTGAGATCTTTGTCTGTACTCCCTCTCCAGCCAGTGAACAAGTCACCGACAATCAGTTTCACACCTCATTTGTTACGGACGAGAACAAACTGACTTTTTAAAATACTTTTTTTTCCTCAGACTGTAGCTAAAAGTACTATTACAGACCAACCATCCATGCCTTCAGTGGCTTCAAATATAGCCTTTGCTTCTTTTTCTGGATCTTGTCCAAACTCCTTTAAAATTACTGATGTTTTTGTATTCTGTATATTGTGGTTCTGTCCAGAAGGATCAAACTAACATATTAAGTAAATTCAGATAATTTGAATCTTACACAGTTATGTTTAATGGCAAAAAACTTCAAGTATTAACAAGAACAAAGGCAATTCTACTTCCAGAATTTTAATAACATCAGAATTCTCACCTGTCTTAACTTCTCAGTATCTGCTTGAGACATATTCATGGTATTCTGTGTATCTGTTACTCCCGTGGTGGGTGCTGGGCCAGGAACTTGGGAAACTTTGGGAAACTGTTGTCCTTGAGAAGTCATCGGAGAATTTCCAGATGCACTGAAGGTGCCCTCAGACCCAGGCCGTGGCTGTTCGGCAGCATCATGGGCCAGCTGGCCAGTTCCAAAAGATTCTGGCTGAGGTCTTGGAGTCATTGGTGGCTGATCATATGGGTCATGTGCTGGTGTAGCTGCACCATGGCTAAATGAATCTGTTATTGCAGGTCCTGCAGACCTGGGAGTTTGAGAACACGGGTCTGATGGCCTGACAAAAGTGCCCTGCAACCTGCTCTGTGGTGGCTGCAGGAAAGGATCTCTATTTGGTATTAGTCCTGGCCTTGTCATGGCAGGTCTGTTAAAACTCTCAGGAATCCCTGGCCTTGGGGTTGCTGGCTGCTGAGAGTAAGGATCATTGAGAACTGGCCGCGGCGTTCCAGGAGGTTGGGCATACGGATCAGAATGTCTCTGGTTTGCTGGGGACTGAGCAAACAGATCTGCTGGTTGAGCAGGTCTTGGTGTTGGTGGCTGCTGCATATATGGATCCACTGCAGTGGGACGAGGAGTTCCTGGGGGCTGGGCATAAGGATCAGCAACTGGCCGAGGAGTACCTGGAGGCTGGGAGTAAGGGTCCTGAGAAGCTGGCCTTGAAATGGGCCCAGACTGAGGGAAAGAATCACCCTGCTGTCGCACTACCCGCGGCGGATGGGCAAAAGGCTCCTTTATTGCAGGGTGGGGAGTGAGGGGAGGCTGGCTGTAGGGATCATTGGCCTGGTTATGGGAAAAGTTATCCACTGGCCTCGGCGTCAGAGGGGGCCTTTCATAGGGATCGACGGCAACGCGCCGGGGCGTGGCCGGCATGGAGGAGTAAGGGTCTTGTGGGGACTGAGGAGGGCGCAGAGGAGTTTTGAAAGGCCCAGGGCTCCCGTCCACAGGAGCAGGAGTCGGAGTCAATGGAGGCCGTGCATAGGCATCAGCAGAGGTGACCCTCTGTCTCTGAAACGTGTCAGTCCTAGGGGCCGGCTTAGTAAATGGATCGCTGCTTCCAGCAGCTAAAGGAACCTTCCCTGACTGCTCCGTAACTATGGGTGACCGTGGGACTCCTAGCGGTTTGGAGAACTGCTCCGATGGCATGACAGGCCTGGGTGTGTCTGGTGGCTTTGCATAGGGATCACTGCTACCTGGAGATGAAGAACACGAGTCCCTGACTGGCGAGGGCCTGCTTCCCGACGGCTCCCGAGATACGGAGGACTGTGCCGCACAGGAATCTAACTGGGCAATGGTGTTCCTTCTAACAAAGTTCTGGTTGATGGGTGCCGGTCGGGGTGTTCCAACCATTTTAGCATATGGATCCATCGGAGAAGGAGGCCTTGTGTTTGTGGAACCTGGAGAAAACATCTGTTGTGATGATGTCTGAGGAGTCTGAGACTGAGACAGTGAATCGTGTACTGGGATTCGGGTGGGAGTGGGAGGTGGGGCTTGTGGCTTTAGGAACACATCATCAGAGGACACAGATGTGGGCGTAGCAGGGAGCTGCTGCTTTGTGAACAGATCCTTATGGAATGTCTGCTGTGCAGGAGACATACTCCCATTGCCAGTCTGCGGTGTTAAGGGGCTCTGGATCCCACTGCTGGGTGTGTCTGAGCCAGACTGGCTCACGTGCTGCTGTGAACCAAACTGCTGCTGCTGCTGTTGCTGCTGCTGTTGCTGCTGCTCATTTTTCACCTGTTCAAGCTTCTGTGTGGCTTCTATTTTGGCCTGCTGCTTACTTTTTTGCCGCATTTGCTGTTTTAAAATTATGAGGAAAAACATTACACTTCTAAGTTCAGCATTTACAAAATCTTTCTAATGGTTGAATCTATAACGAAAACTTCAGGACACATCCAGTTTCAGTTACATATAATTGCAAATTTTAAATGCAATGGGAGCAGAGAGTCTAGCTGCTTGTGAAGTTCAATTACCGTGACATGCATCTTGCTTGCCTGGGAATAAGCATTTCCCAGGTTGCCTAAAGAGCATCACTGCTTTCCAACCTTATGCTCTAAAGACAAAGGTTACTGACATGCAGCACTGGTGTGGTCTTTGAGAGACACCCAGCCCCATGTGAGGCAGCACTCTGCAGGACAAAGTTACTGCAATACAGGATATGTAATAAAAACCTACTGCACTGACCACCCATGCAGAGATAGAACAACCCCTTTCTGTAATACACAGAATTTAGAAGTCAAAATTTAAAGAAAAGGTTTTTTACAAGCAGCTTATTTTCTGATAACATCTATTTTCTTCCCAGGCAGAATGGCTGACTGTATACTCTTCTACAAAGAAAGATTCAAATTGGTTTTATTACAACAGATTCCCACAACGCAATAAAAAGCAGGGAGAAAATAACAAAATACTCTAAATGCTACACACCTGTCTGAATTTCCATTCCTGCTCATGTTCTGATTCCCTCTGTTTTAATGGATCTTTAAAGAGGTCGGAGTCGATGCGTGAGCTGGGATCAATGCTATCCTGTTGCTGCTGCCTTTTCATGGAGTCATTTGACATCTGTACTTTATTGATGCGCAAAGCAGCTCTATTATCTCTGGCTTTTTGCTAGAAGAAGAAAAAAGATGCAGTTAGACTTATTTTCTTCTAAATGTGCACACTGCATCTGTTATTCCTACAAAATTTATCACCGAATTATTTGTACAGCCTGTTTTAATCACACACATCCTCATGGAAATGACATTACGCACTTCAAAAAGAATTCCAATCAGAAAATACTTCACACCTATGCAGAAATTCTGTGTTTAACATATATGGAAGGAACCAAGAGGTTACTAGCAATTAGTAAATTAGTAAACCTATTAGCAAAGCTTTTCTATACAGGAGGGTGTCTGTTCCAGGCACTGTGCTGTGCCAAGAAATCGTTAAACCCACCAGTTTACCTTTCAAATCACATATTGGTGTGGTCTACAATGTGAAGGCTGAGCACAGCAGATGATGTTTGGATCAATAAAGGCCACTAATGTGGAGAACTTCAGTGACAAGAAAAATACAGTCTAGTCCATTAAATGACCTCTAAAGATCTGAGTCTGTTAACAGTTAACACTATAAACATAGGATATGGGCTTATGGATCAGGAAAACCTGGATGGAGACACAGCAATTCCTCTTCAATGAGCCATTTTACAGCCATAGTGACACTTTAAAGTATCTAATGGAAGTTTCAAAGAGCCTGTTTTACCACCAATCTAGGATGTGATTTCTTTTCTGAACCAAACCATCACATCCTCTTTTTCACAAATTTATTTGCAGCTGTCAAGTAGGGGGTGCCTCAAGGAAAAGGCTTTAATAAATTCCGCCAACAATGAAATAGTGACATGGATGAGAGCACCGATGTCACAGCAGCAGAAAAATCACTGTCATTTTTCCCTGTAAGTGATAGGATTGTGCATGCTAAGTAAAGTTAAGAAGCCTATAGTGAAAATTTACTAACACTCCACTGAATTATATTTCAGCCTTCACTCAACCCCTGAGTGCAAGTCCCTTAGGAGAGGCACCACAACAGCTTCTTTGTATGAACGATGCCAGGAACATCCACAGGAGCTGCATGGCAGGAGCACAAGGACTGTCCTGAGAATTACCACATCCTGCTGTGGAAATACTGCTGTGCAGGAGCACACACTCTTCTCCTGTACATAAGGGAAGTAATTTTTGCTGCTGACTTTTGGATACCCATCACAATGATACGACTGCATTTTTTAAGAACAATGAAAAATAAAGCAATCAGTAATAGAAATAATTGCGAATTAGTAAAAATGCCACCCCTGTAGGTGGGTATTATCTTATAAATACTACAAAGAAGGAATCATCAAGATTAACTACAGCATGGGCAAGATGACATAGAGGTCCAAAGGTACTGAAACTGCAACACTGAATAAAAAGCAGAGTAATCGTGCTGCCTAAGTGATACAAAGAAGAAACAAGCGAATTATTCTTTCAAGAGGAAAGGGGTTCAGAAAAATCAAGTACTCCACTTCTGACAACGAATTTGGCATACGATTTATCCTCTTAAGCCAGAGATCAGGTCAATTTTGAATTTGGACAGCAGAAGATGATGCAGTACTACTAAACTCTGAGTCATCAGCACGCAGAGGAATGAAGTTTGCTTACTGAGGGGACTATGTGAAAAAAGGGCAGGTAGGGGAAGGCTAAGAAACTGAAAACTGCAAAATCCACAGAAACCTGCCAAGTGAGAATGATCATCCAATTGCTGCTGTGAAGAAATAAAAACGAGAACCAGGAGAGAATGGAAGTTAAAGAAAAGTACATTTGTCAACAATTGTTGGGGAAGTCTAAAAGAATCAACAATACAAGTTTTGAGATTTGGATGCACACAGGCTTCAACAGAGGCTTCAACAGAGCTTAATGGCCACCCCCACTGAATGGCAGAAGTTCTGCAGGATGAAATCAATGACCACAGAACTCCAGACAGCTGCTACAAGTACCTGTGTTCACTTAACTCAGATGTGAAGAAGGAGAATGATTTTGGAGATAAAAATGGAGTCCTTCATGCTCCTCACAAAATGGTATCAGAAAAATGGTATCAGAAGAGTTTCCATACAAAGCAATACAAGAGAGTAAGCAGGGAACAGTAAAACAAGAACACAAGGAGTAGATGTAAATGAGGAAAGCAGAGATGTGAGCACTGACACCTCTCTGGAATTGTTAGTTCAACAGCTGAAAGACTCCACAACTCTAACTGGGACAAAAAGAATAGCCCTGTGAGAGGGGATGATGAAAGGGAGAGGAATCTCATGATCAGCTGTTATTATCCTTCTGAAGAAACTGGTGAGATTCTGTGTAGAAAGAGACAGAGCAAAGACAACTTGAAGCATGAATGAAATGCAACTGAGAGGCAGTGGGAGCCACAAATGTTCTCATCTCAGCTGATGTCTCTAGATTTCACAGTACTAACAGAATTTATTCCAAAACTGAAAAACAAAGAACACAGGTAGAAGTGTTCAGACTTAGATTAAAAAGGTTTTCTTGGAGTAAGGGAACTTTCACTAAACCCAGATCTTGAGTTATTAAAAACAAAACAAAACAACACAACCATATAAATGAAATGTATGTTTGCTGGAAGCATGCAAATGCAGGTGGGAATTGTTCTTACCACATAGGGAGCTCTCTCTTGAGAGCTTGCTTTCCTCCACAGTTTAGCAATTTGCTTCACTCTTGTAGCCCAGTCTGCAACCAAAAAAAAGTGTCAGTACACAGGACGATGCTAAGTCTATTTGAGATACTTCCAAATCAACATGCACCACTTGCTGCAAAATATTCAGCTTGATTCAATAAATCAATCACCTGGGAATTCTTCCTTCAGGTTAGGGAAGTTGATGTTTGTATAGAGAACAGGTGCTACAGTTGCCATTTCACCCAGAGCTTCTTCTTTCTCCCACTTCAGGGTGCTTCTCTGAGCATTGGACATGGTATCACCTTCACCTTCCAGGGGTGGAGCAGCAGGTGCCCATGAGCTGTTGGGATCACTCACCATTGGATTGAATGCTGGATTCTTATCCCTGACAGACCAGAAAAGGGGTTTGTTTTACAGATTATATAAAAACAACAAAACAGACCAACCCTCAATTAGAAAAGTACTCATTCTGTTGGCTATTTCAGCAGTGAACACACTGCAAGAATACACAAGGTTTGGTGGTGGTTGTCAAGAACTAATAGTACCACAGTATTAGCAACCAACAACACCCTCCAGGAGTTTTTGTTACTTGTAATTTTTTTTTTTTTTACTGCTAAATACACTAAATATCTTTTATTCCCCATGTGAACTTACCTGGCATCAGTGTATGGCTGCTGTGTAATGGGAGAGAAGGTGCCCAGCCCACCTCCAGCAGCCAGAGCCGTGTGAGGGAGATGAGGGCTGGGGCCAATCAGACCATTCATGAGGGGCACTCTTGGAAATGCAGTCTCTCCTGGAAAGAAGTCAAGTCACTCATTTAAGTTTTCAAGGGTGACTGCTTCTAAGGCACACGTGGAACCTTTCACTGTTTCAGAAAACAATGTCACCTCTAGTGAAAATTGCTTTAAAATTTTACAGTGCTGATCTTACTTTTTTTAGGAAATATTTTGTATCAGTTTAAAATCCTTCCCTATAAGCTTAAAGGATTCTTTTCTACTCTATCACATTCCTGCCCGGATTTTTTTTCCTTGTCTAAAATACAGTTTTTTTTCAAAAATGGATTCCCAAAACTTTTGCTGTAGCCCATGCCATGGTACTGCACTTTATACTGAGGTAATAAACTTAAAAGCTAATGGTCTTCATATTTATTAGACCCACATCCAAAAGCAGCAAGCCATGGAGAAGGTGGTTTTCAGTCCTTGCAGGATGACCACTAGCCACCTGAATTAAACATCTCCTCTCCTGAGACTCCTGAGCATCATACTGAAGTAAGCCTCATTATCTACTAACTCCCTAATTTGTAACCAATGAAACAGATAACTCTACTCAAATGAGCATTAGCATTTTCTAATTAAATGTCCAGCCCAGCAGTACGAAGGCAGAAAATGTTATTTATTTGATTACAGTATTACAAATGTGGCACAGGCAGATTCATTCCAGCAGATGGTATTTGCAGATGTTACTACACAGAATTAACCCTGGCCTTTGGATCACATCACTTAAGTGAGATTATAACTGTTGCTCCAGAATTTCCTTAAAGGCACAGAAGTACCTCAGGAATCAGATGCATCTGCAGAATGACACTGTATCTTTCTCCCATTTTAGAAGACAGTTTCTGATCTAAAGGTTATGGCAGCTATGCAGCAACTACAGCTGTCAAGCAAAATTTAAGAGAATGTTACTCTGCTGGTAAACACAGTAATTAAATGTGAACACTTGGCAAACAAACAGGATGGAGTCAGGCCTCTGGTTTGCACTGTGAACTGTTGGACCAACATAAACTGCTGGTCTTTATGAGAAAAGCACAATTTTATCTGATATTGCTGAAACTTGATGCAAGCTGCCCCATTACTGAAGCATTTATCTCACAGAAACGTGTGGATCATTCACTGGAGCAGAACCAAACCGTAAATCTAAAACTTTGTTATCAAGGCACTTCCCAAAGGGAGGAGCTGAACAATCTTACAGAGCTCAAATGCTGGAGCTATCCCCAAGTCTCAAGTAACTGGGAAACCATCTATACTAGTTTTTGCTTTAAATCAACACATTATTTACTTAAAACATTCTCCTTTCTAAGAGGTTTTGAATATTTTGTTTCTATGAAAACTGATCCAACTAGGACACAAATCACTTTTCTTCTTATGATTAATTCACTGATCAAATAAATTTGCATACTCCTTTTCTTGTAGTCCCAGTGGAGACTCTTTACATGAGCTCATGGAAAACCCACTAGAGGTGATGTCTGATGAGAAAATGAGCACATTCAATTATATTCACCCATACAGCTTAAAAAACATAAATAAAATATTATAATAATAATAATAATAATAATAATAATAATTGTTCTATAAACAGAGAATAATAAAATTCATCTGTCTCTTGCCTTTAATATAAGAGCAATATGCTGTATTAACTCATGACAATTTTAGTAGTAATGAAGAAAAATAAAGTATCATTTCCAAGATAAATTTTGAATTTGTTTAGCCTCCTTTCTATTAGGACTAGCTAACACATTAGACTGCATTCTTACAGAAATTTAGACTCAGTAAACTCAGCATTACACAGACTCCTGCCTTATCCTTGAGGAAGAACTCAAAAATGATTAGAGGGTGAAGTCAGAAGAGAACACATGCTTTATCACAGACTAATTTCCAAACCATCTAAGCATCAGCTAAAATAAAAGCACCACTATATCAGAAAAGTCTCAAATAACTGTCCTTTTCCATTAGCAACATTTACATGGATGTTAATCACATACTCTCATCAGAACAGGTTTCAAATAATATTTCACAAATTAACAACGGCAGATTCCACAATTTCGCACAGCATAAGGTGCGTCCTACTTCCACATCAGCATTTAAAAGGTGCACAGCTCTCCTGGGCAGGCTGCTGCTCACAGAAGCACCAGAGGAACATACCTTGGCTGTGCAAAGACATGAGCTGTGGTGGGGGAGGAGGCTGTGGCAGAGGAGCTGGCTGTGTGGCTGCTGGACTCAACACAGCTGTGAACAGATCTTCAACATCCTTCCCTCCCAGCTCTGCAAAAAACACTCTGCATGAGTTGCTGGCATTGCTTGTGAACTGTGCTCCATGTAAGAGAAGGAGGATCAGAACACGTACCTGGGATTTTGTACAGTTTGCCAAGAATAGCACCTGGACAAAGCAAAGGCAACACAGGGTAAGTATTCATCAGAGGAATCAATAAAAGTAACTGTGCAACCAAGTCCAAACAGTTCTGTTACAATACAGAGATGTGTCGTTTGCAGGAAAGAAAAAAGAAAAGATGATTTCTACATAAGTTCTGTAGAACACCAAGAATAAGGACAAAAAAAAATTACCATCTGTGACCATTTTGTCTAGTTCTGGACTGAGGATTCCATCTAACTGCTCTTCACTCAGTGGCCGTGAGCTCTGGTTGACATTGGGCTGAGGCAGAGAAGAAGGATCATCAGAGATGGGGCCAATATCCAATCCAGCTGGAGGAAGAAAGAATATTAAATTAGAAACAGAGAGCAAAATTTATTTGTATTGAACAAAGAGCACAGACCCTGTTTCCTTCCTCTAGAATTCAGCTGTCAATTAAACCAGGACTTTCTAATATGTGAAAGGTAAGGCAAAACAAAACATTTTGATTAGAAAATGTAAAAAAAACCTTCCAACTCTTTACCTCCAGTTTCGTGTATTGTTTGAGGAACGTTAAATTAATATAATGCAACTGGAGGAAAGGGAAGTAAAACGACTGAGTTTAGATTAGGCTTGGTTTCAGTATATAGTTCCACTTTAAATGTTTTTCACATTTTGAAAAGAATCACACTGTAGTAAACATGGTTTATCCTCACGTACCATAAGGTTCACTTCAAATGTTCTTCACTTCAAATATTACACAAAATATTTACTGAAATGCTGTTGAGGTATAGCCAATACCATACAAATCACAGAAATTTATCTTTCAAAACCAAATCCTGACTATTATGGGTTACGACAAAGTGATTTGTTGGCACTAAAAAAACTCACTACATAAATTTCCTAACATCCATTACAAGTCAAGAAATCTCTCAAATGAGAAAGATATGGGAAAAAACAACTATGTCCTTTAGTATTTAAAATATATGTCTGTAATAATTACCAAACAACCCCAAATTTAAACTAACGAAACATGCCATTCTACTTATTGTCAACCTGTTTTTTATATAAAGTGATGAACCACTATCAAGTGAGAACAAAAGGATACTGACTGCTTTAATCATGCTTTAATATACTCACATTGATAAAAATGCTTTCCATTTACAAAATATACCGCTATGATAAGAACTACACACTACTACAGGAAGTAATATTTACAGTGGCAGCAAGAAGATGCATGGGTTTGTATCATGAAACACAAAAAAACTAAGGAAGGTTTTCAAAAGCTGTAAGCAAAACTTGATGCAGGATTCTTAAAGGCAGAGTGCAGAGTTTAGAGGTCGTGTTAGACTCTACCACCACAGAGTGGAAAATGAAACATGAATTAGTGACACAGTAAAGGAGAAGTAATTTCTACACATGCAGTTCTTTCAGCTAAAACCACTAGGAAAAGAGGGCTACTGCTAACCATGGATCATCCATTGTTTAGATTCTTACCAAATGGGGAGGGTGAGTTCTCAACCTGGAAAGTGCATAAATCAAGACCTACAGGACCCAAACCAGATAAAATGGATGATTACAACATGAAAACAAAAAAAAAAAAAGGTAAAGAAAAAGCTGCATGCTGAAAAAAGCTACGCAGGTATGAGAGACAACGGCAGCTACATTTTATCCTTTCTTAAGCAGCAAAGCAAAGAGCCAAGTAAAACAAAATGCTAACAAGTTTGGGCATTTTTTTTTTTTTGGGGTAGAATAAACCAAAATCATTCCAAACCAAGGTATTCTTAAGGTATGAAAAGTGTGAAATGACCCAGAGCAAAACCTACAGATACAGTACAAGACATACATCTATAATAAAGAAGAAAAAAAAAAGGGAAACAATTACTAGAGAGACTACCCTATGGACATACATACCTGAATGATCTCCAGACTTTACCAAATCATCAGAGAGAATTCCAAGAATATCATCGTCAGTATTTAAGACCTCAGAAAGATCAGCTAAAGGATCATCGGTGCTGCCTGTAGAAGATGCAATGAACAAAGTCAGCATTTCTGCATCTCTGGTGATGCTCTTGAGCTGCACCCCAAACACAGATGTACCAGACTCCAAGGGTCTCCTGTGCTGTGTTAAACTGCAGCTGTCCCCGGGCTCAGAGACTGTGCTGACCAGCAGCCCCTCCCTGCCAGGACTGAGCCACCTACACGTGCTTAAGTTGTTTAGTCTTTTTAGAAGTGCTAATGTGATCACATCATGTGAAACAAATACTGGATGATTTCAGCGGGAAAATAATTCCAAAATCTACTCTGAACTTGCAAACTCTAAGACACAAAAGCCCGTGAATGTGTAAGTCAACAAACACGTTTTATATAGGACAGCTCACAGTAAATCTACAATGAAAATTTTTTTAAAAAGGTAATCAGTTACTTCTTTTATCACCACTCTCTTTCTTAATACAAAAGCAACTAGTTACTACATCCTGATATGGAAGTGAAATCTAAGACTAAGAAGCAAGGGTAAATAAATAGAAATTGAAGGTGGTACTTTTGCGATCAGAAGAAAACCTGAAGGACTGACAACAGCCAGAGATAGAAATGTCATGTTTGTTTGTCATCTAGGAAAAACTGGCCTGTTCTAGCAATAAGTTCTTTAATACTAAATAATAAATTCTGGATACTATTACCTTCTTGACCTCCAATTCACTAAAGAGGAATTACTCCAAAGGGCCCATCTGGTTTTATTAACTAGTTGCTTTGAACTGTTACAGATGTGCAACATTTGCAAAAAATGTTTGACAAACAAATAAAAGTTGAGAAAAAATATTTTTCAGTAAATCTGCAGACTGTCATGACTACATGAGCAATCACTGCCAGACCAATAAAACATGATGAGACTGGAAATAAAAATTAAACAGAAAAAAAGGGATTAATACACATCATAAAATATACAGTGTGGAAAACGAATATATATGGCCAGGTTGAAGAGGGACCAGAAAGCCAAAGAACACACACATTTCACACAAATACAAATGTATTTCCCATTGTTACAATCCAACTGCCCCAGGAAAGTATACAGATTAATTCAGAGCTTCGTGCCAAGGATTTACTTCTATCATGAGGTTACTTTCCAAGCTGCTAAGTTTAACAATGAATTGCAAGTGCCTTCTGCTGATTTTCAGAAACAACCCTTTTCCCTTCTTCCATTACCAAGTCAAAACAAATATTGTTTTTCTTCACCTAACTATTTTCATTCTTCACTTTTACCCTCTGTAATGCTGACAAGATGAAACCACCCTAATTAAATCAGGTTTTATATTTTCCACTCAACAAGGTGGATTAATAAGCCAGTGCAGACCAGTCCATTTAAGTGTACAAATATAGCTCCTACTGATACCAGGAAAAGTACCTAAAAATGCCTCAAAACCACACCACTTATCAGGCATAGTTATTTGTGTACCTGAAGAAAGTACTATTAAATGTAAGTCTCTCAACAGAACCTAGTTGTTGGGGGTTTGGTGGGTTGTTTTTCTGGGTTTTTTAAAGTTTGTTTGGGTTTTTTCAGATACTTGTTTTCCTTCTGGCAATTTGGTCTAATTATGCAAGTAACTGTAATACCAGGCACCACAAGGTGATGTAATGACTTCAGCTGGCTGAAGGATTGATTTTAGCTCTTCTTTAACTTTCCTCAATTCCTGCTTGAAGGCAGTAAAGTATCAGGGAGAAAAAGCCCATGAAGGAGGAATTGGCACTGTATTGGCAGCCTTTAGCTCTTCTGTAGTATTTTATGTTACAGGGCTTTTCTCCACAGCCCCTGTGCTACAGAACAGTCCTTAAGAATTCAACTTCAAATGTGAATCTAAATATACTGTATAAGTAGCTGGGAAAAGTTCAAGTGAAAAGAACTAATGTTTAAAGATACGAAGTTAACCACCTGTAACTACAAATTGGCCACGAATAAATTCAGGCTTCAAATTTGAGAGTCTCTCACTATGAAGGAAATCAGATTCCACAGTGGCCTTCAGTTGAGATAAGGGAAAAACTATCCTGCTTTCAAAATGGAGTTTGTT
Source organism: Cinclus cinclus (assembly GCF_963662255.1). Classification (NCBI taxonomy): domain Eukaryota; kingdom Metazoa; phylum Chordata; class Aves; order Passeriformes; family Cinclidae; genus Cinclus; species Cinclus cinclus. The sequence continues at coordinate 6,195,166 of NC_085046.1, forward strand.
AATATGTCTATAAAAATACTTGAGTGTTGGTAACAGCAGAGGGGTAGAGTCTATAATCCATAAAATTCACACAAGACATCCAATCTAAAGCACGTTTTTACTTTTTTTCTTCTATTTTTTCCTTGTTTTAATTCCATGTGTGTTAAATATTATCTTGGAAGCAACGAAATCACTTGAGTCAGCTGCTTCAGATCACAATCAATAGCTGGTTGACATCTGCTGCCAAACAAATAGCTCAATACTGCTCATTAATTTGACTCCTTTCAGAACAGAGATGAAAGCCAAGACAAAACAAAAAGGAAAATAATTTGCTTGTAATGCTGGATCTCCAAGAGAGTACAGTTCTAATGCTATCTTGTGATCCCGATTCCTCAAATGTAGTTATTATTTATGAAGTTCTAAAATCATAAAAATGCCTCTCCCAAGGCTGCAGCGATCCCAAGATGTTTAATCACACAATAACATTTCTAGTTATAAAATGGCTCAGCAGCACCTGAATCAGTTGTAGACTCAGACAATTCCTCTCCTTTTGTCTAGGAATGATTTCTTAAGCATTCTCTGGAGATCTCACTTGAACAGATGACTTTTTCAGCACTTCCAGAAAAAAATACACAGAATTTAAGCTATTTCAAACTAAAGGAAAGGTCATGTTCCCAGAACCTACACAGAACACACCTCATCAAGTGGCTTCTTTTTCATCAGGGACACACAGGTCAGGAAATTCAAGAGAGAGGCAGACAGACCTCAGAATGCAACAGATCTAAATCAACACCTTCAGCTTCATCCATGAACAGACAGTAAGACCTGTGAGCAAACCTTTGCACTCTGGTCCAGCACTTGGAAGTGATTTTAAGGGTTTGTGTTGTGCAGAACGGAGTGCACAGAATGCCACATGTTATAAAAACATATGAAAGATGTGTTTTCTTATGGAAAGTAAAACCAGCAACCTCTCTGCCAGAAAAAAAAAGCAGGGCTAGGAGCCTGAACTCACTTCAGTTGCAGTTTCTAGAAATCAACAGTAAACAAAGGACTCCCAAACCCCTCTTCTGTCCAGCTCTGCTAATCCCCATCACTACTGCAATCCTGGCTAGTGAAAGGTTCAGCCACCCTTTAACCAAGGTGTGAGAACAAAGAAATCCCAGAACATGTGCCTGAAATGCACTGTCAGTTCAGGAGCAGCTTGAACACATCGCTGCTGTTCCCAGCAGTGCTGGGTACCTGCTGGAAAGCAGAGCAGGGTCATTTCTTTAAATGCCTGAGAGCTCTCTGCAAGATGAACAAACATATCTAACCCTTAATCCTGGGATTACACAAATGGGAGTTTCCAAGAGAAGAATATTTTCCTTGTGGAAAAGACCTGTGCAATTAAGGAAGGACTCTCACAGGAGTCAGCAATCCCTGTGGGAAGTGGCACTGTAGGAAAACAGCACAGTTAGTGACAACACAGTCCTGCAGCCCCCCAGTGCAGGGAACAAACAGTTCATGTTGTTCCTGCTCCACAGCCAGGTTTGTATGGAAAGGATGAAAACATCACAGGTGCCCTGGGACACTGCTCTCATTTGCAGCTCCTCTACAGCTCCAGCCAGAAGGGAGCTCAGCAATTAGCCAGTGAACCAGGGCCTCTCACATGGGGGGATCCTGTTGTGGAAATAATCGTGCCCCACAAAGTCACAGGCAAAGAGTTCAGAACTGCACTGGAACTGATCAATACTGGCAGATGACTTCACCCCCTGGTGCTCCAGCTACACAAAACAGCTCCATCTGGACACAATTTTGGCTGGAAATCTGAACAGATGCAAGAGAACTGAGAAAGCCAACTGAGTTGAGAACGTTCCTATGGCCAGAAAGCACTGTCTTGAATGTCCCACATGTCAAATGGGAAAGACAGTAGGTTATCCACACGGCCATTGCTAAAGATTTCTTGATTAATTGCCACCACTTTATTACTTATTTCTGAATAAAAAGAAGACAAAACTACAAAGTTTTACAACTCTGCTTTTTTATGAAGAACTTTCAGACTTCGGAAAAATAGAACATTAAATTAACATCAACTTTGTGAATTCCTAAAACCCTGTACTACCATAACACATGAACACATTAGTGACTTCAAGCTTGCATTTGGATAGGTCAGCAAAGACCTCTGAAGTTGAATTTCTCCAGCTTCAGAAGAAAGCCAGGGTGGAAAAAAGTCACAGCGAGTTCATCTTTGTCTAGTGCTGAACTAGGGAAATACAGACCATGCAACAATTCACTTCCAGCAGCTTCACCTTCAGGGGAAGTTATTTTCTGCATTCTATATTACTCACAACTTCAAACTGTAGAAGAATCAATGTTTAATTATAATACAGCATTTGCTTTTCATTTAGCAGATTTTCACTGAGTAACAACCATAAATAGGTGACCTTTCTTCAAATGACTCTCTGGACAGTGGAAACTGTGATAGTGTGTGCAAACAATTTTAGATGGAAAAACTTTAGGGATCAGCTAAAACACAAGCCATTAATTAATATGCTTGAGAAATAGTAGCATTTTTAAAAATAAAGACTCCTCTATCTAACAGCACATACTACAAGGCACAGAAAAAAATAATCTGAAGGAGACAGTAAGGTTTTAATTGCTCTTTTGTGTGAGGCTGCTCTTTCAGAAGCACTTTACAACCCTCTGGCTATTTGCAAAACTCTCAGCAGAACCTTCAGTAAGGTTTTGCAATAGCAGAAGCAAAAGATTGCCTAGGGGCTACAAACTCTACCTGGAAAGGGCACTCATGTTCAGAAAGGACATGGTGAAACAAAAATTCTGAGGAGACTGGCAATCTATAATCATCTAAAACAGAAAAGAAAATAATAGTTGGATGATATTAATCCACCTAGTATTCACTAGACTACTAAAACTATTTTTTAATGAGAGTATCTGTGGGTATTTTTATAATTAACTGTATGCTTTTTCTTACACAGAGCTGATTTTCATGGATTTTATAGCCATGGATATTATGGTCAAGATGTTGCAGATTTGCATTTAGTGCCAATTGTTGTGTCATCCACTGCTCTTTCTGAAACAGCTGGAGCCCTTGAGAAGAATATCACTAAATATCAGTGTTAGTTAACCTCACAGGACAGTTCATATATAGAATGCTGAAAAATATATCAGATAAACTGTGGGAAGAAAGTGGAAAAGCCCTAGTCACCACAATAAAATCAAACTACTGAATTATCACAAAGTTTAGGTTTGTATACCTTGAGGTCCCAGTTTTGCCTGAGCTGGAGTGGAGGTGGAGCTAAGAAGAGGATCAGATGAAGGATCCAGGAAACTGGTGGCCAAGTTTGTTTTACATGGAAGTGGAAGTGACTCTTCAGGTAAATTATCCAGGCTCATCTTGTTCTGTCTACTGGTATCCAGTAGGTCTTTCCCAAAGAAAGCTTCCTGCAAAGACAACAAAATGATTTAACATACGAAGGACACCGTATTGACTGAAAAAATTGAGTAAATGTCAAAGTTAAAATTAAAAGCCAAGGATTAGTAAGAATATAAAAAAACCAGCTTCAGTCTCACAAACATTCCAGTATGGCAATATCTCTTCCAGGCTATGAGGAGTGACTACAGCTTATCTGAGTAAGCTACATTACTGAAGTTTTAGGATTAAACTCATGCTTTAGATTATACAGAACAACTTTAGTCTTCTTACACATATGTGACACAGACAATGTACCAATACAGCGTTATTATCTATCACAATTTGTTTACTATTTAAAATATTCCTCCTTACACAAAAAGGACAGCTGAAGAAGGGACACACTACTGGGCAACTTGATCTAAAACTCTACAATACACTGCATTTCATAAAATCATCCTCATGTCTAACTGCAATAACAAAACACCTGAAGATGTTTAACTTAAATGATAGAAGTGGCTTTTAAAATATTATGTAGCAGCTATCACTCACCTAAGCCTGAATACGCAGTAATTTGTCAACAATCTAGCAAATTTTCAAGTCAAACTTTATTTATTATATAGCAACCTTTCTGCTTCCATGTTGTCTTTAATATCTTGATTTAGGACACAGTTCTAAAAATAAATCTAAAAACAGGTTTTACAGTAGCAACTGTTGGAATACTAATAGAGAATATAAGAAACATTCTATGTTTTACAGGAGTAAAACATGCATTAAAAGTATTTATGCTTATTAGTCCAAAGGGAATGTTCTTTAAATTTTTTCTTTCCAAGTATTTTCTTTTCCATTTGCCCACTTAAAAAATACTATTTTTAAAGAGAAAATGTTTGGCCTCTCTGTTAATTCTTTTCTTTCAATTCTGATACAGTTCATGCCATGAAGTTTGGTGAACATCTCCAAGACAATGACAGCTACATTTTGGAGAGTTCCCTTCACCATGAAGAAGAGACTGAGAAGAAGAACAAGCCAAATAAGGGAAATATAGATATATATAAACCAGCCAGTTTATAAACTGATTAATGGAAGAAAAACTGCTCCATCACCATTAATACTCTGGTTATTATCCACAACTGCTGCCTCTTACCTGCTAGGGACACCATGAAATTAATGGGAGGCAAGAGCACACATTACTGTGGTAGGGAGATGCAGGACACATAAACCCATAAAACTAGGAAACAAGTTTCCCTTATGAAATCATGTTCTAGAATCCTCAAAAAGCAAAATGAGAAGCTGAGGAATTGGCCTGATCAGGCTAAGATATCCTACAGGGCTAAATGTGGAAACATTATGGGTCAGTTCAGAGAGCAAAGGAATTTTTCCACCCCATCTCATGTCTCAGAGCAAGGAGAGATCTAAATACATTGGGAAGGATTCTCCAGAATCCTGTATTATTTAACACAATACAGTTTTCTGTACAAGCTCATGAAAGTTCTTTACAGAAAACCCATTTCATTTAAATCATCAATCCGGAATCAGAAAAGAAACATTAATGGTTTAAATGAACTAAGAAACAATACATGAAGATTAGGGTTTTAAATGTATTTACAATGTGAGGAGCAGATCACCAGATTTACCTGCAAGTAGGCAGGAAAGGTTTCTTCAAGTTTATTTTTCTTTTTCCTGTAACGCTTTTTTATTTTCTCAGTACTTTCAGAAGCTGGGGTAGACTCCTCAACTGGAGTGTCTGGCAGCTGCTCTGCCCAACCTACAAAGGAACATCCAGGCACAAATAAATAAAACACTCAGTATTTTGCTCTAAAGGTACAGTGGCAGCACATCTGGCTACCTCTGGGTGTATGGTATACTGCACATCACTCCAGCTGCATTCCAGAGGTGGCTCTTCTCCAGCTGTGAACTGCCCTGACCACCCAGGTTCTGGCAGCAGGAAATGCCAGATGTGACACCAGCCACATCACTGTTGTACCTCCCAGGTACACGTAGACCTTCAACTTCTGTATCCCCAGACAACCTAAGAATTCACTAATTTGACAGAAATTATAGGTGCCATTCAACCAGATATTTGAAAAGACAATTCAACTGAACAAGTATCTCCAATGTCATCAATGCTGAGTTACACATTAACCACCTTTCGTTTCATACACTATTTTTTCTCAAATTAGAAGTAAAAATCTTATCTTTCTTTAAATCTGACAAAGAACTATCATATAAATAATGAACAGCCCAGAAAAAGAAATCTATAAAGAAGCCCTTCAAGAAAAATTACACATTTATTCAGCTGTCATATTTCAAAGTGGCACTGTTTTTTCTAATAAACACAAAAGCACACAGTGCTCATCAATCATTCAGTATTTTATTACAACAGAGCAAGAAAAACACTGCAGGTAATGCAGAACTTTTCAAGTCCTGCTACTTCTGCCTTGCCAAAGCAAATTACTTGAAGCTAAGGACCCTGGCAAGTTATTTAAGAAACTATATTATCATGGTAATAAAGACAACTCTGCTTTGTACTGCAGTGATCTCCAGTAGCATATCCAGAGGAGGATCATGAGTCGAATGAGGTTCATCAACACTGTGACCTCTGCACTGCCTGAGAAGGAGATTTTACAGAGAAAAGGAGTGGATTTGACAAGGTAGCAAAAAAGTCCCGGTAAAGCTGATGAGCATTGGCCACTGAGAAGCAGGCTCTTGGGCAAGCTATGATTTCTATTTTTCTCAACTAGCAACTGTGTCTGATCAGACAACAAGAAGCTCCAACTTTCAACTGAAGAATACTTGTTGAAGAATACACCTTTTTAACAATATGCATTGTAGTGTTACCCAGAATGGCAAATTAGCTTTTTAGCCGATTTTAAACAAAATTTTAACTTAAAGGAGCAGACCTCTCTGGAAATGAAAAGATCTAACACAAGATTTTCAGCACAACTTGAAATAAGGCAGTATATGTTACACTGAAATATTATTTACAAAGCAGAAACACAACTGTAACACTAAGGAGAAAGCAAACACTATACCAAGACTGGGAACTTAACTAGAATATCTGGCTGCACTGATAAAAGTAATGTTTATTTGCTTTATGTAGTAGTTCTACAAATGCAAGCACAGACAACGCTTTAATGTTAAGATTTTAATAACTTTAGTAATAAAAATACTGCCTAGATGCTGTAGCAAAGATTCAGTCTCTACCAAATCTACATCAAGAGACTGATCTGGCTCTACAAAAGGAGTAAGAAAAACAACTGCTAAACAGAGTAGCAGAGAGAGTAGCAGGAGAAATCACAGGCCAGTGTCTTTGACTGGGGTGGTATCAGCCATCCTTTAGAAGCAGCTGCATCCTTCTACTGACTTCCCAGGGAACAGGCTCTGAACTAAACATATTCCACATCTCCCCTTAATGATACCTCAACATTTTCTAAATCAGCGTGAGCAGCTCCAGATGGACAGAATAATTTAGTCTGATCACACACAGCAAGACAGAGAAAGAGGCCCATGAATAAAATCTGACTTCTTGTTAGGTGCCCAATCTACCGAGGACTGCAGTGTCAGAGGGATGAAAATGGCTCTGTCATGGCAAAAGACACCCAACAAAATCAAGGATTCTTCAGCCCTGGAAAAGGCAACACTGAGGGAAAATATGACACACATCTAGAAAATATTTCTGTATTACAAATTAATATGACTTTTAATGATTTTTAAAAAATAATCCTTCATAACATTAAACATGAGGACAGCTTATGAAACTCTCAGATCTCCAGCATCTGGTTTAAAATTAAAAGGAATTATTTCTTCATGCAACAATAACATATCGCTAAACTCTCTAATAAAGGATTTTCCTGAGCATGAACAGATATAAAAAAATTAATTAGACACATTCATGGAATACAAAATACTGCTGAGTATTAAAACTGATGGTCCAGAAGACACCCCTGGACCAGGGCTACACCTGGAGAAAGGTGTATCAGAAAGATGACTGCTCTAAATCTCATTAATAGTAATAATAATAATAATAATAATAATAATAATAATAATAATAATTCTCAGTATTTATCTCCTACAACAGCCTGCAATTCATTGTTTCAGCTTCTTTGTACATCATGGACTCTGTTGAAATTACAGCTATGTAAGAATGGGTATTTTCAGTTGGATTAATAAAGCCATCATGACAAACATACATGGTGATGAGCTTTATTGCTTTCACTGCATTAAGCATGAAGAAACATTTAACACCAAATTCCTGCACTTACCTTCATCTCTGCCAGGCAACTGTTCAGAAACAGATCCAGAAGAATCTTTCCTGGAGAGAGATCTTTTAGCCTTCCCCTGCCCCGTACGACTTCTCTGACGTACCATAAATCCACCAATACCTGAAAAAGGAAGCAAAAATTCAACACACTGAATAAAAACTGTGTTTCATAGTATGAATGAGAGCCAAGATTACTCTGCAGGCCAAGCAGACTGATGCATCTAGATGCCTAAGAAGGAATTTGAGATACTTGAGAAGTTTTCATTTGGAATTCTAAGGAACACTTCTTAATTTTTATGTCTCAATGGGCATACATGCACTGAAAAATGATCAGAATTTCAGGTCTGGAGAACACCCACAAGAAGTTCAAATCACCAAACCTGGCAACTTCCAGATGGTGGTTTTCCACTCCCTTGGGGCAAACTGATGATTTGCTGGAATGAGCTGTCAATCTACCAAATTAAACCTATTAAAAAACCTCAAAGGACCACAAAAAATCCTCTGCAAGTAGCTCTAGAGAGCCCACCACTCCAAATGATGCTACTAGAGAAGGATGTAACCCAAATAAAAAGATAATTAATCAACATCATAGTGCCTGAAACTCCTGAATCCTTCACTAGAGACTGACTGCAGAGTTCCTGATCCTTTGCAGTTGGTGTGTATGTATCGAAATGTATCAGATACAGATCTGTTCCATTTTCCAAGGGAATTGTTGGCTGCAGAAAACTAAAGGATAACTAATGGATGTATGCCACGTGGATACAGCTCAACTGTTTGTGCACCCAAGAAATACAGTTATTTAATTCAGTCAGGATAATTAAGAGTCAACTGCATAAAGAAATTAAAATAAATTAATTCATCCAATAACTGAATTCATTTAAATTCACCTGTCAGAAATAATCTGCAAATACCTGGTAAACTACTCTTTTAAGAGTATTTCAGGAAACAAGTAAAATAACTGCAGAAAGTTCTCTGAAGTTCAGATGTTTCCATATATATATATACACATACACACATAAAAAAATCTCCTTCACCAATTATAGAAATACAGCTCAATTTCCTGTCAAGTTAAGAATCAATACAAGGCACAGATCTGAACTACTACAAGCACTTGAAAGCACACTAAGAACAAGTGCACTGCTGACCAGCAACCTTTAGAAATGTGTTTTGGCAAAAAGAAAAAAGAAAACTTTAAACAGAATAGGCGAAAAAAAACCCCAACAGTCAATAATAAGCACTAGAATACTTTAGAGTTTCATGGTGTTTTCTAGTTTGTGGGGTTTTTTGCAATTATACAGAAAAAAATGAACAAATGACACACAATGATCTAAGTTACTTTATCCTACCAGGTCTGTATGGTTTTCGCTTCCTTTTTTTAATCCCATCAGCTCCTTCAGCCACTTTGGTGTCATCATCCACAGCTTCCCGTTCTGGGCTGGAATCTGATTTTCCATCACAATCCATAAGGTCACCTTCTGCAGAAAAGAGGTAATGGTAACTTTAAAGGGAAAAGGGAAAGAAAATTATTTCTTCCAAAATTTCCACATCTGACTCTTTTATGAGAAACCGGCTGAGAACGACAGATTTTTCAAAGGGTGACAGTTTATCATAATCCCTGAATATTTTTGGGAAACCCATCCTACCTATACACATTATTTCCTATGAGATGATGTTCAGACAAAACCAGCAAATAAACACTGTAATTAGTATATGTGTATCAGAGAAAGTTTTTGGTATCTCCTTTGGAAGCCTGTGCTAAGTGTCTGAGCAATCTAGCTATCCCATGAAGGAATATGGATCCAATTTACCAAGATAAACTTCCTTTTCTTCACTGTCCTTCCTCAGTTTTCTTTGACAGGGCTTTTTTTTTTAATTGAGAAGACACTTAAATCTGCAGCCTGCGCTGGGAAGGCAAAGTGTAATGACTTTTAGTGTAGTGGATGCATGACTTGAATCCATTTGACTGGCTGAAAGCAGACTGATCTATGAAGAGGAATTTGATTTATATAATACAAAATTCAGCCCAAAGGAATTACTCAGCCTTGAAGATTAAGACTATAATTCCAAATTAAGAGTTTATATTCTGTGGGAAAGCAGGGTAGAAACAGATGTAAAGTTACGCTGACATTAAAAAGCCTTTGGTGTTGAAGACAGAAGGAACTAATTCTTCCTGATCATAAACCTTCTGAAATGTTAAATATTCTCTCATCCCTGAAAAGATACTGGAATTCACCTGTCCTGCTTTGGATACCAGTGTATAATTCCAGATGGAGTAAAACCCCACGCAGCTGTAAGATGGAGAAACACTGTTATAACAGAGCTGGACTCTTTCACACCACTTTTGCTGTGGTAGAACTACAACCCTCACTCTTCCACAGGCTAGGTCATGGCACACATTTTCCCACTGATGAAGACCTCACTGAGCTCTACCAACAGAGCCAGTGAATGGCAAAGGCCACCAAGCTGAAGTAACCAAAGCAAGCTCAGCTGTCAAGCAGACTCTAAAACGTAGAAGACTCAATGAAAGCTGACCCTGATGCAAGCCTACAGGTGAGATGGTAGCGAAATTCCATGAGCTCCCTTTTTTCAGATAAAGCCTCTTTTTTCCACCTGGAACATCAGGAGTCAAAATAAGGATTTTCTCCTTTTTCCCTGGGATTACTACACTGTGTTACTCCAATCAAAGCCAAGGCACAGATTTTTTCATCCTGATGCTCATACAAAAATTCTAGATGTTTGGAGACAGACACTGATCCCCTCTGCAGAGTAGAGCCCTACACATCCAGAGCTTCAAGGAAATCCAGCCCATCTCCCATGTACTTGCTGTGCAGTTACCATCACACACATAAACGTGCTTTAACTCTCAAAAAGACAACAAAAGGTGATCAGAACTGAAAGTGAAGCTGTGGACGCTCTGACTCTCTCTTTCACACCCTGCTATCACATCTATATATCCTCTTATCTATTTGAAAAGACCTACCACCTATAGAAGCCAACAAGCAGATAATGAAGTCAGAAAAAATAAAGAAAACAGGCACACATTTTTAAAAGTAAAGATTATTAACCACTGAAGAAGAACAAGGGAAGTGACTAGCTGCCTTCAAATTCAAACGCATTTTTTGCTTTCAAAAACTTAGCTGATGGAGAACATGAAAGTATGAGATGAAATTTCAGACTCCATGTAATGCTAGGATAATGTACCAAATCCTGTGAATATTGAAAGAAATTGAAGAAAAAGAAACTGTTTAAAAGGTTACAAAGAAATAAAAGGAAGCTATTTTTAGGAAAGAGTAATTATAGTCAACAACAGAGGGTAAGAATGTGCTCATCAAACAACAGAAACAATACTTTTATCAACCAGTTAACACTGAAACTTCACTGATGACTGAACTACCCAGTTATCTCAAGTACACTCTGTAGCTAAAATAAGCTTCTTATGACATTTAGTATGATCAACAAGGCAGTGTTGCATCCACAGAACTGTGGGGAGGTGGGGCGCCTGTGTGCCTCAGTTCCTCTCCAAAGAGGGACCTACGTGACCAATGCAGTAACTTTTGTGACCTGCCACTGGAAGAAGCCTTGCCCCAAGCCATGGGTTAATGCCTACTGTGCCATCACCCTTCTCAGGATGCACAGCAAGGACAATGCTGCTGCACCACACAAGTGTTAGCCCAGATCACTGACTCTCAGGTCACCTTATTTCTCACCTTATTTCTTCCAGAAAATAGAAGTACTCAGCAAAGAACCACTTCACTCTCCCACTTGATTTTAATACCAGCTTCTGAGTGATACAGATGTTGCTTTGCTGAGCCAACACTTTCAAACAGTTTGCACTGAACTTGAGCACACCTGTACTTGGTGAGTGTGCAATGTTTCCCACAGGTAACCCAAAGATTAGACAAAAAAGTCATCTCCTATTTCCAGACTGGCAGCCCTAGAAAGGTGGGTTTCCTATAGGATGGATGACCCATTAACAGAACAGCAAGGAAAATTCCTGAAATGGACAACAGTGAGCCATTACTACTGTTGAAGAAGTTTCCATAGAACATTCTGTAGAGAACACAGGAGTATCAGTGTAATAAAAACTCCCAGGGATATTTGCAATACACACAGGTACTGCAACACTCCAAGCTACAAGACATGCCAAAAGTAGACTGCTACCTCTACTGTCATCCATCTCCCCATCTCTTGAGTGTTCTGACTGGGCATCTGGGGGTGTCTGAAGTACAGCCACACTGTTCTGATTTATAATCTTCAGTTTAAGCTTTGGTTTCGTCCGTTTTCTTCTCGGTACTGTAACAGTGAGGCTCTGTAACTGAGACATGCCGGATTCTGTCAAGCAGACTCCATCCTGGGTGTATGTCTTCGGTGGGTCTATAAAAGTTGAATGAATCATAACAGCAATATAAAATCTTTTAATTTACATGTCTTAGATTTTTTTTAGGAACAGCACTTACAAGAGTTAATAATCCACATGTACGGAGCTGACCCGTGAGTGAAGAAATTGGTATAAATAAACCAGAGATATCTGACACTGTCTTTACACATTATAATTACAGCTTTATGATTTAGAGTCTGATGTCAAATCCAGCAACAAACCATTACACTGCTATGAAACAACTTGCATCAAAGACTCATTAGAAAGAACAATTTGATTATGGAAACTGGTGCTTTGCAGGCTATTTCTGTATTACCGGCTCCCAGAGAAAACTGTGCAAGTCATACTTTGGGTCCCTGCTGCTTATCAGCCCAGGCCACCATCCAGTCCTCAGCACTTTACCTTCATCTTATTAATAACCTTAAACCTCCAAGAACTCCTGGTAACTCAGAGAACTCATCAGCCCTATTTTATAGGCAGACAAAAAATCCAAATGGTATCAAGTGAGCTGCTCAAGATCAAATTGGAAATTGTGGGTACAACCCAAGTCTCCCAAGACCTGCAAGACTGATTCCTCCTCAAGCTGTTCAAGGACAACTGAGTCCACTGATAAACTCTAATGCTCCTTAATTCACCATGCAGAAAGGCCCTGTCATTTGTGCTGGGGCCCTGCAAGTGGAAGCTTGGGAACTTTCAGGGATTTGCCAAATAATGAAGAGGTTGCAATGATGCTTCACCTCTCTGAAGCCAATTAAATAACGATTTGATAAGACAGCTTTTGAAAACATACAAACATAGCAACATTCGTTCCATTTAACCACAAATATCTCCTCATGTAACATCTGACAGTACAGCTGGTTCTGAACAAACTCTTTCCACTTGACTGCCTTCTTACACCAAACTTGAAAGGTGTGTGTTTCAAAAACATCTCACGCTCTTTTTTACATTGAGTATTTGAGGGGAGAACCTTCTCTCAGGTGTCAAATAGAAAAAAAACCAACTCTGATGTGATGGAAGCTGTCCTAACATGATGGAAGCTGCTGGGTGCTATCATTATAGACTGACTTGTGAGTAGGCTTGTGAGGATTATAAATTCCTAGCACAAACCAGACAAATACAGAAAAGCTGCATCCTCCTAACACCTCAAGCCTGTAAACATTTGTGTACATGCCTAACTCAGCCACGCTGCGTTATCACCACTGATATTAAAGCAAGCAACTAAGACTGCAGGATCAAAGCATAATTTAAAGTAATTATTATAGTGCAGGTATGGCAGGCAAGAGAGAAGAAAGAAGCAAGAATGAGGGAAAAAAATGGAAAGCATGCTGTGGTAACTGCAGGATAGTTAATGCTGTCTGTTACAAAACCACAGGAAAATAAATTTTTGTCTCAGGTAAAAATACACCCTTAAAATATGCTAAATGATCAGATATTAAGCATTTCCATTCTTTACCTAGTTCTTTTGATTTTGAAATAATCTGAGCTCCAACTGATGAATCACAACAGTCCAAAGAAGGCACTGAAAAATATAAGGAAAATAATTTCAACTTTTAAAAATGGTGACTTGATTTAAATTGAAACTATCAATTTTCCTTCAAACACTTCCGTTAAACTCCCTAATTTATACTGTTGGCAATTGTTTATGTTTGCACCTTTAAAATAAAGTGCTTTTCAGTGTCACAGATGTGACTAAAAAAGAAGCTTGATACAAACTGAAGTTCTTCACTTTCCTAAAGCCAAGAATGGCATTGGAATAGCACTGAACTCAGTGGGAAATTATCTCCTTCTACTGGACCAGGGGCAAATGAACACACTGGATCCTTTGGGTTGGAAAGCAACCTCTACACTAGCCATGATATTCAGGTTTGGCTGCTCTGATCATTAAAAATGTGAGAGTTTTGTGAAGTTGGTATTGATCAGTATTTTCCCAAGGAGGGGCCAGCACACTCCACGAGCTCTGCCACAAGATTCTCACTGTGTCTGTGCCGTCAGGCCTCTTACACAGCACTTGGAGAAGGCTGATGTGTCTGAGAACAGGTAACACAGGACCTACTGGAAGTCAGATAGGGCAATTCTTATTCCAGATAAGACTACTGATAAATGGAACAGCAGAAACTCAACTTAAAAATGACACCCTGTGTGCTACAGGGCAGCAGTGGAACAGTGAGACTGAAAAAATAATAATCAAAACATTCTGCAACAAAAGGCTACTTTTGCAGTGGGCAGAAATGCTCTTCCCATTTGCTTTAACTACATAACTGCAGTCATGCTTCACTCTCCTATGATATGTAGACTAAACTTTTAATATTAGTAGTGACTTCACAGAGAATACACAGACAGAGCAGTAAAGTGAAAATTAGGAGCTTCTATCTCGTAAACAGCAAACCAGAATCAGAAAACCTGTTAGTCTGCCGCAGTAAGCATTACCAGAGAGACAGGTTTATCCACACTTTTTTTTCCTTTTTTCTAGAAATTTTATTCATGCTGAATTTAGGACTCAAGATAACATCTGGAGTATTTCCTTTTTGCTTGTGACACAAGATGAGACCCCTGAGGCAGAAAACCCATGGGGGGGCTCCGTGTGTCACGTCAACCATGGCACGTGTGCTGCTGGTCCCACTTCACACACACCATGGGAGCCAGGGCAAGATGAGGAAAAGCACAAAAGGTTCCAAGTAACACATATAATGAGTATGAAACGTACAGGATGCTTTCTAGCATATAAACAAATTTAAGGAAAGTGCAAGTCTGTCTTCAAAAACTACTGGTTTGAAAGTTTTATGTAATGTGCACTTAATGCACAGGGTACAACTCACAGAAAACCAGTACTTCATGCAATTAGTAAATGAGAGGAGCCTATGAGAATTACAGAAAAACCGAACTCAGGAGTGGAGAGAAAAGACAAGGAATAGAAGAAATTGAAAATGACATTTTGAAAGAGACATGGAGCCGAAAAGAAACAAAAAATAGGGAACAAGCTGCAGAAAGGAAGATACTCAAACACTGAATTGAAACAACAAAAAATAGGCAGACTGTAAGAACTATTTGAAGTGGAATAAGACATCATCTGTTCATTTAATTTGTTGTAATTTACAAGATGTTTTTAAGATTGAAGTAGCAATTACTGAATTGAAATCTAAGGTAAACAAGAAATTCAGAAAGGCAGTTGTGAACAGGAATTTGAAATCCTTCATTTAGAAGTCAAACAACAGAGAGATCTTCTCATCCAGGTCAGACTGAACAATTTTAGCTCTGGAGACTGAAGAGAGTTGAAATGCTCAAATAAACAAGCTGACAGTGACAGAGGTGAGGCCTTCAGAGAGCCACTCACAAAAACTGCACGAACAAACAAGTGTTTGAAGACAGTATCAAACAGACTTCCAGAAAAGGAGCTAATTAAGAGTGCAGCTTAAGGATTACAGTCAATAAAATGGATAGCAAAAAAGCATAGTACTGTTAGAGAAAGACTATCCAAAGGGGGGAAAAAAACTCAAACAGAAAAAAAAGTGCTTTCTGAGGCATTCACCTGAAGTTTAACCAAAATTGCTAAACTTATCTGCAAAAGGGTTTAAATGTGCTGAATACTGTACAGCATTTAGTAACCTCAGCTGAAAGCAAATAATTGCACAGAATACAACATGATGAGAAAAGAAAGTGGAGTTCATTTTTAAGGCTGTAATAGAAAAGAATAATTCTGTGAAAAACTGAAACCAGCATATGGGACAGAGTGGAATGGTTGATACAGAAATACAGCACTAACAGAGCACTCTTTATTGGGTGCCTGCATAACTGTGTCAATTACACTGGGACTTTTTTGGTAAATTCAACAACGCAAGGACATTAGAGCTGACATATTAAATATGCCAAAGAATAAAAAAAATCAAAAGTTAATTTTTAATGCATAGTATTATGTTTGATTTGTATTTGTCAAGTACATAGAATTAAGTTCCAGAATGAAGAAAAATTAAAATCAGTTTAATGAAAATGATACAACAGAGACTTCCAGTCATAATGTGACTCATTGGCAGTGTCAGGCACTCCTGGACAGGGGTAAGTGATACCGAAACCTCACTGCCTCCATGAGCACATTTACTTGAGCCCCAGGAGGAATTACTGCACACAGACAGCTGCAGAAACTGCAACCAGATCAGTTCTAACTGGTTACAGAACACCAGGCAGAGCTGGTCCCTCTGCATCCTGCAGGGGAACAAAAACAATACCAGGGGAGGAGGAAGCTGGAGTCTGGATGAAGACAGGATGGGAGTAAGTGAGGAGGGATGAAACTTGCAGATGGGGCATAGGACATACAAGAGCAAATGACACAAAGGCAGAACTGATGAGTAGATGGTCAAGAACTGCTTGTCCAGGAGCAGATGTGGGGATGAGACACACACACACACACACCCCCCCATCCTGAACACGCAGGAATTACAGCACAGGGGAAAAGCTGCTGCTACCTAAATGCACTGCCTAGCATCTAGTCATGAGAATTTATAAATTTATCTACAGGAAGAACCTGATAAAATCAGAGATGGTTATTTCACAATAACCTAGTAATGAAGGTTTCTGGTACACTATGCTGGAGCAATTCTTACCCCATTCAGGCTTTTGATACTTATGTACGTTCAAGAAGAAAAACACTATCTTTTATTTCTGTTTCCTGAAGAAGATGACTTTGTAAGAATCTCAGGCATGAGACAGGGAAGAGCTCTTTATTTAAATTTAAAGAAGTTTCCACTTTCTGAAGAAAGAGAAATGAAAGCTCCTTCTCAATACCTACACAGTACAACCATTTACTCTTCACCAAGGGTACACCTGCAATGTTTTGTTTATCTTTTAGGTTGAGGGGCTCTTGTTTCTTCTAGAAAGGAAGTGGTTAAAAACTCTGTAATAATACTTGCAACACATCTACCATACATCTAAGAACCATCCCAGTAAAAATCCCACAATATGATACGTTTTTAGAAGCTTTCTACTGCTAATAAACACGTATTTCCCCTAGTTTATCAAATGCTAATTCTTCCCACTTTGAAACAAAAAATTATAGAAACTTTTCAGAGGGGTTTTAGAAGAATTCACGAAAGACCAAAACATTTCATATAAAAGTACGTGCAGTATTTCTATGAACATGCATCAAAGACATGCAACTGTGTAAATGTACATGTGTTAGAAAGGTTTTAATACTGAGTCAAAAGAGGAAAGAATAAGCAGAAAAACTTGTCTTATAAAAAAGGTGAAAAAATCCTGCAAAGAAAACTTGGGAACTCCCAATGAGTTCCAACTCCCTTGGAACCCAAACCAAAGCAACACGACTTCAGAGAGGCGTGCAGGAAGGACTAACTCAGGGGCCAAATTCTACTTGGAAGTGAAACATCTCTTGTGAAGCTGTTCCATCTCACATATCATGGGCTTTAATTATCTCTAAAAGGCAGTTCCTGCCAGCTCCAAAAACAAAGGAAGAAGTACTTCTTACTTGGATCTTTTTGCTTTAAGTACTCAAAGTTTATGATAAAAATAAACAAAAGTCTGTGTTGCATCTACAAGTTTCTTGGTTTTTTACACTTACAAAACCGCTTTCCTTTTGAATTTCTCAAAACAGATCTTTAAAATTAAGTGACTTGCAGAAATACAGATGCATTAGTCATTCTCCTATTAGTGATAAAAATGGGTTACTTGGAAGTGTTCCAGCAGGGAGTATATAAACCCCCAAGGTCAGGTCAGTAAGTTACAATTACTGCTGTGATGAGGACATGCCAGTGTTAAGGGACATTAGATGCTCTATTGAACTTTTCCTGGCAGACCTCTCAAGCCTATGCCTCACAGTATCTTCGATCTTGATGAGGAAAAGCAATCTTACTGACAACTTGGTGGATATGAATTTTTCTTGAAACATTTGCTTAACTTTTGTACCTTCCTGCTACTGTTCTTTTGTGACACCCCTATGAAGGGGTAATATGAACACTTTCATGCACTTATGCTAAAAATGGGAATAGGTGTCAATGTGACTGAAGCAGCAGCTTCCCTAAGATGACATGCAGGGAAAACAGACCTGGGCTACCACCCTTGCAGCAAGACTAAAATATAAGACTATAAATCATCTCACAGGCCAGCCTAACTGCTGACAGGCCACTCACAGGAACATTAACCAGCACCATCCCATGGAACCAGATGCTGTAAATGTGCTTAAACTGCAGCAACCTCAGCTCCTGAAGCACCACTGCTACAGCACTGTGACACAGAGCAACAAGGCTGTTGGTATCCACATCCAGAGAAGTGCAAAGTTCATCAGAAGGAATTGCACACTGAAGTTAATAAGGAAGTGGTAACTCCCAAACAAAGAAATATGGCCAGTTCTTTTCGAGATTGCATCTAGGGAGGGAACCATTGGTCTTGACTATTGGGAGAGCTGAGGAAAAGGCATAAAGAAAACATGAGGAAAGAGGGAAAAAGTGCTTATACAGACTGCTGTTACAGCTACTGCTGCCTCAGACAGCCTCAAAGCATCAAAATACACAAAATTTTTCTGCTTAGAAATAATTCTCAGATTCTTCTGCAGATGTAACTTCAGAGAACCAGGCTTTCTTCCTTCCACTTGACAAAGTGAGATGCCTTTGACCCCTTCACTACCAAATGCTCTTAGCAGCTTATCCCTATCTTCAATACCTCTACCCAGAATTCCCATGAGGTTTCCTCTGGCCTAAATCACTTGAGGGTGCGAAAGAACCTAGGACACTTCCACAAGAGCCCTTAAAACAAACACACACACACACAAAAAAAAATCTTACTTCTACCACAAGCCAAACCTCCATCAGAGCACAGACCACATTCCCAAACCTATTTATTGCAGTGTGCAATCCTGCCATTGGTTTCAATCGTCTTCTTACCGTTTGTTGGTGGAATGTATGGCCTACAAATGGTACAGTCAAAACCCATATCAGCTATGTTTTCCACTTCCTCCTCTGTGTTTAAGTTCTGACAGATTGCATGCATCCATCTAGAAATTAAGTGGGGGAAAAAATACAATTTAAAGGAAATAGGTGGTGTTTTAGGAGACCCAAGTATCAGTCTATGGTCCAAGTAAATGGGAAATAGTTGTTCAGTTTGAATTATTTTAGGGAGAAACCACAGAATCAGGTTTTCCATATACAGCATCCCCTACAGTGGTGTGTGTTAGATCTTGTATATGGAGCAGCAGATCAACTGTTTCCCTCCACAGGAAGGAACTCTCTATACAACAATCTCCCAGGTATGTTCTTGCATGGTAATTTTCTCCCTATGTTGCAAACATTTTAATTACTTTATACAATGTAATCTACATTCAGCCTCACAACAACAGTCTTGTGAGGTAAATTAGTTTTATTTTTACAGGGCATGGGGGAAGAGGCACAGAGTGATTAATTAATTTGCCCAGAGTCAGACAGTTAAGTCTGTGGTACAACCAGGAATGAACTACTAAGAGACTTCTGAGGCTCAGCAATCCAGTGTTCTTTACCACATGACCATTTCCTTCATCTCTACCCTTTTACTTTGGGGGGAAAAAATTAAAACAAGACTTGAACAGGAAAAGCCTGTGAAGTATTGATAATTCTTACCGATCGCACTGTCTACACTGAATGATGAGCTCCTCATCCCTGTACATGCGGTAGCAGATTGGGCAGGTAGACAAACTTGCACAGGGAGCACACTGCGTGTAATTATTTTGCCATTCACATCTTAAACCTGGAGAAGTTGCTCCACAGTGTCTGCACCAAACACACCTGCAGAACAGACAAAAAGATGCATTCTGTCAGCTCACAGGAAGATCATTTTGTGGCTTTAAATCTCTTCCACTTAGAACGAGGTAATTCAGTTTTAGTTTAACAACATGTTTAACCACAAATGTTAAACAACATTTTTTGTACTTTTTAAACAAAGTTCCTAATTAATAATTCCCTTGAAACTGCAAAAGCAGGCAGATGGGTTCTTGTAACAGCTCAACAGGTCATAGGGAGTTCCTGCTTCCAGTTGCCATTCATTTTGAGATCTGGAGACTTAACCATGTGAGAGGTCTGGTCTGTTTGTGTTTCACCCAAGTAAAACAAATGGTTTTCACAGGGTTTTGTTTCGAGAACACTTGGGTGAAGCACCCATTCATTTTTGCAACTGAACACTGGAATGACTGCAAGGAATGTAAATCGGAATTTTTTTTCTGCTATGAATTTCAAAAGAGAAATTTTGTCTATCTCTACTTATGTGGTTTTTGGCATGAAGAAGCAGTTCTAAGAGAAGGTAAGAATTTCCCTTATAGACTGATAATTGAATGAAACAACTCAAAAGCTTTTTGTTGGTTTTAACACACCTGACTTAGACACAATTAAAACCTTGCTACAATTCAACTGACATTACAAATACCAAGTGACAGAGAGAGGCAGAAGAGGCCAGCAGTCAGCACCTCTGACCCCAGGCCCAAACACACCATTTGCACTTCCAGCCTCCCTTTGGCACAGTCTGCAGGGGTGGATCCAGGCAGTAGGTGTGGTAGCTGATGTCGCAGTCGTCGCACAGGAGGAGTCTTCCTGGATCTGTGGCTTTCCCACAGGCTTCACACACTGTGCACTCCAGGCACCTCCAACCTTTGCTAAGTACCACTTTAGTAATCTGAAAAATGCAAAGTGAGAATTAGTGGAAAATGGCTCAGTGAAGTGTGATCAATGTATAAACTAAGGTCTGGCTTGTGGAGCTCAGCTCTTCTGGGCACACCACCCACATCTCAAGGACCTCTTTATCAATTAGACTTTCTGAAGCTTCAATGAACAGGAATGGATTAAACAGAGAGAAACTGTCCTCTTTTCTACTCTTTTTAAAAAACAGGTGCAGCGTTTCCCTTTTTAAGTCACCTGAGACTTCACCTGACTGCCAGGACTTTTCAAATATCATGGAAAGTGGTGTGGCAATTGCATCAGCCAATTCTCTCAGGACTCTGGGATGCATCTGGTCAGGTCCCAGAGACCTGTGTACATTCTGGCTCCTCAAGAGGTCACAAACTTGATCCTCTCATGTCATGATGTGATCACGGTGATGGAGTTTTAGTCATCTGAAGCAAACAGCTAACTTACTGCAATTAATATATAATGCAAGAGTAGTATGTAAACAAAAAGTCAAATTATAATTGCATGAAATACACATATGGCATTTTGTGAAGTACGTGCAAAATAAAGTTTTTTGACATGTTTCAAAAAAATACCACTTTTACACATATATACTTACATCACAACCAACGAAAAGTGTATAGTGTATATACCGCAGTAAATAGCTTATTTTGTGCTTGCTAGGTCATTTCACAGCATTCAAATTTAATTTTCACACATTCTCTCCTAGACTAATGAATGTAAAATGTATTAATTAACCACTCCAACTGCTGTCAATTCTGACAGGCAACAGGCAAATTGAATCAAGTAAACCTTATGCCCCAAGGAAATGAAGATGCAGTATAATTTTTTCTTTGTTTTTAATTCTGCTTGTGCCTAGGTTTAAAGCTTATATCTCAAACTGTTATTTTAACCAACTGCTGGATAATCAGCGCTATTTATGGTTGTGAAATTACAAAAAGGTTAATTTCTCTTGGGGCTATGCATACTATAAAATGACATTTAATTAAAGTCTTTCACAAGTCGCATACAAATAATGGTCACATTAGCTGATGAATATCTAACAAGTTAATGACTCCCCTAATTACCACAAAACCAAAGGCAGCATAGTGCTATTAAAGTACAATATGAAAACAGTGCAATCAAGTAATTTTTTGTGTGTAGCAACGGCACTCACCTTAATACTGACACAGTATGGGTGGTAACACTGCCCACACTGGGAACAGGCCAGCAGCCGGCCCTCAGCACCTTGGCCAAAACTCCCACAAACCACACACATATCCTGCAATGACACAGAACAGCAGACCCTCAACACGTGCCAGACACTACATTCTGAAAACATGTAACTGCTGAATCCAACCAGCTTGCTGTTCCTAACAAGGAACATTCATTCACTTTTTTTTTTTTCCTAATTAAGAGCAGGGGAACAAAATGAAAAATTGTAATTTTTATCCTAACCTG
Source organism: Cinclus cinclus (assembly GCF_963662255.1). Taxonomy (NCBI): domain Eukaryota; kingdom Metazoa; phylum Chordata; class Aves; order Passeriformes; family Cinclidae; genus Cinclus; species Cinclus cinclus. Next base: position 6,217,281 of record NC_085046.1, read on the forward strand.
ATGGAGAGTGAACTTGTCACTGTTAGAGAAGAGGACAACTGTATTATGCATCGAGTTTTCTTCCTCATCTTTATTAGATGAAATATCCATGGTTGTGACCTATTAAAAAACCAAAAAATATAAATAGCAAGCACATCACATTTTCTAAGAAATGAGACAAAATGAAACATTCTCTAAAAAAGTTTCGCAGACATTTATTCATACAGTTCAAACTTCCATTAAAAGCTACCTCCATCAGAAATTACTGCATTAATTCACATTTTCTCATCATCAGTGTAGCAGCTTTACAGACATATTCTCTTCCTCTCCTCTTTTCACCTTCACATATATTATTCCCTTACACTTCCAAATGGAAATAGAAGACACAGTCTAAGAAAAAAAAACCACCAGGAAGAAATTGTCACATTGTGCCCAGTCCGCTCTGTTTCCTGCATGCAAACACTTAAGTTCTTTTTATCAAAAAGTTAATTGCAGTGACAGACTCTCAAGTATTAATTCAAACAGCAACTGCAGAAATGTTTGTCCCATATTGCCTAAAATGTGGTTTAGCTAATGTTCCAAGTATGTTAAAGGAATAAGCAAGAGCTCTAAAATTACTTGCTGCAAGCAGTTTATGAAGCTTATCTGTCTTCACCATAAAAACTTGCACTGAACTTGAAACAGCTGTTTTGATCTCAATCCACCAGCTCTTACTATAGACAGTAATTTTTCTTTTTTATCAAGTTATTTTTCTTCTGACCTGCCCATAACTAATATAGTATATTCATACACAGTGTCTCAAGAAGAGAAAAAAAAATGAAATATTTCAACTGTGTTCTGACTTTCATGCAAATCCTACAATACAGAATTTGCTGTCCCTGAGTTTAAATAGGCCCAACTATTATCTCTGAATCAGGAATATAAGGGCACATAGTTCCATATAAAAGATTATATGCATGACAGAGAAATGAAACTTTGTTTTACCAGCTGTTCAAATTATATATATGTGAATTATTTTTAATACAGTGTAAGTCCTACACAGATAAGTTTTGTTTAAATAGTAATTTAAATATTTTACAAATCCAAACATAACTCTAGGGACAAATGTAAATATCATTACATCAGCTAGAGGAATCCTTCTGATACACAGTTGCTGAAATCCAGCATTTACTGAGAAACAGCTAAAAAGGAAAGATATTCTTTATGTGTTTTGATTACCAAATATTTGCAAGCACTGCAGCTGTAACTAACCAGTTAACTTCAAATCACCTGAAACACCTTGATACCTTCAGGGACATTTTCCTTATCTACTTTTCCACAGGTTTCACAAAGTTCTTGTAAATGCACATTCAGAAGAGCAAAATTTGAAGGACTGAATGACTGCAATGTTGGGGTTTGCTGAACCCCAGCACTGACCCACCATGGGTTAACCTGTAGCCACCTTTCTCCCCATTCCCAAGATATACCAAGGTACTCGTAAATCTGTGTGGCTTTCCAGTGATCCCATGCTGAGAAAGAATCATTTTGTGCAAATTAACTGAAAATACTCCCATTTCAAACATTTATCTGGAAAAAGGCTGATGTCTTAGTATTGTTAACTTCATCTACTCATCACAAGACAGCCACATCTCTGAATTCTGAACCTCACATCTGTGTGATGACTCCAAATATCAAATTTCTCTAGGAAATCGTGGAATTTCTGTGGAAATTGTGATGTCCATTTTGTATTTATAGCAAATTACCTATATCACTCTCCTCTGTTCAATTACAAAAACTTTTAGGAGTTTCATCTATAAACCCCAGCTTCTCTTGAAGTAAAGATCTGTGCTTTATAACACCAAAATAATGATGTGAATGCTTCCAATTCATTAAGGTGCTGTGACTAGCCTAAGTGGAATTCATCCTGTATGTTTAAAATTACAAATCTGCTTATGAATCTTGACTATCCAGTGTTTTAAAAGGGAAAAGTTATAGAGATGATTGTTCCTTTTTCAAATCATTAATACCAGAGTATTCCAAGATATTATTACACAGGCAGCAGAAAGTGACAAACTCAAACAGATTACATGTAAGAACACAAAAAATGCAGCTCTAAAGAGAGTCTCAGGAATTACTTCACAAAGACATAAAAATGAGCAAGTCCCTCTTCTGAACACAAGGAACAGGATGTCTCTCCTGTTATATGCAGGGCTAGTTGGTAAAGTTTAAAAGGAACATTCAAATAGAACAAGCCCACAGTGTGGGGGGGGGGAGGGGGAATTGTTTTACAGTCCAGATTTCCAAGTTTTTCATACCAAAGTCCTTCTTCTTAAGAGGAGCAGACTAGGACTGTGTAGGATTTTTCAAGTTTTAAAAACAAGTATTAAGTAGCTTAACTATCAACTGCAGCAAGCAACCACTTGCTTACAATCACTTCAGTGCTTCTGAAGAAGAAGGAGACAGCAAATGTAATCATTATTTTCTCAAGGGTTTCTAGACAGAACCTGTGTACAGAATAGCAGACATCTGATCACACCAAAGAACTGAGAGTCACTGACATATTAATTCATTAAAGAGCGAAGGAAGCTTTAGTTATGGTAAATCATGATCTGTAAGGGCTCTCTGAAAGAGTCAGCAATTCTGGGGACAGGGAAATCTAACTGATGCAACTGGCTTCACTACTGAACTCTTCTGGCAAAGTCCTTCACCAAAGCTACTTAAAAAACTTAAACTGAAGAGGAATGGTCCCTGTACTGATGCAAGACACAAAATACAGAAGGGAATAAATTATCAGTTTTGTATGTGGGAGAATAGCACCAGTGGAAATCTGACAGGGCCTGCCTGCTAACAGGTGGTGGTGCTCAATGCACTCGTGTGCAATCTGAAAAGTCAAGTGAGAAGCAAGGTGACAAAGCCTGCCAATAGGATTGAGATACTCAGAGTAATAGAATCCAAAAGACAAGTGTGAAGAAGTGCACAAGAACTTAATAAAGCTGAGTGCTTGGCTATGAAATGGTAGATCAAAGTCCACAAATCAGGAAATTAACATGACAAAAGAACTGGTATTGATGATCAGAAATATGGAGTAGCTTCCATACAAGGAACAACTCAGAATACTGTCATTCTCTATACTTTCAAGTCAAGAGTGGAAGAAAAAGGAGGAGAACTATAGAAACTGAGTGGCAGGGATGGAGTAAGTGAATAGAAACCAGCTTTCCACTGTCTCTTCTCTAAGAGCACTGAGGGGCAAGCAGCTAATCCAGGAGGCAGCCACTTAAAACACAAGCTGAGGAGCTGCAGAACCGAAAAAGGTTAACATGGTTTCCTAAAGGTTTTTTGAAGCGAATGGGCAGATTTACAAAAGATAGCTCCAACACAGGCTGCCCAAGACAAAGACACCACCTCCTGTTCAGCAAGTCCCCAAGCCACAAACTGTTGAAATGTCTCCTCCTCTTCTGTTCTGCACTCTTGCACCACCACTCAGTCCAGAAGAATCTTTGCTGTGGTCTCCTATGGCTGCTGTTACATTCTCATGAACAAAGCCTGCTCTCTCCTTCTGGGTTGTTCCAGTCAGTGCTGCCTTTACCCAGCACGTTCTGCACCCGAGGACATGGAATGAGAACTTTAAGACTTTAAACGGCAAGGGCAGCACAGAATTGCCTCAGGCCCACTGAGCTACAGTGCTCTAGTTCTTCATCACAACCAGGAACAGCCACGCTTCATCAAACACCCCTGGTTCTGTAGTGCTCGTTGGGTTTTTTATACAGTATTTTAATACAAGAATTATGGCTGAATAAAATTATGTTACATGAACAGACTGCACTATGACTTTAAAAAAGATGTCCTTACCCCTGGAATGACCACAGCCCCGACTCCATTCTTCAGTTTTGATCTTCCTCTGCCACCTCTTCCTGACAGACCTGCTCCACGGGGTCTCCGCTTCCCCGGGAATCCTGATCCCCGGCCCTATTCAAAGGAAGGTAACAATGTAAATGCAACCTCAAGTTCTTTTGCTACACGGGATTCAAACTTGTTCAGTTTATCCAGGGAAAAACATAAGTAAAAAAAACAACCCTGTGATTTCAGGTGAGTGGGAGCAAACCAGGGCATGGTCACTAAATCTCAGCATAGATCTGTGTGAAATACCTTTAATTAATTACATGGCATAATATGATCACCTTTATCTTCAGCGAGAAAGCAGCCAAAACCAGGAATGTTTGTTTACTGCTCAGGAGTAACTGGAATTAAGGATTCCCCCCACCACTTTCCCCTACCTCAGTTGCAAGGTTTCCAAAATATATCTTTTATTCTACGATTCATTTTTCTTTTCTCTTTGAACAGTCAGCCCAAACAGTCATGGGACTTCTGCACAGGGTCTGGACACTTGATTACTGGTAATCACAGATGCTTTTCTTATACTATGAATAATCAAGTGAAACCTGAAAGTTTTTAGGATTGAGTCCTGCTCACAAAGCCAAGTGGGAGCTGGCTCCATAAAACTCTCTTAATTCAGCATATACAGAGAGAGTTTTTCATATTAATTCTACCAATTACACCCAGATCAACATTCCCCATAACGTGAAGCTTTTCTTACACGATCTCCCCTTATTTACAGACAGCTTCTTTTCTCCCTTCCTTATTTAAGATGCAGATGCAGAGTAACAGTGCTGTGCTTTGGAGTATTCAGTGTGTTCAAACTACAGTTATCTTTGGGAGAGCAAATATGTTTTTACTAATAATTACCTGTTATTCATATATTACCTTAAGTTTGAAATTCCAGGGCTTCTTGGTTTTTTGTTTTGTTTTTTAAATTTTGGAAAGAACTAAGAACAAGAGGATTCCTAATCCTCCCATATCATTTCCAGAGAAAAAAAGAACATATTCATGTCCCCAAATTCTGGCTGATATATCAGACATCTTCGTAACGTGTTTCAGAGTCTCCAATCTGTGTAATTGATAATTATGGCATGTACTCAAATAAGCACCTTTCCTACTACAAAATAAGCACTGAGATTATTTATTGCCTTTCATATTTGTCAATAATCTCGGCTCCTGGCACAGCCCAAGCACGGAGTACAGAGTTATGGGGTATCCAAAGGTTTGCTGCAAAATATTTTAATACCAATGCAAAACATTTGCTCCATGAAACAATATTGATGGAAGCAAGGAAGCTCCCTGGGGACTGTGTCGCCAACAGACGTGAAGGGTCTTTACTGATGGAGACAGGAGTTCCTTGGATGGAAAGAAGCACTGTGGGCTCAATATTCCCTACAGTATATCTCAAATATTCCAACTCCTTTAAAGAAGATAAAGAACTTTATGGTCATAATTAAAGGGGGAATTGAAGGATTCCAATGTTACAATTTTATTAACATCCACCTAATAAAGGAAAGAAATTAAATTGACTCACACACCAAGTTAATGTAACACAATGACATCTGAGGAGTGAAAGGAAGGATGCTGCTGGAGGCTGAGGTATTTATATGTACTGAAGTGAAACAAAAAATGTCCTTAGAACCTATGGAGCTAATACATATGCACACACAGGACATACAATCATCAGTTTTTGAACATGGTAACTCTTGTGACAAGTTTCTTATTTTCTGTTTCAAAACAGGTGTCAGTATTGTTATTTTCACACAACTAGTAACAGGAATAAGCACATACTTGTATCAATGTTAATGCTGAATATTAAACTGAAAATTAATGCTTAAAGCAGCAAAAGCTAAGCTGATGTCAAATTAAAATAAAATTAGCATGAGAGTTAAAGTGAGATGGACTTAAATAATTGGGAAGCTACAGCTATTTGTCAGTTTCATAATTAAGCTTTTTTTTTGTGTTTGCTTAAACCAAGTAATTCTACTTTAGTTACTTCAGGTGTTTTTAATGGTAAATGTCACTGCGGATACAAGTTCTGGTCTATCTAATCAGGTAGGAAAGTTGTTATTTATTCCCCCATCAGCTAAAAACAATGTCACTTTGAATCCACTCTGCAAGATTTCTCCACAGCAACAAATTCAAGGCATCCTTCAGATCTCTGCTCCTTTCCATGCCTGGCTTACTTTACTGCCAGTCTTAAGGACATTTTCCCTCTCAGGTAATTTATTTTGACGTAAAGCCAAGCACAAACAGGGATGTACTCAAATACACACAAAATTTGGGCAATATAAAGTATTCTTTGCCATTGAAAATCACGGCAATGCCATCATACTGTATATTCTGGAGAGCTCACATCTTTTAATCTGAAACCTCCACAGTTTCCATAAATTTTAGAGGTCTTGAATAGTAACAGAACAGAAGATTATTTAAGGTGTGAGATACAGAATTTCATCAGTAATCTCTACAGCAGAAAGATAGCAATGGATACATGAAAATAAATTCAAGTTATTTACCACTTTGATGCTCCAAATGGCACTGCCAGGAAGCTGTCTGGATTTAAAAATGTCCCGACCTTCTGAAATGTCTGGGGACCAGGAAGGTGGGCTGACTGTATTATTGGTACTCCAAGCCCCCTAGGATACGGTAGGTGAGAAAATAGATGTATAAAACTTTGCAACATAAAAAAAATGAAAAATTAAAAAAAAAATTAAAAAAGCAAAAAGCAAGCAACAAGAAAAAAAAATCTGAAAAGCAAAGCACATGCAGGCATAGGCATTTCTACATTAGCTTAAGTAGTCAATTAGTTCACTGAGTGAGTAGAAAGTGGGAAATTTTTAGGTTCTCATTGAAACACACCCTAAAAATCAGTATTTACTTCCAGCTGATGGTTAAGTAGAACAAAATGAGTTTTTATAAACAAAGCTTAATACAAATCTAAAGCAAGCAATCAGAACAACAAATTACATGCCTAAATTTTATTACATCAGTGAAGAAGACAGTAGTTGGAGGTGGTAACATCCCCTTCTATATTCCAGATCACTTTCTGAAAGAACTGATGGCCTCAGTTGACTTTTGAAGCTAAACTACCCCCAATCACAGCAAAAACTAGTCTGAGAAGCACAGCTAACAAAAGGAATATAAATAAAACACAGGACAAAAGAAAAGGAAAATAGCCATGGTAATCAACAAAGCAACTCGTTCCTGCAAATCTGCCACAAATAAACCATTATAAAACACTACCACTGATTTCTTTTCACCCCAGTGTTTTCATGTTATGTTGTGGTATCACATTTTAACATGTCATTATGTACATGTAATAAGAGACATCCATACATATCCTTGTGTACCTACAAGCTCCTTTAAACTAATTATTATCCCTATTTATGTACTTTTCATCATAGTGAGATACTGTATGACTGTCACTAGAAATAAAGCAAAATTAAAAGAAAATGTTAACATGGACAAGGAAAAAAATGCTTAGGCCCCTCATAGAAAGTAAAATCTGTGGAAGACTTTCTCAAGCATGGAAGAAAGACTGCAGGAGACAGGCATTATAAATAACTTCACTGCCAATTTACACATTAGTTTAATAAAGGACAGTGTATTTTCCTAATTCTGAATTTGTGAGAGTAAAGAAGTATTGAACACCAGGATGAGAAGTGGAACTGATGGAAAGTGTAGGTTTACCTTCCCCAGAATGCCATTCAGCAGCAGAATCCCAGGGCTGATATGGAATAACCTCATGCATAAACCAATCCCAACTATTCACAACTGTTCACAAGGGCAAGCCCAAACACATTTACACCTCTGAATACTGGGATGTACAATAATATTAAGCATCAAGGAATGGTTTTGCAAAATGCGTTGGGTTGGTTTTTCTTCTCTGAAATGCAATTTCTCCATCAAGAACATATGGGAAATGAGTTTCTTTGGAATCAGTAACTCCATCAAAACATAAATTCATCTTGGACTGCAAAAAGAGGTGTCTTGCTAACAGCTGCACTGACTGAAAACAGAGCTATCCCTGAAGTGATCTGGCACAGCAGAGCCAAAAGACTAAGGCTGTCAGTGACCTAAAAGCCTAATTATGGATAGAAGTCACATGGTAAAAACACCAACGCTCGGTGCAACCCACGGCGTGGACAGTGGTATTCAGCATGAATTTGTTCTCTGGGAGTTTGGCTCTGCATGCACAGGAAAAGGAATATGGACAACGTAACACTTAAACAAATAACAACTTGTCAATTCTGCCCACACGAGGTGGTAACCGGACACTCAACCCACAAATGCTCAGTACCCAGAGCACCTGTGTGCTTGGGATGGCCATCAATGCCTGCCCTCTGCCAAGGGGCTTCCAAAACCACTCTCCAGAAGAATGGCTCCTGACAGCAGCTGCTCAAGGGTTCCAGTCAGTGTGCTGCAATTAACACTCTAGATTGGAAGGTTTTGCTATCCCAGTTTTTTCCTTGACTGGTGGTCATCATGCAGACAACTCAGAAGATCAAGAGGTTCATCACCCTCAAACAGGGGAACAGTACTGGGCAGAAACCTTCTGCACCTTCAGACCTAGAGATAGATGAGTCCCTGTTCACACCCAGGGCACAAGGACAGAACATTTGTGACAGAACAGGGACATGATGTCAGAAATGTGGGAAAGGAAAGGAAATCTGATATACTAGTAGGCAACTACAGCAGCAGGACTGTGGCAAAGGAGATCTGCCTTAACTATTCCAGCCATTGTTTTAATATCACATTAACAGTCAATTTTAGCAGGTAATATTGCAACTTTCACTGAATTTTAATTAGCTTCCCCACTACTTCTAAAATTCATAATGCATGGTATGTAATCAAATGGCAACTCGAAGAAAATCTATTTATCAAGGAAACAATCTTTACATCAACCTGTAAAGGAGGCAACATGCTGATAGTGTCAAAATTCAAGACCTTAAACATGCTGAAAATACTTAACTAAAATTACCTACTCTTATTTTGGAGGTACAAAATTATTCTCCTTTTAAGAAGATAACTTTTATAGTAATTAAATACATTCAAAAGATTAAAAAGCTAAAAGAATATTAAACCTGAATATGAAATATTCAGTCTTGCAAAACAAAATGATTTGTATATGATTCATGAACCATATTGTTAAGAATCAAATTGGAAATTTAATTTTTATTAAATTTTACTGTAGATCAGAAAAATTTGAATTCTTAGTCAGATAAACTTAATTAAAACACACATTTTCACAATACCACGAACAAATGAATCACATCAAAGAGATGCATTAATTATATTTTGGCTTTTAATTAATGCCTATTACCACACAACAGTGAAGAGAAAGTTCCATTCGGTTCATTTACATCAGAACCCCAGCAATAATTATGCACTGTGACAGAAACAGGAAGTTCTAATTCTCTATCATATTCTTGAGTCCTCAAAATTGAACAACACAGCTGCAAGTAAATTATAACAAAAGGAAACCCAGTGTCAGGAAGGGTCAGGAGATCTCACTAAATTACCACTGACTGTGTTTAGATACTTAACGCTTTATGAATCCTGCTGCAATTACAAATGCACAAAGCTGGATTTCCAATTTAATATTTAATGTGATTTTAGGATTGTGAACAAGCTTTAATCACTTAAAAATACAGGTCTCCTCATTAAAAAAAAATAAACAACCAAGCATGAAACATAACAACCAAAACAAAAACTGAACCCTGAAGAAGACTCTTTTTTTCCAACATCTACCTTTACAACAACATTAGTGATACCATGTAAGTGAAGACAGAAAAAAAGCCATACCATTCAAGACAGCACACATCCAAACCCATCATAATGCTCTGTCTTTTATGCTCTCATTTAAAAAGAACTCTTAAAATACCAATGGATATCCAGTGTGTTGCAGAACAGTGATCACCAACATCTTCATGATGAAAATTAAGTACCTCTGAATACAGTATTCCTCAAGGAACACACTCTGGAATAACACTAAAATAATATGTATAGAATTTACAAAACCAGAAGAAGTTTATTGTTTTTTATTTAAATTTTTTCTACAGAATGCTCTCAACTCTTCACTGACCAGTGTTTCAGTGCCAAAGTATGTAATGCCTTCCATTTACTGACTTAATCTTACGCTTTCCAGTACATAGTGCTATAGCAAAAATAACTATTTCAAATCTGCTCAATTCAGATACACAGAAAAAACACACTATTTAACATAGACCTTCACAGAAAATAGCCATTTTCCTTGAGAAGATTAATTTCAAAGTGGATCTATGTCAGATTAGTCATTAATAAACTTGCATGATAATTTCTACTAAGAATACTGCTTCAGAAAAGAAAAAATGGAAACTATTAAAGAAAGGACCTGCCCCTGACTTAAATTTGCAGTTCATAGGCAAGAGTGGAGCATCTCCATATTCCATGGAGAAGAAACTGGACAGACACAACTCCAAGGACAGCACTGTAAAAACCTGACCATGTTAGCAGCTCAGGGTGAGTATCTATGATTTACAAACACTTAAATTTCAAATTTCATATACATGTAGAAGTTAATTGGCTGCACTGTGGACTAGGGGACAGGAACAGCAGACAGTCCATGGAACAAAACCCCAGTGAGATGCTGAGCCTGGCAGGTTGAGGGTCCTCTCACAGGGCAGAATGCAGCTTTCCTGAAGCTAGGGTATGGGCAACATGCTGTTCTAAAAAGCACTCTCAGTGGAAGGGCACCTTACTGACAGGAGCTGACATGTTCCCCAAAGTGGATTAAGTCTGTACTAGCCAAAGCCAATTCATAGAATTCCTAACTGTACCTACACTTTCATTTATACAGAGCTCCATTTTTGGTTAAAAGCTGGATTTTCTCCTGTTGCTCCTAAGCAAAGACAGGATGCCTGCAAAAATGCCAAGGGGCAGAGGGATGCTGACATCAGTGACGCTGGCTACAGCCCTTGAAGGGGTTCACAAAGTCTTTTTAAGCAGAATACTGTTGTCATTTTTGAGTTAAGTTTTAGTCCGTTCCAAACAGGAGCAATGTGGTGTTGCAGACACATCACTAAAACAAATTACTAGTATCTAAAACTAGAAATCACTTCAGATTATGCATAACTTTGTATTCAGTGGCAAACCAGAATAATTACTCAAATATATTTTATTAGCAATTGCATTAACAGATTCTGAAGAAAGAGCTGATAATTCATCCTACTGCCCAGCACAAGACATTAATTTAATGAGAACAAACCCAAATCAAAAACTATCCTTCTACATGGATTCCCCTGACACCAGTGAAGCACGTGTCTTACAAAATTCAGGAGAAATATACCCAGGATCCAGAGAAATTTTTTTCTTATTCTTCTTTACAGGAAGTTCCACAAGCCCACTGCAATGGATATATTACTGCATTTTTAAAACAGGAGAAGAACATTTCAACAAACCAAACTGCGTATTAGAAGCTTTCAAACTTCTAGGAGAGAGTGCAGAATATTACCATTTGTGAAATTATGTTGGCTTGTCTTTGGGGTTCACGGAGTGATCAGACTCCATGAAGCAACTATTTCGAACTTGGACAAAGAACAAGTTCTGCAATGCAAATTCCTTTGCACAACAGAAGAAAGCAAGCAGGGGTGAAGCCAATGTTAACTTCACCAGGCACAGGAGCCACAATCTCTATGGAACCCACCCATTTGTGTAACCTTCTGCCCTCCCCTCTACGACAGGCAGCCAAGAACTGCAGCTGCCAGGTAACATTTGTATGGCATAACCTCACACCTGACACAGCAGCAGTATCTGCTATTTTATAAACAGAAAGAAACAGACCTCAAAGCCATAAAATGAACCCACTTTTGAGAAGACAACTGATCTTCAGTGCCACCCAGAGAAGAATCACACGTGACCTGGTTTACTTAGAACAGCTACATCTATAACTTTATAGAAGAAACCTATAACTTTATAGAAGCACCTTTTCCTCCAGTATTGTTTTCCCCATTTTTTTACCTGCTTTTAAATCAATGTGATCACCTCCAGGTGAACAAGAACTGAAACACCGTGTTAAGTTAAAATGTTTTAAAATAAGCTTATGTCTCTTCTTGATCTGTGGAGTTCCTACGGCATGGAAAATATGATGGAACATCACCAGGAGCTCTTTTCTCAGCTGCCAGCACCTGCCCTGTATAATGCTTTCCAAAAGCCAGAACTGGAGAAAGCATCCATTCTGAAGTGTCTATAGTACTGACACAAAAAAACAACAGGTCTTATTTCTCTGGTTTTATACCTGTTGAAAATCTGCCTGCTTGCCTTCCAACCCATCCCACAGAACCTCCATGTAAAAGGAAAGCAAACTGTCTGGATGCAAACCTGTGCCGTGTGCTCTGGGCTGACCCTGCTTGAGCAGGGAGGTTGGATCCATTGTGATCCCTTTCAACCTGACCCATTCTGTCATTTTGCTTCTGCTCCTATCCACAACTCTTCATTTGGAAAAGTACACGATTCATTTTAAGAATCAATGTTTTCAGCAGAAAGAATAATTTAAAACCCCCAGAAAATAAGCCTAAACCTACTTCTGTCTGCAATCCAAAGTGATTTAAATACATGCCTTCCACATCGTGGATTCGTCCAATTACATCTTGCTCAAAAGGAAAACACCTGCCTGTAACTGGACATTTAAAAACCTTTTTTTACATAGTCTACAGAAAATCATTCAACAGCTTCCAGTCCCTCATCAAAAGCCCAGAGTACAAACTTAAGGGTACTGAAGACAAATTTGTTTAAGGTACTAACCTATTCTGCAAATATGATATATACACCTGACTGTACAGTGACCCAGGAAAACCTAACTGCAGCACAACAAACACTGATCTCCTAAACTCAGTGGAAACAGCAGAAAAACTTTCCAGAACACTCTCTCATACTTTAGAAAGCAAAAACTGGAACCCTTAGGTGACACGCAAAAAACTGAAAGAATTGTGCAATATATTAAAAAAAGCTTTGTTTACACGAAGTCCAGAAAAGCATGAAATCTCCAACCAGAAAGTCCCAAAGATTAAAAATAAACTGCGATGAGAAGATGAAACACTAACTTGTCACACTGACACACTTTTGGTATAGAATTTCACCAACAAGAAATGAATACCCTGGACTGATAAACCCTTTTCCCTGGAACACAACTCGAATAGAGAGAAAGATGCTGCAAAAAGTGATAAACTTGACGATTCTTTTCACTTATCATAATTAATCCTAGTCAAACCACAATGATTTGTACAAGGCAGTCCTTGCATGGTATTTCCTCATGTAACAAAATCACGAAATTATTTACCACACCATTAGAAATGTTGATGAAGAAAATATCTGGCAGAGTAACAGACAGAAGTGCAGAAGGCTTTCCTCTAAAGCCAGTTTAAGAAGCTTTAACACATTTTGAAAGTACCAGCCAAAATAAATGCATATATGAAAAATATTAAAAGGTAAGTTAAATAGCACAGCATTATGTCTACCTGCATTTGTAGCATATTGTATAAAAAATACAACACATATTCTTCTAGTTTGCTTTAACCATGAACCAAAAAGAAACTTAAATTATCACCACAGAAGCTTTATGATGGCTGACATTTTCATTATTAACCAGAACATAAATTCCTTGAAGAAACAAACCACACACTCCCTTAGGAGAATAAATGCATTTTATATGAAATAGATGAATTTGATGAGTTATACTGATATTTAATAAACACATAATGAAACAGTGCTTGTGCTTACCTGTCTGGATCTGGGTCTTCCAGGGGAAAACTTGCGTTTGGTGATGGCTGGTTTTCCCATGCCAATTTTTGGAGTGACTGATATGTAGGTGGTTGGGAGAGCACTCCCAGCAGCTGGAGGCAGCACTGGGGGCTGGCTGTGCTGCATATCTCGTGCAGAATGCAAGTCTAGAGAAACATCTGGTGAGGAAGACACATTTGTCTTGTTTAGATTAAGTGATGGGGGAAGTGAGGGGCAAGTCTCAGCTGGTGGTTTTATGGGTTTGTCTCCAACTGGTGAACTATTTGCAACACCTCCATTTGAAGCAGTAGTTTCTACTTCTAAAAGAGCTGATGCTTCTGACTTCTCATGGGTTTCTTCCTTTTCTACATCTTTCTGCACTTTTATTATTTCCAGTTGTTGTTCTATGGGGACAGAAATATCTCCTTGTCTTTCAGTCTCCAGCATTTCTGGTGTCACAGTCATGGTCTCAGGTACTGAAGACAGAGACCGAGAGTCTGCTGTGGACACTTCTGACACCCCCACACCACCCTGAGGAAGCTGTGTCTCTTCAGCTTGTTTGTCCAACTCCTGCTGCGCTACAGCTTGAACACCTTCTACCACTTCCATCATTTTCTCAGTCTGACTGTCACCAGATGCTGGTGTCTTTTTAGGAGACATTTCCATTTCAGCTGAATTGATTCCAACAGAGATTTCTGCTTCCAGTTGTGTGGTCTTTTCTTCTGGTGATATGCCTGTAATTAAGTACAACCATATTAAAGGCTCACTGTGAAAAACAAAACTTCTGGTGCTCTGGTCAACAAGTATACTTGGTACAGACCATGCATGCCAACACGTATCACTTTACTTCAGTGAATTTAATATGTAGCTTAAAATATACTTCATAAATGTCTTTCTTTGTACCTATTTTTATGGTACTCTGTATTTTTATTTTCATTATATATCATTATTTTTCTTCCCTGAAAAAACAGCAGAGTAAATTACTAGAAAATAGATTAATTTTTGCAGAACTTAACACACATTTCCAGGTAGGCAGCCTAAAGTAGTCTCTTCTTTTTAATTTCTGGGTATTGAAGATGCATGCTATCATAAATTAATGTATTTTAAGCTACTGTCTCAACACTTCCAAAAAGCTAAGAACAGGACAAGTACAAATAAACATTTTCCCCCTAAAACTCTTGTACACTTTAGAAAATCACCTGAAATGAAAACAGTTGCTGCTGGTTTGATTTAATTTACTGACGTATTATGAATTTCTTTCAAAAATATTTATCTAGCCCTCTCTTGAACCAAATCAAGCACCTTTCATCCATAACTTTATCAAGGAGTTCCAGAGTTTTTGTTCCAATCTGTGAAGAGCCATTTTTTGCTCTGAGTTTGGCTTCTTACACCTTCCTTTGATGGGCTCTGATTCTCTTACAGGCCACTTAGTTTCTATAACACTTGCACTCTTCTTAAAGTCACACTGCTACAACTTCCTCAGCCACTAATTTCACATCCAGCATTTTATTCTGAGAATTTCTTCACAGTTTAAATCACGGCCCTTCTACCACTGTGGCGCACAACTGAGTCATCACAGCTGATCAGAGAAGTTGAGTTTTTTACTTTGTCTTTAAATACAAGTTTATTGTCTCCTCTTACAGCAAGCATCCTCCAACATCATCTGGGACTGAATGGGACATGGACTGGTAAGTTCTTTACCCTTGATACTGGCCACTAACACATCCAGTAGATTTGGCCCTTCTTTAGTTGCTCCTCCCTGTGTGTTTGGTAAGATGCATTTTCTCCCAAAAGAGAAATGATCAGCTGCTGCAACCATGTCTGGAAGATTATCTTTTACTTACAAAGGGGAAAAAACCCAAAACAAAACAAAACAAAAAACAAAACAAAACGACAACAACAAAACAACAAAAACCACAAAGAAAACAAAAAAACAAACAAAACAAACAAAAAACACCCAAACAAAAACAAAAAAACCCACACACAAAAAAACCCACCAAAAAACAAAACATAAAAAACCAAACAAACAAAAAACCACCAAACAAAAAAAACCCCTTAACCAAGGATACCTGTGGAGTTACAACCACAAAGCACATAAGAGAAAGTGTGAGTGAAAGTATTTGAATAGCAACAAGTCACTGGGTTTTATGATAAACTTCCAGTGGACAAAGCATTCAAATATCTTTCCTTGGAAAAAGCCAGTCCCAATAAAAAAAATAAACAAACAAAAGTACAGCAACACAAATATTCTGAAGACTCTCTTTGCCTTCAATGAAACATGTATTTTATTAAGCAAAGATGATCATATTATTGCTTGAAAGCTCAGACAGAACTGCTGCAATGTGTCTATGACTGCTTTCTAGATTTTTCCTCTTGAATTTAAACCTGACTAAGTGGAGGAAGGTTCTGGTTCTGAAGGGTTCTGAACTGGTATTTTCTCACAGTGCAAAACTCTTTCTTACCTTCGGTAACACATCCAACAGCTGACTCCTGATCAGGGCCATCACCAGTAATAGGTTGTTCCTGAAATGCCATATCCTCTCCACCACTTTCCATGTCCATTTCATTTGTACAAGCTTAAGGAGAAGCAAAGCAGTTATTAAAATTGCTACAGTTATTCTACTACTTTGGCATCAGCAATTGCTGCCACTGTTTGACCTTTTAGCTAAAGAGATTGATATTTAATGATGATAGGGTTTAGGACAAGTCAGGTCAGTGAGAAGGTTAAACAGACTACACAATGCTCCTTAAAAATTAAGAGCATTTTACTCATTAACACTGAAGCTGTTTCATACCTTTCAGGTGGTAAAACATGTCTGTAAGGCAATTACATACACCTAATACTGAAGATATGCACATAGTCACAGACTTCTGCACATCCTGAGCAATACAAGAAAGAATTTTCTTAAATTCCAAGTCTATAAAATTCAATAGAACTAGCAGCATGAAGGCTTCAAATCTGTATACAAATACTACAACGAATTATGGCATAGATATGAAGTTTCATCTACTATCACCACTGGGAAAACTAAGTTTCACCTTACTTGCTCAACAATATGAAAACCGAATTTTGCCACTTTAGAACTAAAATATCTTAATCTTTGCACGGAAAAGGCACTACTGAGCGCTTTTTTGGCTGACAGGCTCATTACAGAGCACAGAAACAGGAAATACCTTTTTTTTCCCTTTGTGTAAAAAGCTCTTTCAGTTAAGGAAATTCATTAAAATGCACTAGATGAAGTATGGAAAACAAAGTGTATAGCAAGCACTAACTTGAAGAGAACTGATCCTCCATGGATGTTAGCACAAAAAAAAAGTGAAACAAATACAGCTTTCTGCACCAAGAAAGTATTTTTTTTAAGTTCAAAAAGCCAGCAACTATTAGGTGATACTACTTTTAGCACCCTAAAAGCTGCTCTCAGACTCTGCCAACCTTAAAGCGGTATTTTGACTTCAACGAAAGGATCATTTAGATTGGCTCCAAATCTGATTTTAAAGTACAGAAGTGCTCTCCTAGGTATAAAACACTGCATGACTGTACTGACGTAATAGTTCCAGATTACTCCTAGTAGCTGAGATGATAGTCCTGTTCTTCCCTGGGGACAAGAGCATGCTTGTCAATGTTTCTACCAGCTAGAAATCCTAACAGAAGCATCACTCAAAACTTCAGCCCTCCAGATAAACATGCTGCTAATTCAAAAGGGGTTTTTGTAGGATACTGGGAGTTGTTCCTGTGTATGTTTTGTTTTGGACATCTTCAAAATGCTCTAAGAACACTGCCTGGGAGTCCACACCTTCTACTAAGCTTTCAGAAGGGAAATGATCTGCAAAGGCTGAAGTGGCCACTCTTCCTAACCTGGTGGCTGTGTTCACTAACAGAGTGAACTCATTTACAGACATTCACCTCCTGTCACTGCCCTTCCTCTAGGAGCCCCTTTTCCATCAAAAGGTAATGTACAGGCTAACACCAAAGGGATGAGACATTTATACAAAACATCAGCTTGAACACAAACATCTAGTCCAACACTGCCCCTTTCCTGCCAAAATTTACCAGGCTTTCAAAAACACAGATACTTATGGATAACAAAAGATCAGTGCACAAATACTTCTGCTTAAGCCCAAAAAATGCACACGGCAGTGGCTGTGCAGTTAATCTGTTACATTTTACCTGGCTTCTGAATTTAACCACAGCTGTGCTTCTCCAGGGAAATTCAGTCTGGATGAGTGTAGGTGCTGCACAACAGAGCACATGGTGTGGAATACACAAAAGCATTAGTTATGACTTTGTGACGTGGCTCTTGTGCATGACCCACTGGGCTCAGATCAGCAGGTTCAAGCCCTCCCTGTGCCTCCTTACTATTACTGACTTATTTTTTAAAAATACTTTACACTTCTCCACAACTTTCTGCCTTCTGCTTGATTTGTCTACTTAGACAAAGATGTCTCAGAAACAAAATTACTGATCACATACTGCTTTGAAAAAGGACACCTATTAAAAGCTGTCTAGTTAAATAAACACCTATCCCTTGATCACAGTCAGCTCCCACTGCTCTGTCCTTTCCAGATAAAGTGAGGAAAACAGGCACTATGAGACTGACCTGCAGCTAGAGCAAAACACGAGAACTCAATGTTTCCAAGAACATCTACCAGGCACAAATGAGTGAAACAGCCAGGCTGCCAAATGAATACATTTATGAACTGCACCACATCCAAAATAAATTAGTGAAGTTTACAGCACCATGCTGAGAGGCTGGAGCTGGAAGGTTGAGAGCCACAATTATGGTGCTCACTAGCCTATGTTTTTATCCAGGATCCTGAAGCCAGAAAGAGAAGCCACCCATGGACTGCTTGAGCAGCTGCTGTTAAATAGAGGAAGGGATGAACCTCACAGAGTAGAATTTGAGTGGCTGGTTCACAAAAGACTTGGTGAGACTGCATATATTGTATCTGATGTTAGCATTTTGGAACTGTGAAGTTTAAGTTTGATTACCTGTTATACTGTCAGATTCAGGAATGAGTTCAGAAGTGTTCATTACATCACATGACTGAGTCTGATCCCCTTCTCCTTGTCTACAAAGAGTGCAGATGTAGTCTTTCAATTGAGACTCCAATTCACTACCTGGAGATCTGTCACATTCTATATGAATCCATCTGAGGAGATTAATTTATGGTGATTTAATTTCTTGTGACTGTAAATTTAGTTATGAAAATATAAAGCATCATAGTAAAAATCCATTAAAAAACAGCATTACTTCCCATTCCTATGGGGAAAGAAAGATTTTCAACCAATGATTGATTATGGAGAATTTTAGAGGAATAAGCATGATATGTCAGCATGTCAAACAATGAACAAACTTAAACATAAAGACCTAAATTGTCCCTAAAGCCAATCAAGACTCCACAAGATGTAGAGCATCATCATGTTGCACAGTGAGATACAATATATGAAACATAGTTTACATTCTTAAAATGTTCCAAAGAGTGTATTTTTCATTTTTTTTAATTACCAAAACAGAAAAAGACATACAATTAAACAGAAAACATAAACCTGAAAATTAAGAAGAAAACCCCAGATCACTGCAACAACAGTCTTCAAACTGTAGGACAATGATGTTTTTAGCCTGCTTCCTCACAAAATAGATGAAATGCAAGAGGCAGCAGCAGCTTGCAGCAGGTAACTGCCAATTAATACTTATTTGCCAAGATTAAAATAAAGCTACCTGCTATTGTTCATTGTATTTAGGGATGAAGGATCAAGGAGCTGCACAAGATCCTGTGGCCCTGTACATCAAACACAGTGTACATCCTTCCCAGAAACCCATCCACATCACACAGCTCATCAAAAGCTTTACGCACTTTAGTACAAATTAACAAAAGTCGAATACTTACCTTTTGCACATGTGACAATGCAACATATCTTTCTGGAAGTCTTGGAGGCACAGTTTTTCACAGAAAGGACAAGATAAGTTGTCTTGCTGTTGGTAACAACTGTCACATACCAAACAATTATGGTGCCACTGACAACTTGTTCGTGTGCCACACTCAGCACATACTCTACAGTTCTAGAGATCACAAGAATTTAGTAATTAATTATGATATTTCACAATGTGATAGAAATGCCATTAACTGACATTTTTCTGTTTTGAATTAAATTTAATTGCTTTTGTCCTTGATAACACAAAAATATCCAAGATCTGATAGCAGAGCATGAATAACCTGCACAACAGCAAGAAGCTTCCTGACACTACTCCCTCGAGTATTTCTTAAGAGATCAAACTTTTTTACTGCTGCTCTCGTTATGACTGCCACAAACTGAAGCAACATTACATACATCTCATATACAGAGATTTCCCACATTATGCTGCAACTACTTACAAAGTTACTGAAAAAACAACAAATTCATCCTGCCTTCCTCAAATGCAAAGGAATCCACGAGCTGCAGAACTGTTTTAGTAAGCAAGGAGTTGAATATAAAGGGACTTCAAGTACAGATTATATATACTACTATATAGCTTTGAGTTCCCATTGTATCATGAGAGCAGCTGTTACTAGCTGCAGGTTATCCACTGCACCTGGACCCTACCCTTCTCTTTTCCCTATGGAGGATGATTTACTGCCCTATATAGGCTGCTTCAGCCACAGCACTGAGAGCTCCCCTCACAGAGCAGCTGTAGAGCCACAGGATTTACATCCAAGTGGGATTCCTTCAGAAATTACAAATTACATTACACGGCAACAGCAATCCACAATACCCCTGAACACTATAGTGTGGATAACAAAGTTTGGGCTCTTATAAATGACAAGGAGTTACTCTGAAACCTTTCCACTTACTTTACACTTCCAACCATTTGTTGGCACGGCATCCATAACTGGTTGTAGACAGAAAGTGTGGTAGCCTTTGTCGCATGTATCACACACCAGCATCTTGCTGTCTTCCCCAGAATGTCTGAGGAAAGTAAGGAGTGATCAAGAATTATTTCAATAAGCAGCAACAAAATATCTGCTTCAAAGAAAGTTTAAACAGGAAAACACAGGTGTGCACATAAAAATACACAAACACTTCTTACAAATATCTCCAGAGACAATGCCTTCAAATTAATTTTTAAATTTGAGTGCAGACCACTATGTTTATTCAGCAACAGCTGAGCCTGTGCAACCATTCTGAATACTAAGCATTGGCCCACTTTCATTTACACACATGTAGACAGATTTAATGACCTTTCTTTTCAAAATCTGCAATATACATTTTATTTCCTTCTGAAGAGAACATCCAATTGTACTTGTTTCTGCAGTCTGACTGCAATTTTTCCAAAGGAAAAATGGAGCCATCAAGTCTGACTATTGGAGCTCCTACAATGTCAGACAATATGACTGTAAGAGGAAAACAAACACTAAAGGAAGAGATTTCAATTTTTCTACAATGATGTATTACAGAGCTTCACCACAGATTCCAGTGATAAAATAAATTTGCTGAGAACAAAACAAATAGTTTGGTAATATCTAAAGGCATTGTGTTCTGCCTTAGTTTAAATAAATTAATTCAATCAGTAAACATGCAACAAGATTTGCCTAGATAAAACCTTGCAGTATATAGCATTGTATATGCCAGATACTACCTCAATACCTGGGAGACCTGGTATTTTAAAAATATCCCCCTCTCTTTGCATGAAGATATGCTTGTTTGCTGCTCTTTCAATAATGGCAAAAAACTATCGTCCTGAATTAAGTAATTACAGAATCAAAGAATGGTTTGGGTTGTAAGGGACCTTAAAGACTATCCAGTTCCATGGGCAGGGATACTTCCCACTGGACCAGGTTGCTCAAAGCCCATCCAGCCCGGCCTTGAACACTTCCAGGGTGGGGCACCCACATCTTCTCCAGGCAAGCTGTTCTGAATGCCCCTCTGCCCAGCCTGCACTCATGCTTGGATTGCCCCAGTCCAGGTGCAGAAGGTTGCACTTGGCTGTGCTGAAGTTTGTGAGGTTCACACAGCCCCACCTCTCCAGCCTGCCCAGGTCCCTCTTTCTCTTCAGCCTCAACCCCTATCACAGCAAAGATGTTTAACAGCACCAGCCCCAATTCTGACCCCGGAGGAACTACACTTGTCACTGGCCTCCACTTGAGTCCTTGACCCCAAATCTTGAATCCACAGAGTGCTCCACCTGTCAAATCCATTCCTCTCCAGTTTGGAGACAAGGATACTGTGTCAGACAGTGCTGAACACTTGCCACAAGTCCAGGCAGGTGACATCAGTTGCTCTTCCTCCACAAACTCTGTAACCCCATCATAGCAGGCACCAAATTTTTCAGGCACTGTTTGCCCTCAGTGAAGTCATGGTGTCTGTCACCATCATGTCCTTATGTCCCACGTGTCTCAGCACAGCTTCCAGAAGGATCTGCTCCATGACCTTGGTAGGCAGCAAGGTGAGACTGACTGGCCTGTGGTTCCCCAGGTCTTCCTTATTTCTCTTTGTAAAAACAGGGCCTCTGTTTCTCCTTTTCCAGTTCTCCTTTTCACCAGACTGCCGAAACTTCTCAAATATGATGGACAGTGGGTTAGCCACTTCATCCACCAGTTCCCTCAGAACCCATGGATGCATCTCATGTGGTCCCATGGACTGGGTGTGAACACATCACATTTTCTCTACTTTGCCACTAAAGAGAAGATTTGCTAGCAGACGCTGCAATAGCCCAGTACAATGGTTTTCAGGGATACATTTTAGAATGTGCTTCTCTATTCTAGCTTCATTGCTGAGATGTTTTGCTATCTGCTGTCACTGAGCAGGGAACACCCTTTTATTGAAGTGGGTGGAGTGAATGCTAGCAAATACCAAGTGTTCTGCTTGGCAAACAGGAAAGCACTGACTGATCAGATACATGAGGCAGTACTAGACTGTTTTTTTTTTCCTTCACACTGTCCCAGCTGATCTGACTAAAGCTGAACAAAACTCTTATTTATCTTTAAAATAAAAAACAAGCAAGTGAAAGAACCCTGCAGTGTCCAACAGATTAAGTTCAGAATTTTCTAAGTGAACCCTTATAGTGCCACAGCAATTAAGTTTCATTGTCTCTGTCTTTTGTCTGGTGCAACTACTCAATCAGGGCCACTCATATCACTTTGTTTCTTTACTCAACTAAGCCACGGTTTTGTTTTCATAGTGACTCTTTATCTGCCTCTGAAAGACATCATATGAGATGGCCTAATGCAGGAGACCTGCCCAGTGTGAAGGTACAGGCACAAATGAACTATCAGCTGAGTAAAAGCACAGGTTTTCAGACTGTGAAGGCACTACACTAAAATTATTTATCTGGTAAATTTGAGAAAAAGCCTCTTGTATAAAAGGAGGAAAGATCAGAATGTTTTGCTGCTTTGCAAAACCTGCCAAAATAATGGTAACTCTGGGGATAAAATAGAACCAAGTTTTCAATACAAGGGTTTACTCAGCTACTTAACATAGTATTGTAACAGATAGGATGGGCAAATAATCTACACTTTTTGAAAAAAAAACAAACAAACAAACAAAAAAAAATACCCCAACACTTAATGGAACATGCATTTCCAAATCACAGCACATAAATCTCACACCATTCTCCTCCATGTCCTTTAAATCTCACTTACTTGCAGTTCTGGCACACTTTGCAATCAGGACACTGCCAACCTGCTCTTTTTAAAGGTGTGACTTGAATGTCCAGACACATGCCATGGTAGTGCTGGCCACAGGTAGTACAAAAAAGTTGATCTAAGAGGTCTCCAGGGCTGTCGCACACTGCACAATTTGCTTCTTCCTTTGCTAAAAAGAAATAATTTTTTCAATTACTATTTTATTCAAAATTATGAACAATTCAATGAATCCAAAAATTTGTTTAGTTCTTATGCAAACAAAACTCGATCATTCTTATGAAATTCAGATTTAATTAATATATTTAATAGCTACTACTTTAATTCAGTTTTCTAGACTAATCTTCTCATAACAAAAGTACATTCATTTTAAACCCTAATGAAGTCTTACAAAAAGAAGCTGTTTTATTCTCCTCGAAATAAAGCTGAGAGCTTTGGAACCAACTCCTCTGTGGAACAAGGACAAAATAAAGTTCCTAAAGATCTAAATCTATTATTTAGCTGACGTGTTTGCAAGAAGGTTGCTCTAACTTGAGTTAGGACAAGCAAGTCTATCAACCTGAACTAAAACCTGACAGAAGACAAGACTTACTAGTAAAACTCTTCCTTGTTCTGTCATTAAAAGAAAAATACTTTGCTGTGCAGCATTGCTGGTCTTTAAAACCAGAAAAGTATGAACTCACATCTTTTCTATCCCTGAACACACATGAATTCCTGTGTACATGAACTGTGACAATGCACCTAAACAACTGCATTCTTAAGCTGATCCTGTGACAGTGCAGTTTTCATAATACCTGGCACTAATTGTGTCATTTGAACACTGTGCACTTACATCTTTCAGGAGCCTGATCAATATGGTCTGGACAAAGGAGGGACAAGTTACTGAAATCCTGAAATGTGCCTGCTCCAGCAGCACAGGGGTAATGGTACATCTGGGTACACTTCTCTTCACAGCATTTGATAGTGGCTCCAAGGTGCTTACAAAATGCACATCGCTGAAACACAAACAGAACAAGTCATTTAAAAATTCTTTTTTCTTGTAATCTTTTAGCTAGATCTGTTCCCCTCCTTCATTTAGCAGATGAACACCTTGGCCAGTAGGAGGCAGTGAATACTGAGAAGGAAACTAGTGGGTAGTGTCTTTCACTGGCACTCCCAAATCTTTACTCAAAATGTTTAATGAAAAGCACTCTAAACACACTCTGATGATTAAGATTCTTCTCATCACAGAAAAGCATTTTCAGTCTATGTTATCTAACTTGAGCTATGCCTTCAGTAATGGGGCTTGGAGACTTATTCAGAAAATAAAGGCAGATGACACCATGCTCTCAATAGGTTATGACTGAAAACCACATGGCTCTGTAAGCTGTAATGTAAAACCACAGACACTGTAATCAGAAATGCAAATGGAAATAAAGTACGAAGTTCTCCCAAAAACCTTACTGGCATTATACAATTCTCTCTGGGATGATAATGCATTACATAACCTTCCACTTTCTTCTCATCTTGCCTTTCAAGACTACACAAATATCACCACCAAACTTTGAGAAGCCATAAATAAGCACGATTATTATTAGACACCAGAGAAATAATTTCTCAGAAAGAACTACGCAACAATCCTCCAGTTCTCTAGCCAAGAGAGAGCAGAGTCTATCAGTCTGCTTGTAAAAAATCACCCACACCTTTCTGATTCAGTTAATCAGTCTTTTTTCTTTCCCGGATTCATTACAGTCCCTGAAGCACTGTAACATCCTTTTGCACTTTTTCACCAAGGCAACAATACTTTTTAAGTCATAGCACCATAAGATTTTGAATATACTAAAGAAAAAACAGGTCAGTGGCTCACAGGAAGGCATACATAATATACAGCAACAACTGAGCTCAGGGACTCTCATTTTTCACAATAAAGATACAACAGTAACACTGGCGTGTTTGATTACTAACTGAAGTGTCAGGTAACATCCAAACAAGAACATAAACCAAATCAAAGAAAAGTTATGTACCGCATCTGCTTAGTTCTTAGAATACAGACAATATTTATTACCATAATTCTTCTATTTCAAAGCCTGGCATGAAACGGTGCAAGTACAAGTGCACAAATATCAAAACCAGCCCATATGAAAACACAAATCACAAAGCTGCCTGTGTCAACAGCTACCTTGATATTCTTTAAAACCAGATGAAATGAACATCGTCAGAAAAATATCTGCCTGCACCACAACTCACAGACAAGAGACAGAAAAAATATCAGTGTATGCTAAATGGAACTGCAGGGTAAAGACATAAAATACTCTGGCACAGAAGTTATTAGGGGGATTACCAAGGAGAACTACTGGCAAGTCTGTGGGCTACGATGCTTAGTCTGTCCTCTGATCTGCAGGACATCTCACCTCTACCCATGTCTAACACCTGCTGACAATAAGGGAAAGGTGCATCCTTTCACTTTACCAGCTGAAATGCAGAGGAGAGGATGGGGGATAAAATGAGCAAATAATAACATGGAGCTCCTGAATGAAGGCAAGGCAGCACAACAGAAATTACATTTATGGACTGCCAACAAAACTGAAGTCCTGTAAGAAACTTCTTTTAGGCAATGATACCTTCAGTGAGGAATTGCTGAGGATGATGCACAAGGTAAATCCTGAACTCAGATGTAAAACCATGAAAATACAGCCCAAAGCCTCCAAGTTCAAGAACTGCAGCTCTACACTGAGCCACACACAATCACTGCACTATTTTGCCCTTAATGTTCCAAAACCCTATGGAGATAGACCATGTTTAGCTAAGACACAACTCTTACAGGACACACGTTTTTCAAAGATTATACTCCATACAAAAAAAAAAAGAAAAAATAGAAAGGGGAACCTTGGGAGGAGCTATGGTCCAAAATATATCCCTCAAAGTATTCAACAAGACTTTGCTGGATACCATCATTGAACCTTAGTAACTATTTAATCAGGAAAAGAAAATCATGAAGGAACTGTAAAGCACTCAAATAATCCAACATTTATTAAAAGCTGAGATTAATGGAATAAAATAGCAATATAAATGGCATTTTTAAATACCACATCTGTTTTTCAAAACCACCAATCAACCGTGGTACATAGCAAATACAAAATCAGAACATAACTTTTCCCAAATGCTCTATGACTAAATGATGAAATTATTGAAAATGAGCAAACTACAGGATTACTAAAAAACCTTGAAAAATGTTGATGTTGGTTTAAGCAACCACATAAAGATGCTGGAAGAAAAATGGAAGCCGAAGTTGCATGTAATTGAACCCTTCAAACCCATCTGCTAAACTGCACTGGCAATGAAAAGCATTTGGCAGATAAGTAAAACACACTTTGAAAACAATGTGGTATGTATCATCTGAAGCAAATAAAAAGCACAGAATATCAACATTTGCTGAATTTGTAAGAGAGATAAAGCAGTCTGAAGCAACTAATGCCCAAAGGGATTTTTTGGCAGCAGATGTTGGTGAGAAGAGTTACTTTTCCAGCACTAGAAGCCAACACTCCTGTGAAGCCAGGCCCCATGCTATGACCCCAAAAGAACAGCAGAAATGTATTGAATTAAACAAAAATACTAAAAGCTCTGCTAAATAAAATCAGTAAAGAATACTACTTTACTACTGCTAAAATATGGAATCATGACAGCAGGAGATGGAATGAAGCAATAAATCATACTGCCCATGATATGCATGCCCATATGAGGACAGTCCCAGAGCCAGGGACAGTCTGGAGTCTCCAGTTTCATCAGTATGAGCAAAAATAAGGTGTTATGTGAAGGGGGTGGAAGCTGAATCCGAGTATTCAAAGGGCAGGTATTGCAAAATGGTAAGCTGTCAAGGCAACACAAGTACTGTTTTGCTTATGGATCAAATAATTTTACATTCCTGTTCTACAGTGAAAAAATCCCAACTTTACAAGGTGTCAGAAAGCTGGAGAGATAGTTTATTACTTATTCATAGTGCACTCAAGGAAATAAACTAAAGCAGAGCCATCAGACTATTTTCCTACTCAGAAAGTCTTTCAGTGGCTACCAACTGCTTCCTTCAGCAAGTTCCTTGTACACTTGTCCATTGCAACAAAGCTCTGAGTCCATCCCTACTTCTGCTACTTCTTACTATTGTGATGTCCACCATCTAAAACTATCCATTCCTTTTTCTACTTTGCAATTTCGACCTTTTTTTTTTTTTAATCTGCTCTTCCAGACAGAAAACGAACTGATTTGTAAAAGCAGAAGCCATGCCATCTTTAAAATTCCCTTTATTTACTAATCCCACTGGCTCAAATATGACACTGTTGTACAAATACAGCGGAAGAGGAAGAACTAAGTGAACTAACAGAGAACAAAACCTGATCTATCACCTCCTCTGTATTCCATCTCTATGGGAGAACATCCTCCATGAAGTAAGAGTGGCAGAAACCACACAGAAGATTTAGAGGAAGACAAAAACTCATACCTCCTTGCTACAAATGTAATTGCACCAAAACCAGCTACACGAAGATGTTAATTCTGCCTTGTTCAGCACAGCTGAATGTCACAAATCTTACTGGCTTTACTGGAAACAGATGGCCAAACTGGAAAATGGTGACAAGAACAGCAGCTTTTTGTTTACCCAATTTCTAACCTTCCTGTTGCTCCCTACTTCAGAGTACTCCAAAATCCTGTGCAAGTTCAAATTATAAAAAGATGCCTGTAAGACAGTGTAAGAGTTTATCCAGATAGTACCAAGAACTAATCAGAGGTTATCATCATTTTATTGCATTATTTTACTGGTTAAACAATCTAATGTATTACCTGTAAGAATGAATTTCAGACAGTTTAGCTATTGGGAAAGGCTATCACACAAATCTGTTACTGAAGAAAACTGGACTTAACAACCTATCATTAATGAGAGCATAAAGAAATTTTTGTATAAACAGTGGTTAATGAAGTATGTTCTCTGCTAGTTCTGATAATCTTCACTGGTTACTCCATCATCTAGAAAAAGCTTTACAGTGCTTGCAGACACTAATGACCATTAGCACGTCTCATGTCTAACACACTGATTTAAGTACCATAAAGCACTAAAGAGCACAATGCAGTAAGATGGCAACATAACAACAATTAATGGCTTTCGACAGAACTACTGATTAGAAGTACTATAACAGAACACCTTTCCAGGAGTACTGGAAATTACCTTCTAGCTTTTTAATTTTATATGACTCGTGTCACAAATTTGGAAATTACTTCAATTTATAATGTGCAAGTCAACCAGAGATCAGTTATTCTTCTTCCTGAAACCTTAACACAGTGACTCAACACATGTAATCAAGGTAGAAAGCAGAAGTCCCTTTAAATTGGAAATTTCACACTCTCTACAAGTCACCACTTTGTTTCTCAATCCTACCAGCTGCCTCTCTTTTTCACCTTCATAAAAAAAGTACGTTAAATAAATTGTGTTGATAGTAAAGCATTTAAGAATTCAGAGAAAAAAGAATTCAAGTTTTGGAGGTGTGTTTTTTGGAATAGTAGCAAATAGGTTAAAAACTTTCAAGAATCAAGTTTGCTAAGTAAGATACCATTTTTTATTTGAAACCTGAAACAGGTAGAGGAAAACATGCAAACTTTATGGCACACAAATTCTTCCTCATAACCTGAAATGTTCCCAAACCCTGTTTAGTCAGAAGCTCCACAGAAGGGTTTGGGTGCCTCAGAGCTGTGCTCTCCTCATCATTACATAAATTAGCAGAGTAACTACATGCATATGATTTCCCTCACAGACTCTGACTTTGCTGCTTTTTTCACATTTACATGAGGAAAAGGGTGGTTTTTTTATTTATCTCCTTGATTTCTGCAAGATTTAGGATAATGTGAATGTTTTGAGTGAGGGTAAACTTTTCCACAGCTAACAACCAGCTACTCCCTTAATTCCCATCTAATATCCACTGTGGCAGAAGAGCATGCACGAGCCTGTTGTTTAGTTAGACTGTCAACAACAAGAAGGTCAATAATGTTTAATGTAATTTAAACTGTGGTTATTAGGCTTCAACATCAGCAACTCCAGGACAAACAAGGCAGGAACAGAAATCATCAACTTTGGTTTTGAGGCTGCTTTTTGGCAGGCTCAGAAAACAGACTATTGTGCCAGTTCCATTTGATTCATGCTCGGAAGGTCTTAAGAAGTGTGTGAGACATTTCTTTGTGTTGGCAGAGCACGGGCTGAGCCACAAATTGTTGGAGGCTTGAGAAAAAATAATTGAGGGAAAAAGACATTTCTACATGCTTGTTGTTTAATGATCATCTCTAGGCATCTGTTACTGGTCAGTGCAGAACATACTGGGATGAAGTCCACTTTCTGTCAAATCCAGCACCTAAACTCCTAAATCATATTCAAGGATTCTGTAGGTTATGTCACAAGTACATTTATAAGGGCATTTAAAGTAGAATGGGGAGGTTACTGCTCATGCAGTCACATTGTGCTTCCAAATTACACAAAGCTTGATGAGGATATCCAAATTTCATTACACTTAATAAGGCTTAGTCATTTTATGGAGTTTACTTCATAGTAATTCAGTTGGCCAAACACCGAGTGTCCATTTTCAGTCTCCACTGACAAAACTGGCCTGATCTCCATTGCCTGCAGCTGGAATTGGAACACAGTTCACAGGTAGATACAGGGAGGTCAAAATTTAGATGACAGTTTTGAGCTGTACTGTGTTGACACAAGTTCTCTACTGGTACCACAGCAAAGTCCACACCAAGGTTTCATCAGCACAGTGCTATCAAAGAAGGGGTGTTAATTGAGAGTATGCAAATCCTCTTCTATTTTTCCAACTTTTCTGAACAATAAAAAGTTGGGCTAAACTTCTCATAACATGTCTCTAAATTCTCTTATATATTTTTGAACACTTTGACAAAACTTTCCAGCCATTTCTGAGAACAGAAAAGTAATTAACAAAAACATTTGGTTCATTTTAAAAACAACCTCATTCATGGGTCTTGCAATTTGTCACGAGTTGTAGTATGGGGATGAGACTTCTGCCCTTTCCCTGCAGATCTATCCAGATGTGACCAAACTTGAGAAAACTATATATTTTTTTTTTAATGTAAAACACTTCCACAAGTTTGTCAGTGAAAAATCACAGAAAAACCTACTCTCATTGATCATGACTGATCCTCTCCAATTTCTAGCACTGACTGGACATCGTAAACCTCCAGCAAAGATTCCTTCAGTCTGACAAGGATTAGAGGGAGGAAGTCTGTAATAAATACTCTAAGCCTAAGCACAAAAAAGCCACTGGAATGGAAAGCAGACATCCCTAAGGATCCTGACACTACTGTCACTTAATCATCTGGGGAGTAGGAGTACCCAGTACACAGGCAGATGGACAAGTAAGGAACAAAGAGACAAAAGGGATTCATGGTGTGAATGAATCTCATGAGACTGGGAGGAGAAAGGATGGATGGAGATGGAAGCTGAGGAGGGGCAGGGATAACATTTGAAGGGCCAATTCATCAAACCTGGGCACTCAAATCGGATAAAGATCTAAGGGAACTCAGGTGCTAAGACTCAGGAGATGGTGACAGGACAGGTCTCAGAAAGAACCTAGTGAAAAGGGAAGAGAAATGTTAAGGAGAGATGAAAGTGGAAGTGGCTAAAAATAACAACTTGAACAGTAAGTCAGAAGTCTGAGGCAACTGAAATTGGATTAAGATTACAAGGAGGAGAAATACACTGTTCTCTGACACCTAGTGCTGTATCACTATCACCCAGCCAGCTCAAATAGCAGCGCTCTAATGTAGCCACAAAAGCTTTAAACCTGCAGTTTGGGAGGTCTGCCTTTTCTTTTTTCTCCCTGACAAAAGGAAATGATACAGGCAGACAAACACAAGGCAACACAGAGACATGGAGACACAGATAAAGGAATGAGCAGACACACACGCATGTACATAGGTGTGTGTATTGAAACACAGAGAGGATTGCAGAGCAAAGGTGGATTTTGTGCATAAAATAGATCTTTTAAGAGGAGTCACTGCATTAAAAAAAGCTGGTACCAGTAAGACTGTGCTTCATTTATAGAGGGGAAAAAAATGAAAATATTGGAAAAGGTTGTGGATGGCTTGTGGGAGAAGAAAAGCACTCAGTTATGGCAATGGAGCAATGGTTTGCAAAAGAGTCGTAGTTTCACTTCCTCCATGAAGTTTCTGGAGGGTACTAACTTTCTGGGCAGGGTAATAAGTAAAATTTTTCTTTATTTTTTTTTTAGTTCTTAATCTTACTCTTTAATGCCTGGAGTTTTCTTTCCCCTGCAAAAATTCAGCCTTAATTTCTACATAGATTGTGCACTCACAACTGCAGCAGTGAAGGAAGAACTGCAATATCAGTGCAACCTTTTTAACAAAATCTGAGTATTTCTGAAACTCTTTCAATTTACCATCCAAATAAGCAGATATAAATAAATTCAACTTCTCTGGAGGAAAATGTAGCCTAAGATGAGTAACAAGGCCATATAAATCTGCTATTTAAAAAAAAAATTACAGACAAGTTATTCACATGTTCATTATAGTAAAAACATTATCGGAAAACTCATGCAGCAATGAGGAATTCTTTCTTATTCAGTAGTATCTGCATAGTCTACATACCTACACACTAAACAATAATGAAAAAAATGGAATACTGTTGAGTTTTATACTAGGACAGCAATGTCCATCTATCTTATGGACTGAACTGTGCACAAACTGTTCTGCATGTGACCATACAATTAAAGATGCATCATCAGACTAGGCACAAAAGACATGAATTGTATGCAAAGGACACTAACTGTGTGCAAAGGATGTTAACTGTGCACAGACAACCTGTCTTCTGATATGGCCTTACTTAGTGTTTCCATTTTATTGTCTTAATAATGCACTCTTTTAAGAAAGATTCTGTAGATACATTGCCCTGATTTAACAGAAAGTTATTGTCAGTCAAAGTCAGTATATACACTCAATGACACATAATTTACAAGGTAATAGAAGGGATGGAGTGACAAGAAACTCTGGATTATGTAAAGACATAAAAAAATGCAAGAATTTCCTGCCTTTAATACCTTCCTCATTAGTGAGCACCTCCTTAGTATTCTTTCCCCACTGACTGCAATCAGTACCTTATTGTTCATAATTCCTATTTCCTTGGCTGTCCCTAAATTGCACTCTCCAAATGGCACAAAGTCATCGTAAACAAAATCCCACATCTTCAGTCCACTAATTTCTGTAAATTGAGCTCAAACAAAGCAATTAGGTGGCATACTTTGAAACTACCAGCTTGAACACTAATATAATTTCTTTCCCAATAAAATCTTGACATGCTTTATCTGGCTAGGGCTTTTAGATTTTTTTCAATTTCAGTGAATTAGTCACTTATATGTATTTGTCCCACTGCTTCTCCCAAGATATGGTATTCCCAAACATTATATAATTCTTTAACTCACTAGCCACTGAAATAAATAAATAAGTCCCATGTCTTTCCATCCTACTCCTTGATATTCCTCGGGTAAGCACTGTGAAGTGCAACATCTTGACCTAGAATTTAAAACCCTAAAATTACTGGTCAAACACTGAAGCAAGTTATTCAACTGTTGTTCTGGGCTTCAGGGAGGTGAGGGTAAAAAGGGGCCGTTAGTTTCAGTTTTGCAGAATGTTGCCTCAGTAGCTTGTGAAGAAAAAAGCTGCCAAATTTTGTAATGAATTCTACAGAACATTAAGTCTGATGCTTAGCAGAAGCCATAACTGTTAAGTAAATGATATCCTTTTGATGAATGCCCTTATTTGAAAACAACACTGATTCTTCTAACCCTCTAGCAGTGTCCCAAAACAGATGTGCACAACTGCAAATTCTGTTTGCTTTCAGGTTTACGAAGTGTGATGACATTTTTACAATCCTGCATGAACCCTTTTACCCCGGAGTAAAATAAAGCACAATAATTCTTCACCATCTGTTTGTTAATTTTGCATTCATTTAACTTTGCATTTTAAACTAATAATCATTTTCTTATAATATAGTTTGGTCCATTGGTAGAAATTACAGCTGTTCAATTAAAAAAAGAATGGTTTATAACAGTTTTCCTCTAAATAATTCCACTGCTCTTAATTATAGAAATGTTAGTGCCATCAAATGGAAAAGAACTGCCAGGGATTAGTGTAATACTCTGTATGTCACAGATTCCCTTAGTAAATGTACTTTTATTTTTTTTTCTGTTCCAGCACCAGTTCCCACTTGGTCTCTTTAACGTTAACCCCATTTTTCTCTACGACAATGTTTTTTAACATTGTCATGTTTAAAGGTACGAACAATTAAATGAAGTTTCTGTTTTATTTGTGCCACAAAGTCAAACCAAGCACAGTCCTACTTCATAATGCTTTTCCTTAATCTCTAATGACAGGACAAGGAGGTTTTGATATTTATATTTCAGCTGGTTACAGCTAAACTGGGGCTGGAATAATGTCCTAAAAGCTTTTTCTCACCATGTTTACAGTCAAATGGGGAAATCCCATTCCTTTATCAAAAGTAAAACCACATTGAAATAACATGAATAATACATCAGAGCTAGTGAAGGGGAAACAATTTGGGTCAACAAAAGATGTGGCGCCTGGAGAGAGAGCAGGAACCAGTCTGAGATTCTGAGAGTTCTACTGTGGACTCTGTGTTATGCTCAGGACAGGGCATTTTCCACACAGACCAGGCTGTAAGGTCACAAGCCCTGAACAAAGACTGTCCCCAGGCTGACACAGTGCAGAGTCCACTACACTGAGGTTCCTGGGCCTCATCATCATCATCATCTACAAATAAATTCCTCAAGAGACACAGACTGCTCAGCTAATTCATGTGAGCAGTCCAGTATTAGAGAGCTGTTCAGATGGTTAAAACAATCAAGATGATTGCACTGTTTTCTAAAACCAATTTTATCTGATGGCACAGAAATCTCAGCATCAGATGACATCCTAATGCTGTGACAGTGTTAAGATAACAATTCTGTCACAGTACTAGGATGAGTATTTTACTTAAAACACCCATAAGGCAAGAGATGGTTTACCACAGAATTAATTTATATCAGTTAGAGTTCAGAAAGGGCTGAAAAACACTCAGCTGGTGCCTAAGACTGTAACAGAGTACTAACCTATAGAAAAGAACTTCCAGAAGATCCACACACAAGCTCAATAAAACCAGGAGTAAAAGTACAACCACACGTTAGTGAGATGCTCAGCTTCCAGTCCTCCCAGAATCACATCCTGACCTTTCAGTTTCCAAGACAAGTGAGCACTGCTGCCAGGGCCGACCTTTACTGGGGATTTATCCATCACAGTATTTTATGTCTGACAGGAAGCAAACATTCTGGAGGTGCCCAAGGCACATTCTGATGTGATGGATACATAATGGTAACAGTCTTCCCAATGATTCGCCATCTATGTCAAGTTACTCTCATTAAAAAAACTCACCTGGCATGACATTTGAGAAAACTGAACCTCCTACTTACTGAGCACATCAAATCCATTTACATTTTTGGGAAATGAGCATTTCCCTCACAAAGCTCAAAGAATAATGATAACAACTGAACTGTTTTCTTGTGTCATTTCTCTAGAAATTCTCTATTTGCTTTTAAAGGCTTATGATTTGTCATCTCCCTGGAAATACCACACAAACACCTAATATTCTGTAACAACCTGCAATAATTGAATGGCAAAAAACTCTCAGTATTTCCTTGGATCTTTGGTTGGATTAGGTATTTAGATTCAGATTCACTATTTATTCTGCAGATTCTGTCATTCTTCCAGTTCTTTGCAAAGAACCAGAACTGTGGGAAAAGCAGAGTGGGCGACAATTTTTGAACAGAAAGGAAACGTTACAGTATAAATCAAAACCTGCAAAGGGAAAGGTTAGATGTGGAAACACTTGAAGGTTTTTTAAAAAAAGATTGTCTAGATTGCATCTTGAATACATGTATCTGAATTGAGACCCTGACACTGAAATACAGTGTATCAAGTTGTTTCACCCATGTTAGATGCTTCAGGAAATAAATATTTCTTTATTTCATAACAGCTACTTTCCCTACCTGATGTACTGAAGAGGAAAGTAACATCTTTGAGGGAAACCATTAGTATCACTGAAAACACACTAGCAAAAAAAACACAACTTATGTGAACTGCTGCTTTGAGAACATGCCACTTCACCAGTTCTACAACTAATATTATTTAATAGGATTCTTATAATTAATCATGACTATGATTCATGGAACACCTACACATTCATTACTGGCAGCAGACCTACTATTGCCTGCCTACTTTTTATTCCCAGGTCAGATCTGCAGAACGGAAAAGACAACTATATACATGAAAATAAACAATATTAATTATTTCACATAAATAATGACTATAAACAGTAGCCTATTAGGAAAAATAGCTTTAATGCAACTAATATCTGTATTTCCCACTGAGGTGATGCACTTGCACAGGAAGGGCAGTTGCTCCACATTTCTGAAGATTCCTAAGATGCCTCTCTCATGCCTGATTTGCTCCATGTTATTAAAAAAACACTCAACGACACCTGCATTAATGGCACTACTCCATACTGATGTCTGCAATATTTATGCTCAATCTGCAACTCTGGGACAGAACTTACACTAATGGAAGTCAATAACAAAATCTTCAGGGAGTTCAAAACTATTTTTTGCTAATGGTTTGATTTTGTGAGCTGCTGAGTGCACCAACCTCAGAAGTAGTTTTTAGGCTACAGCTTAAAAGCAAACTGATGCCAACAGACTAATATGAGTACTCCTGAGTTTTAAAGCATGTTTTTAAGATTTTTTTTTTTTTTTTGAGAATAGGTGAAAACCCCAAATGAAAACCCACAATATAATTTATATCCATCAGGAAAAGAACTCAGACTCTTTTGACTGGAATAATCAGAACCCCTTTATAATTCTAATTTCATTAAAGAGTCTGGACTGTAAAGCTCTCATTCAAAAAGAACCACGTGACTCACATTCATGATAAATTTAACAGACATGCTTAAATAAAATACTATATAAAAGGGAAACTGCTGTGAAACCTAGATTAGTCAAGTTGTGTAACACTAAGCAAACAATGCTACAGCTGAGCAAATACACCTACTAGTCCCACTGAGGTATTTTTTCCTTTTATTCCTGGGCTATATATTGAAGAGAAAGCTGCTGAAGAGGCCTTTTTATTTCCATAATGCTCAAAGCATAATGAGAACCTGTCCTTGACTGAAACTAACCAATATTAACTCCAGAAGACTGATTAGTCCTTTTTCATAAATATAACCATCACACAAAAGGCAAAATTAGACCCTTGAGCACCAACAATAAAAAACCCCAGATGAGCTATGGAAATGACTGAATATAAAATATTTAAATCAGAAGCAACCATGAGTGAGGTGGTAATAACGTTGGAAAAGGAGGGCTGCATTGAAACACCTACAAAGGTGAGGAGATTGGTGGTACTGCCCCATTTACTTGTGTAAATTTTTATAAACTTACTGCTGGCATGCTGGTTAAGAGATGGGTATAGTTTCTTGAATTGTTAAATATATACAGAGCTCCATTTTTCTTATTTGCCGAAAATATTAATGGCATAGTAATTTAAATGAATTTGTTAATATTTTCATACATTTTAAAATGAGATTTTATTTCCTTGCTCCATATGCAGAGTTTGGGGGCATTTCACTGACATTTTCTCTTTTGTGGACACTGAAGGACTATGCCATTGTTGCTGAGCCCAGAAAGATGGGAGAAAGGAAGAGCCCAAGTATCTGCATTCTCATTTTCTACAGCAAACCCACAAAATGAGTCAGTCCCACCAGCAAAATGACACATTACAAGGAAGACACATTCTTCATTGGAGAAACAGTGTGATTTTCCTCTAGAGGGTTTTCTTTGCTCCTCAGAGACCAGGTTCCCTCTGGTTTTAGCACATAACCCCTCTCCCCCCACACCCCATGATAAAATCTTGCAATGGAATGTTAGCGAACTACTATGTCATTGTCTTAATGCTCAGAATAACATTCATAAAATACACCAAGTGAAGTGGGGGGGAGGAAAAAAAAAGAGGATTTCTTTTGACGTACTATGAAAAAAAGTGTTTTCTACTCAAGGCATGCAAAAGGAAGAAAAGATCTTTGTGAAACACACTTCAGCAGTTTGGAACACACATTGAACAATTTCACTTCAGAGCGTTCAGTAAATTATTTCAGTGAATGTTAGTGAATAAAGGAAACCTGCACTGGAAATTCCTCCAGGAACACAGGCCCTTTCATGTTTCTCAGCAAGGCTCTTCAGCTTTCATTCCTGGGCTGTTTCTGCTTCTCAGTCTCTTTCTGTGCCCCCAGTCCATTTTGTCTGGTTCCTACAGCTCAGCCTGCCCTCAGTGCCTATCACCTATTCAGCATCAACACCCTCTCAGAAAAGTTTCTGCAGCCACAATCTCTCTCTCTCAATTCTGGTACCCACCTATCCCACATCCGAAGTTCAAGAAAGGTGCATTTTTCAAAGCATTCACCTTGGAAAAAAAACCCATACTGAAAACTCTAAGGTTGACTCTGCTTTCCAACTGGAGTGTCCTGGGAGCACCCCCATGGTGAACTCCCTGGAACCTCCTCCTGGCTCCAGAGCAGGAACCCAGCAGCAACACTGCTCTGGGAGAGAAGAACAATGGATCAGGCTCAAAAACACTTCCCCCTTCAGATGAAGCCACACGAGCCATCTTAAGGAAAGACACTTAGTGCTGCCTAAGTAACCCAGGTATTTTCCTCTCGTTTGCTGCTGTATTCCACAAAATGCAGTTAAAATGGGAAAGATCATTTAGGTAGATTCACCTGCTAGAAATGATACCGTGCTTCTGTTCAGATATGCAAAACTGTAGGGGACACACAGCAATGGAAGTAAGAGAAACTGTATTTGTGCACTGGAAGAAGTGACAGTTTATGAAAAGCTCTGCCTTGCTGTGAAAAAAAAAAAAGTTCATTACTTAAATCTAAAACATATATATTAGAACTCATGCATTGGTCATTGTCCCTGGTAAGGGTAAGCTCTAGAATTTGGTTCTTATGGCCCAAATACAGAACAAAACATAGTCTTACTCTAAGCAGTGAGTTCCAACGTACACTGACAGTATCGCTTGATCTGCACCCAAATTCACAGTATTTTTTTTTCACATGCTTGGAAACAAATAGGTAGGGGTACAAACATAGATGTTATTTCACAGAAAGTTCATGACAAAGCACACCAAAAGAAAAATCTCAAAAAAGAACCTGTTTAAAAATATGCATCTTTTGTTCTTCTTCATCTGAGAAGGCAAATTCTTCTCCGAACTGCAATTCACAAAATTAAAGCCCACCTTCCTCTTGTAAACAGAAAAAATAGCATGAAGACAATATAAAAAAAATAACAACAGCTAAATAAGTTTCACATAACCACGTGCTCTTTCTTCCAGTCAACAGGTCAGAATCACACTGGTAACAGGTTATCAAACAATGAACTACTGCAGAGACTGGAAAGTGACACTTAAGTATCTGCACTTGGTAAGAATTAAACTCCATAAACAAGTACCCAGAAAAAGCTCTAAATCAAACATTTTGCTGATATTTTATGTTGATATATTGATATTTATATTGGTATATTGATACTCTACTGTACATTAGCACATAAGCAGATCAGTGTTTCGTGTCTCTAAAGGAACATCTTTGTTTCTTGGGATGCTGATTTTAAAAAGTGCTAAATTGGACATGTGTCATATAGTCTTGAAATAAATACTTCTTCATACTCCTAATAAACTTTTCCACTTGCAAAAATCCCAAAGACCTGAACAGGCTGAAGCTAGTAATGGCTTTACTGCAATATTAATAATAAAAATGTTTAATTATAGGAAAACTACTTACAAATTCTGTATTTATTTTAAACAAAATTCTGACTGGGTAAAAACCTACTATTGTTCAGATTATTTTTGGAAGCAAGTTTTTAATTAAATACTTTCTGTTTAATACTGTAGCTTGGTATGCCTTCCTTGTTTTCATTGGCTGGCTGATTTAGAAAGTTACTTAAGACAGAGAATGTTACACCACATAGTACAAAGTTAAAGTATTAACCCATCTAATAACTGGTGGGGGAAGGAAAAACAGACCAGCTCTTCACTCAATAAACCCCAATTACATTGCAACAATTAACCCTTACTAACAACTTCTGCCTCAGCCATATACCCAGAGCTACCCAAGTATCAAACTATTCAGAGGTGAACAACAATTATATCAGTAAGACTAGGAAAATAAATGAAGGTGTTTTTCTCAATAAATGGAAAATTCAAAATTAAAATTATTTTCAGACCCCTTCAATCATCAGAAGTGCTTAGCCTTTACTTTAGTCACATATTTCCCACGTGTTACTGCCTCTCACTTTATGACCATAACTGTTCAGACAGACCAGTCTAGTTTATAGTAATCCTTACAAACTTTTAAATACACCACTGAAGATTCACATACAAGTGTGGAATCTAATTATAACCCAAGGTATCCATCATTCAGGTGCCAAAATAATTACAAAAATGTACTAGAAGAAGAGACTCTCAAAGCTCTTAATTTGCATTTACTCAGTTTTAACTAATACTTCAGTGTCTTAAATACCAGCAGGGATTTAGAAAAATGTATTTTATTTTATTCTAGAAAATGTGGTCTATTAGACAGCTGGAGGAATGAAAACTGTGGTTTCAAAGCTGAGTCCTTAGTAGCTTCAAAGGTGCTGTGTTTTGATAGGTAACAAAACTCTTCTGTCAGAATCATAATTTACATTTTTCTGTTTTATGCTTCACTGCAGAAGAAAAAATAGAATCACAGAGTCAAAGAATGGTTTGGGTTAGAAGGGACATTAAGGATCATCCAGTTCCAACACCCTGCCACGTGCCGAGACACCTTCCACCAGACCAGGCTGCCCAAAGCTCCATCCAACCCAGCCTCGAACACTTCTAGGGATGGGGCAGCCACAGTTTATCTGGCCAACCTATTCCAATCTTCACCCACCTCACAGGAAAGAATTGCTTTCACTCTAAATCCAGTCTAAACCTATTCTCTTTCTGTTTGAAGCCATGGAGCTTGGAGGAATCTGGCTGGAAGGTTCCCCGTTCATGGCAGGGGAGTTGCAACTGGATGATCTTTAATGTTTCTTCCAACCCAAATCATTCTGTGACCTCTCATGAGCAATGCTCTTTAATGTTATGGTAAAGCTTATTTTGGTTCAATTTAAAGGATACTTTAATCACTGTTCACCTGACAATGCTAATGACAATTAAGTTGTTGATCTTACTAAGCACCAAATATCTGTTCTCAAACTGCTGGACCTGAAAAAAAATCTGAACACATAGAGGTCCCATGGCAGCTCTGCAAACTGAACAGGTTTACCAAAGCCATACTGACATGATTTACAGTGTACAAAGGTGTTCCAGAAAAATTACACATGTAAATCAGAGCCAACTATGAACAGATACCACAGCTGCTTTCCAGAACTTGAGAAATACAGCTATAAAACAACAGACATAGGCTTTCTGATGTCATTTGCAAGCTCTAAGAACAATTCACATTCTTCAAGACAACAAGGATCTGGCCTTAAGTGACCAAAATCCAAACCTTTATGGAACAGAGTAAATCATGGAAGATAATTTACAGTGTTAAATTATCCTGAAAGTTGTACCCTCAGTCAGTAAGCTCCTGTAAAAACAATGCTTATCTCATCAGCAGGGCAATAGCTACAGATCCCTAGAGAAACTCCAAATAACAACAGGGAAATTTATGGAAAACTTGAGTAGCCCACAGTCCCCATTGTTGAACTGTTACAGTATGTCTAAAACATGCCAGGAACTGAATGGAACTACCAAACTGACCTAAAGCACATGCAAGTGTCTTCTTGGTGAGACGCATGTCACCATTTCTCCAGTATTTCTTCCTCTAGCACTTTCTGTGCTGGAGTTCTCCACAAGACAGCAACCCGTTAAAAAAAAAGTAGATGTTATTTTGGAAGAAAACTTCCTGCAGCACTTCCTCAGTTGCAGGACAAAAGCAACTACAGGAAAAAAATCTCAGTAAGATAAAATCAGAAGCTACTCCCAAGAACAGCCAGGTAGTCCCTCCCAAGCTGTAGTGAAGGGAGATGAGGAGAAGCCAAGTGCCTGCCTTGTGCAAAAGCACCATAAAAAACTCAAGGGTTGAAAAATTAACTTCTGAATACCAGAGGTACTCATTTAGTCTCATGTTGCAAAGCTCATCCTTGAAGAATGGGCAACTGCACAGGACACTGCCTAGAAATGGTATAAATTATGATATATTACATTCTCATAAGCATTTTTCTCTGGATTTCAGAATGTGTCATTCTTCCCATTATGAAAAATGAAGAAGGGAGCTTTTAAAGCATCAAAGAACTGGAAATCCTGCACTCTAGAAAAATCCCACATCACTCCATGCTCTGTTCAGCTTGGTTAAGCTACACACGAAGCCTACATTCAGGATTCTGTCATCTAAGCCATTTCTCACACAGATTTTCTCAACAAAAAGTAAAACCAAATGAAAAATTGCTGCAGTTAAATAGGCATAATCCTCCCCAGTATATGAAGTTAACAGTACATTTAGGATGTTCATGCCCACTTCTACATACAAGGAACAAAAGGAAGTATCATTTTGGCCAAACTGGTTTTCAACTTGAAGCAGCACAAATAAAACACACACACCATTAAAAATAAGTCCAATTTTCAACAAGATGAGAAGTACATTGAGATTAATGGATGAAGATACATTCAAAATGTGGACAGTTTTAAAGGATTTGTAAACATGTTCCCCATCTTTCCTCTCAACTTATTTCTTTCTGATCAAGCTTGGTAGGCATCACACTAGAATCAAGTCTTGAGCAAAGAATTTCAAACAGACTTTTCATTACTATCACGTTTCTCCAATTCAGTCTTCAAGGGATAGGAACCTCCTTCATGGTTTCCACCAACACTGTTTTCTTTGACTTTCATGTCCTTGACAAACTCTCACAGACTTGGAAACTACTTTCTGCATCTTATCAGAAGAGAAAGCTAGCTGGTAAAGTTACCCTTGCATTCATTTGTTCTGCCCAGTTTGTTCAAAAGTAGTTTAAACACATTATCTACTTCCTTAAACTAATTTTCTGAATGGAGCTATTTACATATTGGGGGACAAAAAGCAGTCCACCTTACACAGGACTCTGTAGCATACAGAGTAGCTATGGCTGGACAATGTAAGAGAGGTAATTGGCAAACTTTATTTTCCCTCAGCTGACTGTACACAAACAAACGGGAACCTACTCAATACATGCAAAATAAACATCAAAATTATAAAGCACTGTTCAAAAACACCTAAACATATTTTGGGAACCACTATTTCAGAAACCAGTCTTGTTAAAAGCTGAACAAATGCAAGCCTTAAAGGTGCCTACATTTTACATGACAATATAAGTTCACATTTCCAGTATCAAAAAGCAGGAGAGTTACAGAAGTGTAAGACTGAAACTAAAAATACAAGAAAAACCTGCAAACTCCCCCTGTTCACATCTATTTCATTTTTTTCAGGGAAAAAACTCTAATTTCTGTTTGATCAGATTCTTTTGCTTTATCTTATTAAGTCTACAATTCACATTGCTTTTGCATTTTACACTAAATATCTGTAGAAACACCAATAAAAGTCTATCTTCCTGAAACTGACAACATGACAGCTTCTTTACCATGGTGGATCTTATACACTGAGCAAAAAACTTATTAATGATAAGAAAATTGAGTTTTGGATCAAACAAATAACTGAAACTTTTCTCTCCCCCATTTATATTTTGAAGAGTTGTTTTCTTTCAAACCTTGAAACAAAATTACTCCCAAACCCCACCAAATGATATTAAAGGGGGGAAAGCACTGCCACACTGGGGTGCTGAAGCTCTACCTTACACACTGTTCCAGGATAATTCTGAGGAGTCATCCTGAGAAAAGCTCTGGCACTGAGTTTGCCACCAAGATCACCAGTTCTTCCTTAGGACCTCTAAAACTGAGAAAGCAGCTCTGAGAAAAAACATGACTCTCCCCTGCTCAGATAAGCAAGACAAGCAATGAGATGAACTCAGGCACCTCCACCACAGATCTGGCTGTGTATTCCAGCTTTTCTTTGTCCCTTGTCACAAACCAACACGTTACACAGGATTTGAAACACCTCACAGATGCAGGTTTGTGCACTCATGAATAGTAAAGAATGGCAAACCCCAGATTATGAAAGAAAGACAAAGAATCCACCTCTGTCTAGACACAAATACATGAAACAAGCTGGTCAGGTGCCTTTGCCAGGCCTTCACAATGAGCAAATCAAAAGAACTGAAGAAGAAAGACACGCTAAGCAGGGTATTTTGTGAGACATTCACAGATTCTGAGATCTCTGTAGTGCTGTGTTTTAAACCTTCAGCAAACGAGAGCCCAGAAGAAAACCAAAATGGATAAAAATACATATTTTGGAACAGGTCAGTGAAGTATGCCCACACAAGCTTTACTAATGCAATCACAAGTTCAGTGAAGCCAAATGGACATCTTGACTGGTAAACAGAGTAATAAGAAACACTGTCATATCCAGTTAAAGCAGATTCGCAAACAATAGGCAGCCTAACTAATGAGAAACATGAATGTAGCTTACAAATTAAAGTCCCTCAAGGTAAGAACAGGCCCAAAATGCCCTCCAAAAATTGAAAGATTTAAACCAATGGACTATATTATTAAAAGTTGGTTACACTTCAAATATTCATTTTTACATGAACAGAAGGAAAAGATAACATACTTTCCCAGTAAAGAAAAGATGTCAGTGCTGCAGACCACATTACAAACCAGTTCCACATGCCAAAAGGACTTCCAGCAAGACAGAAATTCCCTACCAAGCAAACAACAACAAACCCAAAGCAAATTTGGTGGCAAGCAGGGGAAACAGCACACAGCTTGGTTTTATTTAAACTATTTTTCTGTATGCCCTGAGCACATAGTTGCATTTGTATGGCCAACAGATTTCAGAACATCTGAACAGAACTTTTCTTTATAATGCAGGAACATCC
Organism: Cinclus cinclus; assembly: GCF_963662255.1. Classification (NCBI taxonomy): domain Eukaryota; kingdom Metazoa; phylum Chordata; class Aves; order Passeriformes; family Cinclidae; genus Cinclus; species Cinclus cinclus. Next base: position 6,261,611 of record NC_085046.1, read on the forward strand.
CATTAGAAAGAAGCCCAAATAAAAAGAAGCACAAGATGCTGCAAACACAAACACATACTTTCCATTCAATAATTTACCTTTCATTCTAAACTTTTCAAAAGTAACTCACACAAAGATGAGCTTTTCCACTACCACACAGAACAACCAGAACCTTATACTTCTTTCTGCCTTCTTAATCTCAGTAGCAAGTTAAAAAGTAGTGGAAAACTTATTACCAAGCACTACAGCCTGGACACAAGCAAACATAAGATTACTTGGGCTCCAAGCCAGCTCCACACAAACTCCTTGCGCAATCACTACACTTCTCTGTAGTCAGGAACAGAGAACTACAGAGGAGTTTGGTCCTTATTTTACAAAAAATTAAGTAAAATAAAAAGGAAACAAATCCCTGGTGTGACAGTGGGATAAAGAAGTCCAATTCCATCTAGCTATTCTTCTAGAATCACAGTTGTGCCTTTACTCAGCTCTCCCTGGGGATATCACAAGAAGGATAAAAGAGAATAATCGAATCAGCTCCATTTTTCAGTGGCTGACTGCTGGACTAGACAAAGACAGTTTCTCAATGGCTGCAGCAAAGACTGAATAGAAAATAAACAGAATGGCACTTCATTCAAACTCCTCTCCTCTCTCTGCATTGCCATGAAACGTGTGCAACAGAGGGATCGAAACATTACTTGCAGAATTTGAAAAGATCTGTAGGGAAGATTCAGGGCAGCACATGAAAAGATGGGGCTGAAATGGAAAGTGCAACAACAGAATTGCTCATTATTCTAAAAAATTGTAGTTAAGTAATTCCATTGTAAACATCTATGCAACACTTAAAAAGGTACTGATGACATAAAGGTGAGGCATCATCACCCTGAGCACAGGGGAGGAGAAAGGCATTGGACAGAAAGAAATGAGACAGACATAACAAAAAGAGGATGAAATTCAATACAGCAAAACAGAAACGTGAACATCTCAACCAGGATTTCTGTTAGAAGAAATGATCAGAGACAGGACTGAGCTGATCACAAAATGACTGAGAGCAAAAAGCAAGGGGGCTAAAACTTCTCAGCAGTGAGATAAAAAAGAAGTATCCAATTCTGAATATTCTTTCAATTCTTACTGTCCTTTTTTACACATACACACACACACACATATGTTTGAACATTTTCAATTTTATCTAGAACTTAATACTGTCAGGTTCACTCATATTGAATAGTTTTATTTTGAAATACAGAAATTAAATATACTATTCAAAATACAAAGCATTTACTTAATATGAATAGAAGAAGGTGCAATGAAAGCTGTATATTCCACGGCTTGTATTGAAAGACTGATGTAAAGCATCTTTCCAGTCCAAATGATGGAGAATAGCTACTGGGATCTTATGTCAAATTTTTTTGTTCTATTATAATGCATGAAAAGCAAGAAGACTCAAGTGAAAAAAGGCCTAAGCATAACCATGGGAAAACCTGAAGAATTATAAATATTTGTTGATAGCATGACTGATTTAATATATAAAGAATTATTAACAAACCCTTTTGGGCATTATTAGATATGACCAAAAATATATCTACATGTAGAAAAAACAATGTGAAATACATCTCCAATATTTCAAAACAGTGCCAGAATACGACACCAGAACAAGTTCATCCTTTTCAAAGGTACTTACTTTTCCAAAGACATTACCACTTCCACTTAAAAGATTAAGTATTTATCTGTGTATCTCTATCAGTATTTAGAGTATCAACGTAAGTTTCATGGCAAACACTGGCTTTTTTTATAGTAACCTGCTTTTTGAAACTGGCATTAAAACAGTTAAGAAATGCTTTTACTCTTATTTGAGTGACATAATTTCAGGATATAAACTAGGACAATAAATATTTACCCATCAGAGTATTTGCTAATTAAACTCAACTTTTCTTTTGCCTCTAATTTGTTTTCATTGGTCTGGTTCTTCCACATTCTAGTTACCTCAAAACTAATTAATGATACATTCCATGCAACTCCATAAAGCTTTTTAAGAAACTGCAACATAAATTTTTAGCATGAGAATCTGCCCAAGGAAACCTTATTATAAATAGGAGCTCAGGGATCCATACGTGGATATTTTTAGTCACACTCTGTATTGCATTTGTCTTTTTATCAACCCTACCCACCCAGTTTTCTTACAGAACTTGAGCATTCAAGTGTTTTTTACTCACTTCTGTGCTCCCTGAGACAACAGCTTTGTCCACGTTCAGCAATAGCTGCTCTTCAGTCTGGCAGACTCCCACCGACCACTCCGCACAGCGGTGATGAGCCCAGCAGTGACCTGGTGTGGGCAGAGACACAAAGGGCCAGGGTTGGACAGCTCTGTCAAGCACTGCCTCCAAGTATGGAACTCTGCTCTGGCAGTAAACACTTGCCAGAAAAAACAGAGAAGTTTTCTCCCTGTTTTTTTTTTCCTTGTTGCAACATTGAAAACCCGTATTATCATATACTGAATGTATTACATTTACTATCAGACACTAAAAACATTGCAATCTTCTTTTATACACAACACACCTTTTTTATCTGCTTATATTTCTCAAGTGGCTGATCATGTAATCATGGCACTGAGGTGCACAACACTCTCTGACTTTGATTCTACATTCAGTGCTTGTGTGACACATACAGAGTTCCATTTGACCTTTTATTTCACTGTAGTTAACATTTCCCTAAGTTTGTACTTTTCATTTATGATTCCCAAGGACTGGATACCTGTATGTTCATGTAGAATATGCTTGTATGATGCTTTAGGAGTCTACACAAAGTATTCCTACAAAACCTCAAAATACACCATGAACAGAAACATATATAAATGAATGAGAAAATTGTGTCAATACAACAAGCACAGTATAGAGATACACCTACCTAACAAAAAAAAAAAAAATCAGAATTTGTAGAATTCAATAGGTAACTCTTACAAGAAGTTTCTAATTCAATTCTGAGAGAAACAGTGCAAATGATGCATACTTCTAAAGGAGTTCTCTGACTGCTTTGTATGGGAAGTAGAAATGATGGTTTACACTAACAGCTGAGATTAGGTATTGGCCAATTTAAAATTCAAGCTACCAAAAAAATCCCAAAAAATCTGTGTATCGGTTTGTAAAGAGTCATTTACAAATAACAGCAACTTTAAAAATGTAGATTGATAAATCCACACCCACCCATCTACACACACTATAGTAAAACTATTTAAACAAAACCATCAGATTTTATTTTTTCTTTTAATTAGACCTTGAAATAAGTTTCCACATTCATGGAAGAGTGACATTTTTATTATTACGTAAATGTATTTCCATTTTTTGGAGCAAAATATGTGAATGGACTACTGGCATCAAATCATTTGGACACAGATGCCTTCTGAAAAAGCAATTAATAACTTAATTAATAAAAAAGTTCAATTAAAATGAAATAGTAGATGATAAACCTGACATTTTTCTGACAGAAAACCTGCAGATTCTGGAAACATGCATTATGCCCATTATGCCTCTACTGCTCTAATCATGATGGTCTTTTAAATCTTCTACTCCATTGTTTCCAATAATACTTGCAGCAGGAGATCAGGTAATGTCATAGGATTAAGCCTTCTGAGAATTATATTAAGCTGTGCCTCATTCCTTTTCCCTTGTCTCCCCAAAACAGAATCATGGTACTGAAGGTATTACTACCTGAACACCAGTTCAGCAGCAGATTACAAGTATCTCCCCACACAAAGCTGAGGATTCTCTTTTCCAGAGAGACTACAAAAACACAACCTGACACAGGCAAAAGCTACCAAAGCACCATCAAAGACTTGACAAACACTGCAGCACAAAAAACCAACAGCTGCAAAATTTCACTCGTGTCACTGTGGGTACTGTACTGCTCCTGGACAGGGAGAAAAAGGAGGATAACAATGGATCTTACCTGTTGGCTCAAATAAGGCTTGAATATCAATGTCATCTGGTAAGCCAACTAAACTGAGTTCATCCCAGAATTTGACAACCTGATCGTCAGAAGCAGTTTGGGTGCTTACACTTGTATATGATGCTATACTCGATCGAGATCTGTATCAGGAAGCAGAAAAACAAACTTAGCAGTGGCCATATTCCTTGTTCAATTAGCCAGCTACTCACAAATGATCCGAAACCAGCAGCAAGCAAGTAAATACTTTTCCTAATATGATTAAATACAAATCAACATGAACAGAAGTCTTCCTTGTATCTTATTCCAACACTTTCCCCAACAGCTTCCCATTACAGCTGCTATTCAGTAGACAAGCCTGCTCTCTTCCAGTTCTTCAGGACACCCACACTTCTTGAAGTTTGATTCTCTTTGATATTAAAACTTGCCCAACCCCTGAAATTGAGAATGAGGTAACAACCTGCAGAGGCAAAGTGCCTATAGAAAATACTGCAGCTATGGGGGTAAGGTAGAAAATCTTAGAAAATCTTCAAAATCTGCTTGGAAACAAACATCTTTATATGTACAATGCCACCAGATGTTAAAAAAACAAAAAGCAGGGATGAGCTGGACGAAAGGGGGGTGGGGGAGATTAAAATTGCAGTGATATAAAGACTACTATATTGTACTATCTGCTATTTTATAACCTTATTAATCTGTTCTAATCTCAACAGAAAACAATTCACACAACTCAGATTACTGCATTATAAAAAAAAAAAACAGAACCAACAACTCTGCCTTTATTTCCTGCAGGCTAAAGACTATCATGGACATCTAAGGGTGTGCATTTAGGCCTACTGATAAGAGACCTGATCACTGATGCCTCAACAATTGGTAGGAAAGGTGGTGCTGCATTTTCCATTAAGGTTATTTGAACTTGATTACTCTTTGCTATTAATAACTCAATTGTATGCATTTCTCAATAGATACAGTAACCACTGGAATTTTAACCTGTGGTAACTCTGCTTTCCTGAAAACCATGCTTTACTTCCGCCATTATATTTATAAATACTTTTTTAAACTCCTTTGTTCATGGGGAAATGAGTAACATCTCTCTTGAGCCACCCAAGAAATCTCAGAAATTTTCTATTATTATATGGTACCTTCATGACTTGAATAATTAAAAAAACAATCTACCCCAAAACCTATTAATTCTGACACTATCAACATTTAAAACCCCCTTAACAAAGGACTATGTTCTCTTTGACAAAACTGGTTCCTGAACACCATTCATGTCCACTGGAATTACAGAAAGTTTGGGTCAGAAAGGACATTATTCCAAACCCCCTACAATGGGCAGGGGCATCTTCCACGATCCCAGGCTGCTCTAAGCCCTGTCCAACCCGCCCTCGAACGCTTCCAGGGATGGAGCATCCACAACTACTCTGGGCAGCCTGTGCCAGTGCATCACCCCCATGACAATGGAGCCTCCTCTAACACCAAACTGCTACTCACAACACCGAAGCGTAAAGGATTTTTGAGAAAAACTAAATGCCAACTGACCAGCCATTTTTCTGTATAAAAAAGCTTTCTCGCAACATCAAACCAATCCATTTACAGAACTTCTCAATTTACTCTGCAATCTTGCCCTGCACAGAAACACTTTCTATAGACTTCTCTGAAAATAGTACTTCATATACCTAGCCTGAGCTGAGGGTCTTACTTTTATTAGCTTTAAGAAAATCCACTTTTCTATATCAACATTACACAATGTACACTTTTCCACCACCAACATGGTGACAAAAATGTACAACGTGTACCCAAGCAACCTCAGTGAGCGTGGAACACTCTTGAGCAGCTTCTGCAGCAGCAGCACAGCCACGGATAGGTCTGACTTGGGGAGTTTGGCACAGCTGGCAGCCACCTTCCTCACTGCTTCCCTCCCTGGCTGGACCAAGCCCGGAGCCAATCCCCCAGTGCCTGGAGCCAATCCCCCAGTGCCAATCCCCCAATGCCAATCCCCCAATGCCAATCCCCCAGTGCCTAGAGCCAATCCCCAAATGCCAATCCCCCAGTGCCAATCCCCCAGTGGCCAGAGCCAATCCCCCAATGCCAATCCCCCAGTGCCAATCCCCCAGTGCACGGAGCCAATCCCCCAATGCCAATCCCCCATTTCCCAGAGCCAATCCCCCAGTGCCAATCCCGCATGGCTCATGGCTCCACATCATCATCATCACCCCGCTCTCAGCCCCACATCCCTGCCCCACATCACCACCACCCCACACCACCCACGGTCCTGGATCACCATCACACCCCTGACCCCTCATCGCTGCCCCGTCTGCATCATCACCCCACATCAGCATCATCACCCCACATCACTGTATGGCATCACCACCCTGCCCTCTGCCTCACACCATCCTCAACCCCACATCACCGTGCCAAATCACCCGTATCCCCCTTGACCTTGCACTGCCCTCAGCCCCACACCATGCTGCAACACCAGTATGGCCCTCAACCCCACACTGCCATGGCTCCACAGCACCCTCAACCCCACACACCTATAGCCCCTCACCGCCTTAAACCCCACATCACCCACAGCCCCTCACCGCCTTAAACCCCACACACCCACAGCCCCTCACTGCCCTCAACCCCACACACCCACAGCCCCTCACTGCCCTCAACCCCACACACCCACAGCCCCTCACTGCCCTCAACCCCACACACCCACAGCCCCTCACTGCCCTCAACCCCACACACCCACAGCCCCTCACTGCCCTCAACCCCACACACCCACAGCCCCTCACTGCCCTCAACCCCACACACCCACAGCCCCTCACTGCCCTCAACCCCACACACCCACAGCCCCTCACTGCCCTCAACCCCACACACCCACAGCCCCTCACTGCCCTAAACCCCATACCACCCATAGCCCCTCATTGGCCTGTAGCCCTGCATCACCACCGGCTCCCTCCATGTTTCTCTAGGGTTGCAGCCTCTCTGTCACTCAGATTCTGATCCCACATTCACCATCAACCTTGAATGAACCCAAGTCATCACAAGCCCCCAGGGACAGGATCCCAGCACCCATAAAGACGTGGCTCTGAGCAGTCCCACCCCAGTGCCAACCATGTACTGAGTAACCTCTGCTGCAGGGCCAGCTATGCCCCTGCCATCTCTCACAGTCACTGAGAGGCCCGGGGACCATGACCAAACGCCCCTGTGTGGGAGAGCTGTCAGCAAACCCCACTCCTGCAGGGCAGGAACCACTGCTGTGTGCCCTCGAGCACTGGCACCACGAGAGTCAATGCTGGAGGGCAAGAGGAGAGGCTCTAACCAGGTGGGCAGAGGCTGCCCATTATTCCAGGCTACACAACACACAAAGTGTCAAAAGTCCATCCTCTTACACCTTTTGTGTGTACTTTTACTTCAGCATGACAAGTGGCTCTGTGCTTGACAGTAGCTATGTCCCTTTTCTGGGTTCTTCCAGAGTGATGATTCTCACTTGGGGAAGAAACAAACCCATTTTTAAAAAGTGGAAGAGACAGCCATTTCTATACCGCTCACGTGTTGGCTGCTCTGGCATTCTGCTTTTAGTTAGGTTTTTGTACATGCTGATTTTCCTTACCAACATTTATTAATACTAAAAACCCCCATTTACACAAACACAAGTTAGTTGCCTATTGCAGTAAAGAACCAGTGAAGATCCTTCCTGAATTTCATGCAAAATAAAAATCTACGTATTCATTGCAGGACAGACTTACTTCTTCTGGCCTCTCTGTTTGCGCGGCACTGAGTTTTGCCTTGGAGTTCTTTCACAAGCTCCATCCGTGCTGTCGCTGGCTTCACTCTTATTTAAAGGCTGGTTTTTCCATGGGATAATATACCCAGGAGTGGGACTGAATTGTTTTAAATCTCCTTGTCCTAATGAGCTCCGTTCTCCACAGTAACAAAAGGCGCAGAGTTGTTCGCTGTAAAAGGGAAGATCATTACTTCTTTATTGGGGGGAAAATCAGCAGAGGATGCCCCATCAAAGAGCAAATTTCATGGTAATTTAACCCTTTATAACAAGACAATAAAAGCTCCCACGTGCTGTCAGGTATCATAATTCAGCATTCAGAAACACTATTTCCAGCTAATTAACAGTTACATTAAAAGAACTTTTTTTATGTTCACAAAACTGCCTGATCAATGAAGCAAACAAACAAAAAAAGTCAATGTTATATTAAAATGACTAGAATTTCGAAAATTCTGTGTGTCATGCTTGACACATGCTTGCTAAAAGGTATCAAAATGTTACAGAACACATAGAACACTGCAACACAAGCACTATTCTGGAAGCACATACAGCTTTTGTGTAATTAAAAAAAAACTTTATGTGTAATACAATGTGTAAATACTCTACACTAAAATGTTTAGTAACATGGAGAAAAATGGAATAATGAGAAATCCACAGCAATGGCTACAGTCACACATACCAGAGCACACCACATACACAAATCCAACCATCCTCATTTACTTCAATATTTAAAAACAAAATGATGTCTAGAAGTTTTACTGGAGGAATTTTATATTTACAGAACTGTGACCGTTGCAATACCCTGTACCATTTGCAATTATGTTTTAACATGCACAACATAGCGACAGGATTGAAATGACAGCTCTGACAGCACTCCTTGTGTCACATCATATGGAAGCTACTGAAAAATATTTCTATAATAAACATACCCACAAACTTAAAATGTGAACTTCTGCAACTAATGCAGTTTGCATTAAAGGAAGGCCATTTAACACTTTTTTTTTTATGCTTAAATGAGCAATTCTGTTTTCTTCGTATTTATGCCCCCAAGACCCCAAAAAGATGCCTCAGGGAATCAGGCACTTGAATAGAGGCTTGCTGATGCCATTTAAATAGATTTCAATGCATCTCCAAGGTGGCATATTTGGATTTGGGACACTCTGTGCTGCGTGAGTGAGAGGAGGGAAGTGAAGTGAGAAGAAGAGAAAACCTTAAGGCTAAACTGCTGTAAAATATTTACTAAATTCTGGGGGAAAAAAAAATAAAGCTTCCCATGCTTTTCAGTCTGGAGAGACAAGAACAGCAACAGAAAAAAGTGAAAGTGGAAAAGGAAAGTTCCAGATCTGAACAGAAAACCCTGAGAATCCAGGAAAGCTGCTCAGATTTGGTTTATCATACCCTGGAATAGCTCCTTTTGCTCTCACCATAGAGTAACAACAGGAAGAAAGAAAAAGAAGAAAGAAACCTGAACTGATCTACTACTACAGGTAATACCAGACAGTCAGATGCTAAGGATGGGAGAAGTGTATCATGAGCTCAAAATGAAGACCAGAATGAAGCCAAATGCTTTTAACTATGTTTGGTAGGTAGGACTGCACTTTCATTAAGGCAGATGGGCCACTGGGAACATGCAGGTTGGTGGGCAGATAAAGGAAGTCCCATTCATGATACTGGAATTACACCTTCTATGGTACTTGTTAGGAAATATTTGTCTCATCCTGTGGCCTTGGCTGCACATCCCTCACTGATCTGCCTCAACACACAACCAGCATGAGCCAGCACAAACCCCAGAGCTGATGGCAAATGTCTGACACGTTCCAGAAGTCTTTAGAAAAAGATATCTGAAGACAAAATATCCAAAGAAAATATGGATAAAGGTAGTATGAGAGCAGTGGAAAAATGAATAGCTACATTGAACAGTAGCTATGTCTATTTCACAGCTAGCTTTCAGTGTGACAGAGCAACAAATAGACTTTTATTCGTCTGTCAGTGACTGTAACCACCGGACTGCCAGTGTAACCTGATCTGGCCTCACAAGCAGAGTTCCTAAGCAGGGAAAGCAAAGCTATTTATGCTGGTTGAGACTAGAGAGACTTGTGAGGAGACTTAAAAGATTTAAACAGACAACACCATGGTATATAAATTACACTAGTTACAAACACAAGATTATAAACAGTGGAATAAATAATTATTCATACATCCTGCTAGGACAGACTATCACTGCTCATTAGAAGACTTGAGGATAATTACAAACAAATAAACAAAGCTCTTTAAAGTGGAGTCATAGCAAATATGCAATAATGTTCATGTCCATAAAAGAGAAATATGAAACAGTAATTAAGATAAAAAATAAACTAACTTTTCAAGTGGTATTATTTGAAAAGGCATACAGGAGTAAAGCTGGTATTTCTGGAGCCTGTAAGGCAGCTCCAGCATCACAACTTCCAGCAGCAGCTTTCTGCAGGCAGAGGGGAGTGAAACAACAGGAGCAGTGAGTTTCACAGCTACTCTGCAGCGTGGTGCGGACAGCTGTGAAGCTGTCAAGTATCGTATGGTTTGTGCTACTGCTCCTGCTTCAGCAGAGCTGGGGTACGCAGCTGAACCGAGTGCTCACCACGGGGAGGGGGCCGGGGGAGCCTTCACTGAAGGTTGTGAGCACGTGGATGCAGAAGTTAAAGACAGAGCAGCAGAACGTGCCCAGAGCACTGCCAGGACACTGCCGGGCTGAGACAGAGGGGAGAGATTATACACAGGGGAAAAAAAAGGTTTCACACTTTCCAGGGGGGTAAGCAGAGGGGCTTTAACTGCAGCCACAGCCAGAGTGCCACAGACACTCAGTGGAAGTGAACTCCCAGCCTCCACTGGCATGCTGGAGAGACCCTCTGCAGGAAAGCCACGCTCCTCTGCCTCCTGACATGCCACAGCTGCTGCCTTGTCAGGCCATACAAAGTGGCCAGTTCCATCACGTTAGCCTTTTAGCTTTAAGTGCTCAGTAAATATTTTAAGTTATGTCTGTATGGGCAGAAGGTAGAGACTTTTTTCTTATCATCTGAGGACTGCAGAAAGCGCTTATAAATCTACTTTCCATATGTCAATATGCAATTAGAGGATCTAAATCTGTGATGCAAGAAGAGCTCTCATATTGAAGATAACGAAATAGAGATACTGGCAAATCTTAAGATCAAACTCTAGATCTGTTATCATAATGAACATATTTTAAGAACAGGATAATTCAAAATGGGATAAAAAGCAAGAGACAATGTGTCACAAACCTTTTTATAAGCTACTAAGAAAAAAGAGAAAGAAGTTCATCAGTACTCCATTTAAGATGTATCTTAGGTGCTCCAACCCAAAATACAAGCTCATGATTATCTGTAACTTCAACTTAAATTACGTATTTTCCCACAACAAATGCTACTTTCTTATAAAGGTTTAAAGATCCAGAGGTAGTTTATTACCAGGAGGTGCTCCTACACCTCACCGCATCCCAGAAGATTTCGTATATTTGAATGCACAGAAATTTTAATACGTAACACTGAGGAAAATTTGTTCAGAATGAACCAGACATGTTGGGTTTTGGAGGTGCAGTAAGAGACAGAAAAGCTGGTAATGTCTGAAGCTAATGTCTGTTCCCATCAAGCCATGGGAGGAGATTCAGACTTGGATCTTATTTGAAGGATGCCCTTTCTAACAAGGAACATGTTGATCCCATCACTTTCACTGCCATTCTCTTCTACAAGTTCTTATTTCATCAGGTGAGTGTCTCTTCCTCACACACAATTTACTCAACCCCTGACAAGAATCTAAAGTACTATAATCCTCCCCTGTCCACATCCTGAGGAAAGATAACAAAAATGCCCTGCAGCCATTTAATCCTGAAGGAAGGGAGACCAGCCACTATTTCCTTTACTTGACTGATGACAGTCACCAGGACTCATCCTAAAACACAGACTTTCCCATTGAAACAATTTCATTTCAACACATGTAGTATTGGGCAACTAATTGCACAATATTAAATCACAATCAGAGGAGGAGAAACATCTGGTTTGCTTGCAAATATTCAGTCAGAGAATTAAGGTAAAACTGAGAGTCCCTCAAAATTATTTTTTAATGGAATTAAGCCTTAGCATCAGGATTACCAACACCCGTAGTTGTACTTGCAGGAGTAAGCAGAATCCCCTCTTGGATCCTTCTGAGCTGGGAAATGGCACTGGGTAATCCTGGGTCAGCCAAGGATCCTTGATAACAAGCAGATGTGCAGACTGGCTCATGTAAACATGTTTTGTTTATGCTGTGGCCCGTATCTCACAGATATGCACTCGTGCCCACGTGAGCACTGTGCAGCTTCTGGAAATCTTCAGATGTGTCCATGGGAGGCTGTGTGACCCTCAACAGTATCACACTCCCACTCTCCTGCCTGTTTTTCACACATAGGTAGAAGCTGCAGGGATATGGGGCACTGCCATGTCCCCACACCTTCACATACACAGCTGGGGGAATAAATCTTCCTCATTCTCACAGGAATAACTTCCTTCCATGTCTCCAGGGCCCTAGTACAGCTGAACACCAAGCAAGACAGCGAGTGGTCTATGCTGAGCATGTCTGTCAGTGAGATGCTTGATGCTATCCAACCCTTTCAGTACTCAATGGTGAGGGTGGCAGGCTAAAGGAAATCCTGCAGCTGCCTGTTTTGCAGAGAGATGCTAAAGGTGCCCTTCTTTCAGGAGAGCCTGCACAGGGGAATCCAAGCATCACAATGAGATACAGAGGAGGATGTCAACAGCAAGAGAAATTCAAACTCCTGGATTCAGCTCAGGGACACATACCCTGTAACTTTTCTGAAATCCCTCCCAGCATACTGTGGGACTGGTAATACCAAAGGAATTTTGCTGTGCATTCACCTTTTCCAATTAATCATGCAAAAACCAGATTTAAACAGGAAAAAACAATGGATTATATTTGAGAAAATGCAAGGCATGGCAATTCCAGTGAGATTCACTAGCTATAGCCATTGCCTCAACATTAAACACTAAGTTGCACATGATCACTACTGCCATTTACCACTGAAACAACTGCACTAAAGTTAAAAAGAAACCCAACTTGGGAAGCATAAAGATGTCTTTCACACATGGTTTGGGCTGAAAAAGAAAGTGAAGAGGGTATCATGTGACTTTTGCTACGGATTTGTTTTTAAAGGAATTATGTAATAATTTTCCTCAAAGCCTGGAAATGCCTTCAGATGTCTTTTTCGCACACTACTTGTTACAGAAATTTACAGTGTTTTTAACATCTATTTTTCACTACTGAAATTAGGCTCAACACAGTGAAATGGAGTATTTGGGAGCAAAACAGAACTTCAGAGCATCGTCTGTACTAATTACCGAATCAGACTAATGAGAATTGGCCTTGAGAATTCTTCTTCCACCTAACCCTGTTAGTAGTTTTAACATGTGCTAAAAGGATAAATTAAATGCTATAGGGGACCTACCACTTATTTAGCTCTGCCAAGTTGTGTTAACGTACAAAATACTTTGCTCTCATTTTATCTTGTTATTTAAAGACTAGTGTTTTTCCCTTAGTGAAGAGCCGCCATTTTATCATTTATGTAAATTCAAATAAATACCTGCAAGCTGCATTTTAACTGAAGAAAAAAAGAACATTTCTGACTTGAAACAATAACCAGGGATCTGCATCAGTGTGAGTTCAAATATATTGAGATATTCACATCGGTAAAGTTACTCTAAAACTCATGATTCAAACGAAGCTTTTCAGCATCATCTAATTCTTCTGTATATATCTGGACCTCGACAATAAAGAAGCTTGAAAAGAAACTACTGAAGAAATCTCATTAGGTGAGGCATAACCGCTTCACATTGATACAGGATTAACAACCCAGGAAATCACCCTTCTGGGTGAAGGATACTAAGGACAGACAAGGATAGAAGGGCAAATAGAGATACTACAAAGAGAAAGAAGCAAAAATGTCTGCTAAAAGCTATATTTAAGCATTTGACACACCATCCCCTTCCAACAGGTAACTGAATGACAGAACAACCTGAAACCGTGGTTTGACATTATTATACTATTATAGAGATTTGGTTTTGAAAGAAGTATTTAACTTATGCAGCAAAATTCTTTTTTTTTTTTTTTAAAAAGGAGGCAGGACAGAGTTCATATGAACTTCAGATGAAGAATTTTATAAGTTTATACAAAGCAATTAAACTGCATTAGACAATAACTGCTTTCCAATTTCTTCAAACAGCACAGCTGGAGATCTACAGCCATATAATCAACTTAATGATACTCTTCTCATTTGAAAGAAAGAACACATTACTCCAAACACAACCAAAACAACACATCTTACTGTCATTTTTAAATTTAGAAAATACATTCTTATTCACCACAAATTGTGTCAGCTTTAATTTAAACAAGTATTGAAAGCTCACTTAGGGTTTAACATAGCCTAGACACAAGAGGAGTTACCAGAATGCCAATGCTGAGAAAAGTGAGTTTACAGGTCTAATCTAAGGCCCTCTGGATAGTTCCTTAAGGTCCACGTGAACTGACCTGTACTGTCAAATAATAATCCCCCACAGAATGCAACTGATTGTACCTGGAAAGTGGCACATCATGCAATTCTGAGAGCTATCTATCTTCACCTCTGAGGGATAAAAGTCAAAGAATAAGAAGTCCTGTAACTTCAACCTTCAGCGTGCATCTGTGCCCAGAAAGTATTGTCTGCGTAAGCCAAATTCTGTCTCTTGGTAATTAAAACATAATACACATAATGGTTTGGGTTGGAGGGACCTTAAACATCATCCAGTTCCAGCCCTCCTGGCAGGGCAGGGACACCTTCCACTACAAGAGGCTGCTCAAAGCCCCATCCAGCCTGGCCTTGAACACTTCTATGGATGGGGCAGCCATAGTCACACCCAACTCACACAGAGGTGCCAGTCTCTCTTGGAGGCAACTCATACAAATACAGTAGGGTCTTACTATCTGAAAATTACTGAGATTTACCATTTAGCAAGCTGGTTTTAAACAGAAGTTTTTCAAGAAAGCTTCATCTAAGCAGGATAAGCAGAGACACAGGGATATTAAAAGAGGAGACAGAGATGGTATATCCATGCCCCCCAGTATGGTCAGTTCAGGGCCTCACTGTGATTCCTGTATACTCACTCTCAGTTTCTCTTTCATGAACTTGCCCAGTCTGCTCCTGACCACACTCACAGTTTCAGCAAACCACATCCTTTGGCAAAGATGTCACTCCAGACAACTCTTTCCTATACAAACAATCACCTCCTTTTATTTTCCATCTCACCCTTAGAAGTTTCACTTGATGACCCTCAGTTTCTTGCATCAAAAGAAACTCAACAGCCAGGATAGAGCCACCTTCCCCACTCCATCTATGATTCTGAAGCTTCTAATCTTCTTTCTCCAGCATCTTTTATAGACTGAAGGGGCCTGAATTGTTTAACTGGAACCTTCTTCAGGTCTTTGATGAACCCTTCTGCTGTGATGTGAAACATTTCAAGTTTTACTATATTATAATTTCTGAAGTTACAGATAGACTTTACGTAACCCTATGAGAATTAGTACAAACTCATTACTCTAGATGCTTCTATCCTCACCAAGCAGAAGCCATGTGCTTCAGAAGAGCTTTAGCACATTGCAGCTAGAAGCACAAAGATTCTCTCTTCACTAAGCACATCTAATCTCTTTGAGTCCCTGTGTGAAAGCAGACTCCATATGCACCATCCACTTCCTGTGAATGAACATCCTTCTGGCAAAAGTCAGAGACACTCACAAGGATCATCTCAGCAACTACAGCTCTGGGGTGCTGTGAGCCCACATTTTACCATTTAAATTGCTTGTAATTCTATCAGCTTTGGTAAGGAAGCAAGGAAGGAATGCGTGGCACAACACAGAGTTTGCTGTGAGAGAAATGGAAAGTGCTGGAGAAATGGGACTATTGACTATGGGAAATCACACAGCTCAGACAGACAGCTGAAGGAAGCAAAAAGAAAACAGTCACAACTGACAAGGAAATAAACAAGAAAATGCATAAAGGGGTGAGAAGAAATACCGTGTAACTAACACCTGTCTAGAAGCCACTGGAAATGGATGGAAAGAAGCCGCACACCAGCCAGAGACAAGAGTAAACTTTCACTAAGTGAACCCTGAAACAATGATTAGAACTGATGAGCAGTTCCAAATTCGCTAAGAGAATGGGAGTATGAGCATTCAACAACATAAAAAAATTCCAAGAGGCTGGCAAAGAAAGCTTGAGGGGAAAAAAAAAAAAAGAAAGAGAAAGAGAGAAAAAAAGAGGTGATATTTAGAAGAAATGAGAGAAAATATTGTATTCACTCAACACTGGAACAGAAGATCCCAGACTATTATCTTTGTCTATGAATATCCTGTATCTGTGCAATCCCTGCCAAAGCAGGCATCCCATACTGTAATGAGTACTGCCCTCAGCCCTCCAGCATGGCCTGACAGACTGCCAGCCATGGGGTGCTTCTGTCTGTCTGACTGCCATCTCCCAGAGGACAGAAAACTTGTCCAGGCATCAGACCTGACCTGCCAGTGCTCAGCTTGCTGCTCACCAGTGTGGGACTTGTAAGTGGTAGGGCAGACCCAGGTGGAGACAAGCAGCCTTAGGATGGGGATGAGACAGAAAAACTGCCTAAAAACATCTGTGAGAGGCTGACAGTGGGACTCCAGAAACCTGTGAGCACCTGTGAGCATCTGCTCTCGCTGGGCAGGAGACATTTCATGGTTTCTGTGGTTGGACCTTCCTACCAAACAGATTAAATCATCAAGCAAAGGTCTGTGCAACTCATAGACCCAGCCATGAATGTCACTGACTATGGTGTCAAATCCCACAAGGCACAAGTTCTACATGAGAGCATTAAACACATCATGGCCACAATGGCAATTGTTCAGCCAAAGCAAAAGGCAGGATTTTGGCTGCCTGGGAAACCCTTCTTTGGCCCCATTTGTGTGACACGCCTTCTGTGCTCCGAGAAAGACACACACCATCTGGAGAAAACTCAAACCAGCAAGAAGGATCTGAGCTCAAGAAAACATCATCTACAAAGAAAGTAGGAACAAATTTGGGGTTTCTGTTATGAGGTAAAGCATGCTGGGGAAATAAATGAGAGACTTCTGCACAAAGCTGTCCTCCATTATCCTTGGCAGATGGTACGAGTAGCAATGGAATAAACCCAGAATGAGGAGAGTGTGGGTTAGATGTGAGGAAAGTGGTTCCAACAGTAAAAACAAAGAAGAGATTGGAAGGGACTGTTTAGGGAAGATACGGAGTTTTTATTACTGGAAGATTTAAGAGCAGTTTATGTAAGCCTGTGTCAGGAATGACAGCTGTAGATAACTGCCTTGGAAAACGGGGTGAACTAGATGAGTTCCAAAGGTCCCTTCCTGCCCTATAAAGCCAAGGCAAAGTTGCTTGAACAAGGATTCATTACAGAATTCTTCTTGAGACCATTTCCCTAATAATGCATGAACAAACAGGATGGAAAACCAGTAAACATTTAACTTTTTTCTCATTTTTCAGTGTGTGGTCTTAGTCTTTAATTGTGCCCTGCTAGCCAAATCAGTAATTTCACTCTGGGTTAGATTGCTCATTAATATAATGCTGAAGTACTACTTCACTTTGGAAGACAAAGGAATGCTATGTCCTCTTTCTGGATGTAAATCACTGACTTCAGAGGAATATCCCATAAATACTTATATGGATTTAGAGCTAGAAATGTGAAGGCAAAACTCTGCAATGACTTCAAAAGCCCTGTGTCGTGCATAAGGTCCACTCTCTGCAGAAACAAAATGTTTTCTTTGAGAAAAACATTCATGTAAAACTACAAACTGTATCACAGCACATGCTCATGAAAAGAAATAATTAACTTAAAAATGAATCTTAATACTGGTATCTCCTCAAAACATGCGCTTGACTTTACAACTTTACAACAAAATTTTGAACACATTTTAATATTAAATCTTTTACATAACTTCCTCCTGCCTAGAGATCTAGCTTTTCCTTCCATCACTGCAGTATTATTCTGCACAGACTGTCTACTCCCTGCCACTCCACAACTTCTTTTTCCACTGAGTGCTGCTCTGAGTGTCACAAATTCTGTAATGTGCTTTAAGATTATAAAAAAAAAAGGAACAGAAATAAAGAAGATCGCTGCTACTTTTTCACTGTTTTCTTTGTTCACACAATCTGCAGATGTTCACCAACCACTTCTTTTTGACAAAATAAAGCACCCAAGCTCTCCATCTCCACAATCCAGATTTCATTTTAGCAGCAACAAAATAACAGGGAATGGCGCAATTGGTCTGGAATGAAAATTACGTGCTTTGTCCAATTACAAGTGAAGCAAGAAAGCAGGAAGGTGTTTTGCCAGTTCTTTGGGGGCTTTTTTGTAGTTCTAGCAACAATCTCACAAGAGCAGATATTTAAGCAGGCCAAAGTACCAAAATCAAAAAGAGCTGTGTGAAAACCTCAGCTTCCACTTATTTAAAAATGTTCTGTCTTCATGATTATGGCAAAAGGACCAAAAACATGCAATTAATGCAATTCACAGTCTCCGAGAGCAGACAGAAAGTAAAATGAATCAAAAGGTGTTTTGTTCTTCTATGAAATTGTGTTTCTAGGCCATTCTCGTTAGCTTTTAATGCCCAGGGTTGCCAATGTGGGAAACAGAGGAGGAAGGTGGAAGTGGGCTCTGCTCTGAGTCGCAGCCGGCTCCTGGCTCCCTGCCTTCCCCAAGGGCTGCACTTCCCCTGCTCTCTGCAGGCAGCACAAACCAAGGCAGCAGATTCCTTTCGAAGAAGCTGGATTCCACTCAGCCTAAGTCCCGGGCTGACAGAAGCTTCTGACAAGGCTTATAAAAAGAAAAAAAGGGAACAACCAAAAGGAAAAGGCTCCAAAACCCATGACGCTAGTGATATATAGGAGCTGGCAGTGTTACTCCTGCCACTGCCAGGCTTGGGAGTTTATCTCTGCTTGATGTTATTGCCCCTCCCCACATGTGGTCAATAATTCACTCACTCCTTTCAAGCACACGCCTCACCCCCTTTCAGCTTCCCGACCCCAGTATGGCACAGACTCTCTTTATTTTAATGGGGTTTTAACATATTGCTTTCTTAGCACTAATCCTGAATCTGTTATTTAATTCCCTGCCCCAATCCCACTCGCTGTCAGTAGTTCTCTTAGTTTCCCATATCCCACCTCAGGAAGGTTCCAAAATTTACCAGCTCTCTCGCCTTTCTCTTGAATGTTTTTATTTAGCTGCAGTCTCAGGAAGGATCCAGAGAAAAATACCACACAAGCCAAGTTCTGGCTGATATCTCAGCTACTGAAATCCCCATCCTAGTTTAGACATGTCCGACTAAGCTAAAATCATGGTTTTTCAGTAGCAAATTATTTAGTTTTTCATGGAAAAGACTTTTTTTTTACACCCTGTGTCCTGTATTTCTCTAATTCCTTTATCTTCACTACCAAAGACAGAAACACAGAACTGTTTTAACTCTGAAAAAAGCAATGCAAAAGTAGCTCCGCCTACACCTATACCTATCTCTTGTGGAAGCTTGGATTCTTTTCTGTCTTCTAGACTATTTCTGCTCCGCTATGATATATTCTCATAATTCTCCTATGTCTCACATACATAAAGCTATTTTTAAATGCACAAACCCTTCCATTTTATTAGAAAGTGGAAGTTACTTGTATCATAGAACAGAAAAACTTACCAAGAATGAGATGAAGCTGATGAGTGCAAATTATTTGGAAATCAGCTTTAAAAATACTTCCCCAAGTTACACAGTGCTAAGGCACTGTGGAGTCACACTTTATCCTAAATTTTGATACATTTCCTCCAATAATTACACAACCATTAGCAGTGTCTGTTATTTCACCGACTGTATTTTCTCCTAAGAAAACAGTCAAGCCTCCAGAATTCAGTCCTCCAACCCCTGCACGACACAGTACCAATGGCAGCACTACACAGACAATGACACAAAGGACTGATCTGAAGTCGCAGATCAGAAGAGGCTTTTTTCAAGACTCGCTTCCACAGAAACTGTGACATCTGGGGTCTTTCCACTGTTATGAGGTCATCAATGACTTCTGCAACTAACCCCCATTCTGCATCTAAGCTTGAAATCAAGATTATCTGGGGTCGGAGAAATTCTCTGATTCTCAATTAACAGTTTTGTACCTCCCCAATACATTTCTTTCCAAAATGTCAGAGACAGAGTCTGATCACTATTATTGTAATTAAAAATTAATAGTGCTCAGCTTTTCAATGCTTTGATCAGCCAAAGCAATGAGCACATAATAGCCATTCCATCCTGACTGATCAAAGTCAACACAGTTGGAAGGAAGAATAAGTTGAGGGCAAATAAGGGCTGGCTCAGAACCAGGCCAAAGCTTTTTCAGAAGACTGTTGACTAGCTTGTAAGAAACAAGTCTGTGGCTATAGAAAGTGCTGTAATCAAGTATTCATGATAGCAGAAAAAAAGGTAACCTTGAGAAGAACAGAGAGAAGATGAAACAGCGCTGAAGTTTTTGCAAATTATCCAAACCAGGGTCAAGTAATGAAGCAAAGCAGCTGCTCAGTTCAAGTCGCTCCACGTATTTACTGTAATTTAATCTCAGCCTTGGAAAATTCCATCAAGAACAGAAATTTTTACATATTTCACTCAGGTATATGCACAAGAGCTATTTAACTGAATTTTCTGTAAGAAGGAAAGTAGCTCTCAATCTAAGAAGTTTGTGATCATGTAAAACATGAAAATTATGTATACATCACATAGATTAAGTAATTTTTTGTGCATGGAAAATATGCTCTATGTTGGATTAAGAGGAAGAAACATGATGACGACAGCTCTCTGCAAGTCTGTCAAAATATAATTACACCTGTAACTGGTAGCTGGTAATAGCACCCTCTGCAGCAGGAGAGACCTGCAACTGGGTTAGAAATTGTTATCAGAGCTTCACCAGAGAAGCTATGCTGGAATTGTGTGACACCATTTCAACAGTGATCACAGACAGCATGTTCTGGTTTCCCTCATACAACGTAATTAATACTTTCACTGCTTTTAGGCTAATTTTTATTAATAAAATGTTAAAAATACAAACATTATTTTCTCTGCTATAAATTCCAAAACAAGGAAGAACACAGTAGATAGGACAAGAGATTTGGTTTATTTTGTTCCTGAAAATACACTCATACAAGCTGAAACATCAGAAATAACTTCATATAAATTTGCTAATACACCATTTCCTACACAGCAGGAAAGCTTCAGTAATGACATCTTATCTCCTATCACTTATGCCTCCTTTAATTTACCCAGCTAATATGCTGTAACTCAAGGGTTTCCCAGAGCAGCGTGAGGACAGCACTCACGGAACGCGCTTTTCGCCTTGATCTCCCCATACACCAATTAAGGCACCGGTCCCAGGCACTTCAAAGCAGCAGCAGCAGTCCCAGCCCTGTGCCCCGAGCACTCTGCACCCCAGAGCCCCAGCCCCAGCCCCAGCCCTGCCCCTGATTCAGCAGCCACCTCCTCCTTGCTCTCTCACTCACCTGGTTTTGGCTTCCACACCCACGGAGGCGGTGGAGCTGACGGACTCCTCGGACACAGAGTGCTGAAGGACTGGTGTTAGCTGCTTGGTGCTCTCCACTTCCGTCTGGGCATCCTCTTCTGCAGACTGCTCTTTGACTTCTGGGTAAAAAAATACAGAAAAAGAAATGATTTAATGCTTTATCTGTATCTGGAAGCTTTCCCTTGCGCTGCAAACATTTGTTTTATTTATAGACAGGTTAACCCACGTAAGTATCTTCTGCCACACAACAAAATTAAAAGGGTAAGCACTTACCACTTCTACCTAAAACATGGAACTGGATGCTTACAACATTATTTCCATAACACAAAGTACCACTGTTAACTAAAGTTGTTAAATAGCAACAAGGAATGGGGTGAGGGGAGAGCTCTTCAGTGACAAACTTCATACAAGGTCGGAGTTTTAGACATTTCCATACTCCCCACATCTCTCATGCACCTGCTGTGTCAGCCCTGAACAAACATCACAGTAAGCACACTCATCTGGGGTATATTAAACCTTTTTTCCTCCCATATTACCTTCAACTTTGTTCAATTCCCTGCACAAATTCATTCCTGGTTGCACTAACTGTGCTGGCACAGGGTTGAAGGAGGTGAAGGAATGAAGGACATGGCTTATGCCAGCTTAAAACTTCATTCTGAACCAATTTTTTACCATGCTTTTACACGACCTTAGTTGTTAGACAGAAAAATACATACATCTACAGCTGACAATGCTAGATTCCACTAGAAAGTTTGGTTTTGCTATGAAACACAAAACGTGGAATTGCCACTGTCTGTGCGACTTTAAATCCTCTTCCCCTTCATATCCCCCTTTTCTTGGAACGAGTCAGGGATTTATCAGAAGGACATGGCAAAGTGCTACTCCAAGTGCACCAGAATGCACAGGAACAAGGTTCAAGGCTGTACAGCAACAGATTTTGGTGTTTCTGCACTCCTCTGTACTTTGACTTAGAAACCCAAGTATCATAAAAATCACAGGACTCTGACAGATGTGCTCTGGCATATCCAGCTTAAGATACACGTGCTTCATCCTGCCTGTGTCCATGGCTTCTAGATCTGTCTCACAGAAGTACCAGAGGAAGGTCCCCTTCCAGATTCCCAGTGAACATGGGTTCAAGTTCAGAGGCCAGTACATACAGCTTTTGCAAACAAGTCCAGTTAGAGTAAAGCAGCAGATTATTCAGAAAGCTTCAGCAGAAGATACATTCACATATTTTAAAAAATTAATGTACAACATGTCAAAATATAATTAAATATTGCAAAGGATAAATGACAAGTGGAGAAATGAACGGGTAGAATAATCTGCAACATGGGTGGGCACGCATGAAAAGCCTGCTACAAGCTTTAATCTTATAAATAAAACCAAGAAGAGAGAGAAAAATTTTCTGAACATAAAACTGTGCAGCTTGGTCTGAAATACTGAAAATCATATGCCTGCTACAGCACACAGAAAATGGGAAATCTGTCTTGTTTCATGCACAGAGATGCAAGTAAGATTTTTCTTTAACTTAAGTGAACTCATTTAGGAAGACAACATATAACATTTAAAACCCTCAGTGAACATCTCTAAACCATACTGAAGTGAAACACAACATTAAGGGTAAAAAAAAAAAAAATTGTTCATGACTGGGTGTTCCAAGTAATTATATGAACTGGTGGAAATTGAAACTGCTTCTCCTATTTCAGTTGAACTACACAGTATTATACATCTAAAATGTTTTCTGGACACCTGAAACATCCAAAGGTGACTATCTGTCCAAAATCCAAATGGTTTGTGTTAAACCCCTTTCATCAACCTATTCTGAAAAAAACATGCTGGAAGATGATGATTTGACACTAAATAAATATCCTCTTGAGAATACATCCCTTGTAAATAGTAAATGTCTCTGTATGAAAAACAAAGCAAAATAAACCCAAACCCCACACCCTCAGTTTTTGGCACATCTGAACAAACATGCCTGGATGTTTCCTGGATGAAGATTCCTGAAACAAGCAGTGTCCAGCTGAGATATTCACAATGGTCTGCGGTGCGTTTCCAAATATGTTGGACCCAAAGGACAATCCTGTGCCAGTAACCCCCAAATTTCTAAATGCAACCTCAATGAAGAAGGCAAAACATAAACACCTAGAAGACAGGCAGATGCCAAAGCACTCAGAACAAAACCCACAACACAGCCTGGGACAACCATGCCTGAAGTGCTCCAGGAAGACCACCGGAAACCCCAGCCGTACCCTGATCCATCTTGGAGACTTTCTTTAACCTAGTTAAACTGTGCAAAAGGAGCTCTGTCTTTATTGTGTGCCTGCTGAAACTTTCAATCAAGTAAAGGAAAAAAGCCATTTATTCTCTGCCAGCTTCCCTCTCATTACCATTGCTGGGCACCCAGCACACTGGGAAGGCAAAGTTCAGGGGCACTCACACTCACTCCCGGGAACTCTGGACTGTGTGAGAAGACACAGATTGTTTCACTACACATGACAACTATATAAGATTACATCCTTATGGTGCATTTCCCCCCTGCTGTTTGCTTCTCCAGAGAAGGAGGAACCCAAATTATACTAAATGAGACAAACAACATCTCAGTTGCTGTCTGTGCAATAAAGCAAACTGTGCCTCAATATGCCGTTGGAAGACTGAAAACACAGTGCTCACTAAACAGCATGAAAGTAGTGCATGTTACTTGTGAAAAAAACTTTGTGCAAGTTTTCCTGCAGAAGATTAAAGAAGAACAGGAACACTGCATTTCATGAGTCAGATTCCTAGAAGATGGATCCCAGCACTGGCCTAGCAAGGGGACATCTCAGATATACCTCAGAGATGTTCTTGGAAGCACCTGGGACAGTATGTTTAATCAATATCATCAGATTTGGATATGGCATCATACTTTGAAGCTACTGGGAATGAAGGATCCATGGATGATTAATAACTGGGAAGCTCATTTGCAGATTCATATAAAATATTGTATTTTGCATCCTCTGCTCATGGTTGTTTCTGGCACAATGAAGGTCTTGCCTACGTACAGTGAGTTAGTAGGGAGACTGAGATTTAAAAAAAAATAATTGTAAAATTCCCCACTGTCTCTAGGTTATTTTTTGATGTCATTATCCTTTACTACAACTTTAGGAAAACACTAGGAAACACCGCACTTATTTTTTTTTTTTTTTTATTATTTGAATACACTTACATTCATAGTTCTTTCTCACCTGGCTGCTGAGGACAGAAAAGCTTTCTTTTCTTATTAAAAGAAACCCCCCAAAAGCACAAAGACTAAATTTTCTGTCCATATGGGCCATCAAAAGGCTTGAGACTTCCACACACTTTACAACAGAATCACATCTGGTTGAGGCTGGAAGGTAGCCCAGAGCCACCTTGTCAAAACCCCTGCTCAAACAGGGCCACCAGAGCCAGCTGCCCAGATGGTTTTTGAACATCTCCAAGGATGGAGATATGAAATATGAAGGAAAAAATTAAATTGCCTAACAATGACAAGACGCAGATATGCAGGGAAGTCACTAGGACTGGTAAGATTTACAGCATGTAAATTCTCTAAATAAATTTCTCTTTTAATTAACACTTCCACCACATTTGTTTCAGTAACATATATATATATAGTGGTGAAAAGACAATCCTTAGCTTTTACATTATTCAAGCTGTAATTTGGATTTTTTCAAATGAGGAGAAAAACACTTTACAGAGGATCAAAGATTTCTTCTCTTATTATTTTTATTCCCCCGACAGAGCAGAATGCAGAGAGAACACTCAAAAGAAAATAACCAATAGCACACAGCACTCCCAGCTGATTATGCAGACTACCCACCTTCCTAACAGGAGCTGGTCTCCTTATTTACACTATTTATGTAGAGATTTACAACACTCTGAGTAATAATTGTGTTGATAATTCCCTGCTTTCCTGCTCTGTCTTCAGAGCCCTTGGAAACCTCTCCCCATGTGAGACACACATGGGACACCCAGACTCACAAGGGAAGCCCTATTTTTTGTAAACCCCCCCCCCACCCCCCCCGTGTCAGGGCTTCTGGAAAGCAGGAGATTGGGGATGGCTGGGATTTTATTACACGATCACAGCTTTCTTTGGGGATGTGATGAAGCAACATCAATTTAAGATCTAAAATGTTCTTTTGTTACAAACAATCCTTTTCTGTTTTCTGGCAATCACAAAGCCCTATTCTACAAGCTATTTGGGTAAACATAAAGCAAAATAAGTAGATGTATGTGTATGCTCTGCTGTAGCAATAAGGCAAAGGACAGATAGCAAATCCAAAAGGTTTTCTTTTAAATACTCAGAAAATACCTGTCAAGTCAAAACCTAAAAATGCCGTATTAATTCTACCAGAAAAAAAATCTTTGAAGTACTATAATATCCATTATGAGGTGACACTTCAAAAAACCCAAACAAAACCCAAAGAACTGTCATAAGCATAAAATTAATATGCTATTGCTAAATTAGTATTTAGATGCAGCAGGTTGACTGCTAAACCACTTCACTGTCAGACCTACTAATGATTAGGCAGACAGTGAAACACACATCATGAGCTTCCAAAACTTTCACTAAGAACAGGAAGTATTGCAGGCTGGAAAACACCAAGAACACCAAACACAGTAGGGCCATTCCAGGGGTCACAACTGTTGCCTACCAAGATGTTCTGAGAGAAGGAGTAATGAGCTTTTGAAGACAGAGCTATTTTTGCACAAGCAAGGGGTAGTGCTGTGTCAGGAAACAGCCAGTGGGACCAGGTGCTTTACACAGCCCCACAGGGGTCTGCAGATCTACAATCAATACCAAATTGCTCCAGCAGTTTTGACAGATAAAAACCAGCTTAGTGCAACAACAGTATGAAAAGAAACCTCAACAAGGGAATGCAAACTATGAATTTAAAATGCCTACCTGTCCTGGTTTTGGCCAGCATAGTTAATTTTTAGTACTGGGTACGGTGCTGTGTTTTGGACTTAGGATGAGATTTAATTTTGGTAAAACACTGATGTTTTAGTTGTTGCTAAACAGTGCTTACTCTTAAAGCAAGGACTCATTAGTTTCACACTCTCTGCCAGCAAACAGCTGCAAAAAGGAGGCATAGAGAGCATGGCCAGGACAGCTGACCCCAACTGACCAGAGGGAAACTCCACACCACACAACACCATGTCCAGTAGATCACAGAATGGTTTGAGATAAAGATCATCCAGTTCCAACCTCCTGCTACGGGCAGGGACATTTTTCATTAGACCAGGTTGCTCAGAGCCTCATCCAACTTATCCTTGAACACTCAGGGGGATGGGGCAGCCACAGCCTCTCTGGGCAAATTGTGCCAGGGGCTCAGCACTGCTCTAATCTCAACCCAGGGCTTTTACCTTCTTCCAGCTCCCCTCCCTGTCCCACTAGGGCAGAAAGTCAGGGGGCATCTGTGTGGTACTCAGCAGAAAACTGGGATAAACCATGTCACTATCCAGCACTATAATTACCAAGGTTCACTCACTGTCTCAGTTTAGGAACAAAACAAGTTTTCACTGCTCAGAGTTCACAATACTGTTACAGCACTGGACACAGTTTGATACAAGATCACCTCTCCTAACAGTGTCTGAGGAAGTCACGTGCAGGGATCTCTTCGGCATAGAAATCTTTTAAAATAATCTGAAAGAGGGTACTTCTAGATTACTGTTATACAAGAACTCTTTCTCTGAGGGTGCTGAGACCCTGGCACAGGTTGCCCAAAGAAGCTGTGGATGCCCCATCCCTGGAAATGCTCAAGGCCAGGTTGGATGGGGCTTTGAGAAATGTGGCCTAAAGATGGCAGGAGGTTGCAACTGGATGATCTTTAAGGTCCTATTCAAAACAAACTATTCTGTAATTCCCTGATTTACTTACTGCAACAGGTCTTAGATGGAGATGAGAAGAAAACCCGCCGTTAATCTTGTTCTGTACATTCCACTGTATATTTTGATACTTTTCATTCAAATGAGCTCTTAACGGCTTTTAACTGTTAAACACATTTAATACAAAAAGCAACTGTAAATTTTGTATTAGTTATAAAATAAAAACAAGATTCTCAATGTAGGACCATTTAAACTGCAATTTCAGCCACCTGAAGCACATGAAACTCTTATTATGGATAGCCATAACATGGAATCCCCATGACTGAGGAAATTCCTAAGCCAGGAGTGGTATTCGACAGCACTCATCTGACTGTTTGTCCACTAATTTGTTTGTTTTTTTGAAACCCATGTCAAGTTATTCAAGCCCAAAGCATCCAGGAACAGTGAATTCTGTAATTGAAGTAGATGCTGAGTGCAAATGCACCTGCCTTTGTACTCCCTGAACATGACCTCATGTCCCCTAATTTTTGTGCTGCACAACAAAACGAATCACTGTGCCCTGTCCACTTTCCCCATACCACTCATCATCTTTTGGACCCTATTACATTCCTCCTCAGTGAAACCACTTCAGATTGAAGACTTTTACCATAACTGATCCCCACACAGAAGCTATTACTTGCTTCTTGTCATACTTGTTGGCCCTTCCTGTACTTTCCCAATTACAGCTCATCCTTCTGGAGAAGGGAAAGCAAAACTGCACGTGGCATTTAGCATGCCAAGGATTTATAAAGCAACAGTAAAAAGAGAAATAAACCCCTTGCTGATGCTTTATTCCACTTATCCCTTTGCCAGTAACTCCTGGAATTTCTTTCTCTGAGTTATGAAAGCTTCTGCAATTCTAAGAAGAAATGAAGCACCACTTGTTCAGGTAGCAAAAGCTCTGTGAGAGTGATTTTTGTTTATATAAAAGCAGGATGGTAATTTTGCCCTGCATGTTCTTTCATATGAACTACTACCGAATTAAGAGTCACTTAATTTTCTAGTTTAATTTAATTTAATTTGTCACTCCTCAATGCCTTGCAAATGGGTACCTCTTTTTATCATCCTAAGTAAGGTCATTTTACCCACTACATTCTTCCCCTTTGAACCTGACCCAGAAAAGGGCTACCAGGGTAGGTGTTTGTGGGACTCCAACACCAGCCTGCTTTATACTGTGATTTTAATTCATCAGCAGTGAATTTCTCTTAAATTTCTTTTACCAAACTGAAGAGTCAGCTTCAACACAGCATCACTGTCATAAAAATTAAGACAAGTCTACAGAATTCGCAAGTGGCTCCTGCTCATGGCAGCAGGGATGGAACAAGATGATCTTTTGAGGTCCCTTCCAACTCAGACAATTCTGTGACTCTATGAACTAAAACATGCACAGAGCAGCCCTTTCTCCAGTGAGGAGAAGAGCATATAGCACACAAAACACATGCAGCTATTTCAACGTATTTGATTAGTAATGGTCATGCAGATCTTCCATCACATCACTAATGACACAGCAGCAGAGTTAAACATCAAGCTAATGGAGAAGGGGAAAATTCTAGCTCTTTGAAAACTTTCAAAGCCTGCTGGATTATGTTTAACAAAGTGTAGTTTGATACCAAAACTGCAAAGCCACTGTTGAGTAAATAAGCAAAACCAAATAGAAGTTGCATTTCAGAAATAACCCTCAGCATGAAAAACTCAGTGAGGTTAAAACTGATTTGGAAGTAACAGATTCTGCCAACTCTCAAAACATCCGAGACAGACATTTTGGTCAGAAGGCAAAAAAATCTGATTTTTCTGCATGTCCTATTTTAAGCATGCACAATGATAAATGGTATTGTTGAGTAAGCCTGTAATGGTTTAAATGCAAATATCAACTAACCTCCTCTTTTGTTTGCTCTCCTCATTACAAACAAATTACCAGAATATAAAGCAAAAATATTAAGATGCTTATAATAATTACAACACTTCTGCACTTCCGCTAATTTTTCCAGCGGCTGAGCAGGTAGGAGTCAGCAGCATAAGAAAGAAGAAATTACTCCTTTTTTAATGAGTACATAGAATATTAGTTGTCTTAAAAAACATTTAAGTGCATTTCTAAGCATGTATTTGCCACAAATTATATGGCCAAGTTTAATCTAAAAGCAAGCCCTCAGTGGTATTAATTCTCCCTATCATTAATTTTAGACAGGATGGGTGATGATGATGATGAGGCCAAAGTATCTGCTTGGATTTTAAAACTGGATTTTGGTATTAACACACTGCCAAGAGCTTTTGCCATCGATTCAGCCAAACCAGGACTTGCTCTCAGGTGTATTTTTTACTTTGCTTCAATGAGAGGCTCTACTCAGTATGGCTCATACAACTGCAAAGGATGCCTGTATTTCCTTTAATAAGCAGGATATTGTAGAGTATTTTTTTCTCTAGAAAAGTGCTTTTCAGGCTGCTTCAATGCTGATGAGATTCTTAACTAATCCCAAAATTCCCTGGCAACTTCTACATGAGCAACTTCCCTCCACTGAGAAGCGTTTGTTTCTGGTTCTTCAGTGCTTTGCCCAGAGACATGTGAGGCTGGTCAGAGGAAGCTTCATCTTCAGGAAGTTCATGTGAAGTCCAACAAGAAATCAACTGGCCAGGCAATGTCACTGGGTCTGATAAAAATGTTACTAACAACAATAATGTAGATAAGGAACTATTGGCTGATAAAATCATCCAGGTTCTTTCATCTTGCAACAACTCTGAAGCCTCTGAATACCTTGGGGAACTGAGGATCTAGTAGAAAGCACTGCTCTAAGAGTTGGTTGACATGCTGTGGATAGTTAACAGAGTAAATACCTGATGGATTTACTAATAATTTCCCAAGAGACTTAAATAAACTTATTTTATTGCATTTCTCCCAGATCTGAATCTTAACATTTTTATGGGACATAGACAGGAAGAATTATAGATTCTAGAATGAGTTAGGATATTTCACAAGTGTTTTCCAAAACAAAAACAAAAGCAAGGAAAAAAAAGCAACAATAAAAAAAAAGAATAATCAGATAATTAACACATTGAATCACTGAATACAGTTTCAACTTAAATGCAGAGCCAAGAAAATACCACATACAGAAATATGCTGAAACTAACAGAAGATGGGGGAAAAGAAGAAGCTATATCTTCATTAGTAGCAAAAGGGTTACCAAACCTACAGAAAGCATATCAGGAGCTATTCAGTGTATTAGTCCTTCTTTTGGATTAGCAGTTTTCTATTTGCATGTATCTCTGTGCACAAAGCCACATGCTTTCCAAACTTTTCTGGTTTGTAATTTTTTGACCATTAGAAACTTGCTCATCAGAAGAAAACTGTTCTTACTACGGAGAGGAGAAGCACAAGAGGGTCCAGAGGGGAACACAGTATTCTGCAGCAACAGAATTTTATTGATAACCAGAAAGGTGGAAGGTGTTGGCAGCTGGAAGTTCTTGACAGGACCAGAGGCAGTAGGGCACAAACAAAAACACAGGAGAACATCAGGAAATCTTTTTTTTTTACTGTGAGGGTGCCTGAACACTGGCACAGGTTGTCCAGGGCAGGTTGTGGAGCCTCAATCCTTGGAGATAAAAGCTTTCTGGACAGTCAGCTCTGCTGGGACAGGTGTGTGGAATGGATGATCACCAGAGGTCCCAGCCATCCTTCACCTTGCTATAATGCTGTGGTGCCAAAACGAAGGAAAGAATGGGTAACCACAGCATCAGCTGGACAGAGAGACACCAGCACATCATCACTAGGGGACCACAGTGACAAAAAATGAAGGAGCAGACAGCTGGAAAGACCAATAAAAGCTGAAGAGCAGAACAGCCATTAAGTGAAGAGCCAAAGACCAACAAGAGAGACAGGGCTGGTGGGTAAATGAAAGGAGTCTGTCCTGAGGTTTACAAGAAGCTGAAAATCTATTGATTCAGTAGAAGTAGTTGTCAACACCCTTTTTTCAGGAAAAAGTTTACTTCGCTCCAAACAGATCTTTTTTTCCAAATTCCAGAATTTCCTTTCTCCAATTCCAAATCCCTCCTCCTCTCTTTCCGTCCTTAAGCATTCATCTACACCAAAGGGAACTTGGCAGAGAAGGGACAGGGCTCAGGAATCGCTGCAGTTGGCAGGGGAAGCAGCCATACTGAAGTGATCAGAGCAGCACACGGCTTACCCTGCTCTGCTTCCAACTCTGCCTCGCTTCACATGTGAGATTACAGACTTTTGGGAAGGGCAGTAACTTGTTTCCCAAACTGCAATTAAAATGACTGCCTCAGCATTGCTAAAGAGCCCCTCTGGGAAGAATTTTTGCCCCCCCTTTTTTTTTTAAACAAACATTTGTGTCAACATTACAAACGGAAATAATATTTGGTACTTGCACACTCCTTGCTTTTTCTCCCCATAAAAGATTTGACAGCTACCAAACATTTCTTTATCTTAGGTGGGAATATATGGGGCATATCCTTCTACCCTCCCTGGGAAGAGAGTTCTTATTCCTCCCGCACTGCTCCCTTCCCTAAAAGCAGAGCTCATTATACTGAATAAAACATTAGTAACATGGACTTCTCTCATTTTATGAAACTTAATTAAATAAAACAGAAACAACCTCAAAAACCCAAACTCACACAATGAAAGAATCCCTCGTTATTCTCAACATACGACTCAAACAATGGAAAAGAAGCTAGGAACACAGAGACTCAAAATATGTCACAAATCACATGTCAATACCCTCAAACATCATTTCAAGTTTTGTAATATAACTATATTGTGTTTTGGTTTGCCAGCTACTGCACAAAATTGCTGGCAAGACCACTCTTTGCAAGCAATGACAACAAAACCCCTTTTTAGTTGAAGCAGAAATTAATGAACTAGTATACAAACAGCCTTCAATTTAATTAACACAGCTTTAAACAGAGCAACGAACTGAGTTTATTCCTTCTCCCACACTTTTGTACTAACTCAGGTAAGTGCTTAGAGTAAGTTTTAGAGGCAGCAGCCTTTTCAGACAATATGACTAAACCTCTAGCAAATCACACAATGCCCAACTTTTAAAGTAACTGTGATTCTGTCTCTATCAAATTGTTCAACATGCTAATAATGCTCTTTCGAGTCTATTTTGGTTCCCCTGCAAAAATGGGACTTCAGACCTATGTATTTTTTACTATGCATCTTTTCAGTGAGGAGTACAGTCTGCAAATCCATCCTGGGCTCAGCACTGAAGTGATGGTGCCTCACTTCCAGTAGCAGACCCAGTGGAGTCTTGGTCCATTGGGATTTCCAGCACAGTGCTCCTACTGCCCATACCTTTAGAAATGGCTATCAGCCCCCTGTGACACACAGGATTATTCTGATGAAAGATAATGAAGAGACATCTATATGCACTCTCAGAGCCTTAAAAATCACATCTGAATCAAAGCTGCTCTCAAGTTTCTGTTGAGGAACTTTGTTAAAAATGACAAAAGGAAAAAAAAGAAAAATATACAGCTATCACTGAATTCCCTATATAGTTGTGTACTGGTTGTTAAATCTGAATTTCTTTTTGCTTTTTTGTTCTTTTTTAAAATATATTTAAAATTTGTAAAACTTATCACTTTAGGAGGACACTTTCTGCCCCTTTCACTGACTTTTCTAAGACTGCTTCTGCCAGATAGGATAGGAAAACTATATCACCATCATCACAACACAATAATAATAGAATTAGAACTAGTCTTCCTTTATCCTGCTCTTTCTACACACAAATATCTGCTCCAACTTTTTCACTTATTTATTAGTTTATTAACTAGTAATTACCTACTTGTAAAAGATGCAAAAGATCACCCAAGTTCACTACCACCAGCAGTTTTATTTGCAGGGGCAAAAAACCAATGGGCAGAATAAAACAATGAAACACCCTTATATTAAGCCTTAATCTAGGCTCCCTCCACATGCCATTAACATTTAAATTCAACACAGGTTGTGACTACACACCCCTGACACTCCCCAAAGCCTCGGAGTCACAAGCACAAAGACTTCTCAGCATCATTCCACATCTAGCAAGTAGGAAGCAAGCGACCAGCACACACAAAGCCCATCTTCAGGAGAATTTCAGACTCCTCCTCTACGGCTTTCACCACAGCAGCCACACTCTTGCATCACCCATGAAAAATGCTGCTGCAAAAATGGCTCTTTTCAGGTCCTCTACTTGTTGTCCCTATAATTCTAAATTAAGCACAGATCTTTGTTTTCATCTTTATGGACTTCATTACTTTACCCCCTCCACTCAGCAGCTTTGAGAAGAACTGGACAGCTCCCTTATCTCAGCTGGCACTTCCATGCCATTTCTGCCCTGACCACCAGCTTCTGCTGCTCATGTCTCTGTGCTTCCTTCCACTTCTCTCATTACACTACAGGGCCACCTAATTAAATCTATAAACCCTTAGGTCTCAATGCATTTTTCAAGGTTTATTTCTGTGAAACCAACAAACTTCTGCCAAGTGGCAATGGCATCATCATTCCTGGTGGGTTTCATTCTTCTACGCTCAGTCCCCAGGTTAAAAACAGGCAAATGGCTACAGACACGTGCCTGGCAAAGAGACAACAGTTCTTCACCGTGGCCTTTATCTCATGTGTTGGCTCATCTGTTTGTCTCCTTAGGCTCCTGAACTGCCAGAACAGAAATCACAAACTGTTTCAACAGTACTCAGTCCAGAACAATGAGCTCCCTCTGGTAACTGAAGCACTTGGGTACCACCACAACAAATATTTACCAAAGCAAGAACAGAGATTTATCCTGTTTCCTAAGCAGCAGCAGAAAGCATTAGCATTTGGTTATCCTGGTTATCCCTTTGGTATATAATCTGCCGTAGTTAGCTGAAGATACAGGTCAATAAGTAGTAGTGTATTTTGGCAGGTATTCCAAAAACAGCAGCTGCCACTTCAGAGCATTTGTTTTTGTCAGATACAGCCTTGCAAAAGTAGGAAAAGAAACTCTGAATATCTGCACTACAAAGACATTCACATTACTATATAAAAATAATAGCTTAAATAGCTTTAAATTAATATAGGTTTAAATACAGAGGTTTTTGCCTTTTGAATCTGCCCAAATCCACATCTCATACTACCAAGTGGAATAACTATTTCTTGTCTAATGAAGTCCCACATAACTAAATGCATTTCTGAGAGAGAACCAATACCCACAGAGTATCAGTGCTATATTCTCAGTACCTGTTTCCACAGTGTTTTCTGTTTCTGCTGCCTCCAAACCATCCATACTGTCTTCATCCTCCACTGCAGTTTTTCCTCTACTCCGAGGCCTGCAAACATAACAAAGAAAAACTTTTTAGAGTCAAAACATTTGTAAAATTAGGATTCAAATCACTTCATTTTGAGGGATGAATGTCAGCATTTAACTATGTAGTATTCAAGCTAACCCATGATTCCAGTCCTGTACAAATCGGAAGTTTCCTCCCATTTTTTCCCGTTCTAGGTTTATGTCCCCAGCAAGGTACACTTGAATTAGCAGTTGGCCCCTTAAGTTTCTCTGATTCTTCTTACAAGAAAAACACAATAATGAACTTTTACTGATCAAACAACAGACTAACTCAGGCAGATTTTGATACAAGCATCCTGTCTGCTTCATGTAACATGTAACTATGGAGAGGTAAGAGAGAACACTATCCAAAATCTGGGCAGTAGCTACTATAAAACTGAGACTGATATCCACGCAGAGCACCCTTGGAAGAAATATCCATAGAATAATAATGATGCTAAACCAATGAAAGTGAAACACACATTATTTTCAATGAAACAATATTTTGATACATGAAGTAAAATGTTATGAGAGATGACTAGATGTCATCACATTTAAAAAGTCATCATGTGAGGACAGCCTGTCAAAACTAAAATACCTGGCAGATTTGTTTCAGTTTCAACCAAGGTCTGACGTAAAGCAGACAGGTTTGTGCCACAAATTCCAGCCCTTTTTCCCTGCCTTGCTCTTCAGTAACTATCATGGTGGGCTGTTGAGAAGCCCAGGCATCCAGATTCCCAGCTGTTCAGCAGCCCATTTGAAAGGGAGCCAAGAGCTTGGCAACTCGCCTCCCAAATTTTCAGGCTACTTGGCAACCTGCCTGGCATGCTGATGGAAAGCCTGGGAGACCTTGGGAGCTTCTGATTCCAAGTACACAAATTTTGAGTGGTTTGGGGCATCTCAGCAGTTCCAACGTCCCAGAGCTCCCAGGCAACCATTCACCCAACCAACATGCCTTGAATTGGGATGCCATGCAGGCCAGCTCACGGGCACCCCGCCTGCCCCCCCAGACAAAACCCCTCCAGTTCCTCTTTCACTGAGGATTCTGAAAGGTCTGGGTTTAGTTCTGCATTGGGAATAAAAGGTTTTGGGGTTTTTTTGTTTTTGTTTTTGAAGTGATTAAATCATTCCAAAACCAGCATTTCCTTTTTTTGTACAGTCCGCTATAGCACTTTGGTCCATCCAAAGCTTCTGCAGGACTGGATCTGCTAAATCAGTTACAGAAGAAATGCTATCATGCAATGCCTTTGGTTCTCTTGGATCAAACAACTGGGCAGAACTGGAACTATCTCTGGAGTCTGTACAGGTTGTTCTCCTGCTAGAAGAGGATTGACTCTCTTGGACTACCTAGCAAGACAACCCCTTCAGATTGTGTTTGGACAATTTTAGTCTCTGTGAAGGAGGAAAAGAAGAATTAAAGTGAGGCTCAAACCGAAGTCTGAAAACCTCCCACTCAATTTACAAAGGAGCTGAGGGAAAGAGAAAAGCAAGAAGAGATTAAGGACAGGAGGACTCTTCTTGGCATGCCTACAAAATTTGTTCAGGGTAATGCTGAAAAACATGAGCACAGTGGGAACCCTAGGGAATACGAGGTTATTGTTCCCTTTGCCTGCTTACCATAAGCAGTGACAGCACACCCAGAAAACACAGAATAAGTAACAGCCTTCTTACCAGAGACAGAAGCATCCCCTTCACTTATATGACACTTTACAAGCTCCCAGTGCAGTGTCTCAAAACCCACGTGTAACAAAACTGAAACCAGAATAAACTGCACAATGACCAGAAGGAACTGTCTTGCACTCCCTGCAGCCACTGCATCAGCCCATGCAGAATTACAGTGACCAGCAAGCTGGCCAGAATGCAGACACATGTTCTGGAAGTGGGAAGGACACAAACACTGCTGGCAGCAGCATCTGAGATGGTCACACAGATGGATTCCCATCCATAACAAAGAATAGGGAGCTGAGCAAATGCCTTTTTACAGCTACTGGATAGAACAGGCTCTTCCAGCAAGACTGGGATACAGCAAGGAAGGCAACACTCCTCTAACACTTAGAAAAACAAAGCATCAGCTAAAGCAGCCAAAAGCACCCAAATAAAAAATTTCTTGCAGTTCTTCACAACATCCAAGCACATCATCCAGCACTCAGGGAAAGGACAAGAGTGCAGGTGAGTGAAAACACTTCCCTTGGTGTAGGAGTACTCAAAAGCTTTACAGAACACAATCAGCTAAGGACAGGGATTATTTCTAAATCCTATCCCAATTATTCTTCTACCAACTACCTGCCTGCAATGTAAAGTTACAAGTCTGTACTGTAAAATCATCACAAACATAAATGATAATTCTGCTTTTTCACGGGTATCCCTTTTCAGTATTCCCCAATACAACTCTAGAGGTAAAACTTATTGGATAATGGAAGATGACGATTGTTTATGTTTATTTAATAATTTACAGATGAGTTTAGATTTTCTATTGAACTACAGTTCATGTATTAAACACCAAAGTACCTCACAAAGCCTTTTTAAACACTTTGTTTAAACAAGAGCAGCATTCGTGCCTTGAACTCCCTACCATATTTTAGCAACCTATTTAACACCAAGGAAAAGCAGAGGTTTCAATTAATTAATCATAATTGCTTCTTTCTGCAGAAGATGTAACCATGTCTGGTGTTTTCTTGCCATTCCCCTCCCCCAAATATTCTACAAAAAGGCTTCTTAACATTGTGCAGGTTTTAAATAAAACTGAACAAATGGTGGAAAACATGGCAGATTATATCATTAACTTATTTTTGCAGGTTACATTCATTTCCAAATCATCAGAAGAGATTTTATAGCCTACAAATTTATGTTTGGCTTACAGCAAATAATTCAAGTCACAAAACAGTGAAATATACACTATACTGACAACTATAATTTAATGTTTCCACTGCAAAAGCCATTTGAAAAGGCCATATAGCATACCTAATCGCTGCCATCAGCATTTGTAGAAAGAATGGATTGCTTCATGATATTTGCATTAAGTTTACATATTTTATTTCATAGTTTTATACACAAAGCTTTTGGCTGGTTTGCATAACACTGCATTTTTCCACTGACAAACCCTGTTAATTTTTTTTTAATTTTTCTCTATGCTTATTTCTACTTGCCCTTAAATACAGTGGGGAAAACCAGTCTGTGCTCTGTTCTTTGCCTGGGACTTGGTTTCTTCTCAAGTTCATCCCTCTGAAGGAGGATGTCAGAAGGCAACAGGGGAAAGATGGTGTCAGGGGCCAATTTTTGCTGCCTTAAAGCAATTATGGAACAAGAGCCCTTCACCCACATGAAGCCAGGCAGTCCTGAACCATAATTGCTGTACTGAACACTACAACCTCAGTTCTGCTCTAAATCTTGAAGCCCAACCCCAAAGTTTCTGACCAGGAGTAACTCCATCATCCATCCACATAACACAGCAGAACCTCCAGCAGCTCGGGATACAGCAGAAGTATTGAACACAGATGAGCTACATCTCCTACAGCTCACAACAGACCCAGAACAAAATGTACAGGCAGAGACTGACCAATACATACTGTGCCAGAAAACAATAAATATTAGTCAGTGGGCAGGCAGGGAGCTTGGTACGCGGGCTGAAGCTCTGCCAAGGTCCCTGCCATGGCTTCCTCGCCTGCCTTTTTCCTACAACAGAGTTCAATTTAGAAGGAGGAAAAAAAAAACAGAAAAACAAGAGCACGCCTATTTCTGCTCAAAAGAACAGATCCACAGAAAGAAATATAACTTCTTGAAGTGTTTAATGCACATTCAGTATTTTATGGAATAAAGTCAACAACAAAAACAAAACTATACTTTTTTACGAATACAGGACTCCAGCTGAATATAATTACTGTCTATGATAATTTTACTCCTACTTCCATAAAACAGAGTCATTTATCAAAATCCTTTGTGACCTACTCCTAAATTTGTTATCAATTAGCTTTTTTAGCTAATGCTTTTCATTAATCTCCATCTTTAAATATACCATGGTAAATAAAAATCTCATAATTCTTCTCCAGGTAAGCAACTAATTAAATTTGGCCCTGAGGGGGGAAAAAAACCCAGATAAACCTTTCACAGGGCTCAGCAGAGCATTAGGTACTCCCTCTGGACATGGGCAAAGCCCTGCTGAGGCTGTCTCAAAGCCCTGAGGATTTGTGTAACACTGGGAGATCACCAGGCACCTGAGTGGCTTCTCTGAATACATGGAGAGCAGCATGGGAGAAAATGGAAAAGTCTCTTATTCACCTGACAGTAATGAGATACTGTTTCTTTTCTTCTCTTTTCTGCATGACTGGTTTTTTTTGTTGTTTGTTTGGTTGGGTTTTTTTTTTTTGTGATTTTTTTTATTGGTTTTTTTTTCGTTTTTTTTCCTGTTTTGTTTTTTGAAAGGTCACAACAATAACACCATAACCGGACAAGTACAATGTAGGTCAAAAGTACATCTTGGATCTTATTCACTCTTTCCACAAAGTGATCAGGAATAAGGTCATGGGCCAACATTTCCTGGAACCACATGAAATAACTGACAAAGCTACTATCCTCAGATGCCTGTCAATGCCAAGCCTAGTTTATGATTACCCAGAAGTTACTGCCAGACACCAGTTTCTATAAGTCTTCCCTAAGTTGCTACCAATAAAATCATGTGACAGCTTGTTCAAGAGCATCTATCGAGACTACTGTACTCACCCCATGCATTTTGTTCCAGGCTTATGAAAACAGGTACACATGATCCACTCAAGAGTTCAACTCAAGATCCACTCAAGAGTTTTTCCAAAATGCTGAAATCTCAACATCATTCAGAAAAGAAACCACCTTCCTTCATATGCTTTGCAAACCATGGAGCAAACTGATGGTACTAAATATATAAAACAGGGCCAATAACCTTAAAAAGCAGTATAACATCTGGGACACAGTAACATCCTAAACCAGCACAGATGTCTTGTTAAATGAACATCTGTCTGCAGCCTTACCCTGGAAGATGGTACAGGAATGATTTATAAAAAGGTTCAATTAGTGCTGCCATCAGCATGGCTAGTCACAAATTAACGTTCACAGGCACTTTCACAAGTGAAAGCTGTTACCCTCTTTTCAAGAATCTTTTTAACAGGTGTGCAAAAGCCACATGCTCCCACTATACTGCTACTGAACCGTAGAGTCCTAAACACAGCTGTAAAAGTTTAACTGTGCTTAAGTAGAGGCTAAAATACTCAAGGTTCAGCTGGTAGCCCCAAGCTAAGAGAACCACAGCAAGCAAGAATCAGTTCATGGAAATACCTATGAGGAAAAGGGGTTTTTTTCCCCTCTCTGAACACTACTTTATTACTTCTAGGAGTTGAGAAAATTCTACATCCAAGTCTGGCTAAAATGAAGAGCACAGCTCTGGAAGCAAGGAAGATGCCACCTAGCTAGAATTAACTTCACTAGCCTTAAACATTACCAAGTCTAAAATAGGACAATCTTTTTTATATTGACTCCAGCTTCAAACTGATTCTGATTTAAAAGATTCTTCACAGGATTTTTTAAATTGAGCCATCAGTAACAGGTGAAAATATTTTCTGTATTTGCCCTTACTCTCCACTGTGTCTTCTTTTGTACATAGTAAAAAAAAAAAAAAAAAAAAAAAAAAAAAAAAAAATGCAACACTGTTGTTTCTTCCTATTTACTTCTTATGTTATGTATGTGTATACTAAAGGTTGAGGGATCCTGATGCATGGGAAAGATGTGCAACAGAAGCATGCAAGTGAAAGGTGACAAAAAGTTGACTGTTTACTAATAGAGAGAAGTGAAAACTTTCTTGTTTAACGTCTGCTGAACCAGACATTAATTAAAATCTCAGAACCTGCATAACCTTCAGTTTCATTATTAAAACATCTCAAAAATACACTTGATATTGCCTATTAGTCTCCTGGTACAATCAAAGACAAGTGTGCTTCTTTTAATTAATAAAGCATAATAATCTTTTTGATAAAATACTACACCGAAGAAAAGTCACCCACCTTACATTTAAAACCAAAACAGTTCAACTCCTCATCTTTACACCTCCTCTAACCAGTAACGATCTATAAAACATTATTCAGTCACTCAACGCTATTCCTTTACTCAGGCTAAAACACCTTCAGAGCCGAAACTGTTTCACATCTATATTTTATGCAGTTACTACTGAGACCAGTAAAAACCTGAAAAAATATTATAGCCTTTGAGAATGGAGATGTCTGAGAGAAAGCATAAAAAGAACCTACCTCCACTGGACAATTCTCAGCTTAACTTTTCCAGCACTTCCCTGTGACAGGAAGATGCATCAAAAATTTCCTACACTGCCCACAGAAATGCAAACAGAATTCTTTTTAAGATTATTTGTACCAATATCATAGATGCATCTTTGCTTTCATTCTAGAGTACAGTCGCTGTTGACATTAAGTAAGCAAATGCAAAGGAATCCCACTGGTAAATGCAGAGCTCTGGAGAAACAAGGATGTCCTGAGAGGCTGGGAGTGAAGTATCAAAATGAATCTGCATTGTGTAGTTCTAGTGATTTAAAAGCCAAATAAATTAGTACTTTTAAGCAATTGCAAAGTTTGGTTTATCTGTATTTTTGACTTCAACTGTCCTTACACAGTTACCTGTACTATGGAGGCTCTCAAGCCCATATTGGTGCAAAATTACTTTTCATGGGAGACAGAGAAGGCAAATAGGATGTGCTGCCTGCAGGCACTCGTTAGAGGACTGTCTGCCCAAATCAAGGAACATTAGGAATGTCACCCCACTGTTGAAAAATTTTAATCTCAACTCAGTTTTGCAGAAGGCCACCAGATCCAGGAGGCTGAAGCAGCACTCTGTTGAGTGATGAGGCTGGTCTGGACAAAGCACCATACCCAGTATTTTCTCTGTTAATCCCCAATGTTATTTACAGTTATTCAGTTTGAGTCTGGAACTGCTCTTTTGATATATAAAGCTGATGAGGGCTATCATAGCTGGAACAAAGCTTTACTAACAGTATCTAGACCATGAAGTCTTCTTCCCAACTTGTTACACATTTGAGAACATCTTCAGTGGGTTGTCAAGAGAGTTCAGAGGGTCACACCACCCAAAGATCAAACCAGGAAGATTCATTATCACTGATTTCCAGTTCATTAACAGTTGCTGGTACATAAAATAATACATTTTTCACATGAGCCCATAAAACACCCATCAACAGCCAGTTATGGCCTGAGACCTTGACAATAAGCCTACTACACTGCAAGAAACTCTGCACACCTTATTGTGATACCATTACACAAAAAAAATCTGATTTGGATGTTCAAAGCATGAAGCCAGGCTGCCTGGCTCCATACATGTATGGACTTCAGATTTGGAGGAAGTTCCAATAACAGAGTGAGAAATCATAGAAAAGGCTTTCAAATCTTTCAGCCTTCTTTTTTACTTTTCAAGCTGATTGCTTAGACATCTATAAATTCTGTAAGTGAAAACTGCTTTCAGTCAACTATCTGTCACATTAACCCAGGAATGCACAGCATCAGAAACTGCTACAGGCTTTTCTTTCTCAAGAACCACATTCCCACTGATATGCAGCCTCATTTATAGTTTTAGTTCCATAACACAAAACATTTTACGTGCGGCCTGCACAATTATACACTTTTCAGAAAAAATTTCAAAAATACTTCAGATGCAATTACAACACAGTATGTATTTGCAGTTTTGCACAAACTACATCCTTTCTAGATTTGTTACCAATGCACTTGGCCACGTTCACTACGTAACGATGCAAAACAGCGTACTAGAATTGCAGCACTTGCAGCATTTTTTAAAACCTTTTCTAGAATCAAATTAAGACGATTTTTTT
This sequence comes from Cinclus cinclus, assembly GCF_963662255.1. Lineage (NCBI taxonomy): Eukaryota > Metazoa > Chordata > Aves > Passeriformes > Cinclidae > Cinclus > Cinclus cinclus. The sequence goes on from NC_085046.1 coordinate 6,303,976, forward strand.
GGAAGCACCAAGAGCTACCAAGTAGAGGCATCTGCAAATTTCCAATCCCAGCAAGTTCTGTTTATCTACCTGGCACTAGGCTTGATAATGGGTCTGCCTTTTGTAACTCCCCCAGACAACAGTCAGTGTGAAGCTCATCGGTAAATTTGCTAAATAATGTTTAGCAAGTCCACAGACTGTTTCCACATGTTCTCTTTTGACAGACAAAGAGAAAGACATGGCAACATGAACAGCTGAGAGACCACTGGCACTGGCAAGAGCACAAATTTCTAACCTCTGCAAGACTTTCTCCCATGACGAATTCAACTCATGCTGTTCAGCACTGCTCTTGTCCACACTCCTCAGTCCCCTAAGTGAACAAAATTGCACCAAAATTGGTTGCTACTGCACCCAACACCGCATTTTCCTGACAGGAAGAGTAAGCATCCACTTTGATCCTAACACAAGATTTGTTTCTCCATGACGACGGGCTATGCCAAGTTCTAACTCCTCCAATCTTGTGAACAGCCATGGTACCCAGAATTTTTTACCCACATCACCACCAAGCTCAAGTCTTTTTTAAGAATTATCCAGCTCCTTGTTCTTTCACAAGCTGCAGGGCTTGCCTGCTACTCTCTTTTGAACAAAGGTGGCAACACAATGGTAAGGGCTGTAATTCTCATGTCTGGTGATTTCAAGATCCTGTACATAAAATTCAGCGGATCTGAGTCATCACTCATGAGAAACAGCTGCCAAGTACTTGGAACTTGGTAAAGTTTTGGTCTCTGTGAACAGATTTTTGTAATTTTAGCACCATTAATTAGAAGTCATTTTCAAAGACTTCCTTTTGGAACTTTGCAGTCTGACAGTCTTATCACAGGAACATCGTGAAGATTCTGCACAGTGCATTTGTCTCCTTAAGCTAAATATCCTCACTGGATATATTTAGGTGTCAGGTGAAGGCTGTGCTCTCTGTCACTCAGCCACACACAGTGCAGGTATACTAATCCAATAATCTAATACTAAATACGAAAGTTTTTACTCGGGAAAGTGTTTTTATACCCAGCAAGTGCAGCCTGCATACACTGGCTATACAGTGTTGCAACCACTGCTTTTATTCATCATTAATTCAGCTCGGACACTCAAGAGAGGACGCAAATATTCAACTATTTTATATTTTAAATAAACTAACCCCACTCACACGACATCATTTTGAGAAGTATCCAGATCTTACATCTATCAAAATGCATCAGTCAGCTCAAAACATCCCATGCTTTCTCATGGAGTAAAGCTCAGAATCTTTTGTCTCAAATCACTTTTGCCAATCTCTTCGGACTTCAGAGCAAACACAAGTCTTCCTATAGATTACATGGGAAATAACTCCATCCCTTCTTATGTTTTTGAATTGTTTCTGATGCCACTAATGTAACAAAATAAACCAAACACCTTTCTCTCTCTCAGGTATGTGTTAGAGAATTTCCTGAGAAAGGTATCTGTCCACCAGTTTCACCTGAGATTATGTTTACGAAAAGCAAAGAACCTATGGGCAGCAATTCCAGTGTATTTAACCTTAAACAAGCATTTAAGCTTCAACTAGAAGGATCAGGACATGAAAGGAAGGGCAGTACCCAAAGAGCTATAAATAACTTGCTTTTATACAAGATGCTGGCCTAGAATACATTAGACAGAATTTTCTTTATAATACTCAAATTAATTGATGGCATGTAAGAAAAGTAGTTCTTGCATGTCAACCACAGTTTGTCATTACCCATCTAAAATGGATTTAGACAGGAAAAAAAACACAACAGAAATGAATGTCATATCACCACGTATCTTTTCCATCTGTTAGCACCCTTAGTGCTCCTTATAAAGAAATGCATTTTTTATTTCAGATAATGTCAACAAGTATTATGAAATATTTCTCTTTCAATAAAACTGCTAAACCTAGGAAAGCCAAAGGGAAAAAACACAAGATCTGCTCGCTAATTAAAAATCCATTAAAACTTAGTCAGAAGGCTTGGAAAACCTCAGAAGAATAAAAATAGATCTAAGAAGAAAATGGGCAATGGAATCAGATGGGTGTCAGTGTGTATTTATAATTCACATGAATTGTTTTTCTTTTAACCGAATTGTTTTCAAACTAGATGTAAATCCTAAAAGCCAGATCATGGAAACTATTTTTATACCAGAGTAAATAAAAGTCTGGAAATACTATTGTGAAATATAAACAACAATATAAGTAGTATAATAAGCAACACTCTGTAGCACAGGCACAAGTAATGCAGATCTTCAAACACATCTAAAAGCTTCTGTAGAAACAGGCATATCAATCTCTAGGGGTGTTGATGAGGTAGAAATTCTAAGGTTTTTGTTAGAAATTCTGCTAACAATAATGTGTCTAAACCTTTTTTTCATCCCTGAAGAAGAATCTTCTAACTTGGAGACATAAATTTGCCTTCTGACAATTACAAAGTGCTTACAAATAGCTCCAAGTAACTATAATAGAGAACTTTCAAATTTCTGCTTAAAGGACTGTTTAATTACCATTATTATTTAGGACAATGATCATTGCTGTATACCAACTTTCTCAAAATTTCACTTATTTTTATTCAAGACCACTATCAACCAAGCTGCTTTGTGTATTTTTAATCCGTGCCAGACCTCAGTCCTTTAATATTAAATATATTAATTAATGCTATTTTTTAAAAATTATTTTGGGGGTTTAATTACTTTTTTCAAGTCTTAGTTCCTCATTTCTTTAGTATGCTCTTAAAGAAAACCTTTAAGAAAGTGAAGTTAATAAGAAGATGGACTTCCCAGCACTTGATGCTAGAGCAGTTCTACCTGACCATCACCTTCCACTCCCAGCCTCCCCAGCCTGAGAAGGGATCAGGTTGTGTCAGAACTGCCAGCACGAGAGTGATCTACTGCTCAGCCTACATCATACGATACAGGTCAGAGTTATAAACAAAATTGTCCCTGTGTCACATGAGAGGGGCACGTCCCCAGCAAACCCCTCTAGAGCAACTACTACAATGGAAGTCATCCAAGAGGACCAGCTGATACCTCCAGGTCAAGTTCCTTTGAGGCCACCACCCAAGGACACAAGGCTGCAAGCTCATTCCATTTACTGCCCTGCAACTTGCACAAGGTCCTCAAGTCCTGCAACTTCTCTCCAGTTCCACAAATATACTCAGTCTAAACATAAAATAAAAGATGTTTTTTTAATGTAATAGGAAACCAGTTCTCAAAATCTATGCTCACTGTGGAGGAAAACGTGAAAATGTTCAAGATTCAAACATGCAGACCTGGTGACTTACAAATTATACTAAGTTGAATTAACACCGATTGAATTTATACCCAGCAAAAGAGACAGTTTTCATCCACATCAGTTTGTTTCACTCATTAGAGGCCTATGAATGCCTGTGCTGGATCCAGCCAGGGAGAAGAGCAGTGACAGGAAAGGGTTAACAGAGAAGGAAGAGAGAGAATAAAGCGAGTGGAGCTTCTTTTAGTGACAATGCAAGTAACGCTGTCTAAAAGGATTTGGAAATCATAATCTGAATACATTTGCTTCCTAACTTTTCTTTTTTTTGCAAAACACCAGAAAAAAAGTAATGAAGATAATCAGAAATGATACTGCAGTTGATTTATAATGGGATATTTGTATATTTACCTAATCTTTTCTGAGCACAGACCTTCTGGAATGACAGCTTCTTAGATATTTATACTTTTATTTCAGCTTGCTTTTTACATATACACATATGCTTCTAATTAACATTTACAGCATGGAAATTCAGTTCTACTCACCAGACCATACCACAGAGCCTTAAAAATTATCTTAATCAAATGTTTCAGAATTACTTTCAGGTATAAAAAGCTGGCAGAGCAGCTCTGAATAGCTCTTATACTGGCAACCACTTGTGAAGATGACACAGACAGGGAAGCACATACGTGTAACTTAATGGCCCTAAAGCTACTCAGATTTATCCGAGTACTGCCTTGGTGTCACGACAGGACAGAGCAGTTCCTAGCTCACAGCCACACATACTTCAGTATTAATTATTTTTTCTCAAGAGTATGCTGCATAATTTTTTTTGCAGTATTTTTGCACACTGAAATTTCTCCTTGAAGTACCTGAAAGCCTTTATGCTAACAAAAAGAACTACAATTGAGGTATGCCTTGTCCTCAGAACCTTAGAAACCATTTGTCTTTTGCAATCAATGCATTAAAGATAGCATTTGAAAAGAATCTTCAACCACAAAGGTGTTCAACATTCATTACACCATCCCTGGAAAAGCTGCTACAGGGAGTGCTATCAGCTCAGAAGTCCGACTGCTCACAGATTCACTGGGACACAATGCCAGAATCATTATCCATGTGAGACCAATATGCATAACTATCACTCAATAACTGTAATTGATTGAAGCCCATCTTTCAGAAAGCCACTCACTTTGCCATTCCCTTTCTCATTTGTTCCTCCTTCTGAATTCGTGCTCATTTCCTTTGTGAACTTCTCTGGTTTCATCTTTCAAACACTGGTTCTTGTCCCTTTTCCTCTTACATTAGGGATTCCTTAAGAACACAGTATTTTCTCTCCAGAGATATCATTCACTGTTCTTTAACAATTACTTGTTTTTAGGGTTTAAATCCCCCACCCCTATAACCAAACAGACTGAGCACCTCTACCTTTCTTCCCAAAACACTTTTCTCCAAGCTTTCCACAATCTCTGGTCCATTTCATGACTTTTTGCCAATATTTCGGTCTTTCAGCTGTGGATATCTGAATCACACTGAAATGGCAGCAGCAAATCTCACAATCTCTATGATAAACAGAGCTTCAGTGCAGAGCCACAAACATCCCACACTTTCCATCTCTTGCCAGAAATGCTCCTTTCTGGACTGCAGCTCCATCCCTAAATCTCTACATGGCAACACCATCCCCTCTTCTAATACTGAAGAGCATTTTGTTTAACTGCTCTTCTGCCTCTTCCCTGTGCTCATCCATGTCATCCCATATACAGATTTCAACAGCAGTAACTGTTATTAATATTGACTAATACCAGACTTCACTGCTGGAGGACCACCCAAAAACCCAAAGCAAAGCGATGACAGTTCCCAAAGACAACAAAGTGCTTGGTCAGCCAGTCCTTAAACCAATTACTGCAGGCTTTATTCCACTGAATAATTCAAACAAATAGTTTTAACCAGAGTATAAAACACTGTTAAGCCCAGCACCTTTAAAGAAATCCATTTACATTATATCTTCATAGAAAACTATGGATAAAGGACCACATCAGATGACCTAATATCTACATCAAAGGAAACTTACAAAACTCACAAAGTGGATAAAAGGATGAAAAGGAACAGAAAGGATTTTTAAAAAGCCCACCAAACCTAAAGAGTTCCTGCCTCTAAAGAACAGAGCAAATATATTTATTTCTAAAACAAAAAAAGTATCCATATCTGCCCAAAAGTCAAGCCTTCCACATTTTCATCATTTCAGTGGAAACCACAGCATTTTACTATCTCACAGAAGCGAGCAGTATGTATTTCAATATACTTTGTAGCATAATAAAATATTCTACTGAAATTACAAGATCTAAAAAACAATTACTTTATTGCTTCTTACAACTTTTTCCACTGTAAAATTCAACTCCAAGGTAGTAATTGGCAGGGACAAAATTATGTAGCAATTAGGGCATGACAGCAAAAGCAAACAAGAACTGAAAATGGGTTCGACACTTCTGGTAACAAGCAGGTAATTATCACAGCAGCTTGAAAGGGGCATAATCAACCAAACTGACATCATCCCTCCCACATAATAAAATGTGAAATCCCTTTACGTGCAGTGTAGCTCTTACACACAGCTGGTAAATGCTGCTAGTCTAGTCTCGATGTTTGTGTCTGCAGAGCAGCTGAGGTTACATTTGGGATGGTTCAAGAGTGGATAATTTTATTTATTTATTTAGGATGGTAATAGCTATTACATGTTTTCATCCACCGTGAACTACAGATATTATCACTAGAAAACACTACTTTATAAAATTGCCCTCTTTTCTGAGTATAACTTTGTTTTCAAAGTTCCTAAAAAAGAGAAAACAAATCTCTGCCTACCATTACATTTCCACCACCATCTACAAGGTAAAACAGGTTTAGTATATTTAACATAAAACCAAAATTTTCTATTTTTAAATGTGCTTCATTCTTAACTACTGTATTTGACCAGCAATACATTTTTCCCCACGATGAATTTGTTTAAACTCAGGTGTGAACATTAACTGTTGTCTCAAAGCAGCACTCTGCCATGGACATGCTTACTGCTATCTCAACACAGTCTAACTGCAAAATAAACAGTAATGTATTCACCTTCATCATGTATTTAAAATAATTAAAATATTATTTTAAAAACCCATTCACTTATCTGCCTTGCCGTTTCAGCACTATTTTACTGTGGGATTTTCACTTTCATCAGCCCCAGCTGGCTCAATCAAAGGTGGCTGTTTCATCTGTTAGAGCAGGCTGGGGGGAACCTCCTTGTTCCTTGTTTTGTATATTCCTAACCTATGTTCTTCCCCTTTTTCTCTCTCTTTGTGTTGACAAATCCATTTACCTCCACACTGTCTAGTCAATACCATTAACTTGCTGCTCCCACCTTTTTCCAGCTCATTAACAAGGCTGAACCCAACACTAATCCCCCGAAGTCTGCCCTTAACTATTTCCACACAGCTACCACCTTTCAGATGGGTTTCACTCCTTGTTTCTTGGATACAAGCAATTTCAAACACACTGGAATTGCAGCTCAATTTGTATTGATTTTTCATGACAAATTTCCACAAAACATTTACAGAATATCTGCACCTATCATTTTGTAAACTGTGCTGCAAGTACCATAAGAAAATGAATTATTAACCCTTATTTTTCTCATCTTTAAAAGCTCAGTGCTAACACATCACAACATGAATTCTTTAGACAGCTAGCATGTTAAGCAATATACTTCTTCTCAATTTTTTTGTTATATTTAGGCTCACAACCCCCCCCCCCCATCCCCCCCCCCGAATTCTCATGAAGGTAAGACAAAGATGCCTTCCTGGAGCTTTTGAAAAGTCTTAGGGCAGTTTTGAGTATTTCTTGTAAAAATTAAATTTGGTGAGTGTGTAGCCCTAAATATGGCATGCCTTGACTTGTGGAAGCTTTGATTAACTGACAAGTAAAGCAGAGGCGGGCACAAGAGATATTTAATTGCTGACTCTGTGACATGATAAAGATGTTAATACTACACCAAACCTTGCCTTTTTTCCCCGCATATCTGAACCATTTTAAAATTATTTAAACAGGTTAAAATTGTTCAAGACGTATGATCAAGAATTCTCTAAAGTAGAATAAAGTGATAAAAGAACAAGTTTATAAATTTAAAACTATACCATATGAAAGGAAACATAAACCTCAAAGCTAAAAAGGAATAAATAAATAATTTAAAAAGTTATTTGTCAACTTATTGTCATTAATAAGGCCTGCCCCTTTCAAAAGCAATGCTTCTCTGAACAAGGAGATTTTACCAGAATATGAAAAACAGCTTTACAAGGAAACACGGCGTGCGTCAAAGCAAAACTAACAGGACAACAGTCCAACATTCACCTAAGTAACAGGTAAGCTGCACGTACCCTTCCCAAAGTGAGGTTGCTCTGCCAGGAGCCAGCTCCCAGCCAGGATCTCCACTGAGCATCTGAGCACTGCCCTGGCAGAGCAGCAGGGCTGAGCAGCTGCAGTGGAAGGCGACTGCCCAAGCCACTGCTGCCAGCAGAACAGATCTCTGACTCTGTGGCCTTAAACGCCCTGTAAATATAAAGCGAACTAGAAAGTTTCCATTACCAGCAAAACATGGGGAGGTAAATTACCAAGGAACAGGTCCTTAGAAGTGATGAGGTGGGAAACCTTCAGTAACCTTCACCACCTTCTCTTCCTCGCTAATCTTTGTTGTTTCAGTGAGAGAGAAATGCCTTTTTACTGAAAACTAAAAACTACAGCAGCATCCAGGAGCCACAGCACTGAGCACATTGGATAAGGATATTCTATTGATATTTTAATTCTAAAGAACTTGGGGGAACATATAAGACTCACAGAAATTCCACAACCCCATAAGCTCCAGAACAAGCACATAAAGTGCTTGATACAAGCACATAAAGTCATCTGATAAAGGGAGAAATAATAGTTTTCTTCTCTGCATCTGGATCCTACAGTAAAGGTAACATGCTTGGTTCAGGGTCCCTATGAGAAACCTTCTCCACCTAAACAGCTGTAAATAATGTTTTGTTGGAAAAAATACAGTATTTTGAAGTAGAGATCCTTCCAATAAAAGCTCTGAGAAGAAGCCAGGAAAATTAAGTTAATAGTAACAGCAAAAAAATTTACCTTCTCTATATACAGACATATCCCAACACTTTATTTTCTTACAGCCAATTCTGCATCCCAATCTGCAGATATGTTGAGGGTTTCCTTCTTCCAAAAATGCCATCAGAGGTTTGAGGTTTAGCTTCCATTGGAAAATAAAAACAAATGTGGGCTCGAGTCTCATTAGACACACCTCACATTAGCACACCCCTACATTTAATTTATTGTAGAATAACACCAAGTTGGTATTGCACAGGTAAGAACTTCAGCTTAAAAAAAAGCCAAACAAACAAAAAAAACACTAACAAAATGTTCTACCATTAAACAGAATCTCTTAGCAATACCACTGAACTCATGGCTAGGCTTAATACAAAACATCACCAAATATAAACTTTCTTAGCTAAGTACATTTCTGTTCTTCCTCTTCCAAGTCAAATGCAAGCCTGTTTAAATGCTTAGCCTTGGATGTGCACATTAAAATAAAAATACATGAGTCTGAGAGCCTGACTCAAAACCATCACACCTGAACATGCAGTGCTCAGTAATTAACCTGTGTAGTTTGTCAAGGACTGCCTGAAAGCTCTTTGGTTTTTATGCATTCTGTTATCAGCATCATTCAGAGCATTTGGAAGAAAAGCCTATATAACTGTAAATTATTATGAAAGCTTTTTTTTTTTTTTTTTTAATGAAACCCTACAAATTCTGGTGACTTCTTCATGAATTCTTCCAAGTTTCCTCAGCCACAAATTTTATATTTGGGTGCGCTCAAAAAAAATCATAAAAATTAAAACTGCTAAACTTACTAATAAATATACCATCACTACAACAAACCATGAAAGAATCCGTCAATGGATTTGGTTTTTAAAATTAATGACAGCACACTGTAGAAAACATACTGCTGAAGAATGAATGGCAGGGGAAAAAAGATCTCAGAAAAATGTCATCCACTCCTAAATTTCTCTGATAAAATTTGCTACCCTATTGCACCAGCTGCAAAATTCCATCTCTGTTGCCTTGTACACACTTGGAAGATTAAAGGAGCCAGGTTTCATACCATCAGGAAAACCATGGGCCAAATACAATGGTGGTCTGACACTTCATTCACGAACTCCTCAGTACGAAAGGTTTTCTTTTTATTAAGGAGTTGCTGTGAGTGAGTACAGCAATTACTGATGTTCATAACACACATAAGAAAAAAAACACTAACTTTGTTAGATATTCAATTCACGGAGACGTAACAAAAATTATGGAGGCCAACCAGTTCTTCAATTTAACGAATGCATCAAAAGAAAATGTACTTAAAATAAATGTGACTCAGATAAGCAGCTACTATCAGTTTACTACAGGTGCCCTGTTTGAATAAAGCAAAATGAGCTAACAGTATCAGTATTCTCCCACAATCAGATTCTTAATACTTGCATTAAAGCTAAGGAAAACAGCAAAGCTCCTATTATACACGTTTAAAAACAAATTTATAATAGAAGTATGTCTGAAGCTGCATCTTAGAAGTAACAGCCAACAAAGTATTTAGAATTTTCCATCCTATTACTCAGGAAGATCTAAGAATACCAAAATATTTTTAAAACAATAATAGAAAGTAAAGGTTTAAGCCACACTAGAAAAGCTCCCCCTAAAGCTTACGGTTATTGCAGTACTTCTTAAGGCAGAGTTTCATGACAAAAATACTCGTTTTGTGCTGCAGAGACACACAAAAGGATTCTTCGGGATGCCAAACACTTTCAGAACTCTCCAGTGATGACTCATCCTGTTATGTATACAAAGCTTTCATTAAAAAAAAAAAAAAGTCACTTGGCATCATTACAGATCCTCAGTTAGCGATCTTCAACTTACTGTTAGTTCTTGTACAAAGTATTCCAAACACTGCAATGAAGTATTCTGGTATGCTAATTTTGGGGAGAAAAACGTGTAACTTAACTTGAATGGCCTTTCTTACACAGAGTTTCTACTCCAGTTCACAAACGGCTCCAAGATGGCCTCAAACACAGTTTTTAGCTACACAGAAATTCTTTGTTGCTCCACACCAGTTCTTTGCCAGTCGCGCTGATCAACTATTTTGCCAAAACCAGAAAAATAAGTCTTTCAAAATGAGTCTTGATGACTGGAACAAAAAGAACCACTTCTTAAAGGAGGGAAAAGAAAAAAAAAAAAGGGGGGGGGGAGGGCAGTTTAACTGCTCCTAAAAACTTTGAAAGCATTCCTCCTGGATCTCTCCTTAGAAGTGCTGTTTTAATCCCCCCCCCACACACACCCCAAATTAATTAATTTATATAGATAATCTGTTGCTCTGCACCAAAACCACAACAAACTAAAACTGCCACATAGATGCAAAAAATTGTGATGAACTGTGCTGCTATAATGACAAGTATTTTTTAATAAGACATCTTTTTATATATATATATACACAACTTCTTTGAAATGCACTGTTGGTTTTTTTAATTGGCTGTTGTTTGCTTTACTTATACACACGAATGTTTGCAAGATGTACTGAAAGCAGGAGCCTCCCACAGCACTACACACAGCACAACCAGCCTGCATCTCGCTCCATCAAGTCTTTCCAGACTTTTCCAAGTCAAGAGGATCGTTCTCATTCCTGCTCATCTTCTACCTGCAAACAGCCACCTACAAACTCAGGGTCAAACAAGCATTGATTGACCTCCTCAAACTCATCTCCAGATTCACTCCACACAGGCAGCAAGTCTGGAGTCTGCAGCCCTCCCACAGCATCCTCTGGCCCAACTCAACAAGCCAAATAGAAATCATTTCCTTTATGTTCAATCCCTCCAGTCACTCACTTCTCTAATAATTCAGTTCCTAGTGTTGATCCTTTTCTAAATATGGCCACATAAGCATAAGCAGCGAGCCTCAGTGCCAGCTCTGCAATTTCTCTTTCCCACTGGGGACAAGTTTTCCAGCATCTCAGATGTTTTCAGAACAGACGCCTCCCCCACCACTGCCACATATACATTTTATTTTATTTCTTATGAACGCCTCTTACCCACAGCAGTTACAAGTGCCAAATCATCTGATTTCACAGAGTGTCAAAAGAAAAGCCAGATCTAAGAACTTTTACAGCATTTTCTATCCCTTCTTCCTCTGCAACATGTTGATTTGGAAATAATACTCTTCATTTACTCAAATTCCAGTGGCCTCAAGGAGTCTGCTGTCCCTCTCCAGTTATTACACGGATCATAGGACTTAATCAACTACACCGTGTTTCTGTAAGTTTAAGCTGTCCATGGGTACTGTCAAGGCTACGTGTGATCAAAGATACAAACTAAATTTTTGGATTCATGCTATGAGTCTTTGAGCATACTGATTTCCATGTTTCACAAAAAATAAACCTAAGAAACAGCCCATTTCTTACTGCTTCCAGACGAGCTCTGAAAGCTTGTGTTAGAAAGCGTAACAAAATCCCCTTTATTTTTTAATTTAGTTGCAAGTTTTTGTTATTCTCTCATTATTTATGTACTACCACAGGTGGTCATGGCAAATTACCAACATAATTTATGCCGGTTCTTTAACTGCAAGTCTAGCTTACTAATTAAATACCAGGGAAAAAAAAAATCACAAACAAACAAAAAAAACCCCACACCCCAGCCTTTAGCAGTTAAAAAGCAGAGGTACAGGAAAGCAGGAGACAACAGAAGCTTCATATTTGCCTTTAACAAACTGTGTTTAAATGACAGCAGACACCATTTTCATTTCCTCACATTTAATCAGCAGTGGATGGAAGAGGGCAGAGGTATAAGGAAAGCCTCTTCAGCAGAGGTTTGGACAGGGCTGGGGAGTGAACAAGGAGCCTCACAAAAAACAGGAGGCATTTCCAAGCACACAGCACAAACATAATGGAGGGTCCAGCATGGGCTTGGCTCCACCGAACAAACAAAAGGGGATACTTTAATCATATTTTAATGAGGCTTTGCACGTGACCTGGTCCATTAGATGCTGAAATGCTGCTGCAGTTACTCTACAGCTACCTTGGCATTTGGTGGCTAATGCTCCAACTGGCCACTACAGTACCCTTGAGGAAGGAAAAATAAATAAAGCTGCTGCAGGAGCTTTGGTTGATAACAGCATTAATACACTGGGGGTTTAAAAGATCTGTATATCCACAGACATCAGCACGATCAAGTGTGAAACCTTAACTCAGTAATGAACAGTTCTATCAAGAGACATATTACACAGAATAATTAAGTCAATGTATGTTATATAAAAACCAGGTTCATTATCCAAATACAAATATTACTTAACTAATAGAATGAATCAAAATCTAAGCTATGCAATAGAAATTTAACATCAGAAAACAAGATACTGTTGGTTCTTTAATGCTGCAAAAAGTGAAAAAAATTCCTGCCCTAAGAACCACAGCAAAACTTGCTAACAGTCTAGAAATCCTGCTTTTGGAGTCAATTTGTCTCTTACTGCCTTCAAAAAGCAGTCCTGTTATACACATACAATTTTTTTTTCAGTTTAAATAAAATTTTCTTGATGTGACCTAGTGCTTTCAACCACATCTCTGGCATGTGTGCACATCTTCAGAAAGCATACAGGATGGTTTTCCCACACATACATTTTCATGCATCCTGACAATCACAACCACAGCTCACACTGAAAAGGTGATCACAAAATCAGCATTTACTGTCTCTTCCAACACTTACTAGCACAGGCCTGATGCTAGCAGGTAGAAGGATCAAGAAAATGCCAAGTGAAAGCCTAATGCAGAGCTCACACTCTGCAGCTGAGCTACGGAACTCCATGGTCAGAACACTGGAAGTTTGTGTGATTGAGGAGAGGATGGACACATTCAAAGGAAATTTTAATGCTCAACATATCTAACACAGCAATATTACCCTTGACTCCAGAAATCCCACAATTCTTTCCTAATCTCCTGCAATTAGTGGTTTGGGGAAGTATCATTATAAAATTACTTTTGTCTTACTTTCCTATTAACCACTTCAGGAAACACAATGGTGGGACATCCACATCTCTGATCTGACCCAGCACAGATGCTGTTGTGAAATAAGTAATTTCTCTGAATTATTTTATGAACAGACTCTGAACCAAGAAAGTTCATCATACTGCCCAGATTATGGTCACATATAAAGATTCATCTTTAGCAACACTAAACTTTATTTCCAGCCTTATATTCAATATCCTGTGCTCTGAAAAATTGAACCTGAACTATGTAGCTTTTATGGATTTATAAAGTTTCATTCCTCCAAAAGACTGGTTCCTGATTTCTGATGTCTAGAGATTCCCATGTGGGCTTCCAGAGATCCAGTTCTGCATGGTGGGAAGCAAAGAAAATGCCCAAGCATCCTATACACCTTCCCATTCAGGACCTTTATCTATACTGTAGAGAAAAGGTTATATATTTATATATACTTTATCCCTTGGTCACATCATGATCTATCACAGCAAAACAATAACCCTGAGGCAAGCTTCATGTCATGCAATCATGATTTTTAACAAGATGCTTTCCCAGTCAAAAAAACTATTTTTCTTGCATTTAAGCAACACGAAACTCTTCTGGCAGATCAATGGATCTTCCTAAGCCACCAAATTTCTTGCACAACATCAGAAACAAGTTAAAGACCCTGAGTCCTGTAAATATAATCACCTAACATTTTGTTGCTATCTTCTAATCTGAAATAATACCCAAACCATGAGCATTCTAACCTTACCTTTATAAAGGGAATTTATAATTTTTTGCTTCTTCTTGTCACTTAAAGACTACCAAGAGAGATTCATGCAAGGTTATTTTGACCCCCACCTTGGATAAAGGCTTGACTTTGAGCACTCGGGCTCATCTTTTTGATGGAATTGGACAAGCATCTTTGAATGCCAGAACCAAAGAGCCAAGGAAGGAATTTTATGAAAAACAGTTGGTGTTCACTGACTGTGTGCAAGTTCATCCTCATTCCTAAAAGTTACTTAATTTCACCCATCTACTTTCCATAAGGATATGGTCGATGTCCATGAGGAAACCCCAGTACAAGACAGAAATGTATTATGTAGAATCCCTGTGTGTACTGGGATGGCAGGGGGCTCTGTCAGTAAATTTCACTTTTGCTGCTCTGGTGGAATCAGAGTATAGGATGATCTGCAGAAAGTTTAGTTCTGATCAGTTTAGCAGGCTTAGGAGGCTATTGGAAGGACTGGAGAGGAGATTACAGGAGAGATTATTTCAAGATACATCTTTCAGTACAAGCTGCAACCACTGAAAGGATTCTGCAAATTTGATTCCTTGAAATGCAACCACCTCCCCCCATCCTTGCTTCTCTTAGAGCCTTAAGAGACATAACCCCACCACCATGGCTTTTCTGCCCCTAACTATACCACTACAACACATCTTCCAAATTTCTCAGAAGTAATTTCATGCTCAGAAGATACTACAGAACAGTCAAAAAAAAAAAAATTACAAAATGCTGAAGAGACCACAACCATCACCAGCTTCTCCATTACAAAGAAACCCTGGAAAGACAGGCTTCCCTAGGAAAAGTCTACTCCTCTTCACCACAGATGGGTCTTACCAAGAAAGTCAACCAAGCAGCTCTTCTTTACACGCCTCCTGGCCTGAAACTTCCGGCACAGGAGATGGTGAGAAGTGCAAGGACAAGATATGGAGTACTACAAGCAAAATTATACAGCCTTACATCACTCTGATAAAATTTAATGTGTAATATCAGTTTTTCAGATGCTGGTTGTGTTTGATGAAATCAAGTATCTGACAGTAGGGCTGGGTCTCAGAGGCATGAAGTACATATCTAGCTCAGGAAGAAATAAGCCTAGTCCTCTCTGAGTGACCCTAAAGTGCTCAACCCCCTTTTTTTTTTTTCCCACACACAAGAGAACTGTGACTCTTGCCAGCCTCTGCAAAGCAGTGGGAGTAAAACATGACTAATTGGACAGTAAAAGAATAATAGAGAAATCAAGAACAAGTTTATGCAATTTATAATTGTTGTGATTTCAGCTTAGCACTGTTTCACAGAATCTAAGTTGACAGAAAACTGTTCTCACATTTTCTTGGTATCTGAAGAATGAAAAACTATTCCACAATGCCTGGCTTATTTTTCTCTGAAGAATCCTCCTCCCCACAGTTTTTGATCATGCAGAGCAGCAATCGGTTAGCACTATTCAAAATAGTAGGTACAGAACAGTCTAGGCTATCGAATTCTTGCTTGTACTGATGAATGTTTACTCTCATGACTATTTTATTTCAATGGAAAACTTTCTATTGACTTCACTTGTCTTTGAAACAGAATTGTGTACCTTAGAGAATATCCCATCATGCTGATTAATAATTAAATGAATCCATACAGTACTTATTCACTGACAGTTCTTTATTTGGAGGTCCAGAGCCATCAATAATGAAAACTCCTCTGTAGTACTGGCAAAGCTGTCAGCAGCAGATGTTGAAGATTAGGCAGTCATGAGGAAAGAAATAAATATAATACAGGATGGTTTACATATCAACTGTATGTAGGTCTAGCAATGATCAAGGGAACTACCTCTCCCTAACCTTTACATCTCTCAGCTTTCACGAGAGAAAACAGCAGCCAACTATCTTTATCAACACGGGTGAATGCAGATGTCAGAACTGGCCAGAGCAAACCCTGGCTTCACAGCACAGCCCAGAAATTGTAACCTTCTGGTAACAAGCTAAACTGGAGTCAACCGATTTCAAAACATCCCCAAGGGAAGCAATAGAATGGCCTGAAATAGTAATAGCTGTTCACCAGTTCAGCTCCAGAATTCTAAAACTTTCTACGGAAAAGTGACACAACCATCTCAGTTACTCAACCACAGGCATCAGGACAGATTCAATATCAACATTCATTTTTGAAAAATGGAAGAAAGCAAGCAACTAACTTACTAACTCCTCATAGCTAAACATTCTTCATCATTCTAAGATTTACTAAGGAAAATATACCAGAGGAAAAAAAGAACTGTCTATTTTACATCTTGTTGACTAATAAATATACAGGGCAGACTCCTCTGCCCAGTCCAGTTTCAAGAATTTGTTAATGTAGGTTTGTACCCCAATCCACACAAACCATCTCAGGAATCTTCCAGACTTCCTCACCATCACTCTCTTCTTCCAAGAACTAGACTTCACATTGTAATATTTCTGGAACTGCATAAAAACGTCTTTGCATGGTTCCCTAAACTGTTTATTTACCTTAATTTAAAAATCTTAGCTTCCTTTAACAAGGTGAAATCAAAGATAACAAGTAAAGGAAAAGACAACTAAATACATGTAAGAATAGGCACTGCTTACAGGCAAGCTACTTCACCAAGGTGGATTAAGGTGAAAGAGAGAGACTGAAGTCCATGCTCCTCAACCTCCAGCTTCCATCTGTTTTACAGATTATATTCCTGTAACTCTGGGTTCCTCTTTCCTGAGCACTACAAACCCACGATGCTTCCAGAAGTCCTCCACCTCGCTTTG
Organism: Cinclus cinclus; assembly: GCF_963662255.1. NCBI lineage: Eukaryota > Metazoa > Chordata > Aves > Passeriformes > Cinclidae > Cinclus > Cinclus cinclus. The sequence continues at coordinate 6,320,820 of NC_085046.1, forward strand.
TACCCCTTCCTACGTGCAATTAGCCTTCTACTGAAATACTGCAAAGCCAAAAATGAAATGTTTCCAACAAGGACAGTCTCTCAAAGGTTAACAATAGTACTTACTGCTCAACCCTGACCTCCATTTTACAGCAGTCCTGAACATACAGTGAATGACTTCTGCCACAACTGTGACTAAACCTTGTGTACACAGGCAAGGCTGACATGGTAGGGACAACACCTAGCACACCTATTATTTGACCCAGATCAAAGACCTCTGAAAAGGTCAGAAAATATCCTAGGTTCATTCATTCTCTCATCACTCTCTTTGACCATGCTGGTGTCTTCTCACATGCTAATTACATTCTCAATAGTGCCACAAAACCCTGCTGACAAAGTTGCCCCACTCAAGACTAAGGGCAAGGTGACTAAAATAAAGCTCCAACCTTATTCCTTCTCATTGCTCCAGATATACCATCCTTGTATAGTCCCATCCAACCCATCCCTTCCCCCTGCCCCATCCTCTTTGTTCCACCAAACACATCACATCCTTCCACCCTGTTCTTCGTGCTTCAAAAAAACCTTCAAACTGTATCAAACTCAGTGCCCTCACAAGTCACTTGATTCAAAGAAGGCAGATTTCTGCAGAACTGTAAGCCTAAATAAGAATTCTGTTTGAGGTTTTCTGAATTCTGGAGAAAAATACAGCTCCCTTTCCTCCTGGTCTAATTCCACCTCAAACAGATGCCCCACAGAATGACTATTCCCAGAACTGCCCTCTTCAGAGTTTGTCCCATTTTTCTCTATGGCACCTGATGTTACATGCTAACAGGAACTGCAAACTGGTTAACTATAAACTACATATAAACTATATAAACCAGGCAGTAATAACCTGCTCTCACATGAACTTCTTCCTAAACAGACTCTTCCAAAAGCAACCTACCTTTTCTTTTTATAGCATGGGGGCATTTGGGGCCCAGAAATTCAAACTAAGAAAAAAAGAGGAAGAAAAAGGAAGATCCAGAGTAAAAACAACATGGAAGTGTTTGTGGTTGGAAAGAATACACTGAGGTCCACCTAAAACAAAGAATTCATTCCTGAAACTGAATTATACCAAAGAACTGCAAGTCCTGGCTGAACAACAAATAAATACACAAGCAGACTCTTCTTTTCTTCTATGCCTTTACCTTCTCTAATTAAGTAATATTACAAGTATTCACCTTCTAATGCTTAGAAGTCAGGATGAAAACGTGGGACAAAGAAGCCAGCGTGAAATCTTTTATTTTCTAGCTATATTACAAAAGCACCATCAGCACAAGCCACATTTACTGCGTAACATTTCACCAGTGAGTATAAACAAGAGGGAGACTTCCCTGAAGAGACAGAAATGCAGAGTGCTATGACTAACTTCCAACAGACCTTATGGAGGAGTCAAATATCCTCCAAATGCATGATATCATCTACGCTTGTGCCTGGCATTGGACCTCAACACTCAGATGAAAACATTCTAACAAGGCCCCATATAATCACGCTCCATCTTTTAAACCAAAGATATTTCCAAAGGACAAAGCTTAACTGTGATGCTTTGCCACTCAACTCCATCTGACATGTCAGGGAAAAAAAAAAAATCTGTCAAGACCACTAAAAGACACATCTGTTTGCTGAATATATTCCATATCAGATTACCAAACACAAAGACGTGAGCACTGTCAAACAGAAGGCGCTCACCTATTCCCAAAGCCACGTGGCTGCTTTCCCTGCCGAATTTCCATGACATTTCCTGGTTCACCTCAGCCGTCCCAGGGAGCACCACTGCGGCACAGCAAATGCCATGAATCGCAAGAAGACATCTGATATCTGTGATATCACACGCTGGGATCCTGCCAGAGAACCACAAGATGCCAAAAGGATTTCACAGAGGAAAGGCAGAATTATAAAAGACTAGCTGAAGGTCCACTGTCAAACTGGATTTCAATACTTCTTTCTTCAAACACCCTTGTGTCCCAGGGTTTCCAGGAGCTGTAGTAATTGCTAAAACTGGAACTACCCAAATAAAACAAAAGAGTGTCTTTCAGCTTGTTAAGAGTGTGCTTTTTGACAGCACTCGAGTCAGCGCCCCAGCCTCTTGGGCTGTGTATTTTATACTAAATGGTATACATCAAGTATATGCTTCTCCATACTATGAGTTTTCTATCCACACTTTCAGAACAGGAAACCAGAATTCCAAAACCATAAGATCTGACAGCAGTGATGAGAAAAGAATACTTTAAACATTATTTTTAAATAGCTGAATACATTAAATACAGTAAATCTAGAAATACATGTAAAGCACATACCAAATGGTCCTTTTAGCCTGAAACAAAAGGAGAAACAAATACATGGCTGCTTTTAATTTCTGCTCAGCCATTTACCCTTAGGAGACCGTTTTCAGGCAAGTCCAATGAACGGTCACATTAAGAAACTGTACATGATGCAACTACTTCCTACTGGCATATTATGTAAATGACAATAGTACCACCCCCTGTGTCCTCCCCTCCAAAAAAAAACCAAAAAAAAAGCTCCCGAAGAACATTCTGCAAAAACTCTGCTGGAGTTTCTGCTCAGGAGTGAATAATGTAGGAAATAAAATAAGAAAAAATAAAAAGGCAACGAACAAAATATGTAAGTCAACTGAATACACAGTCTGACAAAATAATTATACAAAATTAAATACTATTCCTACCAAAAAAAACCAGTACTTTGACCTAAAGGCATCTATATTTAATGCTGGCAGAATATTACGTTTTACTTTGCATAGAACAGACAAAACAAAAGAAGAGCCATAAAACACTTTACAAAGATAACCTGTGAGGCAAGGAACTAAAAACTACAGATACTCAGACTCCAAATATAGTCTCAAAAGAAATGCAATTTACAACAAAGTAGTAAAGGATGCATAACCAAACCCCTTAAAAACAAATGTACAGTAGTCATCAATGAAGTTACTGTATGACACTTAGATGCAGCTGATCACACAGCACTGAGAAAAAAAGTCTATCTTGCCTCCTTCTTCTATCTTAAGAGGTGATGGTTAGAATACTTGCACCCAGTAGTTATTTTCTGTAGCAAGTCTATTTCATTGTGCAGGAGCATCAAACACCGTACACGACCATCACCATGATGTACACACAACACAAAGACCCCTGCATGTAACCTCCAGCTTGGGAGCTGTGTGTACTTCAATACCCAGCATTGTACAGAGTCACTGAGAACCTTTACATGTCTGCCCAGTTGTTTCAGTTTTGCTATAGGAGTACGAACCCACTACTGCTTTATTTCTTTGCATGAAAAAGCCCCAAACCGTTCTCATACTGATCTTCAGTCCTTTGAACAGCTCTATGCCAAATAACACTATTCTAAGAAAAAAAACCAATGAAGTTAAACAAAAATCTAAACTAACTAAGGAACGTTTTTCAATTATGTAAGGATCCAGTTAGTGTTAACTAATGATTCACTGGTGAGCTTGTATGTTTAGTATCCAGAATTAGGCACAAGACTGAAGGAGTTTTTCAGGAAAATACAAAACATTACACAAATTAACCGATTTGTATTTTAAAAGCATAGGTTGTTACATTGGGTGGGGTTTTTTTAATCAACCTGCTACAAAGTAAGGCCACTGGAAAAAGGGGTAGCCAACCTCTCATACTGCCCAAATAAAAAAAGAAATAAGACTTTTTTTTCCTTACAGTTGTACCAAGTTTGTTAAAGCCAGCCAGTTACATAACACTTACTTTGACTTATGACCTATTTGCTCACTGCTCATACAAAAATCATCGTATATTATGGTCTGGCCATCCATTATGCACTAGAAATATAGTTTATTTTTTTAAGTGTTTTTATTTTTCTCTCTTAGTTCAGAACTACAGTTTAAAACAGTGGGAGGAGCACCTAAAATTAACACTATAAAGGTATGCTTGGAAAGCATGCAAAATTAAAATGGCACGCTCTTCAAAAACAGCGTGCACAGAATACTTCAAAATATTAAAAGAAAAATTAACCCTTATCTCCATTTTCCATCTCTCCAGTATTTACATCAAGAAGTGACAAAAAAAAAAAAAAAAGGAAAACACAATAGTTGTGCTATAGCTAACCACATAAAGTCCTATTTTTTGAAGAATATCTGCGGGCACACGTGTGTAGGTGTACCCAGGGCAGCGCTGACCGGATGCCTGGCTGCGCCCGGGTCAGAGCGGGCTGGGCTTTTGTGGTTCTTTCTCCCCCACCCACCACCCTCCTTTTCCTTATTTTTATTTTGTAAACGGCCGCGGATTATCCAGCGAGCGTGTAACTTGAACCTCTACACCCACGTCTGGACGCGGGTCCGGGTTTTTTTTTGACCAAACGGCGTCGAATTCGCCGTGCCGAGTGTCAGCGGCGCCCAGTCCCCACGCCAAGTTTGCCGCCCGGTCCCGGCGGGTCCCCCCGTCCCCGGGGAGCCCCTTCCCGCTGTCACCGCCTGCCCTCGATACAAAGAAGTTCAGCGCCAGCCGTACTCACCCCCGGCGAACTGGCTCGGCGCGACATCGCCCAGCGCCGCGGAACCGCTCGCAAATCCCCTCTGGAAAATGGAGGGGCTGGCACCGGTGCGATCCGGAGGGAAGAGAAGTTATTTACATGCCAGGGCCCGAGCCCAGCGCGGAGCGGAGACGGCGATGCTCAGCACTGCCCGCGGTCTGCCATGTTCGTGCCGCTCGCTCGGCGCTCCCCCGGCCGCTGCCCCGGGGCCTCGGGCGGCTCTACAGGGCCCCCCCCATGGCGGCGCCGCCGGGGAGCGATGCGCCACAGCCCCGATCGCCGCGGAACTTCGGCTCCGGGATCCTCCCCGAACCAGGCTGGGGCCGCCGGCGGAGGAGGGCGGAGGGGGAGGGGAGCGGGGGGAAGGGGAGGGGAGAGGAAAAAAAAAAAAAAAAAAAAAAAAAAAAAAGATGAGGAAGAAAAAAAAAAAAAAAAAAAAAGAGCCGAGGGAGAGAAAGTAGATCCGACGCAGCCGGGCGCCGCCAATGTGCGGACCGGAGCGCTGCGGCAGGAGCGGGGCCGCCCGCGCTCGGGAGGCGGAGCGGCGGCGGCCGGAGGCGCAGCGCCCCCGCCGGAGGCTCCCCCGGGCCGGCCCCCGACCCGCGCCCCCGCAGGGGCCCGCACGGCCCGGCGGGCGAGCCCGGGACCCGAGCGCGGCAGCGCCCGGCCGCTCCCCCTGCCCGGGAGCACCCTCCCAGCGCGGCGGGCGGCAGCGCTCCCGCTCCCTTCCCCCCACGCCCGCACTTTTCCATTTAACAAAGCGGCGCAAGCAAAAGTTAGGTTTCCATAGACGCCAGCCGCTTTCCTGGCGGCCCCTCTTCGGCTGCTGGGGCTGCTCTGAGAAAACCAGAGTTTCACCCGTGAAAGATTAACGCGGGACTCCGGGGATCGCCGTGTTTTTTGTTTGTTTTTCTCCTTTTTCCACAGAATGACAGAACCCTTTGGGCTGGAGATCAGCTACTTCAAGCCCCGACCAAGGCAGGGTTACCTGGAGCAGGTGACACAGGAACGCCTCCAGGTGGGTTTGGAATGTCTCCAGCAAAGGGAGACTTCAGGACCTCCCTGGGCAGCTCTTCCAGCTCTCTGCCGCTCTCAACATAAAGTTCTTCCTCATGTTGAGGTGAAACTTCTTGGTGTTTAGTTTTGTCGTTTAAGTTAGTGTTTTATGTTTTAGTTTTCTTTTTTTCTTTCTGTTTCTGCCCCTCCCCCAACATTTTCCAGGCTGCTCTACACTTCTCCAAAACAATCTGGAATGGACAAGCTACGAAAGCAAAGCTTGACAAATGTCCATCTACAAATGGCTCTTTCCTAATCCTCCAAATGCTCCCTGCCAATTTTATTCTCCTACAGAGAGAAAAACAAATCAAGAAAACATTACGCAAGTGTCACTTCACTTGCATTGATAGATACTTGCACACCAATGGGTCCTGCCAATTTGAGCAGTACTGCAACTACGTTTGTTCAACTTCCCTTCATGCAAAAAACCCTTATGCAGCTGTTGTGTAACGCTTTGCTTCTGTCCACCTCAAGTTTTCTTAAAATTTGTTTAAGTATCTGCAAGACAGGTTGACACATTGACAACAATAATCTGACTTGTCTGCCAAACAAAGTAAAACCATGCGTCACCTCTATTTTCTCACTCATCTCAATATTTTTTTCTTATTAAATTCTCTTCTGTCACACCGAGCTGCAGCTGGACATAGTTAATCTTGGGCACCATCTGTTGTGGACAAGCAAGTTCAGTATTGCCTTATGAGTACTGGTTAGAGAAATTCTCAATAAATGCACCTAGGAACTGAAAGATACCATTTCACCTCTAAGACTGAACAAAACAAACCCAAATTCCCACACTGATTCACAGAGCAAGATCTGCCCTGGTAGAGGGAGTGGACCAAAGCTACCTCTCCTTCCATTTTCAACTGGAACATGTTCTAGGTGCCCAGCCTACAAGAAAGTTTTTATCAAACCCATTCTGCAGAGATGAGGATAAAGTTTTTAAAAAGAAAGCACTCACATGAAAAAATCTCCAGGTGTTTACTCTGAAACAAGTAACTATTGTATAAGAGCCATTGTGCCATGTTACTACAGGTATGGACACATCAATATATTTGGCTACAAGGTGCTATCAAGCTCTGGCTTATCAGCACATCTCTGTAACCACACGTATTAGCACACTCAGTCTGCTGCAATGAGAAGGTTAAATATGCTATTCTAAATCTTAGCTGAGATGGTGAATGTCAGGGGTTTATTTTGCAGTAAGGGTTGGTTGCCTTGGTCCAACCAACAAGTGGTGAATTGCAAAGCCCCTACTGAGATATTAATCACTTTGCCTATTCCCTTTCACACTCACAGTCCTTCAGGTTCAGCCAGGACAAGTCCCTGTTGGACATCCACCTCTGCTGAGTTTGAACAGTTTTCTAACCAGACAGAAGGTGTGTGTTTTCCAAACTGTATTAAATAAATGGAGTGTTTAGGGTTTGTAGGTTAAGCAAGGTTGGAGCACCAAGTTTCCTGTGTATCATGTATCCCGTAACTCCCTGTTTTGATGAACTTCCACTACAGACCTGGTGTGGTACCATTCCAGGTCATACCCCTGCAGCATGACTGACCCTCCATCAATTCACGAGGTTGTTGTGCTGCTGTACCTTAAACCTTCAGGGTTTATTAACATATTTTCACATTACACTGTTAAAAACTTAAGGTTTTAACCTAGAAGGTAATGGGTCATCTGACAATTTTAAGTACGCTAGCACAAACAACCTGGAATTTAATAACAACTGGTTAAAATAATAACAATAAATTAATCTCAGTATTTTTCCCTGTTTATGTGACCCAAAATCCAAGCTAACAGGTATATGAAGCCGTATTAGCTGGCCTTGTTCTTCCCCTTCTTTGGGATGCATTTTCTCTCACATCAAAGGGTGATATTTAGCTCTTTTAAAGTAAGAGCACATTAATTGCCATAAAAATCTTAGCAAGGAAAAAGTGTAATTTTACTACAGCACAGTCAGATGTGGTCCAACACCAGTCACGTTGACTGATTACTACTTCTCCACACAAACTGCCCATACATTGCATTCAGTAGGATTATACATTCAGCAGCAGTTCCAATAGAAGTTGATCCCACCCCACACCTCTTCTTCCCAGCCTCGGAACTGTTCCCATTCAGCTGAATGTTGGATTATGAACCAGAGACATGGACTAAACCTGCTACAGGGCAACCCAGCAAGAAGCAGCAGGGCTGGACACTGAGAAAAGGCAAAGCAATTGTGTCTGCAGCAGTTCCCTGCCCTAATTCACACATCTCCACAAACGTGTGTCACCATAATGGCAAGGCAGGAAATGTTTATGCCATTGCTTCTGCCAAGAAAATGTACATGGGAAAAATGGGACCAGTCATCTCTCCTCAGACTTTTTTTTTTTAATAAGCAACAGAAGTGATAGATTTAATGATTAAGATAAAAACTTATGTCTATACATATGGCGGACTGTTTTCTTCCAAGCTCAAATTGATTAACTCAAGGATGCCACCCTTAAGTTAATCAAGACACATTGAGCAAAGCACACCCTATCTGTTTGTGTTAGGCCCTATTTACATTCCTAACTTTGAGTGAATGTTTCTTCACAGCAAGCAAGAGAAATTCAGAAATAGACAAGTCACCAATTCCAATATACTCCTATCAAAATTTCAGATGGAACACATACAAATAAAGAGACATGGGCTTGTCAACTGAAGTATTACTTGGTTACTCTAACTAGGTCTTATATCTGATCTGTTACTTCAGTGATTTTAAAATGTAAAGACACATATTAAGAAGCTCAAAAAAGTGTTTGTCTTTCTTAAAGATTTTCCTTAACTCCTGCCGACTTGCTATTTTCAAAATATTCAATAGGTTTCTAAAAATATTATAGTTGTAACAACTTGAGATTAAGTGCTACGTACTGAGCTACAAAAGGACAACAGCAGAAAATGAAATGCAAATATTTCTCCTTAGTCTGACAATTTACTGAAATGTAAAGGCATTTTACCTTCTAGCATCCCTTTATGCTTCCATGCTACACAGCAACTCAAACCACCCTCTTCTGTGAATAATTTCTCTGTAAATCCCAATTTCCATGCCAAAGGATTAAACAGAAGACAAATGACTCATTTTTTTTTACTGCGTTTCAAGGGGTTTGGAAGTTCTTAGTTTCTAACCTGTACTACAACATTCTCTAGAGATAGACTCAATTTCTAAAAGTAAAAAATAAAATTTATAAAAAAAGGAAAAAAGGCTCCAAACAGTTCCAAACAGTCTATTTCCTCTCCCCTGCTCTCTCTTCTTGTGAGCACGAACCAGATCATATCTAGACCCAAAGAAAGGTTGGCAACATGTTACACAGCCAAGAAACATGTTTTGTGTTATTAACTGCATACCCACATTAACATTTTGTGATAAATTTGATTTAAAGCCACTACATTTAAGGTGTCATATCTAGCAAGTGTGCTTTTAGAAACAGAATTTGAACAGCAGGGCAAGTCATGTAATTAAAATAGCTTTCTATAAAGAAAGAATCACATTCTCTCTCTTCTCATGGTTTTGACTGGCAAGGTTTGGCAGATACAGCTTCCAACCCCCCTGCCATGGGCAGGGATGCATTCCATAGACCAGGTTGCTCCAAGCCCCATCCAGCCTGGCCAGGAACGCTTCCAGGGATGGAGTAGCCACAGTTTGTCTGGTCAAACTGTTCCAGTGCCTCACCCCCCACAAAGCAAAGAATTTGTTCCTAACATCTAATCTAAACCTTCCTTCTGACAGTTTGAAGCCATACCCCCTTGTCCCATCACCAGAGTCCCTGATGAAAATTTTCTTTATGACCAAAAAAACCCCAAAAAACAAAAGAGATTGGCAAATAAATACAGAGAGAACTAAAAATCAATATAGATGAAAGGACCACAAGTTTGAAAGAAGATGCAAGATGAGAAGAGGCAGAAAACAGAAATACCTAAACACTCCCAGGCCATCAGAAAATGACTCATTGCTAGTGACATGTATTGTTAGCTGCTAGCACAGGCAGGACAAAACTCTTTTCAACACTGCATGATGGAAATCCAATGAGAATATAAATTCTGACATATTTGCTTTAACATAATCAAAATAGCCCTACCCTTTTCTAGCTGATAAACTTTTAAATGTGCATTTTAAAAAGAAAATCCAGAATGCCAGGTGACACCATTTCTGAAAAAAACAATCCCAGTGTGGTAAGGAAGTAATAATTTATTTCGTATATGTGGAATCACACAGATGAATAGATAAAGCCAGTATCAGGTGACAAAGGAAATAAGAAACATAGACGATGAAACAAAGAGATTGAGTAAACTATTTTCTTTCCATAAACAATACAGGAAAATACCATCGAGGAAATAAAAAATTACACATCATTCACTGTATAAAAGCAATGGCTACAACATAAATAATGGACATCACCATCAGAAGGGATGCTCATGTAATAGGATCACACAGTCAGTCAGGTTGAAAAAGACCTCAAAGGTCAGCCAGTCCAACCTCCTGCTCAAAGCAGGTCAGAGTCAATTCCCAAAGTTGTTTTAAAATATTTTGAAGTTCAATTCGTTGTTTACATAGCTCTGTAATTACACACAGTGCTGAAATCCAATGGGGGGGGGGGGGGGGGCGGGGGGGGAACGACTCTATTTGATGCCAAGCACAGACAACAGAGACCAGGCCTTAAAGGTGATATTCAGACCACCTAAATCACATCTAAACACCTTTGTTTAGTATTTCCTATCAGACTGCCCCTGCTCAGACCCCAGTCTATCTGAATTGCATTTCAGAGATAACTACTTCATTCTTCCGACTAAGCACAAAGACCTAGGCAGCAGTTAAAGACACTTCCTCCTTTCATTAGTTAGCTCCTTTAGAATAGTAAAATAAACAATTATTCAAGTTTTGAAAGAAAACAATTCAGACAGAAACTAGACCATCACAATGCTCCTAAAAAAGAAACCTAGGTGGCATGACTACAGGAGCTAGAATGCAGTCTCTGCCCTGTCCCCAAGGCCCATTACTAATAGCTGTTATGGAATATGCTCCCACACCAGATGACGCGGTCACATCCATGTAGATGTAAATTCCCCAGGTTCAGTTCAGGCTACACACACTGGGGGACCAAAAGAAAAAACAGAAATATTTAACAACTTGATTGAACAACATTTATAGTCTTTAGATAAAAGCCAGTTAAAAAATGTCTATCACAATACTTTTCCAAAGTCTACCCACTTAAGGAAAACAGTGCATCTAAGAAGATATGGAATAGCTGAAAGCCCAAGCTTCAACTCAACAAGTTTAGACATGTCCAAGACAATTATAACTTCACTTCTTCTAACTGTAAGCATGTTAACTAAGTATAGACAAGAAACTCTCATTGGTCTAAAAAAGCCTTTAAAATAACATAGTTAAGCTAACAATGTAAAAACTGGTTATTTTTTGTCTATCAAGACACTCCAAAGCAAGTAAAATTAAAAGAGACACATGAACTGAAAAAAATAAAAAAAGTAAACCTAAAATATTCTTAAACAAATATTTATTTACGTTATCAGTAATTTAAAACCCCCATTGACAGCATCTGGTTAACAAGCCTTGAGATCAAGATTTTCTGCTTGTCCATAAAGTAGGTTCACAATCAACAGTACTTTCTCTGTTCTGCTCTACCAATGTATCCTTGTCTGAGAAGACCACATAGAGAGCACATGGAACGTAAGTTTACCAAGCTTTTATGTTTATTCTTTACCAACTAATACATTTGCAATGAATGTATTTCCAAGCTGTTCACAGCATACCACAAAACAAAGAATAGTCTCCCATTCCATTAAAGAATAAGACAACAGCATAGCCAGACATGAGCTAGCCCTTAGTGCTACATGAAAATAGCTCAGAGATTATTTCTTTAAATAATTTTGCTTACAGATCATTTATTTCTTGAGTTACCCTCCCATTTCTGGGCTCAGCTCCCTCCTAAAGGGTTTCTGGAAGACGCAGGCAGAAATATAAATCAGAATTCCTGCTTAATGTGTTTTTCACTTACCTTTGTATAAATCTCTACCAGGATGTCTGATGCAAGATTAATTACTGAAAACATGAACCAGGGAACATTGTATGTGAGAAGCCTGAAGTGGCACTGAAAGCCTGCATTTCCCAGAGCCTCATGGCTTGTACATCCCATCTCCTCTGCTCCCTCTAGAGCAATTCTGCTGTGAGCTGTTCCTCCTAAAGTTGCATCCCTATGGGTTAGAGAAAATTAACTGTGGCACACTGCTTGCCCAGGAGGCTGGAAGTGAAACTGATGAGAATTCTATCAGTTTGATTGAATTCCTCCTTAAAAGAGCCCAAACAACAAAACAAATCCAGTTATGGTTATACCAGTACATTAAACGCAGTTGGTGATGCTGGCCTTGAGGCTGACGAGCACAGGACAGCTTTCATCCATGCTATCTAATTCCCAAACTCCCACACAAAGCAGCCACACACAAACTATGCTGGGAACAGTATGTGGACCACATGAAACCTTGGGCCAGCCTTGAGAACTGTTTGGCAGAGTGGTCAGAACTGGATGAGCAACCACTGGAACTGTGTGACAGCGGGGACAGCACTGGAAACAACAGAGTCCAGCAACTCCAAACATTCCCTGCTGGGTTTTTCACAACCACAGACAAGGAGCAGAGTGCTTCATGTGCCAGGACACTATTGCTGGCTACAGCCGTGTCCCTCATCCACACAAAACACAAGCCACAAATTAGCCCCACTTAGAAATGGAAAAAATTAAGGAAACAGAAATGTTCAGTTCTTTTTATTTCAAAATTCCCTTTTCCAAGCTTTTCCTCACAACAAAAAGCATCTGGCCCATTGCTAAGTTCTAGTCTCATGCAGTTCAGTGGGCCACGGTAAGAAAAAAAAATAGTCATTTGCTTTCATTACAAGGAAAAAAAACAGAGAAGGAAAAAAACTGGAGGTGAAACAAACACATAAGCAAGAGAGAATGGGAACTAGGGAAAAAGGAACTGGAAGGCTGGGAGAGCAAAATCTGAGGAAGCTGCTGAGTCTTTGGAATCAGCTAACAGAAGTTTTCAGAGCACGTATCTCAGAGGGTAAGAGAAGGCCTTCATCATCCATACGTCTAATAGAAAACCAAAATATCAGAACAAACAGCCCAACATGTTTGTGAAAACGTTGAGGACAACTGTTTCACAAAGTTGAGGGTGCCAGAAGAGCAGTTACTTCACACTTCACTCTATTAGGGCAGGCTCCATTTTAAACATCTCAATGTGTACAGTGATTTGGCTGGAAGTGGTAACGAGAAGCACTCGCTGTGCCAAGGAAGGGGGAAAGCGAGAGCGGTAGAGAGAGGAGAGCAAATTTTTATCTTCAATTAACTGAAAGAAAAAAAAGCAAATTTCAACAAACTCTTTGAACTTGTTGCTAGAATCTCTTGAGACTACAATTTAAAGGAGGACTGGCAGTTATTGTACTGGAATGTGCAAAATGGCAAAGTATTCCAAAGCAGGGGAGAGATAGGAAATGTATTTGAACAATACAGGCTACATCAAAAGCAGCCAGTAATAAGGGACTGAAACTAGAAAGAATCATATTAGGAATGGAAACAAGGGCATTTTAATGAATATAAAGGAACAGCATACTGTCAGGGATAAAAATCAGAAGAGATAAAGCACAGCATGCAGTATTACCACTGTGCAGTATAAAAGGCAAACAAAGTTTCAGAAATATTTTAGAAGTAAGAAGGAAAATACAAAAGTCTGTACAAACGGTGTTCATAAAGAACAAATGGGTAACAAAACAGACTCAAATGCCATTTTCTGTATTTTAGCCTTCATCAAACAGATTTATCGTAGCTAATACTAGAAACTGATTTTGTTGCTAGACTAAATAATCAGAGAAATTCAAGTCAGCGGGACTGGAAGAATTTCACACCATGCTTAAGAAACGGAGAGAAATAATCTCTAAACTATGAGAAATCATCTTCCCTAATACAGTCCTGGTAAAACTATCCTAAGAGAGGCTGGCAACAATGACCTACAGCACTCAGAGGGGCTTTATTTGCAAATCTTTTCAATACATATGGATGAACATTGCAAGAAAGTCCCTTCCTCCAGGACCTGCATGAGGACATTGACACACAGGAGAGTTCTATACAATACATGGCTGAGGAAGGGGCTACAAATATTTCTGAAGACAAGATCTTAACAAAAATCATTCTGATAAATTGAGAAGTGGCTCATATCAACCAAGTGAAACTTTAAATAAAGACTAGCAATCTTCCAAAGGAAAAATCAGTTAAATCAATATTATGGGCTAAAGAGGTTAAGCTTGCTCAGTGCAGAACAAAGGAGACAATCACCTGATAAATAAAAGTTCTGTATAAAAATTGTTCTTCATTTCAGCTGTGGAGTCTTAGCTGTGAGTAATACAAGAAAATACTGGCTTCATCAGCAGTAAAGAATATTTATTTTATACTGTACAAAATTAGTTACTGAAACCAACTGCCTAGAGATAAAGGGGAAGTGCATTCACTAAATACTTCAAAAACAAGTCAGAGACCCATTTGTCAGTAATGGAAAAGATACACAACACACAGAAGGATGCACAAGATCACCCTGAAGTCTTTTTTGGCCATACAGTTCCCTTTATCTCTGCTGATACAGGAAAACTAAATATTCCTTTTATTTAAAATATTTCATTGTGCTCTGAACTTCACACATAGGGAAAAAGAACCCTGAATAATTCACATTCTGGGTTTATGAAATGGCATACTAATAAATCTCCCAAATTTTAAGACAGAATTACTCCTCTCTTTATTAATAACGATATGGAGCCATCCTATCCTGTTCTCTTGAGCCTTAAGAACACAGCAGACAGTCTTCAATGCCAGACAGATAGAAGGATAAGACACCATTTTTGGAACACCCACGTTCCACGAACACTGGGATGCTCTAGAAGTCATTCTGGATTAGCCATAGCTCCCAGACAGTACTCAAATCACAAAAAGACACCTCAGATGTCAGTAGATGTTTAATGGCAGAGAGTGGACATTTGGACCACTTCTTCACTACCGAAAATCCCTTTTATGTTGCTGTTCCATAAAAGTGACTCAACTGCACATGCTCCAAGGAAAATAAATATATAATAGGCAAAGTAAAAAACTGGCAATTTTTCCTAAAGCTGATTTTTTTTTTCCTGAGAGCCTAATTAAAACTGGTTTTGGCAATACTTTATTTACATTCAGTAATAACGCAGTAGAAGAGAAAAAGTCCTCTTTTTCCTTCCCCCTACTCAATGACAAAAGTCTGGGTAGAAACATCCTAGTTTGATAGTGCTTCCAGCAGTTTCTTCAAGAAAAGCAATTAGAATGTTGATAAATACAGCACTGAAAATTAGTAATTATAAATTTATATGGGAATGGCTGGTAATAGGATTGGGCACACATATGATTCAGCAAAAATACCTCCCCCAAAAAAATACAAAAGGCAAAAGTATTCTGAAAGAAGCAAAAGATCATTTCACTTTATTATAATGCCTATATATTGATATACTTGTAGGAAGGAGCTTCCAGGATACCAGAAATCATTGTTAATATAAAATATTTTACTTACATTTTTATTTGAGGGTGCTTTAAATACTCTATTTAAGAATGATTCCCAGCATCAAAGTGAGAACTGAAATTCCTTATTTAATCAATGTCAATGTCTGGGGCAAGGAAGATGATAACAACTCCTCCATCTATATGCTGTGAAGAACCCTTCAACATCACTATTTCTTTTTAAACCAATGAACCAGCCTTATTTGACCATAGGCTGTAAAAATCTCCATCTCCTGAATTTACTCCTGTATTGAAAAGCTCGATGGAGTCGAAAATCCCTCAAATTTCAGACAGCCAAGGCTGAGAGCGCTGCAGGCTGGCAGTGCTGCCAAGAGCCACAGCTCTGCCTCCCACCAGCAGCCTGGCCCTTGCTCTGGCCTCCTCCTCCCTCGTGCTATCACAAACATGTTTCTTTGCCAGGTTAGTTCTACCCCAGCTCAGTTTCCCAGTGCAGCTCACCACCAGTGCCTGAGTCAGCACAGGGGAGAGAACAAACAGCTGGTAGCAGAGGGAGGGCAGCACTACTGCTCCTTTTTGTTGCCAGAACCAGCTTAAGATTTATGGTGTTTGGGGGAAAATAACCACCTGATGCACTCCATACACTCACAGCCTATGTTTCTTGAAGTAATAAATGCTCTACGTTTTAAGGGTTTTCCTACTTTATCTTACTTGCTTTCAAAAGCACTATTGCTGTTAGAACTTACTCAGTGTAATTCTTGAAACAAGTGCCCAAACTTATTTTGACTAGCATGAACAGCACTGCCTAGTGCCATCCTTCCAGTGGGGGGAAAAAAAGGCAGAGCAAAAAATGCAGAATTCAGTGTAAGTTATCGACAGTACAAGTTACAAACAAAAAGTAGTAAAAACTTGTTCCTCTGTATTTACCCAAACTGTATGAACCATGCAGATTTTATGAACTGGTGATCAAATGCATTAAACATAGAAAGGAGCAAAGCTTTCAGTATTTCCTGGAATTCTCAGTCACCTAATTATTTAGCAATTAATAACATTTTAGTGTACTTATGACAGCATTTCTTGAAAAGGTAATTTCACAGCATTAGTGTATAACAGCACTGTATAAGAGAGTGATTATTAGTGGTGTATAAGGAAATTCTGTTTTCCCTGGTGATACATAACCCTGCTACCCCTCCAATATTGCTGTGGTACAGGAGTTAAAAAACAATTCCAGCCTGTGAAAGGCAGAGTTCACCTATTCTCAGCAAGCCAACTGCCTTGGAAAACCATCTCTCAGCTGAAATGATGACAAAGAATAGTAATGTCCATTTCCAATAACTTATCTTACAAAAGAACAATGACGAGAAGTTAGTAGGAGTTAACATGCTAACAAGTAAAAAAAAAATCCACAAGCAAAGCCAAGAAAATGGAACTGTTTTATTGTTTTAAGCTGGGAAAAGTCTCCTGTGTCACTGCACACAGGATAAAGAGTCTGTTATGTAGACAGCTCAGTGTAGCAACCAAGAGACTGGGCAAGACACACCTTGTGGCCAATATGTTGAGATTTCAGACAGCCATCACACTTAATCTGTCCCTCTTGGAGGTCCTCTCATGACAAGTGCTACAGAAGTTCAATGGATCATTAAACACAAACACAGAGAAACTAACAGCTGAACTGTCAAAAAAAAAAAAAAAGTCTCTAAGAGTCCTTCACAGCAAATGCAGGCTGTTTCAAGTTGGGGAAACTGCATCTATTTCCAGCATTTAGCTTAACTTCAGTCACCCTTAAGATACAAGTGAAGACTCTATATGAATCCATATTTTAACAACTTTGTGGCAAAAGAATTCAATAAACCCTATCCATCTTGCACAAGTACTTATCAAGAACTGAAAACCTGAAGATTAATACAGGTATCATTCACCTCCTGAGCACTGTGAGCCAGACTCCTATGCAAAAAATACATTAAAACAGTTGGGGAATTGCTTGGTAATTCAAATACAGTGGAGGAAGTCACAGAACACGGGCTGCTGAAGAAAATGGCACAAAGCACAGCCCTGTTCTGCAAAGAGCCAACTTCAATCCTCACACCTCATCTCCTCCTCATTCCCTGTTCCACTATGTGCTTGCTGGCTTTTGGCCAAACAGTTTGATACACGTGGCTTGTACAGCCCAGTGTTTGTTTTAATATATTAACCCTTTGCTGTGCAATAGTTGTACGAAGCTTGTCCATCAGAAGAGCTCAGTCTTGCCAGGTAGTGATGACGTTCCCTGACTGCAATCTTGTATTTAGGAACATTTTTATCCTACAATGCAACATACATCTTACATTTGCAAATGTTAAATTTTGAATTGAGAAAAGGGCAGGCAAGTAAAGACACAAGTATCACACAGAAGGTACGTGATGAACCAAAGAAACACAGCTGAGCTATAAAGCTCCATCCAACACGTTGAGGTTCTTTAATCACAGTAGGTATCTTTAAATATTGGCCTACCCTAATGCAAATGCAACTAAACTGATGATAAAAATTCTCAAATAATCATTTCCTGGCAAAAACACTTGTGCTTAAGGGTACTCAAAACTATCTGCATATGTGAAATCAATGGCCTTTGAAAACCTACTGCAACTTACATTGGCTAAAGTAATGAAAAATTACTATGGAAATTAAAACATGGGTAATTAAAAAAGACACACAAAATGTTCTCCACAATTTTGAAAGCATCATTATATGCTGCTTTAAACTAAACAAATTTGCAAAAATAACTTGTAACATACATCAAGATCTGATGGATGCTGAAAATAAAATTTAAAGTGATCTTAGACACTGATCTACAAACGGTCACAACCAACAAGACTTCTGCTACTAAATTTTGCTGAGAAGCTGCATGTGTGCTGCTTTTAACCTGCAGAGATTAAGAAAGGTCTGCTACTTAAAATTGATTACAGGAATATTTACTGCACCTGTACAATACTATTTGATACATTTTCATGAACAACCAGCTGTTCATACAATGACAGTATAGTTAATACAGAACTCTTCCTCCACAACTTTTTTCTGCCTATATTCCTATCCTTCAGGTCCCTACCCTGGAATCTGAGGTATAATCCAAGCAAGAGTTAAGATCCCAAGATTTCAGGCCATACAGTGAGGTGGCACCTAATTATTTCCATTTTTCCTGTACAATCCTAGCAAGAGGATTGTCACCATGCATCTGAAAACTTCTTTCTTCACTATCGTGTCCTAGCTTTAAGTAGTAACTTCATTATCTTTTTTCAACTTTTGTAAATTCAGTCTTTCTACCTTTTAAGGTAGAAAGGTGATATTAAAACATATTTTCTTCGTTCACTGCTTGGATTACAGTTCTCTATTCTTCCTGATGCCCCAATGCATGAACAACTTCCTTGCTCTTAATTTCAAGGCTCTGCACGGCCAGCTCTTTCTCCACCTCTTAAATCCAAATTGCTGCTCTGTACAGATACGTTTTGACAAAGGGGTAAGGAAGAAAACAGGAGTGTTGGCCTGACAGTTCAGGCAGGAAACCAGCTATCTGTGAAAATCCTCAGGGTGACAATGCTACCCTGCTTTAAATATATCCTCCAAGCTGGATGCATGTGAATCACTCCCCGATGCTGAGATAGCCAGGCTACTTGAACTTCTCCATGTTCTCTTCCTCACAGCATTCTCACAGCTCCCTTGTGCTTTCCCAATACATTTCTTACATTTACATACTGCCTTATCTTTACATTTAAATTAAGAAATTGTTTATGCAGGAACAACCTTTACTTATGCATTTGTACTGCACGTAGTGTAATGGTGCCCTAGCCTCTAGGCACAATTACAATATAAATAATAAAAATTAACTGTTCACCTAAGATTAACTCTCCTGACAGTGCTACAAGAAGCCACATCCTACAAAAAATGATAAAAGGCTGTTCTAGCACCACATTCCACCACCTGTACCTCTCTCCAGGTACTGACGACACTGATTCCCAGCTCCTCACCTACAGGAGGCCTCCACTGTTCCCTGTATTTATCTGTGTCCACAGAACCCCTGAAATTTTTCCTGATAACCAGATAAAAAGCAGAATGAGATGTGAGCAAGCACTGTCCCACTGAAGAACCCTTAACATAAGCCTACTTCTGGAAAAAGTTGAGAATCCCTGGCATCTCACAGGAGCAGGCAGTTTTCCATCTGTATGCTAAGACTTATCAAATTTGCTTAAAAACATGGCCTTCAAAGAAGGTAAAGTACCAACCCAAAGCACTCTCCAATATGGCACTGCTGTTTAATGGTGGTATCCATAACTAAGGAATTATTCTATTCTGGCTTTGCCAGTTTAATGCAGGGCTCTTCGTTTTATCATTACTTAGACTGCACTTAGACTGAACATTCAGTGGAACATTTCCTATAATGGGATAAAGCAGTTGAACAATTTGACTGGCTAATAGTGATTTAGACATGTGATTACAGTACAGAAAATGGTCTGACATATGCTCTTTTATCTGGTTTACATGAGGCACATTAATCCAACTGGAAAGCACGGAAGTAAAAAGGAAGACTTTTTTATAAAATCCTAGTTTCAAAAGCATTTATGACTTATGCCATAATGTCTTTACCAAAAGTACAGGATTTTCAGAAAGATGCAGCAGGACAGGGAGCACTATGTCAGCCAGGAACAATCAGAGTGTGAACAAAGAGTACTGATTCATTTTCATTTTTGTCTCAGCTAATTTAATTTCCTGCTTTCACACAAACACTTATAGTCATGTAAGCATAAGCTCGTATTTTACAGGAATATTTTATTTCTTCCTAAACCTAGGAAACAACATTCCCATGACACAAAAAACCTAACTGAAGGCAAGGAATTACCTGTTTAACATACACTTTTCCTCAAGAGTGCATACACAACCTCAAACTGGCCAAACAAGATGTCAATTTTCACTCATAACACTACTTAGGCTTTTTGTGCAGACTGTACATTTCAGTTGCATTTTCAGTTTTCTTCAGAAAAATTTATTTTAAAATAAAACATTCAAAGGTTTCCTATGTAAGGTTGGATTCTGTAAGTAAAAATTAAACTAAAGTGTGCAAAACTAAGCATAAAGGATATGAACCCAAGAACTTCAGCACGTGTACGTTTGTCAACTACTTTCAACAACCACTATATTGAAAATTCTGTTAGGAAAATACACGAGATAATGAAAAGAGTGAGCTGTAAACAACACACCTTCCCCAAAACCTGAGGTGACACAAAAATCTTTGCAGGCAAACAAACTTCCATCAATGACAACAACAAAAAAAATAACGTATCCCAAACTAATGATAGCTCTGTGCTGGGATACTTATATATTTGTAAAAATAAATGCATATAAAAGACGCGTGGTCTTTGCATGTGTTTAGGTCCAGCCCAGCAGAATCCCTTATCATGTTGAGGACTTGCACTGTGACCTTATGGTCGGGCTTGACCTTAAAGGTCTTTCCCAACCGAAATGACTCCGGCACGGAAATTGGCAGTGATGTTTGGGGTGGGCGTTTAGGGAAGCGCCAGGACAAACACGGCAGCGTCGAACAGCGCGTCCCCTCAAAACAAAGGGAACAACCTCTGAACCCCGAGGCTCGGACAGACCTCACAGCGCAGGAGCCGTTTTGGTCACCTCCTGACGTTCCTTCAACAAACGTGCCGCCCAGCTTTGCCCTATTACCGCTGCCATCAGCTATGCCATGGCAAGCTCCATCCTACTCAAAAATAACCCGGGGGGAGCGCGGCCAGCGCGGCAGCGCCGCTTCCCGGGAAGCGCCCGCCGGGGCCTCTTCCCGAGCGCAGCCCGGCCGCGAACCCCGGGCACCCGCAGGGCAGCGCGGCCACCCCCGCTCCCTCCGCGAGGCTCCCTCCGCGAGGCTCCCTCAGCTCGGCCCGGCCCGGCGGGATCCCCGCCCGGGGCCGCGGGGACCCCCGGGGAGCGCCCGGCGGGGCGGGGGGGTGAGCGCTGGGGCGGGCGAGCGCCCGCGCCCCGGCGGGGAGAGGCAGAGGCGAAGGGAGAGCTGCCGGCGCCTGGGAACGGGCTCTCCCCCGCCATCCTCCGCCCCCTCCCTCCGTGTGTTTGTTGTGCTCCGGCACCGTCCCGGCGGCGCGTCCCTCCGTGCGGCGGCCGCTGACAGCTCCCCCCGCGCTGCCGAGAAACTCCTGCCTCAACTCTGCCTGTGCCCGGGGCTGCGGGGGTGTCCTCCCCACCACCCGCCGGGAACCGTGTTTTCCTTCCCAAAAAGAGGAGGGGAAGGGAGGGTGGAGGGGGGTGCATAGCAAGGGAAAGCGACGAGGAACTACCGTCAGCGCACAGGGAGTACCCGAGCGACGCTGAGGGCAGCCGAGCGTCCTGGAAGGGAACGGACCCAAAAAGAAGGGGGAAGGTGCAAAGGCAAGGGAAAAATGAGGCAGAGTGTGCAGGGGGAAGAGCTAAAGAGAAACTCCTAAGAAGGAGGAGAAGAAAGGAATAGGGATGGTGAAAGAAGAGTGGAAAACGGAGAGCAGGCGGAGGAAGACAAAGGTGAAAAAGGAGGAGGAGGAGGAGGAGGGGAAAGTGCAAAGGGGAGAGGAGGAGAAGAAAGAAGGGCCCTTCTCAAAATGGCATTAGGCAGAGGGAGGGGGCGACGAGCAGCGAGTCTCCACTGACAGCTCTGCCTGCGCCTGGCCGCCTGCCCCGGCCCCTCTCTGCCTCGCACACACAAACGCTGAACTTACTTCTTTCTGGCTCTCTGGAAAGGGGAAGCGCCATCTTTGCGAGGCCGGCCCCTAGGTCTTTTGTCTGTGGCTGCTGCTGCTGCTGCTGTGGGGGGAGCTCCAGGCTCGGGGGGCTGCTGCTGCTGCTGCTGAGGCGGCTCCACCACCGCCACCACCAGACTCTTGTCCTCCGTTGACATCCTAGTCAGCAGGACGAGAGAGACACATGGATGATGATGATGAGGATGAAGATGAGGATGGTGATGGGGATCCCGATGCTCCTCCTGCTCCCGCGGCTCCTCTCCTCCTCACCTCCGCCTCCTCCACCTCCGCCTCGCATCGCTGGCCTCAGCCGCCGCCGACCAGCACAGGTAGCAGGGGGAGCAGCATGGGGAGAGCAGGAGGAGGAGGGAAAGGGGGGGGGGGGGGGGGGGTGGCGAAGAGAAAGCGCAGAGGACGGAAGGAAGGGTCTCACACACAATAACACCCTCCCCGGGCTCGGCGGGGTCTGTCGGGGCTGGGGGAGGTGAAGAGAGCGAGCGAGAGAGACGCGGCTGGTCCCGCCGCTGGGCGCCCCCGCTTAGAGGCCCCGGGCGCTGGCGGCGGCTCCGGCTGCTGCGCTGCCCGGCTGCGGCGGCCGCCGCTTCATTGTACCCTGGCCCTGCGCCCTCCCCCCGCGCAGAGCCCCCGGGGGCGGAGGAGGAGCGGGCGGCGGCGGCGGAGGCGGCGGGGGCCGAGGCCGAGCGGAGGAAGTTTTGACAGCTCCAGCTGTTGTGTGTGTCGAGGGGCTGAGTCCGGCCGGGCTCCTCGTCCCCTTCCCAGCCGGGCCGGGAGCAGGAAGTTTAACTTTGGGGAAAGAAGGAGGAGGAAGGGTGAAAAAGGGGGAGGAGGAAGGGGGGGAGGAGGAGGCGGCGCCCTGCCCCCTCCCCGCGGGGTGGAGAAGGGATCCCGGCGCTGCCCTGGTGTGTAACCCCCCCCTCCCCGACTCCCTTCCCCCCCCGCCAGTGCGACACATAGACACAGCGACCGCCCGCCCTCCTCCTCCTCCCCTGCCGCGGCCCCACACTGCGCCTGCCCCGCCCGCCCACCGCCCGTCCCCCGGCGCAGACACCCATCCGCCGCCTCGCCGACCTCACGGGCTGGGCTGGGGCCACGCCGGGCTGCGGGGAAACCGCGGAGCGGGGCCCGGACGGGACGCGGCGCCGCGGGGTGCTCCGCGCACCGCACCCCGCACCGCGCCCCGGCGCGCTCTCCCCCGCCCTCTCCCCGCGCTTGTTATTTATTTTTACTTATTTTCCCGTGGAAAAAGAAAAAAAAAAAAAATCCCCTTCTGGGTGCGAGCGGCCGCTCCCCGCACACGGGCTGCGCTCCGCCGGACGCGGCTCCGGGGGCAGCGCTCGGTGCCCGCCCCGTCGGCGGTCGCTCTCCCGGAGCGCCGTGGATCCCCCGGGGAGGCGGCGGGAGCTCTCCCCCTTCCCCCCGCCGCGCGTCTGCGGCTTGGGGCGGTGGAGGTGGGGGGAGCCGCGAGCGCCCCTGGGGATGGGAGGGAGGAGGGAGGGAGCAGAGTTCAGCGCTGTGTGCGAGGGAGACAAAGTCTGGGGAGCGTGGCCGCTTTCCAGCAGCTCCGGCTGGAACAGCTGCGGGCGCTCGGGGTGGGGGGGGCTCCGCGGGCAGGGGCCCGCCTGGCTGGCTGCCTGCCCACCCGGCTGCGGGGCGGGGTTAAGCCTCATTACACGGGATTTAACGTGTCCCGGAGGCCAGCGGGGACTCGGGCTCCGAGGGGAGGCGGGGGAGCTCCGCGGCCTTGCAACCCGACAAAAGTCCGGCCACGGGGCGAGGAAGCGGCCGCGCCCCCAGACTTTCCTCCTGGGCGCTGCCCCGACGCGCTCCGCTGCTCGCGGCGGGAGCGGCTCCAGCGGAGCGCGGGGCCCCCGCGCCGGGCACCGCCCCAAGGGCACCCCTGATCCGCCCCCGCAGGGCCCCAGCCCGGCCGTCCCTCCCTCCCTCCTCCCTTCCTTCCCTCCTCCCTCCCGGGGCCGGAGCGGCGGGTTCGGGGCGCGGGTGCTGAATCACGGAGCGGAGCGCGAGGACAGGAGAGCGGCGCGGTGACTGGTGCTCGGCGGGCGGGTTCGGGACCTTCGCCGGACTTGCAGACGTGGTGGGGAGCGATAGCCCCAAGGGTACGGGTGAACGCATTCCGAGAGCCCCGCACGGAGCGTGTTTCCAGTGGCTTTTAGGTTTCTGTTTGAGTCCCGGTTGATAAAATGGCATGGGGTATCTATCACACTGGTACAAAGAGGAAAGGAGGGGCTGGTGTTAGTCGCTATTTTTTTTTTTTTTTGGTAAGTAAAAATATACACAAAGCAATTCAGACCTTTTCCTTCACTGCTTTTCCTTTGCCAGTTTTTCACTTGCCAGCGTCAGAATATAAAATTTAATGCTATGCTGTGGTAAATATGACTTTTGCTGGCCTGTCTTCTTCAGAGCCATTTCATGATATAAAACCTTTGTTGATTCCTTTTCTAGGTTTGTGAGTAATTAAATTAGACTTCTGTGACATTTTCACATAATGTATGAAACACATTAGAAAGTAACATAATTGTCTCCACTTACATAGGTATAAAATTAAATAGAGCCATCCCTATTGTTCAGCCATGCAAGAACAGCTGGATTGTTGGTATGGCTTTCTTGGCCCTGTCACTGAAACTGTATTTATTTATGCCAAATAAAGAAATACGTCCTGAGTTAAATGTTTGTGTTGCAAAGTCTGCAAACGACAGCATGGGTATACTGCTCATACAGTTTCATATATGAGATCTTAACATGTTTACACGTAGTAAACATGACAGAAAAAAATGCCTTTGAATTCTGTTAACTCAGGCAAGTTAGCATAATTTAACTGAAAACATTTAATGCCATACAGGCCCAGGCTTGGGTGGAGTAGAGAGAAAAAGGGCAAGGGAGAGGGAAGGAAAAGGCCACCGCCTCTGCACAGTGGGATTGCTGGTGTGGCATTTGCTGGAGTTGCCAGGTTGCCATCTGGTCTACTAAAAAAAAGGCCATCTCCAGAAACACTGGCTGTGCGTGAGCGGACACAGTGCACATGCGCCACGGCTTGGGTGAGCCTCGGATGTGTCAGAACCACTCTGCGTGTGCAAATTGATTGGAGCTGCGACACGTGAGCACACCGTGGGCTCACATCAACTCCTTGGGCTGCGGGGAATCGCTGCCACATCCCGCAGCGAAATCACTGGGTGCGCTTGTCCGTGCGTTGTTCATCCAGCCCCCCATGGAAATGTTTTTTAATGCCTTTAGATCACCTATGAGTGGTTGAGCTTTGGGATGTGTGTCTTGTACAAAAATGTGTAATTCAAATTTTTTTTCTCTTTTTGTTAATGTATGGATTAGATGTATACGTATCTAACATGATATAAAATGGGAGTGGAGGTAGGTCTAAATCAGTGTGGTCTAGCACAGGAGCGAATTAGGGACTTAGCCTATGAGTTCTGCTGCTGTGCCTTATCTCCTTACGTGTCCAAACACAGCTGGGCAGGTCTGTGCTGTGAACGGCTGCAGCCACTGCTGTGGCAATCAAAGGTGTGAAGAACTGTGTAGGACTGAGAGACTCGTGAGCAGGAACCTGAAGCGGAGATGGAATTGTAGGAAACTGTATTTGCTGGCATTATCTGTCACTCGGAAAAGGCACAGGGATGAGCTGGGAAACGTGTCACCACACATAAATCCAGTGTGGGAGTGCTTTGTTGATTCAGGATATTTGAACAGTTCTGTCAGGAAAATTTTTACGTTTATACTTTGGCCACACTAACCACCTATTATAAATTATCACTGTCTGGAAAACACACATTTTTGCAGCAAATATGTAATATTGAATAAACAGGTCATCTGCTTTATTGAATGTTAAGAGATCCTCTAGTTCATTGTAAACTAACTCAGGTGAGCTGACACACCTGCTTTTTTTTAAACTAAAGGGGCAGGTAGCATTGAAACTTTTAAGTAGAATTTTACATTTTAGCCTTCCTTAGAATAAACATTTCTGTCATTTTGGAATTGTTTCTGAAATTTAAGTGAAATCCTTGCAGTTCTGATTAAACAAGTCATGCCAGCGGTTTTAACTTCAAAACATCCTAAATTGTCCCAATGTGCTTAATAACAAATATTTTCATAATAGAAAAATGTTGAAGACAGGATGTTGTCTTAAATCAGCTAGTTAAGGAAAATGATCCTATTACAATTAAAGGAAAATGACAACTGGAATGTAAATATAATTTTGCCTTTATAGAACTAAAGTGGTGTATGGAACATAATAAAAAAAATTATTCTGGATTCTATCAGGAATGGGATCCAGATACTTTTTGTTTTTTGACATTAATTCAGAATTCTGCCATTTTAATGATCATTTGTCACTCTACATAAACCAAATAAAAGTTTAATTTTTGTTCTCTTCACACTTGTGTTTCCATTGCAGAAAAGTCCAAGTTGTCACAAAGGCTGTGTTTAAGCTACATCACCAACATGCTAACATTTCAAATGTTCAGTATATTGAACCACTTTGTCTTACCCTGTGCTAAATTGATAATTGACTGTATTCAACATCTGCTTACTTTAAGTGTGCTGCTCTGAGAGCTGTGAACACTCCATATGGTTCTTCTTGTAGCAAACTTCAGGATGAAGGTGCAGGGGCAGCTGAATGCAGCAACCACATCAGCTGCCTGTGATATTTGTTTTACCTCTGCATTTAAATTCACCCAAGTAGTTCAGAAATAGCCAAGTAACTAGATTTTATTAAGTAATAAAAAAACCCAATCCCAGGACAATTTAAAAGGGTTCTAGACAAAGCCTAAATCAAGTGACAAAATACAGATTACATCATACAAATACATGACTTCTTGTTAATTTGTACTAAACTTGGCTGGACTACAAAAAAATGTTAGCATATGCTAATTGTCGTATGTTAACCAGTGTGTTGTGGAAGCCTGGTTTTAAACTTGAAATGTTTGTTTCTTCTTTTCATCAGTTTTGCTTACTTGTCATCTCGTGGATCTGCCTTACTTCAGACAACAGCACAGCCTGGGTAGTGGGTATGACACACACACCCTCCCTTGAGCAGGGAGGGCTTTCCCAGCAGTTTGGGGAGATGCTTTTTGCTGCTGTGGTGGGGGAAAAGCCTCGCTTCTCTGAGCAGCATCCCCAGACAGCTGGAGAATTCCAGTTACCATGGGCTCTGGAGCAGTGCACAAAGCCTGGAGGTCCAGTTTGCCTAGAATCCATCTAACTGCTCTCTTTGGAGGCATTCACAGTCCGTGAGGAAAACACATTTCATTGTAGTTTGTGCTTTCTCACTTGCTCCCCTCTGTGAAATATCCTGACTTCTGCTGGACAACAGCTGCCCCCCACATGAACGGATACAGAGTTTGTAGGAACATGGAGCTAACACAGGCCAGGCTCCCTATCCATCCCTGCCTTCTCCCCATCCATCCCTGTTCTCCACCCCTGCCTGCTCCCCATCCTTCCCTGCCTTCTCCCCATCCATCCCTGCTCTCCATCCCTGCCTGCTCTCCATCCATCCCTGCCTTCTCCCCATGCATCCCTGCTCTCCATCCCTGCCTGCTCTCCATCCATCCCTGCCTTCTCCCCATGCATCCCTGCTCTCTATCCCTGCCTGCTCTCCATCCCTGCCTGCTCTCCATCCATCCCTGCCTGCTCCCCATCCCTGCTCCCCATCCTGCCTGCTCCCCATCCCTGCTCCCCATCCCTGCCTTCTCCCCATCCCTGCCTTCTCCCCATCCCTGCCTTCTCCCCATCCCTGCTCCCCATCCTGCCTGCTCCCCCTGACCAGTTCAGCGTGTGCTGAAGGCAGCAGGGCCCACCTGTGATGGATGTGCTGCCTCACACCTTCACACCTCAGCCTCACCAAACCCTAAGGCCTTTTCATCATATTAAGCTCCTTTGACTGGGCTAATGTGACTGAGAAACACACCTTTTTTTATCCATTAAGATGAGGCCAAAAACGTTAAGTGCTCAAGATGCAAGCCCCTAGGGCTTGTCTATATATCGAGTTATTACACGTGGAGGCTTTTATCTTCATAAAAAAATGTTCTTTTTGTGCATGCCAGAGTATGAATTTAAAACCAGTGGTTGTAGTATAACCCTCGTGCAGACTCACACATCCTGGCATCTTCTGGCTTTTTTTCTCTTCTTTTTTTTTTTATATTCAGTCTAATTTCTTTAATTCAGTTAGGTGAAATCAAGAAAAGGTACTCGGAGTGAGTTTGTCCACATGAGGAATTATGCTTGCCTGCCTCTGCTGGTAGTATTAATAATACCTTCCTATGTGGAGAAGCTTTGTCTATTAGGAATGTTAATTTTGCACATGTTTGCACTTATTTGCATTTGAATCATCCTATTTTGACAAGTGGTAGCTGAGGCACTCTACTGAAATTCATTAAGTTATTCCAAACTGAGGCCATGATCTTGGGGATGCTAAATTAGGCAGATAAGTAACTAGATGAATAAATAGGTTCACTGAAGACAACTACCTCCTGATTAAAGTTTGTTCTGTCTTTAAACATTTGCAGAAATGCTTAAATTCTTCCTAAACTTGCAATTTATATATTTTTTTCTTAGAAGAAACAATGAACTGTGCTATGTTACATTGTATTTTTTTTAACACCCCTGAGAAGTCACATAAAGTATCTAGAGGTTACTTAGGAAATTCCGTTCCATTCTTTGTGAATTCCTCTCTGGTTTACACATTTATGAAACTGTAATTTTATAAACTTTAGTATTCTTTTATTTATCTATGTGGTGGTGGGCAGAAGAGAAATAATATTTTAGGACATACTATTAATCACATGGGGGGTTTAATCCAAAAAGGTAGAATGCTAGTAGTTTGAGGAAAATCAAATTAATACGTGAAAGCAGTAGGTGCCAAGCAGTGCAGACAGATGGAGAAACCCCAGAGCCAGCAGCAAGAACCCAGGGCAGTAGCTGGCCCCTTTGTGTGCACCTCTGGGGAAAAGACAATAGATTGCTGTGAAGTTGGGACTTTATCATGCAGAAAGTTAAATAAATGTCTGAGCAGTGTTTGCTGTTTGCAGGAGTGGTGCGTTACTCTCAGATTACTTAACAGAAATAATACAAACCTGGCCATGAAATGGGGGAAAGGATTTGTTTGTGTACAATCATATATTGGGGTTTTATTCTGTGTTTTGCACAGCACCTCGTGCACAGGTTCCTTATCAGAGATCCTGGGTGCTATGATAGTAGGAATTTAAATACTGTTTGTGGAAATAAGCTTACCGTAGATTGCCAGTTTTGCAAGGAAATAATCTCTGCCCCAGCATGGGATGGCCTCACGTTCAGTGGAGTTGCTATAATGTGGAAGAGGCCTTGGGTTGCAGTGAGGTAAACACCTGGACACAGGTGCCCAATCCTGTTCGCAGCTGTTTACTTCAATAACATTGCATGTCTGAGTAAGAAGGACAGCATTTGGCCTTTGGTTTTTGGAGTTAATTGCAGACAGTTAATGGGGACATGTCACATACATGGGTTCCAGAAGAGAATTCAGTCCTTCCCTTCTTTAATAACTAATTGTTTAAACCAATTAGCTATATACCCCTATGGAAACAATACCAGAGCCTTCACAGACAAGACTATAGTGAGAGTCTAAATTACACATATAATAAAGGTTGTGCATGTGTTTTCTGGCCGAGAACCATGTTATATTTCAGCCTCAAGCAAAAATTTTCTCTAAGCCGTAGTCCCTCAACAAAAACACACTTTTTAATGAAAGTCCTGACACCACCTTAATTACAGTGCAGCAAACATTACCATCATAATCCCATTTCATCCTTAGGCAAGGAGAGCATCCCTGGGGGCCTGGCTGCTAGTGACCAGTTTTACAGAAACAACCTTTTCCCCAGTGCATTTTTTAATTTAACCTGTGCTGTGCTGCTTGGGGGTAAAATGCATGTGGAGCTGCTCATGCTCATCTCCGCACGCTCCTTGCAGCCCTCCTGGCACTCCTGGAGGATCAGCCAGCCCTGGCCCTGGAGGATCAAGCAGTACCCAGGGATGCCAGCCAGCCTCTTTGGTTCCCCCACACTTTTGCCTGTCTTCCATGGGAGCCCAGCAGGAGCCAAAGTTCATGTCCAACACCTTTGTATCACAGGGGTTTCACCCTGGCACCTTCCAGCATCCCCCAGGCTGTCTTTCTGGTTTATCCCAGTGCCCAGAGGCAATCCCCCTTTTTTACTGGCTGCCACACTTCAGTAAAATCCTTGCTTTGGATCCAGAAGTACAGGGGGGAAGGCTCTCCCAGTGGCAGCCCTAATCCAGGTGGGCGAGGACAGAGCTGTTTGGAAAGCAGGGCTGTGCTGTGCCCAGCAGTGATGTGTTCATTTGAAGCAGCCTTCAGTGTCTCCAGGCTTTCACAGTGTTTGGGTGGGTAAGTAAAATCTGATTAATTTCTCATTACCATGTCAATTCAGTGCATAGATTTTGTGTGGGGACTGCAATATTGACAGGACAAGTTTGCAAGGCTATGTGAAGCTGGGATATTTTCCTACCAGAAATTCCTACCAGAATATATATATGTACATTTACACACAAGGGGGTAATACTTGTGGTTCTTATATTTTTTGTCCTGTCTTCTTAAAGTAAGAAATCTGTATGATCAAAAGGGTTAGAATAATTAATCTCTCCAAACTGATCTGAGAATCCCTATTAAAGGCTAGAAGGAAATTAAATATGAGGGCTTTTTTCTCTCTACAACATGTCAAGTACAGTACAGCTTTCTATTGTGAACTTTGAGAATTCTTATGTACAGAGTAAAATCATGCATCTGAGATACTGTCTCTAAAAACAAGCCAAAGCCCTGTGTCTGCTGGGAGGACATTTCTGTTATCCTGTTCCTTTCTATTTAGGTTCTCATATGGTGTTAATCACCATGGTATCTTACAGCTTTGTAAAAATACAGTGCACCATATGTGATAAATCACTAATATTAAGAATGAAGATGCTGGAGAAAAATACTCTTCCCAGATCTAAAGCAGAAGATGTGCAGTAATGGACATACCCTGACAAGCAGCCTGAGTAAAAGGACATGAATGCAAGAGATGGGGTCAGAATCATTCCTAAGGTGATAATATTTCATCCAGTCACTGCTTGTGAGCGTGAATCTATCTCACTCCTTTCTTCCCCTATGTTACAGCTCACTAAAGCAGAGGGACTATGTCTAAGCCATCTTCTGTTCCCTCCTTTGCACTCCAGACCAGTGCCTGCTTTGCAGTGTTCAGGGCAGCAGTCAAAAGAAGATAATTTGCCAAAAAACACAAAGTAAGCTCGTGCACTTGGTGCTAATGAAGCACACACATAATTACAATCCAAACACAAAGCAAAATGAGGGACTGCACTTCCATTGGAAAGAATGCACTAGGAGTGGTCATAAATTATCCCCCCAACTGGTAATCTCAGTTACATATTTTCTCATGTTTTTTTCATTTCCCACTTAGTTCCAGCCAGATCTGTTTTCTATTTATATTGTCAAGTGTCAACACATAAATAATTTTCTCTGTTGTATCCCTCACTACTACATTCTTTTTCTTGATAGAATAGCAGAAGTAATTATATTTATAAATGGAATGCCTGTTTTGCCTAAGTACTGCACATAATTCCCTTCTGTAAGAGGGATTTTTATAATTCCTCTAAAAATGTCTTGGCAAGGATCAACCTTCCAATTGGTAGTGTGGATCCAGCCTTTGGGAACAGTACTGGAGATTCTGATCCCTTTGGCCAGCAGGCAGGAGGGCACCACAGAAAAAGTGCTCCTGTTCGTTTTAGAGAATGATGCTGTTGAATATGTGCAGTTATTAAGTACCCAGAAAGCAAATTCACTGAGGATTGCTTCCCACCTGTGGATTCCTCTGTTCAGCACAGAATTATTTTGGCAACTGAAGAATTCTTCATTGTGGGTTGCTGT
The DNA here is from genome assembly GCF_963662255.1 of Cinclus cinclus. Classification (NCBI taxonomy): domain Eukaryota; kingdom Metazoa; phylum Chordata; class Aves; order Passeriformes; family Cinclidae; genus Cinclus; species Cinclus cinclus. The sequence continues at coordinate 6,352,676 of NC_085046.1, forward strand.
GGGAAGATATTAATCCTGTTCTTCAAGTAAGATGCATTCACTGATATACTAGACCTGCTCCACCTCTACTGTTCCACATTGTGAGAAGAAATCTAAGGAATCCCAAGTGATGAGTAATCTCAAGTCATTCTTATCCCATTTCTGCCTCTTTTTTTTCAGCTGCTTTCTGCAGACAAATTCAGATGTCCCTTGCTTAATAGGAGTAGAGCAGAGGGAGATCTGTTGTGAGCTCTGTGTTAAGGCAAGTTCAGTTTTCCATCTCAGGGCACTCCTAGAGAAAACCTCACTCAAAATCGTTGCATGGGGATGGCAGATCCCAGCCACAGTTCACAGCTGGATGGGACAGCAGAATACTTCCTGGAGCTGATCTGCAGTACAGGAGGAGAAATCCAGGATTTTCTTACTGATTTCTGCCGTCTGTATGTGAATGGGTGTTCTTTCATTACAGTTTCTCCAGTATTTGCTCTGATTAAAGTTTTTTTTTTTTTTTTTCCCCAGGGCACCTACAAAGCAGTGAGCCATCCTGTTCTTACAGATGTGGCAAGCTTGAAAAAATGTATTGGAGCATTCAAACCCTGTGTCCTGTGTGGTTTGGGAGCTAAAAATGTAGATGTCTGTGTGGGAGAGACGTGGGTGATGTAAGACACGTCCTTGGCCTTGGTGAAAAGGTGCCTCTGGAGTCTCACAGGGTTTAAGGCACGACCCTGCAGTGTGGCCAGCATTTCCATGGATACCTCAGCCAGTGGAGGTTTCCATTCCTGAGTTTTGCCTCTTGCAGGATCAGCAGAACCGAATGCACGCTGCCCCTGGAGCTCAGCTGCTCCCGGTCCAGTACCTTCAACACAAACCAGCTTAAACTAGCAGGGAGGTTTCATTGCTGCATCAGTGACTTGGCAGCCAGCACACTCACGGCTCCATCCCTGCAGGAAGGGGTCCTGAGCTGGAAAGGGAGGGATGTCATGTCCTCAGCCACTGCAGTGACACCCAGGAGGGCTGTGAGTCCCCAGAGAGCCGGGGCTGCCGTGCCCCACTTTGTGCAGATGATTCCAGCACGCTGCATCCTGCGCTTCCAACAGCGGCGTTCCAGCAGTGTCAGCTACAGAATCCATCAAACTGGGAGTGCTCCTGGCTGGTGGCTCCTGGGCAGGCCATGGCTCTATTCCTGTCCTCTCGGTAAGTCTGATATAACTCCTTTACACCTCTGGCTCCATAAGCTGCACCCTCTGAAGCTATGAAGCTTATTAAACCCAAGTCCATTTCCCACTCCCCTGTACATTTATTCAGAGGCCTCTCAAAAGTTTTGGACTGCAGTCTTTCCTTTTCCCTGTGTACCCCCTTTAAGGATTCATGTTTATTTAATATTTAACTTTATGAGCAGTTTTCTTTCTCTCAGTATACACAGTTCAAATTTGGTCTGTTCCCTCAGCTTTTGCATTCAGCTGGTTTGACTGATTTAATGTCGCTGATTTACCAGTATAATTTAGCTTGTCTGAAAGGAAGGAAGATTTATGTTGGCTGAAATAAAATTCTGAGATGCCTATGGAGTTTTATTGCCCTAGATTTTTTTGATTGCTATTTATTCACAAAAGTGGGCAGAACTCTGACTTGAGATTTTTCAGGAATGCCTCCATTATGTCAGACCTGCTAATTCTTTGAGACAAGTCATTGTGGTTAGCCAATCTTGTTTTCTGTCTTTGTGGTAAGATTTTACATCCAGAAGGCTAACCTCAATGCTCCCCCACAAAAGCAGGCAGGGATGACAAAGCATTTCCTTCTTTGACCTCTGTACTTGAGTTTTGTAGAAAGATGAAATCTGTCTAATCAGACCAAATGCCTAATCACCTGCATGAGAATGAACAGGTCAAACCCTGTTCCTGTAGCAATATTTGGAACAAAAATTTACTGAAACGTGTTTTTTAAAGTAATTTCTCTTCTGAAATTGAGGTTTTTTTTTCCCAAATTCACACTATGAACTATGAAATTCTCTCATGCTTGTGAGTTACATGTATTAGGATTTTTGAATTGTGCGTACCTGTCTTGAATTTTCTGAGTTTGCGATGTTTTTGGGGGAAGTAAGTTGAATGTACTGATTTCCTTATATACCTGCTGGGATAATGCTGGGCTGGATCCCTTCTGCTGTGACAGGGGATATACTGCAGACCCTCAACTCCTCCTCTTGATTCACACAGGAATCACACACTTCCAATTAGCAACATAATCACCCATGAACTCAAGAACTCAGTCCCACCCAGATGCATCTGGAGCTGGTTTCATCAGTGGAAGATATATAATATCAGCATTATGTCATATGAAAACCTTTAGCTTGTCACCATGAAATTCACTTGTGCACTCTGTTTGTACCCCTGGTGCTGTGCAAAGCAGCTGAAGTAAACTGACCATTTGGACCAGGCTTAGCTCACTTACTTTAAATCCCAGGATTAGGATGGTAGAGCAGGAGTATTCCCTGTGCTGGAGCTGCCTTCTAACTGGCCACTCTGCTGCCCTGGCATTCTCAGATCAGTGACAGATCAGACCAAAGGACAGCAGGTGGGTGACCAAGGAACCTGCCTCTGACAGCTCTTTGCATGTGGTTGGAAGGACTGGTGACTGCACAATTCCCTCGAATTGCAGCATTTCAAACAATAAAAGCACCGTTTGGAAACTGCCTCTAATAGTGCATGGACAGCTGACCACTTTGTCACTGCTGCCACTTAGGCATTACAGAAGACTGACCTGAATGCTTGATCTGGCCTGTCTGTTGATCTATAATCATAGTGATTCCTTAATTACTTGGCTTAATTACAGACAATTTATTATAATAAAATGTTTAACTATACCTATCTTTGTAAGTTTCCATGTTATTTTTCATTGAGGTAATTTTCAGGCATAAAAAAATCCAGCATCCAATGCCTTAAAAGAACCCATTCCACAAAGATTGTGGAGATTTACTGGCAAATTCTCCATACAATATTCTCTTCTCAGGCAGTAAATATCAGAGCCATGAGAAATATCCTGTATTCTTCACACACACACACCCCACCGGGGACTAGAATTGCTCTCAATGCTGTTTTACCCATGCACTCATGACCTGGGCATCCATAATTCCTCTTTGCTGTGATATCAGCACCAGGTGTACCATCAGTACACCTACCTTTTCATGTAATCTCTGATAGAGAGATGCAGTTAGAAAATGGCATCAGGTATTAATGCAAAACTGACCTTTTAATGTCATGCACAGATACATGAAGAAAGAACTGCCACTGAAAACTTCTGATTAAAGATAAAAGTAGACAGCCTGTAAAAACATTAAGATAAAAAGTAAATCCATTTGCCCTGAGTTTCCCATGCTATCCCACCTCTTACTCTAAATTGATGTTGTCAGCACTCATGATTTTATCACAAGTCTTGTGATGTTTGATGTTTCACTTACACTCCAGCTACTACAGTTGTGTAATGAGGTTAGAAACTCAGCTTTCCTTTCTTTAATTTAAAGTAAGTTTCTAGTCCTAATGGTTAGAGTATAAAGCTTGTAAGTGTGACCCAGGTGCACCCTAACAGCTCAAAAACCAGAAAGCACAGTAAAAGAGCTCCACATTTATCGTTTCACAGACAAGCTCGTGATTTTGAGGGTCAAACTGTAGTTCTTGAACATTTGGAGCTGGCAATAGCAGCTTGGAAAAAAGAAGTGCTTGAACAAAGTCCCACACCATGTTGCATTTTCCAGGGAGGCATAGCAGTCATTATACCACAGTGATAATTCCCTTTTCAGACATGCATATTTTCCTATTTGAGTTTTATTATGCAGCATCTCAGGGCTCAGCCCCAGCCTGGCTGGTCTGGAGGGGATTGTCCTGGTGTATAACAATTTGTCTGATGTTGGAGGGCTCAAACTGCTCCTTGTGCTGACACAGAGGAGAGGTTTTGCAGCACTCCTTAGTCCCCACAGACTGGCAGGTTTGTGCATAAAAACCTGTAAAACCAGGAATGTTCTGACTTCCAGTCTAGGAAGTTGATCTGACTTTCGTAAAGCTCTGTCAAGAAACCAGGAATACCCCACCCCTGCCAACCCAGCAGCAAAGGGGCAAAGAACCAAGCAAATGCAAGTATGGAAATGCAGTAACACTGAAAACAGCTGGTTTGACTTACAGTGCCCAGACTGTGCCAAGTGCAGGTTTTGATGTACAGACCAACAATACTCAGCTGTTGGTTTCGGAAAATCAAGCTCCCAACAGCAACAACTCAGTTTTGAATGAGACACCATATTTAAATAGAGTTCCAAATTATATCACTAAAAGTATGAATTTTACCAAGAACTGGAGGGGTATCTAAAGCAATGGGCAGAGTCTGAGTGTGGTGTGGGCACATTGGTCAAAACTCCTCTGCAGTCACAGACTGGTGGTGCCAAAGGTCCCTCTGTGCTTCCCCTAAATGATGGTGTAATCCATTTTGGAAGTGACAAAATTCACAAATAACTGACAAAACCTAATTGCAAAGAAAAGGTGAAAGTCCATGAGACTCAAATGCTACCTGAGTGTACAGAATAACAAGGGAGATTTTATGTTCCACAAATATAAAAGGGTGCCAAACTAAAATTGGATAACATTTTCAAAGAACTAGAGAAGCTCAACTGATTCTACACTGCCCCGTTATTAATTTTGTGACTGAATTCAGCAGTAATTTCCCAGTGGTGATTTCCATGAGACTGGCACTTTGTTTCTAATCTGCTTCCCCTGTAAAAAGCTGAAGAAACCATTATTGACTCTAGATCCCTTTGCTGAGTGTTTCAGAGGGCACACACATTTCTATGTGTCACAAACACTATTTAGGCCTACATATTTTGTCTCTAATTTAAAGGCCAGTGAAAAATCTGTCTCCCAAGAGGTGTATTCTTCAGCCTTAGGACCTTTTAAGTAACTTAAAAAAGGCTGTACAAAATGTGGGAAGGCTCCTGCATCTTCCATATATTAGTTTTTGTGAAGAGGAACTTTCTTTTTGATGTTTCCCAGCTTCTTTCTAGTTCTGTTATCTGTAATTTCTTCCAAATACACCCAAATCATCATCCCTGTACTGAAATGAACTGTCTCTTACTCTCACCTATGCAGGCCTGTGGTGCTGGCATAACAATGTCAGAAGAATTTTTGAAAACTAAAATGAGTAAGGTTTAAAAGATTCTCCTTCCTGTATTGTCCCTGCTTCCATGGCAGTCTGGCAGGACTCCTGTTGCTGTGGCAGGACAATTTAAATGCTGGTTGTTGTTTTTTAAATAACAGAAAGTGTGTAAATTTCTTGTGACACCTGTGTAGATAAAGCTGTGTTCTAGCCATTGATTTGACTTTGAAACTCCACAACATATGAATTAAAGTGCTGGTATGGCTGTCCTCTGAGTCTGTCTCTCTTTCTGCCTCACTAAACATTAATTACTGTGGTCTTGACACTCTGTTCTGCCCTTTTTCTTCTCTTTCCTCCTCCCCAGTCCCCACTGTCACTCCCAGTGGCTGGGGAGTCTTTCTGTTACAGCACTCCTGTTCATCTCCCAATAAAGGGCAATCAGCCAACACATTCTGGGCCTAAATTCATCTCATAAATATTGGTACAATCTTAAATAAGTGCAGTCCTTCATTTAATGTACTACATTTCAATGGAATTACATGGGGAATTAATTTGCCTCTGTTTGTAGTCTGAAAAACAATAAAATAGGGAAATGCTTAGAATCCATGGCTCAGCTTTCCAAACTGGATGAAGGATGGTTCTGCCCATTAATCAAGACAGTAGCAGATTCCTGATGCTCATCCCATTTCTATACAAACACATAATATTTTAGGCCTTACTGATACAAGGCCAGAAGGATCTCTAGGTGACAGCTGCCCGACATCAGCCTGGGGACCTGCCTGTAATGTCATGTATTTCAGTATGTGTCTGTAATTCCTGCTACATGTGACAATACCTATTTTGGGATGTTTCTGTCTTTGGATAATAAAAAGAGTTTTCATTTGTGTAGCACTTTACAAAGAGGTGCCAGCAGCAGCTCCAGGGGTCAGAGTGAGGAGGTCCAGCAGAGTGTGAGCAGCTGGCCTGGCGCGTGCTGCCGTGTGTAGCACTTGTTCACTCCCTGTGCCTTGTGACTTGCTCTGTACCTGAGCAAAAAGCTGAATATCAGGATATTCCAGTACAACTGGATGGGAAGTCACACAAGTAAAGGACTCGTGATGAACTTTTCAGCTAAAACTTCATACCTTTTTTTTATTCCATTTATTAATCTCCCTTCTTTTCTGCCTGCATATTATACACTGCTCTGTTTCTTCACCATCTTCTCCCCCGTTGCTCTGTGCCTTTTTCTTCCCAGATGAAACATCCCTCTTTTTTCCACTGACTGTCCTTTGTCGGTTCTCTCCACACAGTTCATAATTTCTCTCCCTCACCTCCCCCACTCATCCCAACATCTTGGACAGGAGTGATTGAAGGCATGGAGTCTGAAAGAGCAAACCAGTCTCTAGAGAGAGAAACACTGCAGATCATTATCTTTCTCACTCTGCTAATGGAGAAATAGAAAATATGTGAAGTCAGCTGATAACATAATAAATGTGCAGATGAAAGTCTTTTTGCTGCAAGAGATACCATAATATAAGGTACCTACAGGTATTTGATCTGAGCAAAGTCTTCCTTGACTCTCAGTATTCCCATTCTAGGTCCATGTATAGCTGATGTGTGTAGGAACACACTGGAAATCCAGATCTGTTCATTAATTAAATAAGTGAGGTTTTAGTGTGGAAGGTGCAGGAAAGCATTTTTTATCTCTTCCAGAGTGGTCAGCACACAGATTCCAATAGTTTTCATGGTTACTGATGCCATGATAAAACAGATCTGCCCAAGAGCCTTTTGCTGACTCTTCATGGATCAGTAGGTCAGTCCTCACAGTGAAAAGTGCTTGAACTGTAGCGTTACCATTTCAAATCATTTTCTAACCGCTCTCTGAAAATAGAAGAAAAATAAGAATACAATAGTTGAGACCCCTTATAAAATCTTCCTGGAGGAGTCCAAGGATACTCACCATTGGTCTCAATGGAGCTTTCACACATCCTTGAAAGGAATTCATTAAGCTGGAAAAGCTGGCTAGAAACCAGTCTTCCTGTAATGTCTTCCATAATTTGCTCCAAGGGACACATTTATAGTCACTCAGCCTTTTTTATAGATCTTGTGCAAGATGAAGGGTTGGTTCACAATTGCAAGACTTTAATGAATAGATGTTTGTTACATGCCACAACCCAAATAATTTTTCAAGCACTGTGAAGTCTTTCCAGTCTGGACTTCCCCAAGGATATGGGATAGGATGATAGCTGCAGCCTCTGGAATCACAGGGAGATAGTGACTGGTTTTGTTCCTTCTTCCACACTGACCTATTGAGGTGCAGAGAAAACACCCAGCAATTGCAATTTCTACTCTTGATTTTGCTTCCTGAAGATTTGAAGATTTCAGTTATTTCTTTTTATTCATACTAACTTCTCTGTTATACAGGCTTATATGGAAGCAGATTACAGTAGGAAGGCTCGTCCAATTAACAAAACTTTTTTTTAAATTTTAAATATCTATCAGTCATGGTCAGATCCCAGGATAACATTCTGCTTTTCAAAGAGCCCCGAGATCATCTTCGCGAATTCTGTTTAAGAAGTGTCTGTCATTTCCATTCCACCAAATGCTGCCATTTTTGGGTGTGAAGCTCACTGGAGTTCTAGAATTTAGTCAGAAACTTCTTATCTAAGGAAGCCCATATTAAGAAATAGCTCCCTTCCTAATTCTCCTTATCTTTCTGAGAAAACAGGGCACATGGACACTGGACTTTTTTGCTGGACATTTTCAACCTGGCCACAAACACTGGAAGTCATGTCTTAGCATGGTAAACCAAGTTGGTATTGCACAAAGAAATACAGAATGTATTTGTATATTGCACCAGAACCAGCCTTGAGTCATCATATTAATATATAAAGGATCAGATAGTAACATTTTTATTAGCAGCAAGGAATTTCTTTTGAAAATTATTCTTTTTTTGACATGCCTACATATGGCCTGAAGGATGCTGGTACCGTTCTCCTTCTATCAAAATAGGATATAATGTGTGACTGTGTTCTAGAAAAGTGTTACCTTTTTTAACAGATTTATAATTTTTTAATGTCAGACCACCACAGAGCTTTCAAGCAATAGCTGCTGGCCAAAACTACATTAGGAAAGTGCATGTTCTGCTCCATTTCCCACAAGGAAGGGGAGGTAAACACAGGCATCTGGACTGGGAGGGCCAGAGCAGAGGTAAGGAGGCAGCCAGCTCCCCTGGCTCCTACTGTGCTCTTCCTGGGGTTGCTGCTGGATTGATCCATGGCAGCTTCAAGGAAAGATAACAGAACCTTTCCTGGAATTAACAATCCCTTGCTTTCGTGCCTGTGTCCATATTTAAGAACAAAGTTGTCTTATTGAAGAGCAGTAGCTGTGCCTGGGCTTTCCAGGGCAGCTGTTGGGCTCTGTGCAGACACACAGAGGCTTCTCAGCAGGAGTGTTGGCTTGGGCACTGAGCCACCTCACACAGCCCCGTGGCTCCAGAACAGGGGCTGGCACGAGTCCGCTGGGCTCAGAGCAGGGACAGGGCAAGCTCACATCTGTCTGTGCTGACAGAGTTAAAAATGGGTGAGGAAAAAGAAACAGGAGCAAACCTCTGAATCCACCTTGCGCTGGCAGCCGGAGCGCTCCAAGCTGGGGGTGCTGGGCTGGATCCTGCCTCTGCAAGAGACACAGGGACAGGCTCTGGAGCCTGCTGCTTCCACACTGCCCGCAGGAACACAGCAGGAGCAACAGCTCTTGCAGATTTTCTGCCTCTGCAGGCAGCCCATACACCCATTTCTTCCCAAAATGTCAACACAAAAGTAACAATGCAAAATACCAAAGGAAGGATATTGTGTTCTTCTGGATCCCAGCTTCTCTGAGAAATGGGAAGCACAGTGGGATTTTTTGCCTCCTGAAGGGGAGATGGAGACAATATTTGTGGTGGTGGGGAAACAATATTTATGGTGAATTAGCACTGCTAATACCTGAGAGACATACCTGGTACACAGGGCTGGTGGAGATGGTTCTTTCCATCTGCAGGGGAAAGCAGTGCACTGTAAAGCTCAGTGGCATTTTGAAAAACTTGTAAAATCTGTGCAGCACAACCTGAAACTATTATTAACCAGTTAGTCACAGTGCTGCTAATTGCAAGTCACCTCAGACCAGGGAAGCTGGGTAAGGAACTGAGCTCAGGAAAAACGACCATCTACTTTTGGCCCCCATTAGTCATTGCTGAAATTAAGTGACTTGACTCCAGCAGAATGAGCCAGGTCACCTTGGTTGGATATTTGGGCTTCACATGCAGAGAGTGCGTCGAAAAGCCAGTCTGCTTTCCTAGGGAAAGGAGGTGTTGGGGGGATGTAGGCAGTGCTAAATGCTGTGTTTGTCTTCCCTCCCTGAACTCCCAGCCCTCCTCTCGGGGATCCTGGATCCCTTTGGGATCTTGGCCCCGGAGGAGCTTCTGTTGGGCACTAAACTGACCAGGGCCCACTCTTTGTTAAGAAACAGTCAGTGGTACTGGGCTGAGCAGATCCTGTAGTGCCTCTTTCCTGCTTCCTGTGGGGTGCCCAAAATGCTGGGAAAGAGATGGGCAGCGATGTCACCTCAGCAGTGTTTCTGTTATCATTTGTCAGTGTTTTCTGAGAGTGCCCTTCCAGTGATCTTTCAAGTACTGTGTAGGATCTGGCCTAAATCTGGGTTGCAGGAGGGTTTAGGTGGGAGACTGACCAGAGCCCCTCAGGGATCAGGCAGTGATGGTGGTTAGGCAGTGCTCTCTTTGGCGATTCTGGAACTAAGGTCTCTAAATTCTGTCCAAATCCAGAGGTTAAGGAGCAGGGATAAACTCTGAGTATCCTTCTAAAAAAAGCACTCAGTATATAAATTGCTCCTGCCCATAGACAGCCGCATTGTTTAGGTCAGTGGCAGAAGGAGGCAGGGTCAGGTGTTTCTTTTGTGCTCAGTGAAATTATATCTGTGAACCTGAGGATCGGGAAGGGATATCTGAGGTCACCGAGTTCAGCCCTTCACTACTGCAGACAACTATGATGTAATGCCTTTCATTACATGGGTAAACTTCCATTCTAAAAGTTGTTTTGCTTGTTTTCCTTTCCCCCCCACTCCCTTGTTTTGCTTTCCTGTCCTCCTGCAGTAAGTTATACCCAGTCTTACTTTTAGTTTTTGAGCTTGTGTTTATTCCCAGCTAGTATTCCTGTCATAGTCTTATGTTTAGCCCTTGTCTCCACATTTTTGGTATTTCTGGTGAGTGGAAATGCAAGATGATGAAATCCACAGAAAGAGAGTTCAGTATCTCTATTTGTGCTTATTAACTACTCAGCCCGCTAGTGCTTGATTAGACAATTTCGAGATGCAGGCAGATGATAATTACATTGGTCACAATACATTTAACTGAACATCTGAAGTATCCATTAAAAAGAAAACCCTTCTAGAACAAGAACTTGTATTTTATTAAATGATATAGAAATTAGTCATATGGCTCTTGAAGATACTTATAGCTGAATTATAAAGTAGTTTATTTCACTTAGTGTCACTTTACATTTTACCAGTTGGAAGATCTGCAAAGTGTTTCACAAGGCAGAGATAGGTCCCCTGGAACCTTCTGATTCCATCTGAAAACCTGGGCTCCTTTGCTCTCCCTTTGTCTTAGCACATTCCAGCTACCAGCAATGTCCCAGTCAGCCAGAGCCCCCACCAGCAATCTGGCATCTCTTTGCTCTTCAGCTCTGTCGCATGGGACTTGGGAGATGGTTTGAAGCCAGTTTTGTAATGGACATAGAACAGAAAAGCAAAGGCTTGGGAGCAAAATGATGAGGATAGAAAAATGTTCTCTAAGTGTGTACAGGTGACTGTGGTTAAAAGACGTGTGAACTTTTGCTGGCTTGCTTAGCACAACAGAACACTGCAAGCCACCTTCCCTTGCGATACATTCAAGGTAATTTTATTCTGAATTTCTTTCCAAGTAAAATTTTAAACTTGTTTTCTGATCAATTTAGCACATTGGTCCCCAGGACATTCTACTCAATGCCTTTAGGGCTGCTTCTTCCTCCCATCCATGCTCAAAGCTTGGCTCTCCCCATCAGCTACAAAATAAAAGAACTTGGATGGGTCTAATCATCATGATGGATATTGATTCACAATAACACAGGACCTGTTAGAATTTGTATCCATGCACTATCAGCATGTACTGATTCACAGTCACATGAAGCCAATTGGAATTTATATACATGCATCAGCAGCACAGCATGTATCGGTTCACAAACACAGAACCAATTTGAAGATACATCCGTAACTCCAAGTGGCATATGGCCATTTGGATGTCCTGACTCCATTTGGATATCTCAGCTCTATTTGGATGTCTCAAATCATAGTTTTACAGAGTGGTCTCCTCTTTAGGCCAGTTCCTTGAGTGGTTACACAGGTACACAGAGACCTGGGTGCACTGACTGCCTCTAAGACCATTTTTGATGTCTGAGGTTTGGCTGCCAGTGCTTCAGGCCAGCTCAGATGTGCTGTGGTTGCAACCTGGGAGCAGGCTGCTTGGAAAAGACCATGTGAGAGAAGCTGGGAGAAGTCCCACTGGCAGCTGACCCCTTCTGTCCAGAGCTGCTCTCCAGCTCCCACCCCGAGTCTGTGCCCAAGTGATGCTGCAGCTACATCTGAGCCTGGCCTCATCCCTCCCTGACCCTCACCTTGCTGGATCTGGGAGCAGCCTCATCTCACACCCATGGTGCTCCCTGGCCCCGTGGTCAGTGTGGTGCATGTGCCCAAAGCCAGAGAAGTGTTCCCCTTGCCTTTTTTTGGGGCAGGGAAGGCACAGGAACATCTCCCTTGCATTCAGGATGAGCAGTACTGGGCCCTGTTCCTGAGCAGGCACCTGAGTGCTGTGGTCATGTATCTTTCTATAAATAATTACTTCACTTCATCACTTGCAGCCTCTTTTCATCACCTCCTTTCCCTCAGACCGATGACTGTTTTGGGATGGAAGGCTTTTTTCCTCTCTAGCTGGACCAAGGCCATTCAATGGAGTGAGCAGCAGGAGGTACTGAAAGAGAGATACTGTTAGCACTGTTTCCACACGCCCAAAGACTGATCTTTATGCAGCTGAGACTACAAGGGATATCCCTTAAAATAAAGGCCAGCTTATTACCCATCTTCTCCAACTCCTGTGGAACTAAATATCCTGAAGTTGAGAGAAGCTGCGGCACAAAGCGTCTTTATAGCTCTCAGTGTGCCTTCTTTGCTGGCTCCAGCTGCCCCTACACTCTGTTTTTCCTCAGTCTTTTCTTCAATATTTTTTCCAGTTGACTTAGTTATTACAGTACATGGACCAGACTGAGGAAAATGCACTGAAGGTTGGATCTGGCAGAGCAGGGCGAGCTGCGAGGGAAGTGCTGTTGCCATCCCATGACATCACCCGTGCGTTAATTGGTGACATTCCCGCGGATGGGAGGCACTGGCCGGTGTCCTTGGGCTCACTTCCGTGATACAGAACAGAGACAGTGCCTGTCTCCTGCCAGCCTCTTTCATTGCCAGCCTTCTGGCAAAGCTTAGGACATTTATAAAAACAGTACAGTACTTTATTTAGCCTCTAGTGAGAAAAAGTCACTTCACAGCTCCAGTTTAGGCACAAGGCACTAACAAGCAGATTAAAAAAAAAATCCTTTACATAAAAACATTTCAAACGAATACATGAAAGTTGATTTGTATTCCAGATGACCTCGCAAACCAGGAGATTGAGCTGTGCTTTTTATCTCCAGAGAAATGGTTTCAAATCCTGATTAGCCCATAGAGGAAATTCCATTTAATAGTATAATTTTGGTGGGCTGAAAAGCTGTTCCCTGCCTAGAACCACCATCTATTATGGCATGATTGGCAGTCTGTGTTCAAGACAGAACAAGAACTTCACCTCATCTCTACTCTTATTACTTCAGCCTGCCATGAGCTTGCAGTTCCCAACCCTCAGCTCCCACAGAGCCTGAGAAAAGAGGGGATTTATGGCATGAACAGAGTCCCCACAGCTGTGTCCGGGCAGGACAGAGCCTGCCTGCGGCTACTGGGGGCTGTGGTGGGGCCAGGAGAATGGAGAGGTGGCACAGGAGAGCCTGAGAAAACAAGGAAGCTGTTGGAGGGAAGTTTCAATGGAATGAGTTGAAAAGTAGGCAAGAAGAGGAAAAAAAGGAATGAGGATGGACAGGGAAAGGATGCACGGATAAGCAAAGGGTGGGATGAAGGTATGCCCAGAGCCGAAGGCAATAAAGCAGAATGGGTGTGACTCTGTCTAAAAGCAGAAGGAAAAGTCAGCTGTGGGAGGGAGTCCCTCAGGGTCATGATGTCACCAAATGTTCTCACTGTGGCTGGTGGTCCTGGTGTAGAAATACTCTTAGACCTCACAGGATTGTTGTTTTCCCAAGTCTTCATTCTTCAGAGCACAAAACACTGTTTAACAGGGGAGCAGAAAATCTGCAAGACAGATCAGCAGCCAGCTCAGGCCTCCATCATATCTTTGCAGAAGCCACAGATTAAGCAAAGAAAGGCTCATCTTCAGTGCAGTATTTCCATATTGTCTGGCTGTATTTCTCCTGTCAGTGGGAAAAGCCCATATGGGGTCCTGCCAGGTGTTCTCTGCAGGCAGAGCAACTGGAGGAAAGCAACAGGAATTTTCACTGTGACAATGGTGAGTCTTGTGACCCTGTTCAGTGAAGGGCTGTGAGCAGACACAAAATTTTGTCACTCTGCGATAGTGTAGGAGTGGATGAGGACCTGTAGGTGATGACTATGAAAATATTGCTGCCACACCAGGACAGCTTTTCAGCCAGACCTCAGTGTTCACCTCTCTGTCCTTTTCATAACCACCTTGGGTGTGAGAACATGGGATGTCCTCACAAAAGACCTGTTTGGGGTGGTGTTACTCAGGACAACAAAATACGAGTTTAAAGGGGCATTGATGATGAGGAAAAATATTAGAAAGTCAGCCTGGTGATGAAGTGCAAGCTGCAGCACTCTGTGAGGAGAAATACAAAAAAGGATTTCCCAGCTGGGCAGCAGCAGCATCAGGAGGGACTGAGGGTGCAGAGGGGACAAAAGGCTGAGGGCAAGGACAGTATCAGGTTTCCTTTCCTGGCTGCAGTTCCTCCAGCTGTGAAAGCCACTGTCCATTACCCTGTTGCTCATCATCTCCTCCCACCTCAGGTTTCAGCTTTTTCATACCTGTTTACCCTCAGCCTCACCTGGGCCTGCTGAACTGGTGATCAGGAAAGCCCTGTTATTTGAATTATTGCCTCTAACCTGGACTGTTCACCCAGATTGTGTTTGGAGCAATCCCCTGGCAGTTATGCTGTTGACCTGGGAGGGGGAGAGCCTGCAGCTGACGGGGGGTGATAAGCAGCTGGAGTGGGTGAAAAGAAATAAACTTTTCACCCAGCTCAGCTGCAGGCAGAACAGGATGTGAGACTGCAACCTAAGACATAGGAGATAATTATTCTACTCCACTTGGCACCGGTGAGGCCTCAGCTGGAATAGAGTGTCCAGTTTTGGGTACTGTGCTGTAAAGAAAAATGTAGACAAACTGGAGAGAGTCCAGGAGAGAGACACTAGAAATATCAGAGGCATAGAAGGAACAACCTAGGAGGAAATGTTGAAAGGATTGTTTGTTTAGTCTGGGAACAGCAGAGTCTAAAGAAGAGCTGTGATAAAAATCTTGCAATATGTTAAAGTTTATTGTAAGGAGGATGGTGATAAATCTTTCCCCATACTTGTGGGGGGATAGGGGAAGAAGGAACCAGCTTTATTTGCAGATAATAAAATTTAGGTCTGACATTAGGAAAAACTTTCTAGATAAGAGGGTGATGCAGTAAAGCCAGGCAGGGAGTGCATGGGTCTTGTTAAAATTCAGAAGGGTGCTTTATTTTAATAACGAGCATTGAAAGAATAAAGATGTTTCTTGTTTAAATAACTCTCCTGGGCTAACGCCTGGGTTTCCACATACTGAGAGTCCAACCATGTGGATGCACTTGCAAGGAACAGCTCTTGGCCTGCAAGCTCCAGGGCAGACACTCTCCGTGAGCAGCGTATACAAACCCCAGCAGCTTGCCACTGATCTCTTTTTCTACATATGCCTGCAACACAAATAAGCCATCATGGAATATGAGGATCTGTATAAAATTTTACAAACGCAGGAATAATCTTTCTCTTATGATCCCATTTCTGGCCCCACCATATTCCTTCCTTGCAGGTTCATATGCTATATCTCTAATCCCTTGTTTGTAGATTTGGTATGTGTGCACAGCCAGAGATACATCCCCGACTGCTGTTAATCCTTTGAGTGTTTTTACATTATACAGCATATGTCCAGGGAAAGTTCTGTCTTGTGCCTTAATGATACTCCCTGATCCTCCAGTGACACTCCTGGAAACAGAAAATCACACCACCCTATTTCCATCCCAGGGAGTTCTCAGGATGTGAATTGGATTTTCTTCCACATCACAGAAACAAAGAACCTCTGAATATTTTCAGAAGTTCAGTCTGATGTGTTTGCCAACCTAGAAAAGAAATGGAAGGTTGGTCTAGAGGCTGGATGTGGAGGAAGGAAGTCAGCACAGAAAGGCCCCACACTGCATCTTTGGACTTGCCTATGACCTTGCAGGGGTAAAAATCCATGGCTGGGACTGGTCAAAAAAAAATTTTTTTTGAGGCCTATGATAGAATGTGTTTTTGTCATTAAATAAAATCTACCAGAGAATAAATATATTTGCTGTTTTGAGGGTAGTGAGGCTCTGGAACAGGTTGGCTAAAGAAATTCTTGATGCCCCATTCCTGGAACTGTTCATGGCCAGGCTGGACAGGGCTTGGAGCACCTGGAAGGCATCTCTGCCCCATGGCAGGGGAACTGGAATGGAGTGATCTTTCAGGTCCCTCCCAGTCCAAACCTTTCTATGATTCTATGATTCTAATATTAACTGGTTTGGATATTAAGTGTAACTTCAGGAATGAGTGCTTTGGATTTTCTGCTGCAGAGTTTTACTTTTGTTGCAAAATCTGTCAGACATATTTTACTTTATATTCCCAGTATTTGTGCTTAACCTTCATTGCACCTTGAGGTAATCTGTAAATGAAGACTAATCAAGAAACCTGAAGTCATGTGGGATGCTTCTAATATTTTGAAGATAAGTAATATTAAGCCTAAATCACATTTAAAGAGGATATTAATTGCAGTAGTAGAGCAGGACAAATCAGTAAAACAGAACAGCCAGTTAAACTGGGTTATAGTTGCTTTGCTTTCCACAAAGGCACAAAGTACCCATGGGGTATTAATTACCATATCAATTAATATTTTTTACAGTTCTTTGCAGAAGATAGGTGTCTACCGCATGTGTCGTGCAGAACCAAGAAGTGGTCAGTTTTGCCTATTAAAAATAAACTGGAAAAGGCAACCAGATGTCAGGAACCTCCTCTGCTGGAGGGTTGCTGGTTCATAGGAGAGCTCCTGGAGATGGTTGGAGCTCACCAGCATTCCAGCCCCTAACTCTTGGCAGTTCTGCAGGGGATTAAGTAACTTCATGCTCCCAGGTCTTCCTGTCAGAGCTACAGCATCATGAAAGGTTTAGTGGGATAGAAAGAGAAGACAGGAAAGGGTTGGAGGGAGGAGAGGAAGCACTCATCATCCTTGATCGAGATATTGAACAGCTGGATTTCAAAGACTGCATTAGTCACCCCAGGCTCCACATACACTCAGTGGAGAGGAAAAGTAACTCAAGACATGTGTCTCAGGACAGGAAATGCCTGTTTTACTGCTGCCTATAGGAGGCATGTAGGTACCTGGATACTGGTGAAGTTAGCTGAGGTGACCTTGCATGACCTATCAGTTATGGCAGTCTCCTGGGAGGAGACATCCTGAGCTCTGGCCTCTCCTTCAGGGACTTCTGATGGAGTTTGTGCAGATTACAGGTCACCTGGACACAAGTATTAGTGAATGCAGAGTGTCCCTTCTTCCTCCAGCCAAGGAGAGTACATTATCTCAGGGACTGAGTGCATTATCCCAGGGGCTGAGGTATGCTGAGGGAAGTGGAAGATGCATGTTTGAATGCCCTTTTACAGGAGAAGGAACTCAGTCCACGTGCTGCTTCCAGGAAAGTGCTTTGACCATTAAGCAGCTGCAAGTGGGAACCACGTCCTGTACAGCCCCTGCTCTGTGAGGCAGCAGTGGCTGCTGTTACCTTCTGGGAGGAGGAAGACCTGCATGACCCAGCAGCCTGGACAGACTGGTTGCTTCAGGGGGTTTAGGCTAAAGAGCAGTTTCAGAGCCCTGATGGACTTGGAAGTCTTGGAGCTGGGTGCTGAAGTTTCAGGCTTGCCAGGCCTGAGGCTCTACCTAGGGAGGAGGACGAGACGTCACAGTTAAAAAGATTGGCTCTTCACTGTCCACACCTGACATCTGGGCAGAGCAAACCTGAATCACTCACAAGGGAATGAAACCCAGCTCCTGTTGGCTTCCCCTGTGTTTCTGGCAGCCCTTGGATGATCCATGGTGGATCACAGGGGTCAGGCACCAGCTGAAGGGCTCTGGGTGACAGCTGCTCCAGGGCACTGCTGTCTTTCCCAAGCCTTGCAGCACACCCCAGTAAAAGCCTTGCAGGCAGAAGGCTGAGCTGCAGACCAGTGGGAGGGAGAGCAGGAGGAGGAACAACACAACACATTACAGCCAGGGAAAAGGATTTTGCATCAGGGATTACGTAACTTTTGACATGTCCTACATATCACGATCCAGTACCAGGGAGCTCACACTGTGCCCTGCCACGTTAGCAGGACTCACTTTAGACAGCCACTGTTAAATGACATTCCTGTCCTGTCAGAGCTTCTCCAATTTCATGTCTACCACGTCCTTCTGGGGCAGCTCCTCAGATCCCGTGTTCTGCGTGGCACCAGGCTGGAGCTGCACGCTGCACATGCCTGTGCCCAGCCAGTGCCAGGGGAAGCTGCTCTTACCTCCTACTTCAGTTCCCTGCAGAATGACAGAGGCTCATGGATGAGCCCTTCACCCCACTGCACCCATTGGGATGTGGTTTGCATTTAACTGCACCTCAGGAACAGGAATCCTCATTTGGGAAGCAAAATCCTTTGGCACTGATACCAGACCAAACCCATTCCTACTGGCTTTATGGCCCCTGATGGCTTTTCCACATTTCACATGGGACTGAGCTCTCAAATGCATTTTACAAACTTGATCAATTCCCTCCAATGTCTGCTGGGGTTCGTTTTCCCACTGGTATTTTGCTTATTCCAAATGAACTCCACACCTTGATTTTTCTTTTCTCATTAGTTTTTTTTTTTTTCTTTCAGCAGAGAAAATGGGCAAGTGAAAGTGGTGAAAGTGCATCACATGCACAGTCTGGGAAGAGCACAGAGGCAGCCAGGCAGCCATTGCAGGGGTTTGGCACCTTGCTCAGGAATGAGCACATGCAGGTAGAATGTTATTCTGCTGCTCCTGCTGAGCACTCGGCAGTTCAGTCTCTGCTGAATCCCAAAGTCGAGCAAAAAGCAGCTGGTTAAGGTGGAATTTGAAAATCAGTCATAAGATAAACAGGTTGCAACATTAAGCACTCTCCAAGGGAAAAGCAGTGTGCAGCATATGTTCTTACTTTGGAAGATATTTAAAAAAAAACCCAACAACTTTAATGGACTCTTCACTGGCTTATGATAGTGGAGCTGTTAATTAATTAAATAACTATATGTGAATGGCATCCATTGGGATAGAGCCTCACAGCTTCCAGATGCCTGTTATTGGCCCCATTACGGGCCTAAAACTATTACAGTAAATCATTACATGCTCCAAGATGAACTGGCACACGATTGCTGTGAGAAAGGATGGAGCTATTCTCACTTGTGCCATTTTGTGCCAGTTTTTATCTAGTGAGATTAATTAGTACTTTTAGAAGTGCAAGTCAGAGCTATAAAATATTAAAGGATATTCCATCAATGGAGTGGAGACCTGCTTAAGCAGGGCTTTTAAAACTTTTGGATGTTCACGGGTAGATAGGAGTTGGAAGAGATAAGGAACAACATCTGATTTTGATTTTTTTTTTTTAAAGAAAGGTCAGATTTATAGCTAGTGGGACTGCATGAAGCCTCCTTTGTGTGCTATGGGAATACTCAGAGGAGGACATTAAAGTTTATCACTGAAGTTCAGGTGCCAGGTAAGCAAACAGTTTCTCAGGCCAAAACCAATCCTTTAAGGCAGTTATTCCAAACAGAAAATCAACCAGAAAGTATTAAATAACCTTTTAGCCTGGATCCCCTGCTGGGAGGAGAACATTTTCTGACATTGGATGGCAGCCTAGAACCTATGATCTGGCCTAGAAATGGCATTTTTTTGTAAACTTCTTTTTTAATTAATAAGCTATAAATTTTCACCCCAAATGACCACTGTGGACCTTTCCATCTTTTTAGGCTGTGAGAGGGGAAACCACTGAGTCACCTACATCATTGCTTGCCCAGACAGAGTGTCCTTTGAAAATCCTCTTGCCTGCTCTGTTTTGAAGCCCAAAAGCTGAGTACTGAAGAGGCACTCCAGGGACTGTTTATACAGTTTACCCAATAATTAGTTCTTAGAGACATTAATTCATGGATAGACACTTCCTCTGAGAAATTATTCCACAGCTGAAATTCCTCCCACAGCTGGACGAGGCAGGCTGAGCACATGGGGCTGGAAATTTTGCAGTCCATCAGCCAGAGCTGGGGAAGAGCAGTGCTGAGGGATTTGCTGCTGACCCTGTCCTCTTGCTCCAAGCCCCACTCTGAACCACGTGCAAAATCTCTCCCCTGAACTTGAGTTCAAGCAAGGTTCAAGTGGGGCCACAGGGGCCAAGGGGGCTACAAGGAGCCACATTTGCTGGTGCTGGTAACCAGCCCTCCCACGCAGCCCTGCTGGAGCAGACTGAGAGATGCCAGCACTGATAGGCCTCTCCTGCTTAACACAACAACCTGTTTGTCCAGAAGGACAGACAGGATCTCCCCCAGCTCAGTGGGAAAGTGTCCCGGATTGTTCTGGAACAAAGAGCCTCCACACACCCCCAGGATATGGACCAGGGGTGGCAGTGGGGCTGTGGGTGAAATGCTCTGCTGCTCAGCCATATCCAGATTAGCCTGGATTGGAGGACAACATCCCTTCCCTACACCACACTGACTAGGACACAGGGTAGACCACATGTCCAGTAGCTGTTCATCATGGGAAGAAAAATCAGGTGTTTGTTGGGTGAGGGGATTCACAAGAGAATGGATATCTCAGGAAAACCAACCTCATCTCACTGCTTCTCCTAAAGCAAAGGTAAGGCCACATTCACACAAATCCTACAGGGAAGTGGGACTTACTGTATGAGAAAAGCATGAGTGATGGTTTGCTGACTAACCCCTAGTAAAAGGAAACAAATTGATTTATTATATGAGCATGACAAATTGAGGCACCGGTCTTGCAAGTTGGGCTGTGTGAGCAGCTCCGTGTCCACGTGGCTCTGATACAGCCCAGTAAGGCTGACAACTGGGACTTGTAGTTGCCAAACCAGGAATATTGCTGGCTCGATTGCAAAAGGTTGGAAAGTTTGTGGTTATACTTTTCTGACGCACCCGAGATTTGGGTGGGAGCCATGGGAGCTCCAACTCCTCTGTTGAGGCACAAGGACAGGCAGCTGCTTTGTCAGCCTTCCCCAGTGTGTGTGCTGGTAAGAAAGCATGGCCTTTTCTGTTTTTAAATGAAAACAAATTGCTTTTAGGACCTTGGATCTGAAGAGGGGAGTGTCATCGTGTGTCCAACACAAACAAAAAACTGAGCTGAGCCAAGACCAGCCCAGTGCTTCTCTCCCATTCTCTGGCTGTAAACACAAGAGACTCCTCTTGGCTTATGTGAGAGTGGGAGGGAATGCAATCACCAAGCAAAAAATGTTGTTTCTACTTGATAGTTTAACATCATGTATGCAGGAGTTAGGCTTTTCTACTGAGCACACTTTTCTACTCCATGGAGTCTTTGACTGGCCTGTCCTTGTAATAGAGGAAAACAAACTGAGATAAAAGGCAGCTACTTTTTTTCTGCAATACAGATTATCAACCTTTGTTGGATTTTTCTGAGTGGAACATACATGCCAAAATTACAAGTGTAGTCTTAAGCCCTCAACACAATGACGGATGTGTTTGGTGGGAAAGGGCTCCAAGTCACCAAGGCATGGAGGTTGCAGGGGACTGAGGACAGATGTTTAGATCAGGGATTTTGATCCAGAACAAGGTGGAAGTGAGTGCCAGTTATCACAGGATGGAAACGGGACACTCCCCTGTGTGCAGTGAGCCTGTGGATACCTCTACAGGCCTTGGAATCACAATGTGAGACAACAGCCACTGTCAGCATGGCCTGATGTTCTTCTTCAGCCAGCCCCACCTGGCTCTGCCTGTGCATGTGCTTTCCTAGCCACCACAGTAATTTCTTCATGCCCTGTGTTATGAGTAATTTGGGAAAGAAGCAGGAAAAAGGAAGAGAGCCATATATAATGATCATAGAGTTAATGGTGGATTCCAAGTTTCTAGGTGGAGGAATAATGGATTAGTGTTGGAAGTCTGGTTCAGTTATGTATGTTCTGGCAGACGCAGCTGGAGGAAACCTTGAGGTGTAGATGAAAAGTCCATTTTCACTTTGTAAAGATGTATGCACACCCTTAACTTTAAAGGTATAAATTTTCCCATTGACTTCCCTGGAACTATTCATGCATTAAACATATGCATGAACCTTTCTAGAAATAGGGAATATAAATGAGGCTACCAAAATAGTTAACCAGAAATACTTTCTGTATAATGGAATAGAAAAATTTACAAGAGGTGTGCATATAGGAGCTCTTAGGAACAGATAAATGTAGGCCACACTGTTAAAGGACAGGGCATCATGGCTTGTGTATGAGAGGGTGTTTTCAGCTACCTATAGAGCAGACTGGAGTACAGTTTGCTTTCATTAAGTTAATTAAGCAATTTACTGGAATTTAGCATGTGGCAGATTGGCGGGAGGCAAGTTTAACTTGGGTTGTGTGGCTGAGATCCTTTCACTGTGTTGACAGCCTCAAGTCCTGCCAACAGAGCAGCACACTCAGTGCATTTCTGCTGGTGGCTTCTGTGCTAAGTCCAACTTAAACAATTCCACTGGGGCCTGACAAAGGGAATGGATAAAAATGAACAGGATCCACATTACTTGAGCCGTCTGCTGTGGGCAAGATATCCCAAGTCTGTTCATAAGTAATGAATTTTCATTCAAGCAGTAGCTTACCTGGGCTAGCAAGAATTCCGTTAGCTATTAGCTCATTATTTTTTAATATTCACATGGAAAATGTTTTGGTTTTTATTTTTATTGTCTGGAGCTGTTTCTTCCCATTGTTTTTCTTGATAAGTTTATTGTCTAGGTTATGCTGTAGCCATTGGCATTTTAAATCTATAGGTTGTTCTGGAGTTACCATGGCCTGTTTAGGAATGTCAGCTACACAAACTTCCAGCAAATAAGCAAAATTGAGACTCAAACTGGTGATTGGAGAACAACATGAACTCAGCCTACAGCACAATCAAAACTATTAAGAGGCCAAAAGTCACTTGTTTTGCACAGCTGCCAAACTTTATATAGACTCAATCCTTTTAGACCTGTGTTTGTTGAAACACCTCAAAATAACATTTAAGCTTTGCTGTTTCATGGCAGAAAGCTGGGCAAGTCGCATCCTCAACCATCTTCTGTGTTTCCTTTGATGAATTAAAAATGAGTAGATGAACCAGACCGTCAACTAAAAGTCTGCAAAAAAGCAATTCCTTATTCAGGAGTACTTAAGGCTTTTATACAGTATACAGAATTCGGGGGGTGGGTCTTTGTATCAAGGCTACACTCTGAACTCTCTTTTCTTCTGTATTCAAAACCTAACATCACCCTGCTCAGGATTATCCAGATCTGCTTTTCAGTATCAAGACCGATTAATTGGTGAGAAGGAAAGCTGTAGGGAAATAAGGCAAATCCAAAATGAGATGAGGCTTCAGTCTCTATTCCAGTCTCCACCTGTATTTATTCTGGTTTCCAGCAGGCTTCTTTTGGCAAAGAGACATTTACTGCTTGAACTTTGGCACAGTGTCTCAGACAGGGAGGAGAGCTGGGACAGGAGATCACAGTGTAAAAAAAATGCACCTCACATTCAGTTTTCATTAAACAAAAGGATTTCTCCATTGCCTTTGAATGTCCTCTTTCGTATCATGATGGCTCTGCATGATGAAAAGCCTTCTGTGTGTTGCTGTTGTTCACAGGAATCCTGGAGGCAGCTAAATATATGTTTTAGTCTGTGTATGAATTAACATTTTAGTTTTAGTACATTTTACCCCATAATTATATTGAATTGGTTTTGGAGAGTTTGAACCTGCTTCCCAAATATAATGGTTTTGCCTTCAAATAAATGACAGGACAACAGTGACACTGAAATCATCCAGAGCAGAGAACAGCCAGGACCAATTCTATATACTGACAGTTCAGCAAGTTTTGAAATTTTGCTCTGATATTTGATGATTTCTTATCCTAACAGAAAGCACTTCTGTTTGTGTCACTTTTATTTTCCTGGAAGCTAAACCTTGCTCTTGGAGAAAACAGGTTGTAGGATCAAAAGATCTAGAAAACCAGCCTTGTTATTCTGTATCTGCATTTTTATCATCTTCAGGCTCTAATTCAGCTGTGCTGTACATGTAAAAGTGAAAATTCAGAAGGAACAGTTCAGAGTTTGACTTTTGGTTTTTGGATCTGCAGAATTTTCTTCATACCCAGCAAGTTCATTTAAACACCTGTCTGCAGCGCCACCTGCTCTGTGTTCTAGCATTCCCTCCTACTTTTCCCATTGTCCACAGTATCTTTGATCAATCCATGAGTGGAGCAAGACTGGGTTGAGGAATGCACAGCCCAAACTGGAGTATGGTTTTAGTTCAAAAACTTTTCTTGCCTTTGGGGTAGGATACCACACACATTCTGTCTTACCAGAAAAGGAAGTATTAGGAAATTTTGTTTCCTAGAAGAGCTATTAGAAGTAGCAATAAAACCCAAACCAACACAAAAAGAAAAGCCTGTTTTGCAACTGACACTCTGCTATGCTGCTCTTTCTCCTTACTATTTGGTTCATGGCCAGCACAGCCATGAGGGTGGGTAAAGTGTCATCTAGACTGGTGGATGCAACCTCTGTCCTTCATTCAGAGCAGGAAAACCACCTGAGCTTCTTCACAAAACAGAAGTGACTTCAACACAAAACACAGGCATGAGATCCCACCAGAGCAGAGCCATGAGCAGAGCTATGGAATTTGATCAGAACAAGAGACAGGGGTTTCCTTTAGTGGTGTCTGTACCCTGTGACAGTGGTCAAGAGTCACTGCCACCACATGTGAGCATTATGCAGCTCTAGAGAGGAGCAGAGCTGGCTCTCGCTGTGCCAGGAGGGATGCCAGGAGCAGTGCCCTGGTCCAGGAGCCGTGCTGGACCTCCAGCAGGTGCCCCCCAGGTGAATCTCCTTCAGGCTGTGCTGCAGTGCTTGGTCACAGTGGTGAATTACTGACATCAGTGTGCGCTGATCTGCAACCAGCAAAGACCTGAGAATGTCAGAAATTCCCACTTCCACCACTGAGAAAGGTTGATTTGCTACCTTGGCATGGTGAAAATCAGGCATATTAGGATTTCTCTTCTGAGTCCAAGGAGGGTCTTACTGACTCCTCCGCCATGGTGGGAGATGGAACCTTTCCTGAGCATTCATCAGGCAGCAGTGGATCACGGACACTCTCTGGCAGGCACCAGGCAGCTGAGCCCTGCTTGCCTCCAGCTAGCACTGACTGCTCCTTGATTTAACCACACCTGTGGGAGCGAAGGAAAGGGCTCAGCCAGTTGTTAGGATACTTATGGAATCCCACAGGACATTTCCACAAAATTGACAACTGTGCTAGTAAGTACTTTTTTGTGTCTGCTTGAGGGACTGAAACGTCTAAGTTATTATCTGCAGCAGGGACTTCAGGCTTAATAGGCTCAGAGTGCTTGTGCAGGCCATACAATCAATGGGAAGGGGCATGTAGTGTCAGCCTGCAAGATTTGTTGTGAACAGGACTGCAGAATAATCATATTTGGAATGCCTCCATGGATTTTAAAGATAGCGAGTTCTTTTCCTTTAACTGCATGGTCTATTCAAATTCATGGCTCCACTGGCTTCTGTAATTTCACTGCCTATGCAACTGGTCTATAACATTTGCTTAGGGGATTAATATTTTTTTTTTTAAAGCATCATTTTTTTTCTGATGGGTGAAAATACAAGCACCTGTATAATTTCACAAAATGTGATTTTATCGTCAGGAAAGTGTCACTGGTGCATATGGTAACTGAAATGCAAGCAGTGGCAGTATTTTCACTGCAGAGCCACTAAGTTAAGGCAATAAAATAAAGGATGAGGGAAAGTTTAGCCATGACCTTTTAAGTGAATACTCTTCATCAGAGGCAAGATTGCTTAGCAGCCATAGGGGACAGGGTGGTCTCCCATCAGGTTCCTGCTTCCCAGAAGGGGTTGAATGGTGTCCCATCTCCAGCTGTGACAGGAGCTTCCTGTGGCAGTATGTCCACCAGGACATGCTCACAGGAATTCGGAGGAGAACAGCAGCTTTGGTGGTGTCTCCAGCCAGGTCTTCCTCTTCATGGTGGCTGCAGGCTGCCATGAGAGTGTGCTGGTTTTTAGCTAAACCATTCTTTGCTACTATGGGCGTTTTCCTACAGGCTCTGGAGAGAAAGGGAGCCCTTTGCCTGCCAGCTTTTGATGACCAAATGGCTCTTCTATTTCCCATACTTCAGCAAAGCCTTGAGGAGTTTCCCAAACAGCCTCCCCTCTCTCAACCACTTCCCCTCTCACTTCCCTCCTCACAGAGATATTGGGAAAGAGACAGAACTGTCAGTGATGGAGCCTGAGATGTGCCTCAGAGACAACACTGCCCACCATAGCGTGGTCTTCTTCTTCAGCAGTGTAAGAGTGTGCAGATATTCTAAGTCAAAATTCCTATTCATCCCTTGACAGTAATCCATTCTCTGACCTTTTCCAAGCCATTTTTGAGGCCTTCACTTCTGTCTGCCACTGCAGGAACCTCACAGCCTTGCTTGGCCTCTTTTTGGAGCAATGGCCTAAAATCTTGTCCTTCTGACATTCAAATCCCAAGATTTCTTCCCTTTCCTATCTACCCCACGGCTAGGAGGTCTTTAGCACAGACCCAGAGAGATGTATGAGAAAGAAACCTGGCAAAAGGTTTAAATTAACTCTAGTGGTTGTGCCAACTCCTGCAGAGTGCCAAGATCCAAACATGGCTGCTCACCAGCATTTGGCAAGGCAGTGACATCTTGTCACCGCTATCCTGGAGCACTGTGGCCCACACAGGTACAACGACCAGCTGGCTGGGGCACGA
Organism: Cinclus cinclus; assembly: GCF_963662255.1. Classification (NCBI taxonomy): domain Eukaryota; kingdom Metazoa; phylum Chordata; class Aves; order Passeriformes; family Cinclidae; genus Cinclus; species Cinclus cinclus. Next base: position 6,379,235 of record NC_085046.1, read on the forward strand.
TGCAAAGCAGGGTGGGAAAGCAGAGGGAAGAGTGCCAGACTTTTCCCAAACGAAGTCACAGCCCTGTTTCTTCAAATCATGTACTCAAATGTGACATTACTCCTGATTGCCAACAGAATCAAGCCTCCACAGCTACTTACCAGTTACACTGATGTGTCACATGGGTTCAAGCTTCTGTGTCTGGTAGCCCAGTCTGTGCTGGTAATAAAGAGTATACATAAACCCTCAGCAAAGGAGAGAACGACTCACTTTCAGTGAAGCTTGCTCCTGCCACAGGAAACTGCAAGAATGCTCTGGAGCTAAGTGCTGACTGTTGGGAAGGTGCCTAGAGCTGGAGGGAAAAATCCCCCAACATAAAATAGGAAGTCTGTTTTTACATTTAATTCCTCCAGAGCAGTAGAGTTTTATACTTTCATTATAAATAAGCTATAAAGCATCTACATAGTGGACTCCATATTCCCAGATGGGAACAACCTACAGGTCCACTCTAGCCAACCTTCTCTTTGAAAGTATTACCATGCTAGACGGGTCTGTGAACAGTGCATGGGCCCTTCTGTCATGCTCCATGTCACTCACAGCCCAGTGCCACTCTGCTGTCTTCTCTCACACACAGGGATGGCCAGACCTTTGATTTCAGAGACTGCTGCAGGGCATCAATTCTCCATCCAGATCATGCACACGCATTGTACTCATGCTCCTTTACCTGTCTGAAATTCTTTTCCATTGCCAAAGATTTTCATGCCCTTCCAGTGCCTCCCCTTCTTTATGAAATGCAGGGGTCTTGTGCTACTCTGTAGTTGTTGGACACATTGCACCTGTCTGCAGCTTTTGCACAGGTGAGAATTCACTGCAACTTCCTACACCAGTTGGAGCTTGGTGCTGTGGCACAGCTTTATCCTGAGGTGGGTATTAAGTCTGGCATCAGGCTTGGTGATGATAAAATGATGTTGCCCATCACCCCAGTATGGTATTTGCATATTAAAAGTATATTTGAATAAAAAGGTTCAAGAGACATTTTATTAGAGCATCCACAGAAACGTAAAAAGTCATGTTCCTCTTCAGACACAGTCCAAGGCTTCTATACAGCTGCCATCAAAGTGGTATTTCTTCTTTCTCTGTCCATTACTCTCCAGCAAAAATACAACTGCAGGTATGTTTCCACAGGAGAACATTTATCTTCTGCCACTTCCAAACTCCAAGGAAAATTAAATTTCTGAGATTAGTTATATAAGAAAAAGGAAACTTGAATTTTATGTGCAAGTACAAACTTAAACCAAGTAAACTGTTATTTGTATTTTATTTGCTCTATAAAAAAAGTCTTGGAATACAAAGAACTTTTAACTGAATATAAAATTCAACATTTTCTTTCCAAGTGTCCATAGAAATACTAATGTAGTAGAAAAACAAATACAAAACCTGCAAAATACCTTAATTTGGTTTTGCTTAGAAGCTCTCTCTTTATGAAGAAGATGGGGGAAAGGGTGAATGAGTTCCTCTTTATTTCAAGCTTACTGCTTTAATTCCACGTTGCATATGAAACAACAAACAAAATTCTAAGGAATGTAAAAAGTTCCTGTGCCTACAAAAGCCTTAATAATACCACCCTGAGCTGAAGAATAATGGCACTGACATGAAAGGATTTTCATTTCTAAGAAATACCTGGCTAAATCAGAGTTCAGGAATACATGTATTCCATGCTATTCTGCAGTGCTGATTTAGCACAGTCCTACTAACCTGAAATGTGCTTCCCCTCTGGGAGATTGAGCTGCAGCAGCTCAGGGCACCCCAGGTGAGACAGTGGGCTGCAGACAGGGTGGTACCTCAGATCTAGGTGGAAGAGGAGGACCTGCATTAAACAGAGTATTCCAGGTATAATGCTACATTTCATACACTCTTCCTGGCTCACAAGGATGGACTGCAGTCTCCACTAACTACAACTGGTACAAAATTTTGAGAAAATTCTCCACTTAAAAAATGGCAAACCCCATGTTTAATACCCAGAGAGCATTAGGGCACCAACAAAATTGCTGCTGCCTGGGTTCTTTATCACTATATCTTTCTGAGACTTGTATCCTAAAGGTTCATTTTTCCAAGTGGCATAATTTTGGCAGAGAATGAGGTCAGTGAACTCACAGATTATGTACTGCCTATTCCTCCTGCAGCATTACAGGGATATGCAGATGCTCAGCACCTCAGAAATCCAGGCTGGCTGTACAGCTAAAACAAATGTGCAGAGCATGAATATTACAATTACCAGAGAATTAAAAAAATCTGTCTGCATTCAAAGTAAAAATAAATCTGGGAAATTTCAAAATTTCCTGAGGTGCTCTTTTTGATCAACTAAAGCTTTGGCTTCATTTCAATTTAGGCATTTCTTTTATAATACAATGCAAAATATAAACTACATTGTGAAGAATATAAAAGCTTTTTTCCAGACGGGAATGCCAGAACATATCCATTGTTTCTTTTTCTGAAGCATATTCTTTAGCAAGTATGATTTTTATGAAGAAGTTAATCATCAGTGGAGCTGTATTCTCCAGTGGAAAGGGGAGCTTTTGATTTTTTTCTAATAGAAATTTCATAGTCCTAGAATTTTCCAATCTTAAAGTTCTCTAGTCCTACTTGAAATTTCCCATTCTTTTTTACAAAAAATTCAATAATGCCCTTTATCATAATTAATAGTGGAAGTGCCTACTCATGGTAAACTATCTAACTTGGGTCCACTCTAGTCTGAATGGTTGTTATATATTTTTTCATGGATTTGTGTCCTTATGCAGGTTTTAAAATAAAATACATATTGGTGCTGATGGATGAGAAAGCACAAATGAAGTGACATTCTATAAAATCATGAGTTCTGGGGAGATGTTGAAAAGGCAAAGTTTGCTCGTTTGTCAGAGTAAAAGAACTGATGGCATGAAGAAGTGATCAGATGGAAGGCTTAAAATGAGAAGGGAAAAAAGGCAGTTTTCCCACAGAAAGAATAATTAAACTGAACTCATTGTGAAGAGACGCAGTGGAACCCAAGAGGGTAACTGAACTATACACAGCTGGGATTCCAGACATATATTCAGCTTGAAAAGGCTGCTTTAGAAATCAGGAAATTCAAAGGTAAGTGTCTCACAACAGAGTTTTCTAGGCATCTTCCTCAAAAAGATACTGAGCTAGATACTTCTTCTTAATATGCATTTTTGTTAATAATCTCTTCAATCTAAACTATAAAACGTGCTGTGCAACATGACTGAACAAACATTGCTGTGAGAAGTATTTCCCCCTTGTTTGAGTAATTTGAATTTGTAAGCTAATGTAAGTTTTTGTATTAAATAATGTACTGTGTGCAATTTTCTTTCTTGTAAAGCACTTTGAAGCTTTCAAAGGGCACTCTAGGTTCATAAATAATGTGGTGTTCTTTGCCAGAACTGTAGGGCATTTCTCATATGTTCTGAATCTTCTTTGCCAGAATTGCAACATATTACATGCCAAATCCTGCACACAAATGTTCTACATGTGGCAAATATATATTGATAAAGACCAGAGGCATGGCATTCCTGGATTTCTTAGAGAGAGTGGAGAAGGGAAAGAAGTGGGAAGGAATAACGAGGGAGGGGAGAGAAAAAAGTCTTTGCATCATTTTAAAAAATTACAAACAACAAAAAACATGACCTCCACTCCCAAAACAACCCATAACTTGCACTTAGTTATTTTCAAAAACTAAATTGTTTGCTGCATTCAGCAGAAACTCACAGGTACCCAGAGCTGGGTCTTTCTTTTTCCTTCAGTTATGGAAACCAGGCTTCTATTTCTTTAATAGTTGAAGATTCTTCAATGGCAGATGTTTGTAAGGGTCAGAATAACTGCAAACCCTGCTCCTCTGAGCACTGGCTAACGTAAATGGAGAGGCTGAGAGCCAGGAAAAGCAGCACAGTCAGGATCACCACTATTTAATATGCTGTGAAAATGAATCCCCTTCTTCAGAAAAAAATCGGCATTTCATATGCCCAAAGCTACAGGGACTAAACCAAGGCCAGTGTTTATAAAGAGTGAACTCTGGCCTCTCTGCAACCTCTGCCACAGACAAGAAGGCTCCTACTCCTGGAGCCTGGAAGAGAAGGAGTGTAAAGCAGCACGACCCAGAAATTCCAACAGGCATTTGGACACACAGGTTACATTGCTGAAGGATACCAGAACTTTAATGTGTCTTTGGTTACCATTTTCTTGATTAAGCACAAACAAGTAATGTCTGCATTCCTCTACAGTTTGGACTGAAGTGCTGAAGTAATTAAAAACTATTACCTGTCACTGAATTTCAAGAAAACGGTGACAATTATTAATCACCTAGCAAGAACCAGCTAGTTGAAAAGTTACTAAAAGCTACTTAGACCTAATCAGGCCTTAAGCACCAGGATTTGATAAACTTTCACAAAATAAACTGGTGTTAAAACTGAACTCCACATTCTGCAACACCAAATGAACGTTTTACTATCTGGTTTCTTTTCAGGTGGCAAGAAACTACAGTATAACTCTTGCTGTTGCCAGAATTACACTGTTTAGAGAAAAATATCCTGTGGGTTACCATTTGCTGCCATGATTTACAGAGATACGGCCTGTAGTCTGTATCAGTTTCATGGGGAAGTTTAAAAGGTAAAAAGCTTTCTGCAGAGTTTGCAGATTTCTGCATTAGTGTCTGTGTTGTCGCAAAGAGGATCAGGTGGTGTTGTGTCACAAGCTTTTCAAGGAAGTTAGCACATTTCTTCAGGTTCATCTCCTGCAAGGTAAGACTCTCCCCTCCATTGCTTCTGTCTATCCAATAAAAAGCTGATAAACTGTCTAAAAGCAAAACACAGAGCGAGGGGTGAGCACAGAACAGGTTTTCTAGAGAGTAGAGAGTGAGGAGTAACTGAGTGCTACTACTGCAGCTCACAAGGAAAAGCCTTCCCAGGCACTGCTTTATCATTTCTTCTGTCCCTTGTGCCAGTCTGTTCTCAAGAATGGTGACCAGCCGGAGCATATCGAAATGGTAATCTGTGTCAACAAACATGACTTCCACTCCCAGTCCTCCTTCAGCTTTGGGAATGATGCAGCGGGCTATTAGGTGATAAAGCATTTCTGTTTTTCCCGTCCCTTCTGGGCCATGGAATTCAATAACATCTCCTGTTCAAAAACAAAGCAGCACGTTGTCAGGTAAAAGCATTTATAGCTCAGAGTTGGTTTTCAGTGTTTTCTGAACCAATACTCACTACTCCAAAAATCAGGGAATGCATTTTATTCGAGATTCATAAAACTGTTTAAATCCTGGTTAGCATCTACCAAAAGATATTTCAGTTTTCAAGAAAGGCCTCTAAAGTTAAAGTCATCAACTGTGAACAAAGCTTGAAAACCTCTGCCAGCACCACCTAGGAGACTTCCATCAACAAAAGGTTGGCAACTGGATTTCATCTGTACCTTTACAGGCAGATGGAGGCAGAAGAGGAAGCTGCTACACAGAAGTGGCTAAGAAACCATCTACACTATGCACGCACAAGTAAGAAATAACAAAGTAGAGGACAAAACCAAAAATCCTTGCGATATTAGAAGTCATTTCACATAGATGACACAGGCTGCATGTCACAAGATTCCTACAGGAATCTGTGACTGGTGAAGAGAGCACCAGTAAGTTAATTTGGCACTTACATTCTACTGTGGTGATAATAATGTGAAACTGCTTCTTTTGACAAGGGAGACTCAGGGATTCCTTCAACTCCAGGCAACGCCTCTGTCTGAAGCAAAGGATCTCTGTTCATAAAAGGATTCAGCCTAATTACCTCATCCATGTGGGTCATAAAATATATACCATAAAAATTTAAAATGTTAATTAAAAACAGCATTACACTTCATTAGGAAACCAGTTTTTTTGTTGGATGTGAATGCAAGATACACTAAAGCCTTATCCAAAGTCTTCTGATGTCTTGTATCAGAGCAAGACTCTAGAAAAGTTCATTTATTAGCTGCTCTTTATAAATTTCTAATTTTGGGAACTGGATCATTTATTTATGACATTTTGGATTTTACAGGCAGAAGGGTAACTACATGCAGTAAAGAGAATCACACAACTGCAACTGCAGGAAGGTGAGAGATTTCCACGGCCTTGGCAAGTGCAAATGGCATAACAGCTTTCCATAGGGGGATGCAAGAGTAGAGAATTAACTGCAACTTTCCTTAAACATGCTTGTGCCTGCCCGACTTAATAGGGTTTATCAAGTCACTGCTCAACTTCCAGAGGATGTCCTCATTCACAAATGCCTACAACATCAAGATGCAGTTTGGGATGAGGGGAGGAGGATGGTAGGGAAGACACCAAGCTCTTCTCTCTGTGCAAGTGTTAAAAGCAATTTACACCTGATGTGTCAAGTCTGTCCATTTCAGTGACACTCAGAAATACCAATTCTATGAATTTCTGATACACTGAAGTTTATTAAAAAGTTGAATTGCCTCCCAAGCCCTTACTAGGCTGTTCTGAATGGCTCCCTCACTTCTGAGATGAAAGATAACTACACTTCCTGGGACATAAGTTTTTATTTTCTCTTCTTGTCCAGAGGTCACAGTGCCCAACTCTGACACTTGCAGCCAGTAGTTCTGCTGTCACACAGCCTGTGCCAGAGACATAGCCACACCCTGGCAGGGTGAGATAGCAGCTTGGAAGAACTAAAAAGTGCTGGGTAGGTCATTCCCCCATATTTTGTCTCTTGAAATATTTTAGAACAACTGTGTAAGGCAAATCTTGATAAGTAACAAAATTTATCTTTTGCCCCTGGCTGTGGCACAAAACCTGCCACCCTGGCTTTTCTGAATCCAGACCAGTAACTGAGTGGGGCCAACAGGCAATAGACAGCTTCACCTGCCTTTACAGCAAAATATGACCCACTGGATTCAAAAATTATTCTGGGAAATAAAATGCTTCACTTTTTCCATTTGAAGACATTCTAGCAGGATGCCTGTGTGCTACAGAATGACACTGGATGAGGTTTTTTTATTGGCAGAACCAATAAAAGTTATTTAAGTAAAAATTCAAAGTTGAATGACAAAAATCATTCTCTGAGGTTTTTGTGCTGGTGGTTTATAAATGTGAACAGCAAGACAGCCAAGCACCTCCCAAAGTTCGCTCAACATTGCTGAAAGAGATACACAGCTGCCTTGTAGTTTAACTAAGACACTTGAGTTACTCTGAAAACAGTAACAGATTGGACTGTAAGAAAAGCCCAAGAGAGCCTGGCATTTCTGTGCCTTCCTGATTATCCAAGAGGCTGCCCACAAGAAGAATGGGTGCAAAACAGGAGCCATTTATAGCAACATCTGTAAATGGAGGGTTTCATTGAATTAACAACCAGGCTGTTACAGTAAGATAAGAGGGCAAATTCATTTCTCTGGATCACAGAGGACAAACCATGACACAGCAAAGGAGGAAGTGAGGCCAGCGATGTTTTCAAGAAGCCTCAGACATGCTGACAATAAGTCACAGAAGAAACTGAGTGATCAGGACTAGCATCATCCATTAATGTCAAAACAACTTTGAAAGGAGGAGTAGTAAAAGGATACCATCACAGGATGAGAACAGGCTGAGAGGGAGAGCAGGAACAGCAGTTTAACACTGAAGAAAGTTAATAGGAATTTTTTATGTTAGAATTGGTGTTGGCAGACATTAAACATATCAGTAGATGAATGTTCCATTAGCTTGGCAAAACATGTAGAAGACAAACTAATTGGGTTAATAAAGACTTAGCTTTGTGAAGATTTAACAGATGGAGATGGATGAGCAGGGTGATTTCACATGAAATTCAGCACTGGTGAATTCAAGAGTTAGGTTTTAAGAAGTCCCCCAACACATTGCTTGGCTTAGGGCAGCCTGGACTGGCCCATTATGGGCAGACTAAAGAGAACAATATTCCACTCCTATGAATGGGCATGCAGGTTAAATTAAATGACGCTGAAGAAATGTGAATATTTATGTAAGATCAATGTATTTTTAACTGAAACACTGTGCTCAGTCCTGGTCATCAGTTTGGTGTTATGTCTTGAATGAGAAGAGGCTTATTTTTGTCTGTAATCAATCCACCAGCAAATGCTGGTTACATGATTTTCTGACACTTCAGATACAAACAGGCTGTTGGAATACGCAGCAGTAACTTCATGTGTTTCTCACTGTAGGCTGCCTTCAAGTTCCTGGGCTGGTCATTTACAATACTGTAAATACTGATATTTATACCATTTGTAAGTGAAGTAGATATTTATATTTATATTTACATTTATATTTATTCTAAGTTAATGCTGGATGTCATGCAATTGGTGAACATCAAAGCTTTACACTGACACCCACACCTTCACACCAGTGGCACAGGGGAAATATGACTGGCAATAGTGGAAAATTATTTAATGCTTGTGTCACTTTTGCTCCATTTCAGAAGAGCTTAAATGGTACGTAATTAATGGACTTATGTGCTCTTAAATATGCAAGTCCATCATAATTAGAAGCAGTGGTTAGAATATCACATTAATACCTATATTACCATCCCTATTTTACAGTACCCTGACATGCAATTTATAAATACTTAACTAAAATGCAACCTTTGGATAGTTTATTGAAACTTCATATATTTGTTTGGTTTAAATTCCATCAGAAAAAAAAGACTAATTTAGGTCTTTGCATTGCTTGAATCACAGCATTTTAGATGAAGAGCTGTTCAGTATTGACTTCATGGGCAACATAATGCAGAATTCCACCGTGACACACTAAAAGTCAAGTTCATGACAAATAGAGGTAGGCCTTCAACAGGGATTTAAGACTGAATAATGAGAACACACATCAAAATAACACATGGGTTCACATGAATACTGTGGTATTAAAAGACAAAGCAAAAGCGTAATAAAAGGTGAAGTCCATTTATACAGACAGAGCTAAAGAGCTGTGCTAATACGTTAGGCAGCTTCATTAATGTCAGCCAAAAAGCATGACCAATATGGGTAATAATTGATACCATTTGTTCAAAGCAGAAGAAAAATACAAGTGCTTCAAAAGTTCAATGACTCTGTTGGCACAGAGAAACCGGTGATGAATTTTAGGTTTCTAGCCATCTTAAAACTGAGGTTCTGGAATAGTCTTCAGACAGACATGAACAACCTATAAAGCTTTAAGAGCAAAGCATATAATTTGACATGAAATTATGTAATGCTATGGACTGCAGCAAGAGCAGTTAGTGATCCCCAAGACAACATCTTAAAATCTGTTTGACCAGTACATAACCAGTTCAGTCTCAAACATGTGTTGTGTGTAAGGCTGAGTAAAAAAATACCAAACATCCAGACTAAAAGATCATTTAATATTTATGTTTTAAAAAAATACAGTAATATTTCATCTTCTAAAAAGAAGTAAGAATTTGATAGCCTTGTGAAGCATACACCAATTTCACTCCTGGCCTTTAATTCTTGTGAGTAACACAGCAGTTCAGAAATGAGAGTATTCAAATATTCTTCTGTGCTCTACTTGCACTGGCTTAGCAGTATTTCTCTGCCCTTTATCATTGTTATGTTACATTGGAAACCTTCAGGGTAGGAATCGTGTACTGCTAAAGCCCACATGTTCTCCAGTGCTGCAAAACAATACACAAAGGCTCTCACAGTGACTGTTTGAAGACTAAGCATCAACTCTCATCCAATTATCCTGATGCTTTTTATTGCTTTTTCTGCTCTTTCTTCTGAACCTTCCATAGTTGTGGGAGTTCAAACTGCAGACAAGTGTGTTGCTAACCACATTCCCTATGAAATCCACTCACACATAAATTCCACAACAGCAGGACCTCATCACTGATCCTTAGAGTTTGCCACTCATACGCCTTTTTTAATATATATTTTTAGTCTTGTGTAATCAGAGTTGTCTCTTTCATCATGAAATTTCACACTATCTGGAAAATCAGTCTGACTTCCTAAATAGTGTGTTAATTGTTGTTTAGTTCACTAATATCTTTCATTAAAATACCCAATCTCGATCTTAAAATCTGAAAGGTTACACCACTGCTCCAATCTGAATTCTCCTTCATTCACTGAAGGTCTCTATGAGTCATGTTGATCCTGACACTGTGAACTCATTTAACTAATTAGTACCTATGTCCATAATGGAATTGTTTATGAAGTTATATCTAAGCATACTTAGGATTTTTCAGGTCAAGACTGAATGGCTTGATGACTTGGCTTAATTGAAAAATACTGTTTGCTCATGCCCCTTATCCTAACTTACCCAGACAACTGTATCACTGAACTCTTTGCTATTTACTGAACCTTATGTTCTTTGCAAATTTCTGCAGTTATGACTTTGTGGTGGTTGTCTAGACCACTGATTAAAAAAACCCAAAGAGGTTTAATGACAGACTCTAGAACAAATTGCTGGAAAACTACTGACACTGACCAATATGTTTGTTATTTACTCACCTACACCTGTGTTTTGATATGCATAAAGTAGATTTTGAGGCCTATTTAATAATGTTTGGAAGGGTGACATTGCATTATTCCATTTTATCTAGTTTGCATTGAACTACAGCAACAATTAAAATTCAGATCCAGGGAAAAATAATTTAGTTGTATGCTTATCTCTGAGAATACTTTTACATGAACATTTTCCCATAAACGGGATAAAGACACATTTTTACCATGAGCAGGAGATCCTTCCTCAGCAAACAGATAAGGTTCGAGATTCTTCAGAGAACTTCTGCCCTCAAGTCGTGCAAGCAGCTTTTGAAGAGAAGACAAAGAGCCATGCTGTTAACTTAAAATAATGGACCTCAGGAAACAAATTTAAAGGATTCTAAGAACTGACAGTTTGCCATGACAGTCCTACTGAAATATTAGCCTGATTTAAAAAATGCTTTCATAAATACATATGGAAATGTATAGACTGGACTACAGCAACAGAAGGTCCCAGCCTTACAAACACACAAATCCAGTGGCTATGAGGAGAAATAAAGTTTACAAAGCAAAGGCTGCTTTGGGACATTAGTGAGAGGAATCGCCTCCAGTACACAGCAGTGCTGCCATTCCAAAGAGCAAAGGGAAAGAACATCATTTGTAACAACCATCACCTCCAAAAGAAAATACTGGCAGAGAGGTGAAACCCTACCCATCATCAATCCCCTGAGCCAGCCTCTCTGAGCATTTATAAGTAAAAGCATGTGCATTTCACCTGAAAAGTTACACAGGACTCCTCTGGGCTACAATCCTATTATATCATAGTTACTTGTCCAAACAGAGTATGGATTAAGAATGTTCAAAAGTAATTAGTCAGCAGTGACTCTGCAAGAACTTTTCTAAAGGAAGCTTGAATTTGTTAAGCAAGTTCTCCAAAGCCCCTTGTAAAGTAAGTTCATTGTAAAACTGATTACTTCAAGGATCATGGACAGTTTTTTAAAGTGAGAGGTATTTGCATAGCAAATAGACAAGTATTCACAAAACCTGTGTTGTTAGTCATTCTGGCACACTGTGTAAAGCAAGAATGAACATTTTCCCTGGTACTAGAGCTGTTATTCCCTACATGTATTAGCACACATGGAAAAGGAAATTATTGGGATGCTCAGTATCACCAGAGCACCTACCCTAGTGCCAAATACTACATTCTCCAAGATATCCAGCTGTCATTTAAAAATCTGAACAAGTCTTTTTTCAGTTTTATCCCATCCTCAAGACCAAAAAAGCAATGAGCACACACCTTCAAACAACTGCTGCCTCCTCTTATTTTCCTCCTTGTCACATCCATGAGCAACATTTGCTCCAAATGATCTTAAAAGTTCTTTGGACAGCTGTGTGTGTGTGTTTGTGTTTGCCTTTAACAGTAAAATAAAACTCCATTAAATGGCCCTGAATTTACTTCAAGTGGTCACAATGGGAATCTAAGTGTGACATTTTCATTGACATTTTAAGAGTCCCTTCCATTAACAAAATGTCAACATGCTTGCCTTGGCCTCTTCACACATATCCAGGAGAGTTTTCTGACTCTGAAGGGCCAAAAAAAACACTCAAATTGACTTTGCTCTGGATCAGCAGATCTTCCCATTACATTTCACACATTTGTGCAGCACAGAGAACACACAGTGAACTCCTGGGAACCAGCAGGGTTCCATGATCTGGACAAAGCAAAAATTCAGACGGACATATGCATGTAAGAATACAGAAATGTAACTTGGGGGATATAAACCAGCAGCTCCCAACTACCAAGTGGGCCCTGGAAGACCCTACACATGCAGCTCTTCTGTGCAAGCAGCTGCTGGGTCCACTGGAGGAGAGGCTGCACCCACTGGGGAGAAGAACCAGGAATCTCTCACTCCTTCATCAGCAGTGGAAATTGAGGGAAACAGGAAAACCACCACAGGCTGCTGCGTTCTGATGCTCTTCACTTCCTAGCAGAGGAAGCATCGCTGTGGCACACAGGGATAACAGGGCGCAATGATGGACACTCCTGGGGCCAGCAGTCACAGCTGCTGCTGGCCTAAACACATTGCTGCAGCCTCCTGCTCCTAATTTGTACATTAACAAATATATCCTCTGCAGTTTATTTTTTCTGGAACAGTGAGCCCCTGTCTCCTCTTAAGACTATCAACTCTTTAAGTTTACTGGGAGAGCTCTGGAAACACACAGTAAATTGATCACTATTGTCCAGATAGGAATCTGCCGTTATTTAAATGGCAAGTTTATATATTAATTTTAAATAACTACAGGTGCTTTCTCTGAGCACTGCTCATGTAGGTAATTTATGGTAATTTGCTGATGATAGTGCACCTGTGTTTTTATCAAGCTTGTATTTACTTCCGAGTTCTGAAGCAGAATCTCCAAAGGCACTTGCCTCATTAGTGCCATGCTGGGAGCAACGGGGTTCCTGGCAGAAACAGCCAACAATTTTCCTTCAACTCTCACAAAGGTTTGTCCACACTGCAGCAGAAGTGATGGGAGCAAAGCTGATATGAGCCACTACACAGGCATCCCTCACCTCTGTCCACATTACAGACAGCACAGGCTGTTCCAAATGGAGCAAGAGCCACCTTGGCTCTATTACAGGGGAGGCACTCTCATTTTGGCTCCTCACAGGTTCTTCTGGAAAATGAGAGGGGGAGAAATCTACAGCATGTAAAGGGTAATCTGGAGGGTGGATGTCAGGTGTCCCAAGCTTTGTCACAACCTACAGAACAGAGCAGCAAAGCACCGTTGGAGAGAACCCTGGACTGGGAAGATCTTAGAAAAAGATCCCAAGTCTATTTCAAATCCCATATTAGAGACTTCAGATTCTGTAATCAAAGCCTAGGTACTCATTTCTTCCTCCATAAGCCTCTCTTCATCTTTTTTTATACAAAACACCACCGTTTAGCAACCTGCTAGTGGTAGCTCCTCACTCTTAGGTGTCCTCTGAAAATGTAATTATGCCAGCAAGAAACTGCACAAATGTGCAGTTACATGTAGAGAACAAGCTGTACGGCAGAAGTTCAGCAGCAGCTGGGTTAAATGTCATTAATGACAAAGCTGATGGGACTCAAATACTTCAGCTGTTCCTTCTATAATTTATCATTCTTTTAATAAACAAATATGCATGTGGACAGTCCCACTGACTAGTACATTATATGCTCGTACTCTGTTGGTTTTAACAGCACTGTGCATCAATGGAAGCACACATGTAGGTCTTGTCAGGAATGAGAGATTACTTCATTAAAATGTTAAAGAAATTCAAATTAAATACTCCAGCTCTGGTAGAGGCTGTGAGCTAACCTAGAGGCTATTTACACATACAAACCTATCTCAAGTACTCGATAAAATTTAATTCGCAACCACTATAACCACTCTGACTGAGCTTTTGTAAACTTGGGGCATGAAAACATATGCAAGCTATTTATCATTACTTCTATTGTGATATACCAAGGGGGTTTTGCAAGAAGTTCCAATTTGTTGCATTAATTACATTCAATAATAAAAGCACAATATTGTGGTCTCAGTATATAATTCAGTATAATCTGACTTTATACATGAGACTATTTAAAGAAGCATTGTTTTAAATTAAGTGTTTTCTGTTACAAGTGCTTTTGCCATTTTTTGTCTGGACACTGTACTCAGACACTGTATTTTCTTAACCCACGGGCTGTCAACTCCTCCCTTGCTCCAGGTTGGATATCCATCCATTGCAGGCAGTTGATGCCATGTGCATTCCCTGTTGGCACCACTCATGTGGACAAATAAATGCATTTACTCCTTGGACAAATAAATGCATTTACTCCTTGGACAAAGAGCACTGCTCATCTCCTTAATTCACATCTTATTTGCCAACAGTGGACATCTGGTATTAATTGATTTTTTTTTAAGTGTAAAAAGGGCTTAAAAGTGCAAGTCCCACTAAGAACCACACAGAGTTTTAAATAAATAAATATTATCACACTTTTCTGTTTTACGAGAACTATTCAGCATATTCTGATACAGTTACATACAAATCTCCAAGCAATTCAGTTGCTGATTGCAAGTGGAAGTTTCTAACAAATAAAACATCCAGAAATGGAAAAAAAAATAAAACAGCACAACAAAATCCCGAAACTCAAACCTCTTTTCTCCTAAAGAGGAGGAAAGCAATTCCACCTCACATAATGTTTATTTATAGAATCATCAATTTGGAAGAGACCTTTAAGATCACCAAGTCAGAACCTTTAAATGAAACTTTCCTCACAGGTCTTCCTCCTTAGGCATCCCCTCCAACAAGGGGAGGGGAGCGCGAAGGGAGTGTTTATAATATTTATAAAGGAATTATCGAGACGCCTGAACCAACCTCCCGTCGTACTGCAAGAAACACCCATGGCAGGAGCCCACCGGCATCCCGACACAAAGGCACAACAGGGACCCTGGGGAGCCTGATCCCTCCCGGATCCGCGGGAAACCCACCGGGAAAGCCTCGGGAGGCGGAACTCCCTCCCTCCCTTCCTTCCTTCCTCCCTCCCTTCCTTCCTTCCTTCCTCCCTCACGCACCGCCCTCTCAGGAGGCCCCGCGGGAGTTGCCCCACACCCACCCCGTGGGGTTGGGGAGGCTCGGCGCTCCTCTTTTCCCCCGGCTGCGGTCTCGCCCGGCCCTCCCCGCCCATGTGCCCGGGCCGGGGCTGAGGGGAGCGGGGCGAGGGCCGCGCCTCACCTGCGTGCCCGACTCCGCCCCGCCGAACGCGTCACCCATGGCGGCCCCGCGTCCCGCAGCGCCCCCGCCCGGCCGCGCCCTCTGCGCCTGCGCGGCTCGGCCCCCCGGGAGCGCGGGTGGAGCCTGCCGGCTGTGGAGTCGCAGGTTCGAGTCCCGCCTCCGGCTCAAGTCCCGTCCGTCTGTTGCATGCGGCTTGGGATTCCTTGGACACGGCGGGAGAATCACACGGTGGAATAGGTTGGAAAAGTGCTCTGGAGTCATCGAGTACAACTGATGACGGAACACCACCATGTCGAGCAGACCACGGCACCTAGTGCCACGTCCAGTCTTTGCTTGAACACCTCCAGGGACGGTGACTCCGCCACCTCCCTGGGCTGCCCGTTCCAGTGTCTACTCACTCCTACTGAGAATAAATTCTTCCTGGTGTCCAACCTCAACCTCCCCTGGCGCAGCTCAGAACCATGTGTTCTCGTCCTGTCCCGAGTTACCTGAGAGAAGAGCCCGATCCCCGCCCGGAAACAAGCTGTTAATTTATTTTAAGGACTTGTCTTTGAATAGGTGTGTGTGGGATTTTTCTGCTCCTGCTGGAAAGGGGCAGGTGGCTGTGCTGGTGTGACTCAGGGAATGCTCCTTGGTGACACTGTGACTCAAGGGAAGCTCGTTCACGTGGCTGGGATTAAACTCTTGACGCCTGTGAAATTGCCAAAGCCAGCTATCAATTATGGCTTAAATTAAAAGGGATCTAGAGTGTTTTTAATAAGTCCCTGGAACGAACTGGGCTCGCGTGGTGCGTGATGCTCTGAGGCAGGAGCTGATGGACAGTGGCTTGGTCACGTCAGCAGCCGCGTGCCCGTGGTCAGCAGCAGGACCTGCTCCTCCTGGACCACGGCCCGTCCGCTGCAGATGTGCAACTTGGGCGGGCAAAAAGGATGGGCGCAGGGAGAACACCAGAGAACCTGTGTGCTTCTTCCATAGGCTAAATGCAAAACCAGCAGGATAAGAATAGCAGCTCCCAGTATCTGCATATCAAAGAGCAGGAATGATATCATCCCTTCGGGTCTAGCGAGGTTATCAGTGATACTGCACGTCTCAGGGGGAGAAACTGGTGGTGGAGTTCTCTGTTTCTTCAAAGAAAACATGTTTGTCTATAAAAAAGAATTTCTGCTAGCATGCACCACAATAGAAAATCTAACCTCAGATGCAAGGAATTAACTTTGTTTACTCTTTCAGCCCTCTTTCAGCCCAAAATATACAGCTCCAATTCAAAACATGATGTTGCTGCCACATGACTAACTCTAGTTGGATGCCATCAGATAGATTTAATGCTACTCAAACCTCTAGTTTTGGTGTCCAGTACTAATTCTGCTCATTTAAGTATGGAAGGGAGATGGTCGCCCTGCACAGCCTGAGTAGTCTTTGTCTTTTTCTGTGTATGGATACACATGCCAAATTATCAGGAGCACGGTTCTCTGGTGAGAAAGATGGATGGCCATGGGGAGGGTACAAAAATGCAACTACAACACTTTTGGTTTTATTGTACTGAAGGAAGTTACTGCTTTGCATTTTGGAAGAAGTCAACATAAGGGACAGACAACTTTAAGAGCTCTGTGTCTGAGTACTCTTGCAGTACCTCAGCAGTCTGGGCCACATTCCCTGGAAGAGTTTTAAAGGTTTGTTAATTAGTGGTGATTGCCCTTGAAGCTCACTGAGGGTGACCTAACCCAAGTGCAGAGTGGACTTGCTGTGATGACAAAGACACTGCTCACTGCATCAACCACATTATTTTTTTTTTAAATAATTATAGGTTCTTTGTTGCTCTTGTCCTCTAATTAAAGATGTCGCACTAATTTTTAAAATGTGATTGCTACTTGACTTTAGAGCCATAAAATATACAGCACAGATAAATGCCAGTTGACTGAAGCCCTTACATACATTGTGAGTATCCCAGTAGGGTTCTGTGGGAGCTCTTCTACTGCATGGCTGAACACAGCTTTGGCATTACCATCTAATGCAAAATGAAGTATCACAGTTAAATGAAAATCAAGCAACTAATATTTGACAGAGAGGGTAAAAACACAGAAAACTCATCTGAGCAGCAAAAACAACCAACCCAATATTAAGGATATTTAATAGCTTGAAATATTTAATACATAATAATTAGAAACATGCAAATCAAATACACTAGTCACCTTGATAGGCAGATTGCACATCAGCAGTGACCACTGCTGGCATCTTACCACATTTTGTAATATTTTATCAAAATTGTCTATTTAGTTCTCATAGTTCATCTTAATTTTTTTGGTTGTTTATTTTTCTCCCTGCATGGTAAACCTCTTCATTGACCTTGCTTCTTAGGAGAAAAACAGTAACATAGGTAAGGAAAGAAATTGTTTCCTGTTGGTTTCAGCAGAGCAAGGAGTTTAATTGCAACCTCTATTTTTTGAGCTTCTGGTGGGCTTATTTATTTATTTATTTATTTATGAGTAATTATTTTATATTTTTCTGCCACATTTCTGAGTGATAGTGGGTGATCCAGGAATACAGGCTCCCATCCAGCCCTCTTACCTTTCCTTCTTGAACAGCAGAATCCTCCTTAAAGTACTACAGCTCCAAGTAGCTTGTAGTGTCCAGGGTCTCCATGCCCCAGCACACCTGTTTCTACAGGCAGAAAATTAGTGTTCCTTTGTTTAGCATGAGGGGAGCCTGAGGGGGGCCCTGGAGCCACAGCACTGCTTGTGTAGCAATTCAGCAGCAGGAACAAGGACTTTCCTAATAGTAGAAAGATCAGACTCTAGGGATGAGAATCCCTGTCTTTATGAAATGTGTATTCCGGGGAAAATTCCTCTTTCCTAATCTTGATTTTGAACATCTCCCACACTGGGATCCTGCATTTTCCACTGCGTGTGTTTAAGACCTGCATTGTTGCAAGGAAAAATGACAGTGCAAGAGAGGAAGGTATTTAAAGTGGATTTGCAGCCCTGAACAAAATTATTTTTTTATTTTATTTTTTAAAAAATATTTGCTTATTCATACATTCATTGTTGTTAATTTCAGTCAACAGAAGGAACCTGGGATGGATTCTGGAGAAGGAAGGACTAGCTCAGGTGCCCCAAGGGCAGTTGAGAGTCTACTGTAAATATAAACATTTAATTTATTTTTAAGATGCAAAGTCCTAAATTTAAATTGCCAGTTGGTCTACAGTTGTCTCAAGAATTGGATTATTACACTTTAGATGGCAGTCTAAAGAACTAACATCCTGTTCTGGAGCAAGGCCTGAGGTAAGAGCTTAAACAAGAGGGGAAAAGCATGAAGAAAATCAACATGTTGACAAGAAAGTTAGACTATGTGAGGATGGTTGCAAAAAACACATCAAACTTTTATATTTAATTAATAGCTAATTTAGAAACTGGAATTCAAATGTTTCCTCCTTTGAATTTTTTTTTCAGTCACAGAGATTTTGCTCCAACATAAGCTTTATAATTTTCAGTGTATTGTCACTTAAATGTTCCCTCACAAGATTTGTGTGGGTGATGTTCCAGCACAAACCAGCTCCAAACAGATCTTCTAGCTTGAAAACTGTTCATACAGTTGAACTAAACTTTCAGTAAAGTAAATTGTCTTCCTAATTAATGTCCAGACTCTTAAATACCTTAATTCCAAAGGTGACAAATTGAGTCTTCCAAAAGTCATTACACAAAAGAATCACTCCCAGAAATAAAACAGGTTTTGAGTTGAGTCTTACCTCTTCCTTTGTGTAATAATGCTCAAACCCCAAAAGGTTTATCAACTAAAGACCATTTCAAAATTTTAAGCAGAACTAAAAAGGATTAAGAATAACAGAAGTAGTAGTTGTAGTAAGAATTAAAACTCAAACTATGTGTTGAGTCTCCATGTAGTGAATGTCATCAGATTAGTTGCAACCTCTCTGTGTGACTCCTCCAGTTTCACGGAGCTGATTTCAGCCTCACTGTTCCAAGTTTCTCTCAATGAGTGAAGTGATCTGTCACTGGATTTTATTAGATTTTTTTTTTATTTTTTAGAGCAGATGGCTGATTCTTTTTACCTGGAGAGCTGCCACTTTCTTTAGATGCATTTGGGCTTTATCATAGTCTAATTTATCTGTTTATTTGAGAAATAAGTAACCTAAATTGCAAATGTGTTAGAATTTCACTGACCTCAGAAAAGCTGATAGATTTGCTCCATAGATTTCCTGAATCTTGTTGAAAAAATAAAAACAACCCCTCAAAAGAGGAAATAACTTAATCCACTGGTAGCTGGACTGTTAGCCATGAAAAAGCAAGTCCAGGTCTTTATTAATTCTGGCATCTGTGATCACAGAATCATAACATGGTTTGGGTTGGAAGGGATCTTAAAGCTCATCTAGTTCCTGTCTCCTTGCCATGGGAAGGGAACCTTCCACTAGACCAGGTTGCTCAGAGCATGATCCAACCTGGCCTGGAATAGTTTCATGGCCAGTTCCTGGATATTCTGCTTTACCTTTCAGCTTGCAGACATACATCAGAAATGAACTTGATCTGTGTAGCCATTCACCTGTATTTATGTCTAGGTTTCTTATTTGCCTTTCATCAGCTCGTATTCCCGAGCTGGAATTACTTCATGTTTGTTTGTACCACATTGTCCTTTCCCTGCAGCTACTTCTGTCCTGCCTGAATGATTCTGCACTGGCTCACTGCAGAATTGCCAGATACCCCTTGCTTGGACTGCGTTTGTATTGGTGACCCAGGCAGGGATATTTTCTTGCTTGTCTATGGGCACAGTTTCAGGTTACCAGTAAGTAAGGCTTACGGAGAAGAACACGTTATTTGTAAAGCCACTTTTATAGCCAGAAGTGACTACAGATGAAGTTTCTCTTTGAGTAGTTGAGCTCTGACCTGCAGCCCATGGAGAGAGAGGTCTTGAGTCTGACCTTGTGAACCTCCCTCTCTGCTCATACTCCACTGATGGGAATAAAGCAAATTTTGCCTCAGTCAAACGTGTTTCTCCTCTGCCTTCTACAGTGCTGTTCAATGAAGTATGAATGATTTTTCTAAATTCTACTCCTGTGGCTTACCCTTTGCTTGAGTGTTGATGCCCTTACAAGCCCCGGGTTTTACAAAGAATCCATGCAGGCACTATGAACCGGCTGAAGAATTCACACAAATCCTAGGCCTGTCAATAGGAGTAAATCAGTATCTTAATTAATTAGCTGTTTATGCTCCCCTAGGCCCCTTGTCAAAAGGGCATCCTCTGGTAGGGTAGTTGGCACTGAGTTCAAGCTGACTGGTATTTCTTGGTGGAAACAAACCACAATTTGCCCATGTGATACAGAAAACTAATGGTACATTTCAAGTGTGCATGAAAAATAACTGTATGATCCAGGCAATTTCTTTTCTTTTTTTCTTTTTTTTTTTCTTTTTTATTTTCTTTTTTCTTTTCTGTTTTTTTTTAACTGACTAGGGAATCCCCATTTTATCCTTTTTACACAAATTTAGCATTAAAGTTTCTGTTTTCTGTAATCCCCATGAACCTCCTGTCAGTGTGGAGTATACATCTATTTCTTTTCTTTTTGATCTTAACACTTGTAAGTAATAAATAATTGATTGCCCAAGGAATTCTGGGAATATATTCAGCCTTAAATTGAGCACTAAACTATTTGCAAATGTGCTTAGGCACTAGCCCAAAAGATACATCAAAAGACTGTCAATGGATATTAGGAAGTGAAGTGCCATCATATGTTGGAATTAGGAAGCATAAAATGTAAGTAGAGAGATAACACTGTCAGATCTGCTGCCAGTAGTAATAGAAAAAGGTATGTTTTTATATAAGGCTATAAACTGTTGTTCAAGCTACACCAGATTTTAACCTCACTCCAGACCCTATTCAGGCAATGCCTTGTTTTTGAATGTTGTCTTAAAACTGGGATTTGACAGTGCTCTCATCCCAGAGATACCTAAAGCTGAGCCTGAACAGCCTGTGAGCTCCATCTGTCAGAAAGACCTGGGGTACATTTACTGCAGTGACTGCCCATCTTTGGCACTGCAGACAGGTTTTCTGTGGCAGTCTGATTTCACCCTGGCTCTAAGCCCACACATAAGCTTGCTCAGTAAAGTGACCAAGTCTATCCTACTGTGGGTAAACTGTTTGTAGGGTCTGAGCTAGCCCCACTACATCTGCATTGCTGAGCTTCTGCTGTGCTTCTATTCCAATATCTCGATATCTGTGAATGCATTTAGGTGTTGTGTGATGCTAGCCTTGCCACTACTACTGAAGCTCAAGACTGCTCTTCATGGAGCACATCCCTTGGGAATCCACTTACAAACATAAAAATGACAAGATGGTAATGACAAGGAAGAGTGAGGATGGATTTATTTACCAGTAGTTAATTGTTCTTGACCAGCCTGGTGGCTTTTTATGGTGAAATGTCTGGCTAAAAAGATGAGAGGATGGATGTAATATATTATCTCTTCAGTAAAGGTTCTACAGCATCCTTATCTGGAAGATGAGGAAATACAGCTTGGATGAACAGACTGCTAGATCAGCTGAAAACTAACTGGACCATGAGGTTTGAAGAACAGTTATCAACTCAGTAGTTTTGTACCCCAAGACTGGTGGTGTTCAATATTGTCATTGCGATCAGTAAGAATGCAAATTCTAAAAATCTGTATGTGATGCTAAACTAAGGGAAATGATTAGCACCCTGAACAACAGAGCTTCAGTCCAGAGGGACTGAAAACCCCTGTGGATTGGACCTTAAGACATTCAGTAAGGTGTGTGAATCCTGATACCTGGAGCAGAACAACCCCATGCAGCAACACAAACTGGAAACTTATTGTGAAATGTGGAAACTCGGAGCAAATTTGAGGGCAAGTGCCACAGTTTTTATCTTGGGAGATTGAAACTGGACATTAGCAGAATTTCTTCAGTAGGAGGACAGTACAGCGCTAGAATACATTTTTTGGAAGAGTTGTGAAATCTTGGTCCTTGAAGGTTTTCAAGAATCAGCTAAATAAATTCACGGCTGGTTTGATTTATAGTTGCTGACAGTCTGGCTTTGAGTGGGAGGTTGGTTTAAATGTCTTTATCAGCTTATTCCTGTCTCTCTGATTCTGCAGTCCTTGTTTCCACACAGCAGCTAGAGCAGCCTCTGGTGAGTTTGTCTGTGACCTGCCTGGGTCTGTCGGGTTTTCCTTGCTTGGAAGTTTCTCAAAGTTCCAACCTGTGCAAACTGGACATGTGTAACCATGGATATGGATAAAAGATGGTTTTGCAATGGCTTTTTCAGAGCCTTTTCAGTCTCCTGGTACTGTGGAAAGCTGCATTATCCATGATAGATGTCACATCAGCCTCAGAGAGTCTCTTGTGTAAAGTAACTGGCTGTGAAGTTGCACATGTGGAGAGTTGCAGAGAACATCCTGTACCCTGGCATGCTTGTAGTTCTTCTGTCATGAGGATGGAAGATGGTCACGGGAGCAACATAGAATTGAGTCAGCTTACAGTTTAACAATCTATAGTTCTCCTATCAGAGAATAAAGTCTGGCAGAAAACAAAAATTTTCTTGTGGACTCTCTTGGGTGAATAAAAACAGGTTGAATGGATATCTCATCTTCAAAATCTCCAGGTAGAAGTGTTTTTGAAATTGCTGAGACATCCTAGGTTAACAATTCAAGTGTGAAAACTGCACCATGAAATATTTTTTTTCTGATCTTAATGTTAAATACACTAAGATACTTGAATGAAAGGAGGCCACAGTTAAAATGAAGGATTTAAAAAATGTTCTTGTTAGCTCAGCTCACTGGTGAATTAGAGTACAAGACTTTGCTCTTTGAGTTTTGAAATGCTGCAACTCCCCTAGGATGGGAAACCTCTTCCTACTGGTTGTTAAATAAAATAGCCATCTAATATTCTGTGAGGTTAGATGGCTTGTTGTGGCCTGGGAACATTATCCTGTATTTTGATTTCCTATATTCATTGTGTCCTGACAACTGCTGCAAAAATTCACTTTGGGATAAGTAGCATTTCCCTAATTTTAAAATGTATTCACTTTGCTTGTGTTCATACCTATTTCAATGCTCAGTTTTCTGCACATGTCCCTCACAATAAACTGCTGATAGGAATGTTCACTGAAGTAGAAATTTGTAAGGCAACATTCAAGTATATCTGCAGAAAATTAATTCTCAATAAATAATTCTAAATAAATATATATTTATATAAATATAGAAAAATAGAAATATATATAAACCACATTTTTTTTCCATCAACTGTATGTTCCGTGTACTCACATAAGCAGTGATGGTCTGAATCTTCTGATGATGCATGCTCATAATAAACTTGCTGAGGGATAGGTTACAAAAAGAGTTCCTCTTACAGAAACATTTGGATAAAAAGTTAAAACTGCAATGTGGTAATGGTAGTCTCTGAGGGAAAAAGTATGTGACAACATCCTTTCTCTTCAAATGGGGTTTTCTGACATACATTCTCAGCTTATGTAGATCATGAAAACATGTTCACCTCTTTCACTGCCATAAGCTGTGATAATCAGTGCAGCAGTGAACAGTGTTCTACTGAAATATTAAGTACTTCACTAAACCACACCTGAGTAATTTAAAATTTTCAATGTGCAGGCTAAGGTGGCAATTGCCTGATTGCTTTAAAACAACATAAACTCAAGCTGCTCTGGAAGATGTGAACCCTCTCTTGGCTGCACGTTCTTGCTGTCTCCTTTGGGCTGTGCTGGTGCTTGTACACTGAACCAGGTCAGCATTGCAAACCTGCTGGGACTTGATGGAGGTGAGAGGAAGGAAGGAGAGTATTCCCGTTTTGGTGCTCAATTCCCTGATGCAGAGATGGCATCATGAAACCAGAAGTGAGAGAGGCCAGGCCATGCCTCTGCATTTAGGGTGGTAAAAAGTGACTACAGCTGCAGGAAAATCTCAGACCACTATTAAATCTCAGAGATTAATTTATTGTTTGTGAGATTTAATCTCAAAAACAAAGCCTGAAATTCTGAAGCATGCAATGAAGTGTCCAGAAGAAAATACCCTGTTGCCAGACCACCTGGAGGTGATCCAAAATGTTTTTTGGGCCTGACCCAATACAGGGTAGCTTTTACCCTTTCATTTGTGAGGGGATTGCAATAGATCCTCAGGTTATAACAATTTCTGGATAAATCCTCTGGCAGCAGAATTTCAACAAGAGTGATTTCACATATAGCAACAGCAGCAACAAGTGTGTTACAGTGCTTCCCCCAAAGATCAGCATACAAGCACTTGCTTGGATTGATTAAACTTGCTTGGATTATTAGATGGTCAATAACAAAGGAGATGATCTAGGACAATTTGGAAAGTTGGGAAGCAGTAGCAGACTGCTTAGAGCTGCACAGCCCATGACCATGGATTTCTGAGGACCTCTCCAAGTCCAACAAGTATTTCAGAAGCTAACTGAAATATTAAAAATTACTACAAGGATTATATGCAATAAGAGCAGGCTTTCTGACACCTCTTAGCCATCAACAAAGGTCCTGATTTTCTAAGAGACTTAAGAGATCTGTGTCTATGTTAACTGGAAAATCTGCTTCTCAGGATGCAGTCGTAGAAGGAGAACGGGACATGGAAACATCTGCAAAATATGTGCATCACATAAGTGGAATCACTGGTCTGACTGGTACTGAGGATGCTGAGAGCAAAGGACTAGGAAAGAATGGGGCTGGTTTGCAACAGAGGGGAAATGGGAGCTGATGTGGTTAGGGCTCTGAGATTAACACCACAGCTTCTAATTGAACATGACAGTCCCTAATATTGCTGCAGTTTTTTCTGAAAATAAGGATAACAAGGATTATTTAGAGAGCAACAGAGTTATGGGAGCCCAGAAAAGCTCTTCTTACCCCATAATCTGGAGGCTTCAGCAGACTATTGTGTTTGCCTGCTCTTCTAAAGTGAACCTAATAGTTCCTTCAAAAATAAAATAAAATAGCCAGAATCTTCCTCTCTATTCCCTTTTCCCTCTTTCCATTGGCAAAACCCCAACAGGCTAAAGCCTTCAATAAAGTAATCCCCAGCCCCACAAATTAATGTACAGAGTAGCATGGAAATAAAAATATAGAGGCATAGCTTGGTTGATTTTACCCATTATTAGAGCTGCAGGAGCAAGTGTTCTCCATGCTATCAAGAGATGAGGTGCCTCTGAGAAATTAAATAAAGCTGCCTTAGGAGCAGTGAAAGGGGACACAAATAGGTCAATTTGCTTCCCTTGGAAGCAACTCTGCTCATGTTTTAACACAGACATAAATGAGGGGGCTGGAGAACCATCAGGAAACAGTGGTGATAAGTTTGAGCGATTGTGGAAGTATCTTTTGGACGTAGAATTCAAACTTTATTTGTATCTTCAATATTGCCCTCTTTCTCTTGGGATCCTGCCTTGAAAAAAAAACCAACACACTTCACATCCAAGGGAATTAGAAAAAAAAATATTTAAATCATTAATTGCAAGCATTTCTGCTTATATATGTCCATGCATTGACCTATACATAGCTAAATGAACTGTGTCATTGCTTTATTTTTTCATCAGCTTTTATTTTCAGTCCCTTTTGTCCCTAGGGTGTGTTGTCTTGCTGTGCTTTGCCTGTGGGATGTTTCAGTCCAGGTAGCAGCCACATGCTCCCCTCCTCACTGGCAGCTCTTTGACTTGTGTCCTTTCCCACTGCCCACTCATTCCTCAGTGGCAGCAGTGACTTGGCACAGAAAATGATGCTTGGAGGATTACCAGAGCACAGTCTTTGTTGGGGTAACCAGGTGTTGACCACAGCAGGAGAAATAAATGCCTATTTTCTTTTTCTCAAGCTTGCCCACCCTCTTTCAGTTCAACAGGAGGTGAATCAGGCCCAGCCAGCACTTAGATGCCTGCTGACGTTCTCCAGCTGTGCATTCCCCCATCTGCCTCTTTTCTTTGTTTCCCCCACCTCCGTTTTGAAGGATGAAAGTAATGACAATGTGGGATTCTAAATATAACTGAGCTGCTTGCAGGTTCTATGACTGCACTGTGGGCTGTGTGAAATCTGAGGCAACAGAACGCCTGCTTACAGTATTGCTTTAGGTGAGAATCTGCCCTAAGACAAGGCTGGAGACATACAAAAGCCCAAAAGCCACCATAATGAGGGAGATGTTGGCAGTGGTTTCCTGAAACCCTCTGTCTGTTCCAGGTCACGTCCCCACTGGAAAATTATGTATTCAGTGGTAGATCTCCACTACAGCAAATTGGGTATTTGCTAGTACATGAAGACTCATCAAGTGAAGCATTTCAGGGAGTGAGCACATCCGTCCTTACAAGGGCACCCCAGGAGTACTTGATCCCAGTGATGGAGTTACTTTTTCAGGCTGCAGACCTCAGAGCTGAAGAAGTCCCTTCTGCTCCCTCACCTCCTCCTACTTCCAGCCACTTCTTCCCACTCTCTTACTCCTCCTTCTGCTACTCTGGCACAAGCATTTGGGCATGTGGTGAAGTGCAAAGGGAGAGCTAATCTGACTTAAAAAAACTCTGTCTGAAAAAGAAGAGGTGGGGGGTTATCTAGCTCAGCTCCCTGCTGTAATTTATTTGCAGCAACCTAGGAGGTACAAGGAGGAACAACGTAGGAGCAGGGACTCCTTTAGCAGAAAAAGCTGTTCAAAATGATGCTCATCAGGCTATGATAGGATTTCTTTTTTTGTGATGACCTCTTCCTGCCACCTGCAAGGTGACAAGACAATTTGCTTGATGAGGATGGGGAGCAAATAACCTGCTCACAAGTGCTGGGTCCCAAACTGGGCAGCAAAGGGGAATTTGGAAGAAACTGTCAAGTGACAGTCAAGATCTATATTCTACTTTGGCATATAGTTCAGTTTAAAATATGAGTTTTTAACTAGTGAAGCTCTTCATGTTTTGAACCTCACTAGCTCCAAACAGAGGAACTACCATTTAGTTCAAAGCACTGATAAGAGAAACCACTGGACCATTAGAGAATCCTCTACTGAAAGGGAAATATCCTTGGTTTACATCAAGGAGTTTTTCAACTGTACTCTGAAACTTAATGGTTTACATAATTTGTAAAATATCTTTCTATGAATTTTTCTTGTGATGTTAAATGTTATCATTGTGTATGCACACACACACATACACACACACGTGTATATATATATTGCCTTTTTTGTTTTTCAGTCTTACTCACCTCTTTTCCTCTGGAGATAACTGGAGGCTGTAGAATGTTTTCAGTGAGTCAGTTTGAAAGTGACTCTGGGGAACTGAGGTTGCACAAGTGCTTTTGAAAACACAACCAAGGACTTGATATACCCAGTAGCTTCAGGCATTAGGTTAAAGTGAAATAATGCTTCAAAACTAATTCCTGGCCATCAGGCAGTGATTCCAAGTGAAGACAGATAGCTCAGAGGCTATGTCAGTGTGCTGGAGGCAATAACTCTCCTTTTGTTTGTAATAAATTTATGGGATTATGAAACCTGTGGGCTGAGGAAGAAGCTCCTGGGATAGATGATGAGATGAAGATGTGTCTGAGACCAGGTGCCTGACTTGGGGGTGTCTCTGTCCCTTGCAGATCAAGAATACTGAGCTCTAGGTAATGATAGGTGGACTCTTAAATGGAAAAATACAAGCAGTCCCTGAGTGGGAACCAGATTCCTGCCTTCCGGAGGTGCTCATAATTAAGGAGTCTGATTGATGCTTAGCTTCTCACCGGCCCATTGAATGTTGTCCCCTGCAGCTCATGTGAGCCACTGTCATAGGAGATGCACAGGAGGGGGGACTGAGCAGTTTGTATTCCGATGGCTGGAAGATCTTGCTAGAGAAGTGGGAGCTGTGGGTAAGAAGGGTCTGGGTCTTTAACACCCTGGGAGAGTGCTGCAGAGACTGATTTGTCATCTCCACCCATGTTCAGCAGTGAACTCCTGTGTAAGGCTCACTTGGATATACTGATCATGGGGGTTTTTTTACTTTTTTTCCAGGGAACTTTGCAGAAAGCAAAATTATGAGGCAGTCTTTAAGGGCTCACTAGGTTTCTTCTTTTTCAGACCTCAGGTAAGGTTTATTCCAAAGTGATGACAAAAGTTGATGTTGATGTATATACATACATACATGCACACAGACACATAGACCCACAGACACACACACACATGTATATGTATACAGTAAGTTCCTCTGGGAGTTATTTGGTACTGCAATAAGTGGCCAGAATCACTACTTTGAGTTCCCCAAACTGGCTGATTTGCTGGTACTGCTGGTACTGTAAATGGGGAAGATCTGACCTTCTGTCTATTCAATCAGCAGGCGCTTTTTTTAAAGAAAAAACTTAATTGTGTTAGAGAAGTCAGTATAGAACAAGCCCCTTGTATTTAACTTTTTCAAATCTCATCAGAAATGCTGGTGTCTGTGGTGTGATGCACAGAGATGACCCATGACATTGTCATTAGGGTTCACAAGCTGGTGATGCAGGGACTGTGTCCCTGCAGTGTGCCTGGCAGACTGTGACTGCTGGATAGTCTTTATTGCCTCATTCTACGGAACTCTCAGCTCCTGAATTACATTAGAATCTCATATTTCACCTACAAAACTGTGAAGCAGTAACATTTTTCAAACAGTATGAACCTTTTTTTTCCTGTTTTTTTCAGGCCAATTCCATACCTTTCCTGAGGGAGCCAGAGTGCCTAGCTAAGTGGAAAAGTAATAGTGCATCTGCAAAGAATAGATAAGATAAAAACTTGCTCTATTGTAAAGGGTGCAGCTGCTTGATTGTGTCTGCTTATTTTGTCAGTGTGTGACTCCCACTTTCTTCTTGTCAGACTTTGAGATTATTAGTACTGAATCTTCACCTCACTGCTTGCATCTGCTGATACTCTCTCTTACTTTGAACCTCATGGTATGATAGCCCGAGATGCTGTAATGACAATTTTTTATGCAAAAAACCTCCCCACAAACAACAAAACTAAACCAGCTGAGGAAAGGCATGGCACCCACACAAAGTCCCAGAGAAGTACTTCTTCCTTAGCTGCTCTGAAGAGTTGCTACAAGCCTTTCTCAGAGTGGGAGTATAGGCAAGAGGAAATCTGATATGCAAGGATTTACAGCATAGTGGCTGTACATGTCTGCCTCAGCTGAGGGTCTGCATGTAGTATGGCTAAGTACATTTAATATAACTTTGATCTACTTTGCTTGGGCAACAAGCAGGGTGAAGAGATCAATGGAAGCACCACCCCCTCAGTTAATCACCCCCAGCCCACTCCGCTGCACCATCACTGCTGCCCTTAGCTGAGATACAAAGATTAGGAGTGGTTTGCATATGTTTACAAGTGCTGCAATTGTATTTTTATTTCCAGTTGCAGAACAGACCTGTTGCACTACGGTGTACGTGAAGGTGGTGTGTGAAACCAAGCGTCCACAGACTTGAAAGTCTTTGTTTTCGCAAACGCTGATGCCATGATACAGGAGACTTGGTACATGGGGGTTACCTCTGTATGGCAGTAGTATCAAAACATTTTGTTATTCATGTGAAAAATTCTGTACTTTGTGTAAAAAGCCTAGTTCATCTGCTAGTTGATAAATATTTCAGTGCCCCAAAACAAGTGGAGCTGGATGCAGGGAGGTATGAGTGGGGATACAGGAGGAAGAAGCAGCAGCAAAACATATTTGAGAAAAATTATCGTTGTCCATATAAGAGAAGATGAAAATTTTATTTTGGGAAGATGGTTTTCCCTTGATATATTATGTAGGGAAATAATAAGTTTTGAAAGTGACTGACTGACCTTTTATAACTTCAAAATTCTGGGGCTTGCATAAACCTTTATGGCGCTTGAGGTAGAGAAAGAAAAAAAGGTGTAAATCAATGGACAGTTAGCTCAGGTCTGAGCATTTTGAAGTGAGTGACAGATGTTGGATGTTGGACCTGGGAACTTAAGAGTCAAAACAACACCTCATACTCAGCATTTTTACTGCTAAAATGATGAATATTTTCAGTGAGTTCAGTCCAACTAGAGATTCTGGGGAATTTTACTGTGCAAATGCCCAATAAAGATGCATTTGCTTGAGTTATCAGTAAGGTTTAGCTCCAGTTTTTGAGAATATTTTTGTGGGAAGGACTTGGAGAATGAGGCAGCCCATTTCACTGTTGGCAGAATTAATATCCTGGGTTTCCATGTAACTGAAGAGAATTAGCCCCTGGCCTCTGTGGAAGGCTGGGTTTCCACCTTCAATTACTGTGTGCCAGTACCAGCCTCAGAGCCCTTCTGGTGTGTGACTTGTTGCAACCTGAAAAATTCACAAATTTTCCCTCAAAAGCTTTTTTAAAAATAGTACTGCTGCTTAGGAAAGTTACACACAGACTCAGAGAGATAGTTGGTTTGAATAGCAGGAGTTTAGGAGATGAGGAATAGCACGTTGCTTTTAATGGTGCTTCAGACCAGCTAGTGCCCTACTCCTGCAGCAAAGCTTGGTCAGACCCTGTTTTGTGCCTCTGGGGCTGATCCTGTCACATGCAGTTTGAATGTCTGTGATTTTTGAACAGCTGTATTCAGCTACAATAAATGTTTTCTTAAAGCCTGACTAGATCAAAATGATGTTTTTGTTGTGTGTGACAGTGCTGCGGTGACTTTGAGAACCAAAGACTTCATCACAAAGAGGCTTCACTGTATCTCTGGCTTGGCTGATTAACAAATGCATTTAGTAACTGGAAAAATATGTTGTTGCTTTGTTGATGTGTCAACTCATTTGATGTATTTTAAAAGAAAACAAACAACAAACTGCTTGTCCAAACGAGTCTACTGACATGTCTGCAGAGGCAGGCTGGGCTGGAGGATGTCGAGATCGTCTCATCAGATTATTGTGATCTCTTGTTTGCTTCATGGTCTGTATGAAGAAATCACTTCTCCATTACCATCAGGTCTTCTGGGCCTCAGAGGAGGTTTCATATGGCATCGCTGTGACAAACACATCTACGCTTTATGAACAGCATGTCATGGGAAACTTAGCAAACCATGAAACTCGAGCAGGTTTGATATTGATAAAAACTACATTGCATAAAAGTTTTCTGAGTGGTATTTTAATAACTCAGCCAGTAACAGGAGAAAATATTCCACTCAGTGCACAAGAGACAAGACATACAGCTGTCAATCTAGAGTAACAGAGACTCAGTTCAGTTTCCAGGCAATTTTATTTAAGGATGGAACCATTGGACAGGAGGTTCAGCACATACATACAGGTGGTGCACTTCTCAGAACAGGGGTGGTTCTATATTGTTTGGAGCTGGGTTATAGTCTGCATCCTGGAACACCCCTGTGTGAACTTAAACCTCTCTCTGTCTTGGTGGTTTTTACTTGGACGGCCATACATGCTCCAACAGTGACAAATTCTTTGCTGTGTTGCTGAATTCTGTGCCTTTCTGCTGGGTTTCTCTAGCTGTTTCAGGCAAAAATAAGCAAATATCCTATAGACAGTGGGAAGTTGCCTCTGCCATGTTAATTTGTTAATTTGTTATTCTCTAATAATAGAGCTGTGCTGATGCTGCAGTCTCTCTGTGAGGGCAATATTGGCCTTTCCCTGTAAGATTCTCAGCAATCTTCTTTACACAACTGCTGAAAATCTTTCAGGCCTCTACTCTTGACTCAAGTTTGGTTGAAATTCCTCAGTGAGTGTGTTGGAGGAAGGGGAGAAACTATCACATAATATAAACTTTTTTCCTAAGAATAATGAACTGAAAACCCAAAGGAGTAATTGGAAAGTGAACGCTACAATTAATACAAACACTTGACAAATACAACTGACTCTGCTATTCCCACATTCAATATGGGCAGACTTATTCTTTCTTCCTTAAATTTACAATTCATTAGTGTATTGCTGGGATTGTTAAGCAAGATAGGATGATAGAGTAGTTCAGACCTTCCCCAGTACTGGCTAGTCCTTCTGTTGTTTGCCAGAGTTCTTAAGAAGTGCAGGTGTAAAATCCCCTGATGTAAAAGTATGGCTTCTGATACACTCTCTTAAATTAGAGCTGCGATTTTTTTCAAATTTCATGGTGCAGCATCACAAAATACACAGAACTGAGTATATGGAACAAAATTGGGTGTTCTGTTTTAAAACCATGTGACACAGTTATGTCATTATATCTACATACACACCTCAATATGCAGACTTAGACTGTAGAGTCAATAACTGAATTTTGAGGTAGATGGGCACATTAACATTGGTGAGAGTGATCATGAGTTTACTGCAAGTCTCCTGGCTTTGCTCACGTTTGAGGAATTGCTGCTTTAATTAATTATGAATGTTCTATATCATATTTATTTTTGAATATGAGAACTATCAAAATATAAGTGTATTATTTACCTAGGTGTGAGAGTTGCTGCAGCTGATATTCTCAGCTAACACTGGGTCCCAAGTGCTGGACTGGCTTCAAATTACAGACAGTTCCTTGCAAAACGCAAAAGGGCAATTTCTCAGCTGGGGTATGATGAAGTTGTGAGAATTCAATTTTAAAGAAAAAGAATCAGAGTGGTTTAAAATAAGTTTTGCATAGCTTCTACCTCAAAGGCACTTTCTAAGGCATTCAGCTACCATGGTGATGAATGTGGTATAAATAGAAAATAGATTAGATAGAATCCAAAACGTTTCCGAGTAGATCTAAATTAACAGTGGCCATTCAGGAAAGGGAGGCAGGAAGTCACTGTGCAAAATTTAAAAAAATACACACCAATAGTAAATCTAGAGTGGCTTATAGAAAGAGGAACATAGGAAGTAGTTGATTATATCATGGCTGGTAGTACAATATCAGGAGGATTATTGCATTCTGATTCTGTTCAACTCTAGCACAGAAAAAGCGGACACAGATGTTTTATGAACCTGAGAAGCACTGAAAAATTTTTAGCTGAGATACAAAAATTTCTTTTGAACAGACAGGTGCTAGTAATGGCAATGTTCCCCCATGGATCTATGAAGCATACAAGAGATCCCACAACAGAGGGATATACAACTAGGAAAGACACTCAGAAACAAGATGCTTATTCTGCAAAATACATCTCTGTCCCCTGTCAAACACACCCTCTTTAACTTATCTTGTATCAAAAGACCCTGCTATAATTTAAAGACAGCAAGTACTTTTTTAGACCATTTACATAAGCAGCTTGTAGTTTTTTTGCCACAATATATTAAGGTCTGCTTGGCAGGAATTAAAGGCTTCAATTTGCAGACTTATTTAAAGGACATATAACTTCAGGGACATGGATGGTTCTGTTGTTTTCAGTGGGAGTACTCATGGACTTTAAATTACAGGTGGACTGAAGTACCCTGCTGAAGAATGGTCCTAGAAATAGCTGTGCACAGGTATAAATATGCAGTGAGCTAATGTGTGCTTTACAGATATATCTTTGTATGAATAGTTCACTCTGCTCTTTTTGGGGGACTTTGCAGCTAAGGGAAAGGTTTAGCTTCTTCATCCATTTACTTTCTAGTGATTGAGTAACACTCTGTTATGGCTGTAGTGTGAACATCATTATTGGTGACCTTTCCTAAGTGATTGTATGATGATGACTGTGTAACAGGTGCTCTTAAACCAGCCTCAATTTTTTGACGATCAAGGGATTAAAGACCTGTTTTTTATGCTGCTGCTTTCTGAGCTTCTGAAGTCAGTCTTTTTTGTAGTCATTGCTTCTGACAGAAAACAAGGCATGAACTCAATCATGTATTTGTGACTAAGATGTCAGTACTGGTTTTGGCTGGTACAATGAACAAAATCAGAGGGGATAGTTTATCTAACTCCAAAGTAATTCACTGAATATGACAGCAGTTCTTCACATAAAAAAATCAAAGTTTAAAGAAAGAATGCTGACTGGACATGTATCTAAAGACTGGAATTTTCGATTTGAAAGTAATTTTTAAAAGACCCCGAAACATATTATTTTGGATGAAACATGATAGCTGGACAGCACAAAACTTCAGGGGACATGATAGTCCTTCCTCATCCTGAAGTTACACAAGTCCTTCCTCATCCTGAAGTTACACAATTCAAGATATTGGTGACCTCTCTGTGAGGAGGTAGAAGTGCAGAAGAATGTTCTCAGGGCCTCTATCAAAGTGTCCACTAAATAAGATGTACACCCTGACAACTAACCCTTTCAACTAGGATCTACCATGAACATGTGGCCTGCAGATAGGTTGTTTGGGCAAGGTGAAGACCCACAGTGCCAGTAGCACAGTCCTTCAGCAGATCTTAGGTGTTATCAGTACCAGTGAGGCAGCAGAGTGCTTTTACAGAACAGCTCAGCAAGGAAGAAAAGCTGACTGAAGATGATCTCAAGCAGGGGAGAGGTTATGTAAACAAAGAAAACCTTTTTTGTAATCTCATTTCTTGGTTAACCTGCTAATTCATTTGGTGATGGCCCTGGACTCTGAGCTGCCACTAATCTCGTGCATCTGTTTTGTTTAAGGACCCCTGTCTCCTCCTAGCAGATAACAGATGGGTTTCCATTACCCCTTCCATGAAACAGCAACAGGATATAGCTGGGGGTGGCACTATTACCTCTGGAGATGCACGATCTAGAACACAATATGCAGTTCATTTTAACATAAAGCCTCACAAGCACCCCCTTCT
This sequence comes from Cinclus cinclus, assembly GCF_963662255.1. Taxonomy (NCBI): domain Eukaryota; kingdom Metazoa; phylum Chordata; class Aves; order Passeriformes; family Cinclidae; genus Cinclus; species Cinclus cinclus. The sequence continues at coordinate 6,414,013 of NC_085046.1, forward strand.
CACATACTGGCTTCTGGTAGCTAAGTGCAGATGTATATTTTCAAAGTTATCTGAGTTTCTTGGGATGTGCTCTGTTTGCGCTGAATAAATTCTCATGGGAGTAAAGGATTATCAAAGCTACACCACCTTCTACTCCCTTAGATTACTTTCTTCGTTGTAAACATACAGTAACATCAACACTTTAAGATGAAACCCCTAAACTAAAAAGTAAACCCCCTCTCCTGCCTACACAGTTCTGCCTTTGAGTCTGAAATGAAAGAGTGGCAGATATTTAGCCACTCATTATCTAAAAGATATTATCACTTAACACACTCCTGGAAGGCATTTGGATGCTTCGGTGAAAAGAGGTGCAGGCAAACCAACATAAGACAACAAAGCTTAAATTATATGTAACTCGTGGCAAGCACCACAAGACATCCAAACTGAGACCTCCTTGGGTGTCCATTTCCCTTCCAGCACAACTTAAACTTGGCAACTGTGGTGAACTATGCAGTGTTGAGAGCAGAAGGAAATAATGATGTCGTGGGCTTAAAGCATGAAATTAAAATTACAAGGGCTGTGTTCCAAGGGAGAGGCCAGGGTATCCTCCAAATGCCACATGATGTTGGATTTGGAAGAACCTATCATTCCCTGCATTGTAGATAGTGTCTCCTTCCTTTTCTACCTGAGAAACTAGTTCTTGTTATTGCCAGTTAAATAATCATTACATACTGGGTTTCTAATATAGCTCCAGGATGAATTAATGTTTTCACATTTCCCATTGCAGTAAGACCATCAGCTGGTGTATATCATCACAATTTCATGGCACAATTTCTGTTCCAGGTACTCCATAGACTTGTCCTATGTTATTTAAACTACAGACAGATGTTGTCTTCTGAAACAGCTTAAGATGCTACTATGCCTTACCCCTCCCCTCACTTCTGCTAACAAAGCAACTTGTTTGAGTGCTCCCTAACCCACTTCAGGCACAATCAACACAGTTATAGTGTATGGCTCCTATTTAAATTTTTTGAACTCAGCTGATTCTGCTTGAAGTGGGTTAGGGAGCACTCAAACAGCTGGGAGAGCTACCCGGGTAGTAATCAATGCCCAAGGGACTCAACAAACAGCTTGAAAAGAGAACGGCAGGGCACGAATGTTTCAAACCTTTGCAGCTGTGTGCAAATTGAATGTCTACAGAGAGCCTGTAAGCTGCACATGAGCTATTGCAATACTTGTTTTCCAGATTAGGTGTTCTGTCTCTTCAGCTGTAACAGCTAGCAGCTTCTTAAAAAAATAAAATTAAATGAAAGTTGAGAATTATAAGAAAGTTTATGGTGATATGCCCATATAGCATACGAGCAGATATTCTCTGAGCCCAGTGCAGCATATTGTGCAACAGCATGGGAGAGGGGAAATTTTGGCCAGGAAAGTCAAAGCATATTCTTTCTTTTATCTGTTGGATGCTAAAGCAGTGTCTTCCATGTGCTGTTTGATTTCACTGGCCAGACGAGGGGGGTAGACAATTTCCATCACGCTCCAATCCCCAGCTCTGGAGGTACTTATTAAGAGTCTGAACATTCTCTGTTCCAACCCACCGATAAGGGAGCCCATCCAACAAGCAAATTGGGCTCCCTTCCATCATGGTCTGTATCTTCCAAAATCTCCAAAGGGAACAGAGCGAACAAATATGTTGAGCGAGTGTGCTCAGTTTGTGGCAAATGGCAGAACAACCCCCCCAGGACATATGTACAGTCTATAGCCATCGCACCAACACTGGGTATGAGGACCAGAGGATGCATCTCATTAATTATCTTCCACCAGCCTTCAGTCAGCACGAGCTGCTGGTAAAGTAATGTGGAGTGGGGAGCAGAGGATAGGAAACTGCCCCCTCCTCCTGGGAAACATGCTTGCTCTGTAGTTCATGCTCAGGCCAAGGCATCTGGAGGAGATATTTCTGGCATCACCATGCACTCACTCACAGTGTGACCAGGGCTGAGTCACACATCATTATCCCGTATGCAAATTAGATGTCAACAACTTTGCAGGTGATATTTGTTGCAGACTTTTTTTTTTTTTTTTTTTTTTGTTTGAAGTGCTCAAGTGTACCACCACATGGTATTCTGGGCTGACCTGGAGGATCTGTGGGCTGTAGCGCAGCCACCTGCACCCAAGGAAACAGCGTTTTGTGTTTTTACAAGTGATTGGTTCCACACTGGTGTTTTTTTCCGGGGGCAAACCCCACCTCCACTGAGACATGAACTGAGGCAAGTCTTGCTCTGAGGCACAGCAGCATCTGCAGCATTTGCTGGGGGGTGGTGAGCCTTTTATTTCCCATGCAACATGCGTTGTAGCCCTTGCCGTTGTATGTGGCTTGCAAGAGTCACAGAATATGCTGAATTGGAAGGGACCCACAAGAATCATCAAGTCCAACTCCTGGGCCTGTACAGGATATCTCCAAGAGCCACACCATGTGCCTGAGAGCATTTTCCAAACATTTCTTGAGCTCTCTCAGGCTGGTGCTGTGAGATCTTTTCCTGGTCCAGCACCAAACCACCCTCTGGGTGAAGAACCTCTGCCTAATATCCCACCTAAATTTTTAGTATCTAACTTAAGATGATTTTAAGCTGATGAAACTCATCATGTAGCAGGGGCCCTGGTTTACATGGGTGAAGGAGTTTCTCAGAAGCAGGAGAGCGTGGGACCTGTGCATGATGCCAGTGGTGTGCAGTAAGAAGTGGAACGTGTTGGCTTCAGCTTGGGTTATATTCTTCAGAGAGTCTTTGAGACTGGTTGGGATTTGTGCTGTGCACAGGGCTCATAAAACAGAGATGTGCACTTTGCGGAACGGGAGTTCAGTTTGGAATGGGCAACGCAGTCAGGTGGTGGAGTCACCATCGCTGGAGGTGTTTTAGGGACGACCGGACCACGTCCGGTCGTGCTGGGTGGTAGGCTGGACACGAGGACGTCCGAGCTCTTTCCCAACCACATTGACTCGGCAATACCGAGTTCACCCCCCCCACCCCGAGCACGAATCTCGGTCACGGACACAGTCCCGCTCGGGGCTCCCCCTCACGCCGCGGCCGCGGGAGGCCCTGACCCGACATGGCGGCCCGGGCGCGGGCGGCAGCGCAGGCGCGGGGGGCGGCGCTGGCGGCGGCCGCTGCGGGCCCGCCCGCATGGAGCCCGCGCCGGGGGAGCCGGCGGCCGCCCGGATGGTGGCGTAGGGCCCGCACTGCCGGCCCCGCAGCATGGCGAGCTGCCTGCCGCCCTGCGTGATCGATGGCGGCACCGGGTGAGTGCGGGCAGGGGCGACCGGCTGCCGGTCCCCGTGCTGGGGACGGGGGGGATGTCTCCGCGCCGCGCCCCTCCGCCGCCTCCCGCTGCCGGCGAGCGCTCCTCGCGCGGGGCCGCGCTCCTGCCGTGTGTCCCGGTGCTCTCTCGGCTTGCTGAGGGCTTCTGTCCCCTCCGGCCTTCAGCGGGCTGGTGCTCATCGCTCTCGTCCCCCCTCTCCCCCTCCTGCCCATCCGTCCCGCCGGAGCGCGGAGCCGGGCAGCCCTGCCGCGTCCCCGCCGCGCGTGTTTCTGTGTGCCCTTCTCGCCTCTCGGTTTTCCTCTGTGTCCTCTGGCTTTGGAGCATTGCATGATGCAAGTGCTAAAATTGGGGACTGGCTTCAGAAGGGGAGAGGAGCCGGGAGCCCGCAGAGAGCAGTCCAGGGGCGATCCCTGGGAAGGCTCTCGGAGATGCCCTGGCCGGGTGCAGCCCTGTGGGTGCCGTGCACGGCCGCGGGCTCAGAGCCCGGCGAGCGCAGCTCCCCTGCCCCGGGCCGCTCGCGGTGCGGCTCCTGCCTCCTCTCCGCGTTTGAAACCAGCCGTCCCCAGTTTTAGCATTTTCGGCTGAGGTGGGAGCGCGCTGCCTTGGTCCAGTGATGCGCTCGGTTATCCCTTCACCTTTCTCGGATCAGTGTGACATTTATTCCATACTTAACCAAACCTCAAGTTTTGTAGCTCAAGTCTTTGAGGGCAGGAGTGACTCTGAATTGCAGAGGTTTTGCTTGGGAGGCGTTTCGGGAGCGGGTCTGTCCTACCTCTCTGTGCTAGAGAAGACCCATTCAGCATCCATTCCTGCGGTGCGTTAGGGGGGGAGATGTCAGAGGGAGCTGTAACGAGGGTAATACCGAATCTGTGCTGTGCTTTTGCTAATTAATACCTTTCCTTTGGCCCAACAGTTACAGACAGCTCTGAGGAGAGGAAGTGAAGCACCGGTCCATGAGTAACTAACTGTTCATGCAGTAGCTTTACTTGTCAGACTCGGTATCACTGATTGCACTCATTTAGCCTTTCCTCTGCAGGGAACTTGCAACACTGTTTTAATTTCTTTAATACTTGGAAAGTTATCTTTAGAATTTCCTGAACTGAACAATCTTTAAAAAAACAAATCCCAAACTAATCCAACCAGATGAAGAAAACCCAGTCCCTAGGTAACTGCAGGAAGCATTTTCCAGTGTTGTAGTGCCACATTGCCTTCTCCTGAAAAAGTATGTCACATTTTGAAATATGTCATGAAAGTTCTAGAAATCTTTGCCTGTTTCTGCTTATACCTTAGCTTACCAGAAACCAGTTCTGTTCCCTCAGTGGGGAATACTGGAGTTCACAGCTGGAGACTTTGGAAGTAGAATGGAGACCAAATTCTACCTTATGTGTAATTCTGCTTCTTCTTCAGATACTTCTTGGTAGTTTCCCAGGTTTTTGTCTATATATTTACTGAAGATATTTTAAGTATCTGTCCTCCACAGATCTGTTAAGATTACAGGATTACTACTTGATTACGACTTGAGAGAAATGGAAGATCTAGGTAAATCCTTTAGAAAAGGTTCAGTAGAAACTATAAAACCCAGAGCATTAAATGCCGAAGCTGCCTTTTGCAGGAGACCCCCTTGGCTTTCAGTTTGTGGAGTAATTCTAGTGTTACACTAACAGTAGATGTTGCTAGCCAACAGTTACACAAAATAAATAAGGATAGGATGTTGCTTATTGTGTCCTTTCAAAGAAATAATAATTGAAATAGAATTTCTAAAATCTGTTTAGTGCTTGCATGGATGAGTTTTGTGTGTGGGGGACGTGTGTTGTTTTGTTTCAGGTAGGGTCTGGATAGTCCCCAAATGGTGCACATTTATTTTTCAGTGCCTCCAAATCTTGATTCACGGAGACAACATGATATCTCTGCTGGTGGGACTTGTGCTTGACTTTGTTGTAGGGCACTCAAAAATGGAAGACTTTTCAGCCAAGAGACTATTGAATGTGGAATAAGTTATTTTGCAGAATTCAGGATGAAATGAATCTGAACAAAAGCAGCCAGAAGAAATAGCTTGACTCATTGATACGCAGTCTCTGGAATTTTCCTCTGTGTGGGCTGAAAACCTTCTTATTGTTAGAATGAATCTACTTCGGGTTACTAGCTTCAAACAATTCATTCAAATTATTCATGAAAGGGCATTCAGATGAAAAATTTGGAAGAGCATAGCAGAAAGGGAAAGGTATATGCAGACATGCACTGTGGAACATTGTGTACATAAAATACACTTTTCTGCTTAAATCTCTGGTACTGAATGAGGTGCTCTGTCCAGCCACTTAATCCATCTTTTTTCATGTAAAGGGTTTTAACAAGTTTGTTAGAAGAATGGCTTTGTTGTTGTTTTGTGCATAAGGCTTAAGTTACTGTCACTCACAGCCACATGCCTCAGTCCTGTAAAATGTGAGAATTCCTCAAAAAAACGTAAGAATAGGTGTATAAAAAATAATTACAGACCTTCAGTGAGAAACATATTTTTATAGCAGGACAGGAGAATATTCATTTAATCTATTGGCTATAGATGACTTGAATTTCCTTTGCCGCTAACTGTTCACTCTTTATTCACAAATCTTGTAGAAATAGTTAATAATTTGCTTTAATATTTTCTGTTAGTGTTTGCAAATGACTTGACATCGTGCAGTTTTGATGCACTACATCTTGATTTTCTCTGCATGAGGTTCTCCTCGTGATCAGTTTACACATTGCTGTCACTCTTTGTGGAGAAGGGCATGCTATTTTTAGTTCCTTAGGATTACCAGTCCTTTTTGTGTTGCTGTTTTTAAATAGCTTTAAACTTCACAACTAGTTTTATTAATTGGCGTTTAGCTGTGGGACATCAGAACAGAAGTAGGTGGGTGGGCAAGCCAAAGATATTTTAAAATACCTCTCTTTAGTCTATTTGCAGATGCTGAGGAATGCTTCTGGTTTGGGTGTATTTTATTGAAGCCATTCCTTTTTAGTAAAGAAAAATATTTTGGCAAAGCATTGCAGATGAGTTTGGAGGTAAATACTTGATTTCTGGGAGAAGTGAGCTGGACTGGGTCCTAAAACTTGAAGCTTAAGGTGTTTTTTGATGATGTTGCTGTTGAAGATAGCTGGAGCCTCAAAACAGGCTATGTTTTCCCTCTCTTACTTTTCTGGTGCCTAGTGAGATACTTTAGCCAATTATTGCCTCTGCTCTTCTCATGTGAGATGTGTGAACAGGAATTATTGTAATTGCTGTTCTGGGTCTAAGGAGCTCGAGTTAATTAACTGTTGTTTATAATCACAGGCTTCAGTCCTGCAAAGTGCTAGACTTCCTCAAGAAACCCAATGGCTCTACTGTACTCTTTATTCTTATAGTGGCTGCTGATGCTCTTGGGTAGATTGTGCAGACAAAATAGATTTTTTTTTTTTCTATTTGATATTTTCTCCTTCATGGCTTTTTCATTCCCATCCCTTGATTTCAAAAGTGCTCTTCCAAATCTTCATTAGGAACTCGTGTTGCAAGTTCCTCAGACATACTTGTAATAATGATGATAGAGTCTGTTATGGCAGCCTGGCATCACAGGTGTTCTGGTAGCAATAGCCTGGTTATTCAGCCTCTTAGCTGTCAGAGAAAGTGTTCTATTTACAGAGGCTATTTGTTTGTTTACATGATTTTCTCAAAGCATTCTGCTATTTTTAATCACGTTATATTTATCTTTTCAGAGGTTTTTTTTTTTTTGTGTGAATGTAATTGTTTTAAAGATGTGGACCAAAAAAACAGTAGAGAGTGTCCAAATGCTAAAATAGTCACATTTGGGCTTTGCTCTTTTGCATACTTGTACAAGAGAAAAATAATGACAAAAGAAAAATACTTACAAGAGAAAAATTGAATGTCTTGTGTTTTCAGATAGATAAAGCAGCTCCTTGAGTTTGTGATTTGTTCTCATGCTTTGGAAATAATTTTCCAAAACATCTCTCTAAAGTGGTTAAGGGTGCAGCATCTGCTTCCAAGTGCAGTACATTTGTATATCTTTGGAGTCAAATCTTGATGCAAGTTTTTTCTTCTTTCCATCTTGGTGGGACCTCAGAAGAGAGCAGGGTTAGGATGACAAATCCTTATACAAAAGTTTATGAAATTGGCTTGTGTACAAACTCGTCACCTGGTCAAAACAGTATGAAAGAGACCGCGCTGTTTTTAGAAGTTGCTTGTTTCAGCAATATGTTGAAAGAGAAAATTTCCAGAGGTTTTTAAAAAAATGAGTAGTCCTCCAGATATCCTTGCATGAAATAACCTTAGTCTATTGGATCTGTTTTCTGCTAATTTTTAGTGTAGTATCCTAAATTTTGGCCAGTTTCCAGTAGGTTCCTATCTCACTGGCAACAAATTGCTGCTTTTAATGAAATTAAGTTGGAATACTGATTATCTACACATTCTGCTACAGCTGTCTCTGTAATTTTACAGATCACAAGATGTTGCATTGCCATTAGTCTGCTAGACTGTAACCCAAGAGAAAGAAAAATGTGTTTTAGATGCTTAAATATTCATTGGAGAAAGGGCTGAAGACCAGGTAACCTGTAACCGTTTAAGTGCAGAGCCTTTCCGGTCAGTGAATATTTAAATATCATGAAGGAAAGGGAGTATTTTCTGTGGGAGGTCCTGGAACTGGGTCACCCAAACATTTTAATGTACCCTTCAGAGGTGGAATGAGTTTGGGTCCTGCTGGGCAGAGCAGAGCTCTGGGGCCAAGGCTGCCATGTCTTGAGGCTCCTGGATAGCAAAGAGCACCCCACTGCATAATCCATTTTCCTTCTCTTCCTGAGTGGTCTTGGGAGAAATTGGAGTTTCTCTTCCGTTTGGTTATGTCAAAAATACCTGAAATGTGGCTGCTTGTTCCAGTCTGTCTCTTGTTTGATCCTAAGTAGATTTTAACAGATTTTTTCTGCTTATTTGCTTAACCATTGAACTGAGAATTTAGTTATTCTCTTAGTTTCAGTATCAGTCTTTCATGGATTAATGGCATGCAAGAGAAATCTTTCCATATGTTACCTTCTGTGAAATTAATTCTTTGAAGAGAATTTTTTTCATTATGCTGAGAAATAAACTTATTTGGTAGTTTTTTCACTAGGTGAATTAATCCAGGTTAAAAATGTGTCTGTAAAATATTGAGCTGTAGGGATTTGTTAACTTTACTCTAGTAGTGGGATCTGATCCATTCTGGAGAGGGAAGGTAAAGCTCTTGCAGACTGGTAGCCCAAATTGACTTTTAGAGAGTGTTTTCTTTTTTTAATACTGTGAGTGGGTGTGAGTTTAGCATGTGTGTTGAGGGGGAAATATGGCAAACTGAACTCACCTCTTGGCCAGACTTTAGTTTAAGAAATGAGTTCTGGTTAGACTGCAGGAAGCCTTTAATTTATTCATGCACACAGATTTATAAAAATAGTATGAAAAGTATATATATGTATTTACATGTATGTGTAGGTAGATATTGTCTTTGGTTTCTGTCACTGAGGCTTGAAGGGCTTTTTTCATTATGTTTCTGCCCAATTGTCATTTCTATGTCTTGAAACTGGGTCTTTTAAACAAAGAAATGTTTTCCTTGGTTTTCATTATGTTCATTTAGTCATGATTCATTTCAGAGAGAGAAATAAGAGGAAGTGGCCTATACTGGTCTTAAATCCCAGTGGAACTCCTGTTGTTGCTTGTTATGTTTTAACAATATTCCCTAGGTAGGCATCATTATAAAATGTGAAGAATCTATGCAATAATAATCATAAAAAGGATTTTTACTAGTAGTGTCCTTCTTTACAGTCAGTCTAATTTAACATCCTGATTATATTTTTCTGAGAGCCACAGCAAGTGTGTATAAACAATTTGGATTAGACTGAAAGCATATGTCTGTAATGATGATTAAAAACCCAACAAACCCTTGCCTCCAAAACACTGTCCTTGTCTTTTTAGCCTTGGGGGGAATGGCTTTTTAGCTATTGTTTGAAGTCTTTTGAAGCTATAGCTTTGAAGAGAAGTTGAAATATAAATATTTAAGTTCCAAGGTCATTGATAATTCAATTTAGATTAATTCCTTTATCTAAGAAAACTGTGATTCTTAATGAGTATTTTTATACCAAATTCTCTGTAAAGACAAACCTACTTTTCAAGCTGCTAATGAAGATGCAAACCCTCTGCTTTGGCCATGGCATAGTACTGTTTGCAGATATTGAGAGTAGGATGCAGACAAAGACTGTAAATTCACTTTTGGACCTAGACTGGGACGGATCTCATTTAAGAATATCATGGCTTTACGTTTTTTGTGTAAAATTGATGTGAACAATGCTGATTCCCTCAAATCATTCTGTTTCAAGCTAATGGCAATGTTCAAGAATGGCATCCATCTCTGCAAGCATTCAATCAATTTAGTTGGGTTGGTTTTTCTTTTAACACTGTTTCTGATGTGGGTTTTGTTATTGTGGGCTTTTTTTTTTTCTTTTCCCCCTTAGGAAATAGAGTTGTTTTTCATAGTCTGGGATGTTAATTATTTCTAGTTGTTAAAGATCTGGAGTAGCTTGAAGCCACTAGCATCTGTAGAAATTTTTAAGTTTTGTGTTAAAATTACTTTTTTACCCTTCCCCTTCTTTTTTTCCTCTTGATCATTTACTTGTTAAAATAAATATTATATGTATATTGAAAGAAATGATTGATACTTTTTGCCATCTGCTGTGCATTTCTAAATCATTTAATCAGTGCAGGCTCGCTTTGGTCAAGTATTTGTCTTTTATCACACATAGATACTATGTCACTATACCTGTGACAAAGTGAGTGGTTTGCTCAAGGCCTGAAAGGGAGTTGTATAAGGATTGTAACAAGAGTTCTCTGCTGTGGTTTATACTTGTGACACTGTATTATTTCTTTATTTTCCTGTATTTGAGAATACTAAACAAATACGTGAAGTCTAAAGCTCCCTTTGGTCATGGTAACTGAAGAGTAAAATCTGCACAGCCCTAATTTTTACCAGAAGGTGCAATGTGACCTGCCTGTCTTTGGTCATAGCTGGTCAACAAGATGGAAAAAGTAAGAGTTGAGTTCTCAGACTTGATAGTTCTGAATAACACTAGTAAAATTTGTAAGCTGAAGTTGGAAAATAAATTAACACCTAAAATATAGTTTTCTTTTCAGCAGGATGATACTTGAAAGCGTAACCCAGAAAATGTGCACATAGGATGTGATGCATGGCTCACCTTTACTTTTAAGAAATGGAGTGAATTGAAAGTATTTTTTTCTTCATGTTTTTGCATCTAAGTGCATCTAATGACCCAATGGTGATTTTTTTTTTTTTCCCTAGGTATACGAAGCTTGGCTATGCAGGAAATACAGAACCTCAGTTCATTATCCCATCATGTGAGTTGATTTTGTTTCAAATTGTAATATACACTGCTGTCACTGAGCACTTTCAGGATGAAATGACATGCTTCCAACTCCCAGCTCAGCCGTCCTAGTCCCGTGTCCATCTGGGAAGTGATATTCATCGTGTTAGCATCTTTGGCTGGAGTGTAGCTAAACAGAGCTCCTTGTTTGCAGTTAGCTAGGACTGTTGCTCATTAAACCAGCTCTTGGTTGCTATGACAAAGATGAAGAGAACTCCAGTCCAATTTCCTTTTTATCTCCATTATTTTTTTGCCAGAACTCTTGAGTAGACAGAATGCAATTTACCTCCTGTCTACCTGACACCATGGTTACAGCCTGGATAATCTGGGGAAGGCTCCCAATCAAATTAAGTACTAAAGTACAGGTGGTGTCTGCCTTATTTACATTGTCTGGGACTGTAGACAGTTTAATATTCAAAAAAGTTGTTCTTATTAGAAAATGTTCCTTTTGGGTGTGTGTTTACCAAGTAAAATGTTCTTGCACATTTAGCATGCCTTTGTTGAACAGATTTACTCTTTAATTTTTTTTGTGTTAAACTTGTTTAAAATGTTTTACTTTTCTAGTATTCTTGATTTTAGTTGACATCTTATTAGCTTCTCTGAAATGCTGTATATATATTTATAAATAATAGCACTGACTATGTATTTACATCTATAATGGCATCTTTTACCTCCATTTATGTTAAACACTGCTTTTTACTTTTTTAAAACTTTGCCAATTAACTACTTACTAATGCATCTAGACTACCTTGTAGCTCCTCATGGTAGGAAGTATAAAGATAAGGAAATTATAAAGGTAATTGGTGGCCAGAGAAGTGAAGGGGACACATGTTCTTCACCAGGTGTAGCTGCAGTACTGCTTACAGTCTCACTGTTTTAAATACTGTAAAATTTGAAACCCAAACCACTGGTAAAGATTTAAATGTCTTATGTTAAAGAAGTGGGATAGCAGGGATTTCCTGTGAATTTGCTATAAATGCTGTTTTATGCAACTGTAAACCTATTGGAGGGTAGATGTTTTTCCAAAAGAATTGTTTGCCTGCGAGTCATTTTTTGGTGCTAGTAGAATTTGGTGTGTTTGTGGATGATGCCTGCCTACTTTGCATTTTCTGCTAGATGTTATTTAGATCCTAATTATGACCTATTAAAAGAAAACTGTATAAATAAGGTTACATTTTAGCAGTACTTATTCCATTTTTATTTTTAGCTTGTCCCAGATTTGATTTTTGCCGTCTCATCTTCTTGCCTACAGCAGCCATCATCTAATAATTTTAGTGATAGTTGCAGGCTGCTAATGGGAAGCATAAGTGTCTCCAAAGATTTCTCTGTAGCGCTGCAAATTGATTTCTCCCCTCCCTCTTTCCTCTTTCTCACCAACCAGGATAATGACTCCAATACTTATTTTTGAATACACAGTTTATTTTCTTCTTCTCTGGTGCTCTTCCTCTTTATTCTAGTGTTACAACTCAGAAAATCATGTTGCTTACTGGAGTGCTGCACTTGTACAGGTTTAGTGACTGCTGTAGTCTGTGACAAAAATGCATTTTCAATATTTTCTGTGAATTATTATGTACAATAATGAGGGATGGGTGACCAGAATTCTGCAGGATGCAGTGAGAATGACTCAGCTCTATTGGCTTATCAATAGATCACTTACATGATTTTACTTTTTTTATCCCAATTTTCATTTCTGGAAAAGAATCCTTAAATAAATAAATATTGATCACTTGGTATTTAGCTGTTTTACTTTTGTTTTGATTTGTATTTTTTGGTTTATTTTAAGGTATTGCAATCCGAGAGTCGGCCAAAGTGGGGGACCAGGCTCAGAGGAGAGTAATGAAAGGTGTTGATGATCTGGACTTTTTCATAGGAGATGAAGCCATAGATAAACCTACCTATGCTACAAAGGTGAGCATTCAGGAGACCTAGACAGACTTTCCCAAGACTCACATTTTTATGATAAAATGTTCTAGGACTTCTGGATAGCCATTCAAAACACATTTGCTTATTTTGTAAAGTATTTTTATTGCTTTTTAAAAACGGCATGATTTGGTTCATGGCTTTACCCTTTTTTAGATATCTGTTTTACTAGTGCTGTCTTATGTGGTTGGTGTTTGTGTAAATATTCATTGATACAGTGCAGCTGTTCAGTTTTCAAAATCCTGAGCGATTAAAATAGTCATATACACTGAATATTTAAATTCTTGCTAGAAGTGTGCCCTTTTAACATGGCATACGAACTGGGAAATGTGTTGGATACTTTTGCTTCAGGGAATGTCACAATTGTTTTGTGAAGGGCTGTCTTCAATCCAGCTTTTCTGTGAATCATATTTTCCATACCCTAGTAAAGGACTTCTTGTACTTACAAAGTGTTACTGGCTTATGAACTATGTGGAAAAAAATCATATTTTATACATCCTTCTGTGTTACTTAAATGTCAGCTGTGTTCTTAACATTGAACAAAATGTAAACATCATCCCTGCCAGAAATTTTCATTGAAAAATATATAGCCTATATGGTTTTAATTTATTTTTATAATATGGAAAGGCATATTGAAGCCAAGTATGATTCTCAACTTTTTAAGTGATAAAGTTTATACAGAAAAGAGGTTAAAATACAGTTCTGCAACAGACTAACAGGAATAGAGTCTGGATTCTGACTGCTAGTCCTGCGAGGTAGAATTGGGCTTGGAAGTACCTGGGAAAAGGAGGTAACTTTGACCTGTGCCTCTGAATTTGAGTCAGGATGGAAGGTTTGATAAGATACCTGTGAGATGAGGTGTCAGACTGTTCCTGTTGCTGGGTTTATTTGTCCCTGCATGATCCAGTGCTGATGAGTTTTGCTGTTGCAGTGGCCTATCCGACATGGAATTGTTGAAGACTGGGACCTCATGGAGAGGTTCATGGAGCAGGTTATTTTCAAGTACCTCCGAGCTGAGCCTGAGGATCACTACTTTTTAATGGTGAGTTAATGAGGCCTGGTAAGGAAATTGTTTGGTAAGAGGAAAACCAAATACCATTCCAAGCACAAGTAGCTCTGCTGGAAGATTTTCCTCTGTATGTCTTATTTCTCTAGAAATGACAGGATTTGGGTTGGGAGGAGAAAACTAATCTTTAAAGCTGCATTATAACTATATTCTGTTAATTTTGTGATGCAGGTTACTGCAGTCCAGCTGTTGCTTTTGAAAAGCTTCAAACACTGTTTAAATTCTGTTTGAAATTTGTTGGGGATTTTAAAAGTTTGATTACCATACCAAGCTAATCAAGACAGGATCCTATCGAGGTGCTTTTTCAAAACTCTTTGTTTTTGCAGACAGAGCCTCCACTGAACACACCAGAAAACAGAGAATATCTTGCAGAAATCATGTTTGAGTCATTTAACATCCCAGGACTTTACATTGCTGTGCAGGTGAACAAAGTGAATGTGTTCTTCTAATAACGAAATAACTGCAGCGTTTTGGTCTTTTGTAGACACGTGTCTAAAATGTTTGAAACAGTATTTTTTGAGAGTGTAAATTAGAACACTCTGCCTGCTTCTAAATATAAACTCTGCATGCTGCAGGCAGTGTTGGCCTTAGCTGCCTCCTGGACATCACGGCAGGTTGGGGAGCGGACTCTGACTGGAATTGTCATCGACAGCGGTGATGGAGTGACCCACGTAATCCCTGTGGTGAGTAGCAGGGTGCACTTTGTCCAAAGCACTGCTGATTTCAGGCTTTCTTTACTATAAATCTAAGTAAGCTTCCAGTGAAACCTTATTTTTAAATTTTTAGTGTTGTTTGAGACTTCCTTGCAAAAGTATGAATTTCATTATGTGTTAATTTCGCTTGTGGACTACAGCAAAGTCACAGTAAGGAGCCATCAGTCTAGCTTTTAGAAGGCTATTTCTGTGAAAAACCTTGCCTTCCTTTACTATGATGCCTCAGTTCTCTTAAATATCAGTGATTATCATGGGTTTATGTCTCCTGCATTCCAGCAGTGTCTGACAAGAAATTTCCTAACTTTTTCGACACCCTGCATTTTGACTGTTTATTATATCTGGTAATGTGTGCTTTTTGTATGATTTATTGTATTTTATTGTTTCCACTCTGCTTATGTGGAAACAATTACAAATTTATATAAGTACCTGTTCTTATACATGATCAATCTCATCAGTTTAATTGTGTGAGGATGTTCAAAATACAGAGTTATCTATGCTGACATCCGTTGATGTAATTTTGTGTGTTTTTGACCTATACTGTGTACTTGAATGGTCAGGTATATTAGAAATGAAAATTTGTTTCCCTTTAACTTCCTCTTGCATTTTGGCATTTAACTTGATCTTCTCAGTATTTTGTTATATGGGCAATGCTGAGAATAAACAGCACTTACTGCGTGAAACTCTGGAAAGTGTAAAAAAAAAAAAAAAAGCCAGGGTAGAAATAATGTGGCTCAGCAATACCAGTATTTTCAGTAAATACATCCTAAAAAAAATTCAGCAAGTAGATTTCTTATTTTTGTTGTGCTCATTCTAAGATCCTACTTCTGAGTTTTTTATTCCAATTTGATTTTTCTTGTCTGAGAAGTTTAGTTTTATACTATTTTCTATTAATTTTTCTTTCTCAAACAGAGCACAGGTAGTTAATTTATATTACATTTGCTTTTCTGATGATGCCTTAAAGGAACCATCAGGTCTGACTAATGTGTGTGTACATGACTATCACTTGTGTATCTATTAGATAATCAATACCTGTTTGTATGTGGTAATCAAGGTCTTTAAATAAAAATTATACCCACTTTGCAGTGGGGTGCACATTTTGAGAGTGATTTTGCAGTTTCAAGATTTTAATTTTAATAGAAAATAAGATTATTATAAAAATGAATGTTAATTATTGATACACAGTAAGTTTTCCCCTTAAATATGTCTTTTCCTCTCCTCCTACATAGGCAGAAGGCTATGTAATTGGAAGTTGCATCAAACATATTCCTATTGCAGGTAGAGATATTACTTATTTTATTCAACAGCTTCTAAGGGAAAGGGAGGTAGGAATTCCTCCTGAACAATCTCTGGAGACAGCAAAAGCCATAAAGGTACATCCTCCTTTATCTCTTAATAAATACATAATAAATCTCCCTGAGCTCGTTTTTTGGCTCTAGCAAGTTTGCCAGTGGCTCTTCTAAAAATCCAAATGTAGGCAGTGTATTATCATTACACCAGCTTCTGGTGGTTTATCCAATCAAGTGTGGGGGAAGGAGAAAGAGGAAGAAAATATTCATGCTAGACTGTTTGGAGTGAGTATGTTCCGCAGATTAAAAATCAGTATTTAAACTTTGGAGTTGTTTAAAATTTTCTTTGTAATAGAACTTTAAAATACAAGCAAAGCAGTAGGGTGATTGTGTGGGCCTGCTCTTGCAGTGAAAGCTTGCTCTTGAAATTCTTTGTTGTCACAGACCTACTGTTGGTGATGTTTTGATTTTGAGAGGCAGATGCAGCTGAGTCAGCGTGTGCAGCCCTTTGGGAACATAATGGGCCTCTTGCCTTGTGGGGTTAAAGCTTCAGTTGTGGTTTGGCTGAGAAAGTCCCTTGAACAGCTCCATCTGTAGAAATGTTCACATTTTTCTTTTCTGATCGTGTTGCACGTTGATTCAGTGATGCACTAATTATTTCAGCTGTTTTTCACGCCTGGTGTTTGTTAACAGGAGAAATACTGTTACATCTGCCCCGACATAGTGAAGGAATTCGCCAAGTACGATGGGGACTCTCGCAAGTGGATCAAACAATACACGGGCATCAATGCCATCAACAAAACCAAGTTTGTTATAGATGTTGGTTACGAGAGGTTCCTCGGGCCCGAAATCTTCTTCCATCCCGAGGTAAGAACAGGGAATAGCTGTGTTAAGTTGTGTCGTTCCCGGTGCCTGGGCGCCATCCCGTGGCAGTGAGGGGCCAGTGAGTCTCCTGAACACCAACCAGGTGCACTCACAGGTAACTTCAGCACAGCAGAAAAGTGTTTTTCTCATGTCCAGTCTAAGGTTTAAAACATCTTGTTCTGTTCTTTTAAAGGCAGTCTGAACTTGAGAAGAAATTGTTTGAATTCAGTTTTTGTATAGCATTTTCCTCTTTTAAACGAGCCTGCCTTTATACTTTGTGTTTGTGTGCTGACAATCCCTTTGTCTATTAAGCATGGCATTGATGATATTATAAATACTGGATGCAGACTTTTGATACTGAGTCGACTTGTAAGGCATGGAAGATAAACCTACCCTTGAAGGAAGTCTACTGAAATCTCTTGGTGTGGTCATAAGTAGTATGTACAATTCTGGGAAAGATTACTGTACCTCATCTGTCTGATTTTTGGTGGTGCAGCTGGAGTGAGTTTCAGGATATTGTGAGAAGAAGGAGTCTGGTTTTAATACTCTCTTTCCTCTTAATTCCTGCATACTTGAACTTATGCAGGCACCCATAGTCTGTAATACTGTTAAAAAACTTTTTTTAAAATCCACATCAAGACTGGTGAATTTTCCCATTTTCTACCCTCCTCCTTGGAAGAATACTAAAAAGCTTCTCTCTGCCACCTTTTGTCTAAATTCCAGCTTTAATCTTCTATGGTCAGTTTGTAGCCATCTGATCTTCTGCCAGTATTAAATCTCTGGGCTAAATAGTTTTTCTTCCCCGCTGTTTACCAATGTGATTTAACAGAGAAGCATTGAATCCCATGTCAGACATAATTTTAAGAGCTCCCTTTCCATAGTTTCTAAAAAGACTGTTGGGAACAGGATGAAGGACCAGTTTCTGTTTTTTTCATTTCTTGGTAGTTTCTTGACTTTGTATTGAAAAAGCCACCCAAACCTGAACTGACTTCCTAGACAAGAAAACAATAGATGATGTGTACTGCATCCAAAGAGAATTTCTTGTTGTGTTTCATTCTCACTTAAAAGGGTAGCAACTTAGCTAGGTAAATGCTGCCTTTTAAAGCTGTCTTGTAATCTTTTCCTATTTTCAGTTTACAGAATTTGTTTTGAAGTCTTTAATACTTCTGAAGTTAGGTCTTGGCGTTTGTGGCTATCCAGGTTATAGCTCTACTTTTAAAATTAGATATTTTATTTGCTGTTCTCCAACCATATTGTACTGGCTGGCGGACTGCAATTTTACATTCAGTTCTCCTGTTCCTGTTCTGGGATGATTTTATACCCTACGTCTCATTTCTGCTTATTCCTTTTCCCCTGCTGTTTTGTCAGTATGTTCATGGAGAGCTGAGGAGTTTGCAGGCTGTAGGTCATTCAGATGAAAACATGGTGTGCAGCAGCATCTCTTTTGATTTATGTGGCTTCATGTTTTTGCTTCTTGCATGATTAATTCTTACTGTGGAAGTTAGCTTGAATTCTTGGGGAGTGCCCCCCATCATTCTTAGGGCTCCTGAGCTCCAAGCCAACTTCATTTGCTAATTTTCTCTCAGTTCAGTGAATGCTTGTTATGTTGGACTGTTGTTATTTGTTCATTCACGTAGATACCTCATCTTGTTTTGAAAGTAAATCCCACGTATTTCTACACAAAACCTTATAATATATCTAGAATAATATGTTATGATGTACTGGTAATTATTTTAATTTTTCAGAACTTAACCTCTGAAAGGAAAAAACCATGGGCTATCACCAATTAT
The DNA here is from genome assembly GCF_963662255.1 of Cinclus cinclus. Classification (NCBI taxonomy): domain Eukaryota; kingdom Metazoa; phylum Chordata; class Aves; order Passeriformes; family Cinclidae; genus Cinclus; species Cinclus cinclus. The sequence continues at coordinate 6,432,368 of NC_085046.1, forward strand.
TTTCTTTAAAGCTTATGTTTTTAAGTGGAAAATTTTCACTAGACTGTTTTTTTAGCACATTAGCATCTCTGGAGTCTCTCATTTTATAAATGCAGAAATTTACATGAGCACTGTGTTCATGTTGGCATTGAAGGGGCTTTCACTCAAAACCTTAGACTATGCTTTTTAACCATTAGATACTTCCTGGGCTTGGGAAAAAAATATGACCTTTTGGTGGGAATTTAACTAAAGTATTTTAGTAGCATTAAAATCTTTTTGCAGGGAAGCATTCTGATTTGACCACTGGTGTTTTTAATCTCCCTTGAAAGGAAAGGCAGGACCACAGTTAGTGGCAAGAACAGTGTGTTTAATATTGCAGGAGAACTCAAACTCATCTTGCAGGCAATAAAAGTGCATAGTGCATAACTTATAAACTGAATTTCTGACCAAGGAAGAGAATCTGAGTTTCTCAGCAGAGAAAGAAATTATCATTTCCCTAGGAGAGGAGTGTTTGTTTTAATGTAGAATAAGTGGTGAGCAAGACTGGAAACTCCTACTCATCCCCTATTATAAAGTCTCTCCACAGTCTTATTTCTGCCTTTTTATTTCTCTGTTCTTTGGATGAAAATTCTAATGCCTGTTGTGTTTCATTTTAGTTTGCTAACCCTGATTTCATGGAGTCCATTTCGGATGTAGTTGATGAAGTTATACAGAACTGTCCCATTGATGTCCGGCGTCCATTATATAAGGTATGGCCTTTCTCTTGCAAGATTCATGTAATGTATTGAAGGACTAAATACCAGCATCATGGCTAACACTCCCTCCACAATGACAAATATGAACTTTGGATAGAAATTGAACAAAGTGCTGCTTCTGAATGCCAGTAGATACTTGCTGCTTTTTAGTTTTGAAAGAGAAGTTTTTGTAAAGGCTGGATACCAAGGTAACTATTGTCCCTGAGAAGCTGTAGCAGAGGGATGTTATTTTCTATCTGTATTTTGTTATATGTATCTGTATCTGTATTTATAATGTGAATTCTTGTGCCTGAAGGACTTTTGGTTTTGCCCATTTCAAGGGTTATACTGTGGTCTTACCCTTCTTCTCCTGCTTTATTAAGTAGTGGTTTCCAATATTTCTTTTATGGTTTTGTCTTGTACCTGCCCACTGTCTGCAGTTTAGTCAATACTGCATTATTTACAAAGTACACGAAAACTGAAAAATTAAGAGAGAGCAATTAGGCCAGCTTAAACCCAGGATGTAGTCCAGAGAGTACTTTCAGTTCCTGATTCTTTAAGGAGTGAAAGGCAAGGTACTGACATGCATAGTCCATGGCAAGCTCTGTCTCTATTGGCAGCACATCCCACACCCCATGGTTACCTTTTTTCTGCTTGTGCAGGAGCAGTACATCTTTGGAAATAACAGCAAAAAGCTAGAGCATGCAGAGATTTGTCTGCTCATGTAAAAGGTGGTAATGTTCCTCACCTGGTAGAATTAGCATTAAGTTCCAACTAAGTCATGCCTCATGACAATTTGTAACTCTTAAAATTTTACAGTCTCTTCTCCCTGCCTGGTAAACAGCCTCTGTGATCTAGAATGAGATGTGGCTCTCCAGAGCAGATCTGTGGGGCAGGAGGAAAGGGGAAGTTGAACTGCTTAACAGGCTCATATGTCAGTTCTGCAGTAGATGTCTTCAATGACTTCAAGCTTAGATAGCAGCAGGGTTTAGGAACCCCTTAGTGTGTGGTTGTGCTTAGGGTCTCTGCTTTTTATGTAAAAGACCAAAGCTTCCTCAGACCAACAGGTTCTTTGTTTTGTTAGGGTAGGGTTTGGTACTAATTAGAAAATGGTGTTTAAAATTTGAGGTTAAGTTACTTCTGCTTCATCATAATCAGTAGACAAATAACTTTCTCTTGGCTTGCCACTGATTGAGAGTTTGTTTTTTCTTTTCCCATTTTTCATTATACTTGCTTAATTAAAATAATGTTTCAAAATTACCTGGTGAATGCACTGAGAGATGTCAGTAGTTATTAATGTTAATAGTTGCTATCTTTTTAAAGCAAAGTCACTTCAAAGGCATGAGCATCTCTTGTTCTCATTGTTTCAAACAGTGTATGGATGCAGAAATATTCCACTCATACTTTCTGTCTGAGATTTATCAGTTTCACTTGCCCAAAGTGCTCAGTGGAGGCCAACCAAAGCCCTGTGCTTTGGAGCTGAGTTTCCATCAAAAGTGTTTAGATTCTTCCTCAGTGTTTCTGCAGAAAATACCTAACAGTACCCTTATTGCAGATTTTATGTGGTATGTAGCCTTTGAATCATTGTTCCACAACCCATCTTTTGATATCCTATGGTATTTCTGAGGTTTACTGCTAGTATCCCTGTTTCCTAATCTGATGAACATCTCTCTCACAAGGCCTGTTATCTTACCTCATGTTGATGTTTGGACCAGCGGAACCCTGGTAAGATTTTAGCCAGATCTGTGACAGCCCAGTCTGAAGAGGAGAAAGCATCTAAGATTTGTAAATGCTCATTGATCAAGAGAAATGACAAAAGTCAGAGAGTCTGAAAATTTGATTAATGAATTACACACTTGGCATGGAAATTGATCTGTTAGTCTCTGATGTACTGTCTAAGCACAGAGCAGTTGGTTTTGGGTAAAGGGGTAGGCTGAAAGGGAAGAGAGGAATTAAAGAGGAAGTGATTCATCAAAGAAAGAAAGAAAGAAAAAGGGAGCACCAGTCCTAGTTTCAGTGTTGATCCAACTGCATCAGTCTGCCCAATGACATGCCCAGGCTCCTGGGGGCACCTGCCAGGCTTGGGGTGGGGGTGCCTTTTTATGGAGAGGTTTCTCTCTCCCAAATATGGGCTTCTTTCTTTCCATGTAAATTAGTTACCATGTACAGTCTGTTCTTTCAGGCCTTTCTGGAAATGAGTTGGAGGGCTTTAGGGGCTTTTGGTGGTAGTAATTCTACCCCACAGTCCATGCCAGCTGCATCCCACTTTTTCCTTGTACTGTGTTGTGGTTTGTTCTCATGGACAAATGCCCTACGTGTGCCTGGCCCCTCTTCTCCAGCCAAATCCTGTTCTTCCTCACAGTGTGGTAATACCAATAGTCCCTGCTTATTACCAGCAATTCTTGTCTGCTATTACCAGCAGTCTTGGTTGGCTCCACAGTTATTAGTTATTGGTGTTTGAGACGTACACATGAGCCCCTTATTTTCTGGGAATTGGGAGCTCAAAAGGATTTCACTTTGGACTGCTGTTTACAGGACCAGTAGAGAGTGGGCTTTAAGAATATTTTTCCATCCTGGCCACAATTTGAGTTGGTAAGTTTCTTTGAAAGTTCAATAACAGAAATATTATTTCACTTGAGTTGTTATTTGGACAAGAAAAAAGTTTCGGAGGCTGTTTGTTAAAAGACAGGTTCTCACTTAACACCTGTAAGTTCTGGGAACAGACAGTGTTTCTGTTAAGCTCAAGAAGGGCTTAGTCTAAGTGCAGATGTCAGGGCTGAGGCCTAATGAGCATTTCTCAGATCCCACTGGGGCCTGGAGTGGGGGAGAGGCACCACTGGAAATCCATCCCACAGCTGAAGTCAGCTTCTCTGTGCCTCCACAAGATCCCATAACCTTCAGCCATTCAATACTGAGCACAAACATCCTTTCACATGTGATGAAGCCTTTTTTAATTGTATCATGATTGCCAGTAATGCACTCTCTAATTCCCATGATTACATCACCTTAATGTGATTGCTTGGAAAAACTGATTTGTATTCTGTAACACGGAGTTGAGAGATCTGGATTACTTGGGATCAATTGCTTTCTGCTAAAACAGAAAAAGATAGGTATGGGTTTGAAACCAGGGAACTTGCATTGAAATTAGAAGAAATTAGGCGGGTTTTTGTGGATTTATTTAATTTTCTTTTTTTTTTTAGCGGGGGGGAAACCCAAAGCTTCAGAAAGAAAAATGAAATTTAAAATGAGTGCTCAAATGAAATGAGAAATGGCAGAGGAGATAGTTTTTTGGATTTTACCACATGGATGAAACAATTTGGTATCCTGGCTGGGTTGATCATTCCTGTGTGTTGAATTCCACTGAAAAATGACCCATCCTGCATGCAGCTAAAAATCCTAAATTTGTGGGGCTCAGTGAGATATTCCATCACCCTTGGTGTTGTCTGAGAAGAACGGTGTATAGTTAATCTAGTTCTATTTTTTGAGAATTTTTTACATTCCTTTTTTCTTAAAATATTGTTCCACAACCTTTCCTTGTACTTAGCTCATAATTATATGAAGACACAGTATAACTGATATCTGAGAAATGGAGAGAAATTGCAGGGAGAGTGCAGTAGCATGAGAGGGTCTGTAAAAAATGAGAAGACCTTTTCCCAGCTTTCAGGTTCCTGTGAGCACACCAGTGAACTCTGTATAACAACTGCACACCCAGCTTGGATCAGTGATGAATATCTGCTTCTGTGGTACAGCCACAGCAGATGCTGGTGTAGAATGTTTTCAGTACTAAATGGTGTTTAAAAGTCTCTTTTCAACCTGAAAGTGCTCTGAAACATTCATCAGTTAGGATGTGAATTTTTGGCATTTAGTGTCAAAAAACAGTCTCCTCCTGAATGTAGTTATAACAACTTCAGAGGTGGATGAAGGGCTTTGAAAAGTTTTTAAAACTGCTTGCTATCCTAATAAACAGTGTTTTTTGTTAGTAACAGGTTCAGAAGCCATCACTTTTATTCCATGCTCTACTTCATCTTTCTTTTTCCTTATCCAGAGTCTCTCCTCAGGTACTTCCAGAATTAAGATTAGAACAGTATTAACAGTTCTGAGGCCCTTGGCTTCTCCTAATACAAAGGATGGAAGTGTATGGTCACTGACTGTCCCAGCAATTGATTTCCGTCAACTTTTCTCTGCTATGTTTTTAGCACAAATATCTGAATGAAAGAATCTAGGACAAATGACATCTGAAGCCAGGTAAACTCTGTCAGAAATACCTCTGAAAGGTCCTAGCCAAGCATGCTTAAGTATTCATGATTCAGATCATGCTGAATCAAATGACAACATCCTTGACCTCAAACTTCTAACCCAAATTCTCAAGTTGAAAATTCTGCTCGAGATGGGGGACTGTAGGATATTGGCAAGTGTGTTTTATTGGAGATGAATTATCCAGGTTTTCCATGGAAACACAGGTGCATGATGAGAAGATTTTGACAAATTGGCTTTTTTCCTTAGAGAAGGTTACTTTTTAGCTGAGTGTGCAGCTGTTGTGGACTCAGATTAGTCTCTCTCAGAATGAAAACTTAGTGAAATAGTGAAGTCAAGCTCGTCGCTACAATTAAGACTCGGACTGCTTGTTGTGTCAGTGTGCACTCAGCAAGTTTAAACTGCTGAGCTCACAAGAGCCCATCCTCAAACACTGGAGAGGTCCTGGGTGCAGGAGCTGAGGGGGTGGTAAAACCCCCCTGACATCACTTCTGACTTGAATGGCTGGTAAATAGCAACAGCTGGTGTGAGAGCAGCTCCAGCTGCACAGCGTGGTGGGTAGATGGCACTGTTGGACTGGCTTTGTTGATCTGTGCTCCAGCACCACAGAAACTCCGTTACTGACCCAGGGAAGAGTGGGGAGGCTCTGGGGGTGAGGAAAGGGGGAGAGGCTGCCAGGCCATGGCATCTGCTGGCACCATGACAGGACATGGGAAAGGAACAGCATTCCTCCTGAATACTGCTTTATTTGAATGAGATCCCCAAGAGATTAACTCTGTCATTGTAGCACAGGAGTACCAAGGAGAAGCCCTGCTTATTCCTATCATAGCTGTAAATAAATGTTTAATATTATTCCTCCTAGTTGGTTTAACAATAGCTCGCTGCATCTGCAGGATTTTCTGGTTCCTTTTGTGTCTGAGGCATATTTCTGCAGAATGGCACCACAATAAGTCATGCTGAAATCTCTTGCTATTACTTGAAATGGGAAATGCATGTTAAATTCATGATTTTAAGGAAAACTAAATGGTTTCTTCATTATTAGAAGTAAATATATGTTTAAAATAGTGTTTCTCACAATAAATTAATTTCTTTGTGCTATATTTATCTTTTGGTACAAATAATATTTATCCTTACACTTTCCATACTGTGTTGGCAAATAGTGCCCTATTTTAACCAAATGAGCAGAGACATGTAGCTTAATTGATTCACTTACTAATGAAGTACTTCAGCTTATGAACCTTCCTGATTTTACCCATAATAATTTTTAGTAACAGTCATATATTGATCTCATTACATGTCTCTGGTGGTCTTGTCACATCATGTTAATCTAGGCTGTCATTGGAAAGAAGGGAAGATGGGATGTGTTGTTCTTACTTGCAGAAAAGCAAGGGATGCTTTTCAGTTTGGTGCTGCAGAGTCTGATGTGTGCAGGGTGAAGATGCACAAACCAGTTCAGCACCTTGTGTTTGGTAGTGCTGAGTTCCTCGGGAGCTAGTTTCCCTCTCTGGAATTTTTATGTAAGCTTGATTTAGTCACAGATTTCTGTTGCAGGAGCTGGGGAGCTGATTTCTTGGGTAATTTCATATCTCTGCAGCATTACACTGTACAGGCATAGTACCAGAAATGGTACAATGAGAAACCCAGTACCACAGAGCTCATAAGAGAAGGTACAAATGAGAGTTGAGAAATTTTTACCAGTCCTCTGAGGTGATTTTGATGATTTGTGAGGTCTTTTCCACCCTTAATGATTCTGTGATTGGTATCCACTCCCCTGCTCTCCTTCCAGAAATAGCCTACTTCCATTTATTTGCTTGTTGTGGTTAACTTTTTCAGGTGTGTGGAGGGGTTTGGTCCCTTTCTGCCGAGGGAACACATTCTTTCAAAACGACTTCAATGTTCAGCCAGTTAGCTATGAAAGTAAAAACCAGCTGGAGGTTCTTTCCATCAGCAGGTATGATAATTAATGTTAGCTGAGAAACACATGGGCTGCTTGGAGCTGTTATAGCAGCTGAAGTGTGTTTGAGCAGAGTAAGATCAGAAGAAGTCTTCTTTAAAGGAATCAGCTGGAAACAGATACTTAAAGCCAAACTTCTTTGATGTCTTTTTCTGGGAGGCCAGAGGATTCCTTGACAGGCTGAAAACTCAAACATCACTAGTAAGCTAAATACACAGGTGTATTTAACTTGCTTTATTTTTATGTTTTTTTATTAAGTAGTTATTAGAATTATGCAGATTTATTCTAGAGAAGATATTTGAGAGATCAGGGTGGAGGGAGGTAGGTGGTGCCCCCTTGGTTGTTTTCTGGGTTTTTTTTTTTTTTTAATCTGACCATCTTTTCTCACTTTTATTGTGTCCTTTGTGAGTGGTGGGTGTGGTGTTTGATGGGTTTGGAGTGGATGTGGATTCTGCTTTCACTGTAAGTGGGGAGTACCTGGCTTCTGACCTGATCTGCTGAGTTGAGAACTTGCTGAAGGCTGTAAGATAAGTCTTCTACTAAAGGGTTAGCATGGATTTGGTCTGGTACTGACAAGAAGTTCAGGGAGCCAGGGAACTGTAACTCAATAGTTAACCATCTTCTAAATGCAGTTGGTGTCCCCTAGTTACTTATATCCAGAAATTGCTTAATGTTGTCAGTCCAGATATGTGATAATGAGGTGACTTATCTTTTCAACATTTGTACCTTGGTGCTTCTGTTCTCCTTGGGCAGTGTTATTGTTGAACTGATTTCAGTGTGTAGAAGTGCTTGCATAATCATAATTTGAAGAAGCTGTAACTTCTTAGCCTCTAACCTGCATTGATAACTAGGTAGAAAGAGCCTCCCAGTGATATTGCTAACTCTGTAGTTACATTACATTACATTACAGAATTGGTCTTGGATGTATTTGAAAAATTATTCTTATGTTTATTCTGGAATCTATTTTTAGTGATAGCATTGTCCACTTTATGGAGTGTGCTTGAAGTTTAATTTGCTTTGAATAGAATTACTGCTTTCACATTCTTCGCCAACTTCATTATCTCCAGATAATATTTTTCTGATGGCATCTTTTTAATTGCTATTTCATCACTCAGGTTGGTTGTTGTGTTTTTTTGCCCATTAGCAATTTCCTTTTCCCAAGTGGCGTGCATAACCACTTTGATGCAGGGGAAGAGATGTTCTTGTGTATGGGGAGAGTAGGGGGAGTCCTCCCTCCTGCTTTAACTTTTAGGATCAGCTCTGATTTCTGGCTCTTTTCCTCTTCTCTGTCCTTCTCTTCTCCTTTTGGAAATATTTCAGTAATATTATGGGGACTTGTGGTTATTTTTCTTCAAAGCACTTCTGCCTTGTTGTGCGTTCTTTTATACTGTAGATAATCTGAAGCTGTGAAGAAATTAGTTTTTCCTACTGTAATGGTTTTTATGATGTGCAGGAATTTTTTTCTCATGAATAAACAAACAGCTTTCTTCTCACTTTACAAGGTACAAACAAGATTTCCATGGTTATCTGTTGCTTAAAATCCAAGCACTTCTGCACCCCGCAAGTGTGAGCACTTATTATGCATGTCTTTGGCTCTTCAGATGCATGTGCAGGCTAAAAACAGTAGGTCAGGGATTCTTCCATTATGTGCACAGTCTTGGTCTGCAATGTCAAAAAGTGTTACTGAGGTAATCCTTGGACCTGTGTACAATGACTCCTGATCCAAATTGTGACAAAGGCACGTGAGTGTTTTTAGCACTGTACAAAGGCATGTGTGTAGTTTTGTCACATTGAGTTCTTTTTTTCTGATAATGAATTGCATTTTTGCTGCCACCAATGTTAATGTTCTAGGGGTCCTGTTTTGAATCCCCCATCTTTGAACTGACTTCTGAGTTAGTCTGGGATGCTGAACATTATCAGAATTAGGGATGAGAAATTCTAAAATGTTTAAAATCCAAGTACAAGTTGAGGCTGAGAGGCATTTGGTTCTGCTCTGAAAACTGAGTAATGCCAGACAAAGCAAGGGAAGAGGCATCATACCTTTCTCTGTGCTGCAGATCTCTGTGAAGGTGTGGCGCCTTTTTTGAAGAGCTCTGGAAATTAAAAAAAGAAAAGAGAGTTCTAGATAATTTTCTAGCTTTTGTAGCTATGTAATATGATGAGACTTGAGTCCTATTTAGTTTCAGAGCTCAAATTGCTTGCTGTGAGCATCCCCAGAGAAACTTCTTGATATGGTGTCTTATTTCTGCTGCTCTGCATGTGTAGGGTACTAGCTCATGGGTTTAATGGAATCCTCCTTTGTAATAACCCATTCTACATAAATGTATTTAAAGGAGAAAAGTAGGGGAGCCATAAACCTCCTGTGAATTGGAGATTACTTAAGGTGTTCTGCCTACCTTGTCAGCTTCCTAATGATGCTGAGATTCAAGTAATCACCTCTGCAGTGCTGGCTGTTGGGAAACTTGCTTGAAGATGGATTTACAGAATGTATCTTTTAATTTCTGCACAGAATGTGGTCCTCTCAGGAGGATCCACGATGTTCAGGGACTTTGGACGACGACTGCAAAGGGATTTGAAGAGAGTGGTGGATGCAAGATTGCGGCTCAGTGAGGAGCTCAGTGGTGGTCGGATAAAAGTAAGTGAGCATTTCAAGTACATTAATTGCATGACTAGTGACAGAAATCAAGTTCAAAGTTTTCACCTCACTGGTGAAAATACACTGTAAAGTCAGTAGGATATGTTTGTGTTGTTAAAAGCATTGGTAGCCTTGCAGTGTATGACATCTCTTTATAGGAATCTTGAAATAACTGTGAGCAGTTCTGGTTTTCCTTCTAGGAGATGTGTGAGCAGTAGGCAGGAGGGATTTAACTTTGTGTCCTTCATCACATTTGTCATGAAGAGTTTTAGTACTTGGTCTCCTAGGGGGAACATATCTGAGTAATAAGTGTGGTAGTAATGTGAATGGAGGGTTGAAGGTGTCTGACCGTGTTAAGTTTGAAAACCAACTAAATATGAACTGTTTTCCTTAGCCCAAACCAGTGGAAGTTCAGGTGATAACCCATCACATGCAGCGTTACGCAGTTTGGTTTGGAGGTTCCATGCTGGCTTCAACAGTAAGTCTTCATCAAAATTGTTCTTAATTTTTATTGCATGTTGAATTCTGGGTGTATATGATTTGAGTACTAAGTTTTCAACTTTTTTCATTGTGACAGCTTAAACTGTGTCACATTCTGGAATCCTTACCCAAGTTTTATCTCAGTAAAATTTGTACAGGGCAATAGGAACTTTGCTCGAGTGAGGATATAATGAGTTAGCATAATTCTGAAGTAGTTTTGCTATGATAGTTCCAGTATAGTGCCTTTATTCTTTAAACCAGCACTAGAGGCTAGTTAGGATTTCAGGAATATAGAATCCAAATCAATAGTCTTAAATGTGAGAGAGAAGCAAATGCAGGAAAATGGGACCAATTGCTGTCTGCCGAGTGGAATTTCTTACTGCTGTGTTTAAAAGCAGTCTTATGACCAAAATTCTCTTGAGTTGCATTCATATCCTAGTCTTTCTCATTTTATTGTATTACATTTGGAAATACAATGTCATAAAGCTGCAGTCTACAGAAATGCCATGATGTTATTTATTTGTTGGTTTTTTTTCTATTTATGTTCTTATGCTTTTGGGGGGATTTGTTTTATATTTTTTTAGCCAGAGTTTTTCCAAGTATGTCACACCAAGAAGGACTATGAAGAGTATGGCCCTAGTATTTGTCGTCATAATCCCGTTTTTGGAGTCATGTCATAATGCTCATCCAGTGGAAATAAGATCTCTGATACCATGCTGGTGAAGAAACTCATGCAGTGCAGAGGACGGCAGCAGATACTGTAAATACTGAACCAAGATACAGTTAACTCTGAGGCATTTGGATCACCACTGTGCACTAAAGCACAGCTTACAGCCCCAAGTCATTTCAGTATGAGCCATTTCTCTGCTGACTACTCAGAGCCTTTCCTTCTTTCTTCCTAAATGTGAGGTAATTGAAAATAGGTAAGTCTTGGTTTAGGAGGTTGTGCAAATACTACTGAAACTGAATCTAGAAGAATAAGGCAGTGGTTCCACTGCTTGTGGAAAGATCTAAACCTTTCCCACTTGTGCCCTGCGTTTGCAATCAAACCTTTAGCAATGGAGCACTAAATACCACATTGCCTTTAGGGGAGTTGAAATGGATACAGGTACCTACCCAAATGGAATAAGTTGCAGGATTGGGACAGTGCTTTGTAGATTTTCATATAATTTTGTATTTTATGATATTGGTAGGGTGAATTGATGAATAGTTCTAAGCACGAACAGTTGTCAATGTCATGGAGTAGTGTTATGCATTTCCAGGTGTGAGGCATGTATTGGAGTAGTGCTGGTATACTATTTTTTTGGGAAAAAATAAGCCATGTATGATAGAAGCTGATCTGTTTATGTTTGGATGATACAAAGTGATTTACAGTATTGTATGAAGTTTATTATAGCCACTGTTCCTTTGTTTTGAATTTTCTGAAACTGTTTTTTAGGAGATGATGTTTTGTTTTGCTCTTGGTGAGTGGTGGATGACACATGGGCCTTGCACCAGTGAAATAAAAGCTGTTAACATCTTTATGCATGTTTGTGGTAGTCCTGATTTACTCCCCCCACTTCATCTCATCAGGTCGGCCTTGCATATTTGTCAATCTATGTCAGATCACATACCCTGAATGTAAAGGGACTTCTGGAGATTTCTGGTCCAGAAATTCTGCACTCTTGTTTAGCACAGGGCTCACTTCAAAATCCTCTCTGTTTGCTCAGGGCCAGTCAAGTTTCTCTGAATGGAGGTTTCTAAACACCTGGGGAACCAGGGCTTAACTATTCTGTTATGGGTACACGTTCTTGTGTTATGGACAGAGCTGTTGTTTTTCTGTGGTTTAAATCTAACAGAGTAGGAAATCCTGCTTGCTCAGTCCATGCTGATGTTTATCCTATCTCTGTCAGCAGAGGTTTTATACAGTTTGTGTAGTCCAGTAAGAATTATGTAAGACAAATCAGTTTGATTTTAGCTTGCCTGGAGGGATTGAGACCAAGCAATTATTTCTTCACTGTAAGTTAGAAATTTCACAGACTGGGACTGCAGGACTCAAGCCTGCTTCTGAATGCTTTTCAGCTTAAAGCTCAGCACTCAGGGGAAAAACATTGGAGCATAATTTGCTCAATGATCTCACAAAGAAAGAAATGGGTATTCTATTACAATGGTTACTGTTTTAGCTTGTTCCAGTGTTGCATCAACTTGTCTGTGTTTAAATCTACATTTCAAGTTCATCAGTGCACTGCTGCTTGCTTAGGATTTTGGCCTGTACAGCAGAATCCAGAGCCATGAGCACATCATGGGTGAAGTCAGGCTTCGGAGGAAGAGCCACACATTTGGTGCACTGAGAAAGTATTTGCTGAGGCACCAGCACACTCACATGGTTCTACAATATAGGGAATGCTGGGCAAGTAGCATGAGAAGTTACATGTGGCTTGCAAACAGCTCTAGCCAGGCATTAAGGCATCTTGAAATTTGCAGGAGGTAGGTAATTTTTTGATTAGAAACTTCTGACACAATGCATGGGCACCCATTTTGTCTTGGGGGAAAAAAAAAACAGCTTTCAGAAAGTGAGCAAGACTTGCGTTGAAAACAAACCAGAAAATTTGCTCATGTTTGCTCTTCATGAAAAAATATAGATAAGAATGTTTAGGATGTTTGAATGATCTGAAGCCGAGTTCCCCTGTTCTTCAAGTTTTTGGAAGGCTGAGCTACCTGTTACACTGCAGATCCTGTGCATCTAAAGCAGTCATTGGGCTGAAAAAAATCCAAGGTGAGATTAGTCAGGGGACCAATGCAAATGTGAATTTGTTAGCCCCCTTGCTGTTGGGATAATTTGAGCTTCAGGGCAGGTAAGCTTGCCTTTTCAGTTGCATTTTATGGATTTCATGCAAATAGTTAATGAATACTGAAAATGATCCCCCCACCTTGTGTTTTGGGTGCTAACCTAAGAAGGAGCTTGTGGTTTGGCTTTGAATTCTTTTGGACAGAGGAAGGAACTGAACCCAAGACTCATGAACAAGAAGGACCAGCAGGTACCTAGTCCAGTTCCAGGCATTTACACACCAGCATGGATTCCTAAGGAGTGCTTCCTCTAAGCATAATATGTTTCTGGAGCTTGGTGAGGGTAAAGGTTTGATGCTCTTACAGCTGTTGTGGAAGGGGTTGTGATCCTTCTTTGTCCCTGGTGATCACAGGACACTTCTGTGAGATTATTTGAAGTGTTAACCTTGCAGGCAACTTCACCCTGTTTTCCTGAGCACAGTTAGAGTGCTCTACCATGCTTGTGGAAACTGCAAGGTTATGAATGGAACAGTGAACCTGAACCTAAATTGGTCTTGAGCTTTGCTGCTGCTTTCTAAATGAGTCTTGTGAAGTTGGTCCTCTGCTTTGTCTCTTTGGGTTTTTAAAATTGGTTTGTAGAATGCCTTGAACATCTTTTTAAAAGCTCTTCAAAGATCTAGATCAACATGGCTTAAGTGGAGGGCCTGCATGGAGGCAGAGCTCAGGTAAGCTAAACTGTAGCAAGAAGTTCAGCCTGATCTGCATAGCTGTAATTGGGGGTTTTGGCTTTGTTGAAGATTTGTGGTACTGTGTGCCCATTAGAAAAAGAGATTACCTGCCTCCCTCAGCCAGTTAGCAGATGATGTATTCTACCTTTGATTAACTTTGACTTGATTTGAGTCAGTGCTCTAGAACTGGAAGGTATTGTTTCCTGCTATCAATCTTCTGAGCCTTTCCCTTGTTTTTCAGTAGTATTTAAAAACACTTGAAGCTTTTATGAACCTGAAGAGCACTGTAAATATTTTCAGTGTGGTACTTTCAATTAACTACAATTAATGAAGTCTTGACATGTACTGGAGTACTGATCTTTCTGTAAATAATTAATTCTTTATGATTGCTGGGTTCTCTCTTATCTGGAAAAATTGCTGTTGTGTCAAACAAGTGTTGGAGATGGAACAAGCAAAGACCTTATTAAAAACCACCAGAGCTACTGAGCAGAGATACACAGCCTCCAGCCTAATGGGAAAGTGTGTTGCATGATATTAAGAAGTGCTGTGTGGTGCCTTCAGATAGTTACAGAAAATGAAAGCTCAGATAAAACTCTGAAATAACCACTTACCTCACTTTCATTCACTGGTCTCTAGCAAGAGCATTTTTGCAAAAGGTAAAGAAAAACAAAGTAGTAGTGAAGGGGAGTGTTTGTATAACTTTCCAGCCTCTTAGGTTTCTTTTCTGCAAGCTAAACATGTGATGGAAGAAAGAATCAAAAGGGTATGTATTCATGTCTTGCTTTTGTGGTCATTTTTGTTCTTACTCTTTCACCTCTAATGATACCTCTGTCAATATCCAGGGCCTGATCCAAAGTCAGTGGAAAAGATTCCTCTTTGACATTATTGATCCTGTATTGGTATTGATACTGTTCTTTATTCTTTTCCATTTATTACAATCACTTGCCATGTCAGTCTTGCCCATGCTGCATCACTTCAGGCAGGTCACTTCATATCTGTGTGCTTTTTCCTGACCTTTTCCTGGGGACTGCCTCTTAGACAATACCTTAGCACCCAGTGTGTGTGCTCTGACATACGTGACAAATCCTTAGGTACAGATGTCTGACGTGGTCACTTGGGCTTCAAAAGTAGCATAATTACATTCTGAGGACAAGTAATCTCATCCTAGCATGTATGCATCTAAAAGAAGTTGGTTCATTTATCCTTTGGCAGTGTTTTTTCATTCAGTTAATAAAATTCTGTGTTATAATGCACAGGCGCTGCATCTAATTCTTAAAGGCTTAAAGTCTGACTAAAAAAAAACCAAATCCACCTTCCTTGATTTTGGGCTCTGGACATTGTTGGTGGAACACACTGAGGCAGTGTGGGTGAGGGAGCTGAGGTGGGGCTGCTGCACTTCTCTGTACTACACCCAGGAAAAATGCAGAAGGATGCTGCTCTGCTGCTTTGGCTTCCAAACAACCTGAGAATTTTTACCTCGATGTTGTTTTAGTGAACCACCTGTGTGGTTCTGCTTGTGTGTTCACAGCTTGGGTCTCACTGTGCCAACCTGTACACTTCCTGCCCGTTTTTATGGAAGGGTAACTCCTGTGAGCTGCAGCTTTCTCTGGTGCAAGGTAAGGATGAGCTGGCACAGCTGTTCCCATGTGCCTGGTGACCCACACAGAGCTGCTGTGGTGTGATCTCACAGCACAGAGCTCTCAGCGGCTTCCTCAGCTGTGCCAGCTCTTCTCACATTGTTCAAGAAGGAGGCTTTGTCCACTCTAAGCACTGCTTGTAGAAGTGGCATTTGTGCCTTGAAGCTCTCCCCTGCTGCACAGGTGAAAGGCTCTGGAGGAGCCTGAGAACCCATCTGCTGCCTTCAGCTATTGTTGAAGAAGAGGTCAAGCTGAATCAGGACATCTGGATTATTTTTCAACTTTTCATTGGGTGAAAATGGGAAGAAGGAGGAGAAATTGATAACTCTTCTAGGGGTTTAAATGAGATTTTGGATTTTTATCAATATATTACAATAAAAGCTGTCATACTGGGGAGAGGAATGGGGATCATATAAGTACCTGTAAATAATCAAGCTTCCTGTTACCTCTCCTGCTTTCCTGGTGCTATTTCCCTTTAAGTCCGCTTGAGTTCAGCTGGTGAATATAAGGATTTATTATTAATAATTGTTTCTTACTTGGGCTTTGCTTCTGACTCCAGGAACCTGTTACATTTTCCCAATTGCTTAGACTATTCTAAAATTAAAGACTTACATTTCCCAACATGGGGAATACCATTCCCAACCATGGTATCTTGTGTTGTTAATGAATATATGGAAAATCATGAAGGAATTTCTCCCTCATTTTCAGTTCATCTTCCAGTCTAATCCAGGCAAGGAAGTGACATAGTTGCCAGTTAGGGGAGGTGTTTCTCTGCACAGGAAGAAAAGTGAGTGGATGTGGATTTGAAAAGTCAGTAAATGGAGGGTATTTATGAGAATGATTACCTCTATATATTTTGAGTTTGTGATGCACATAAGGAAGTGGTGCTTTGTTGTGTGTTCCTATCAGTAAGTAAAGGAGCAGAGTAGTTTAACTGGGAGGCTGTGTTCCTCTCAAGCAATTTTTCAGCAGTTTGCTCTGCTTTTGTTTTTTCCAGCACCCTGTGGGGCAAATACAAGAGTTGCAGCCACTTCTAGAAAGAGAAGATTGTTCTTTGCCTTTGACAGGTGGTAAGGAGGAGAAATACATTTTTTATGTAAACCTGTATTGCTTGAAATTTTATTACTGCTGGTAATCTGCAGTTGGGTGCAGAATGTAGTTGGGTTAGTTGCAATTAGAGTTACTTAAAACACAATTGAAGATATATTGCTGAGGTGGTAGGCACTTCCCTGGCCCACAGAGGAGCATGGAGCTGACAGCTGGGTGTGTACTGACTGATGTGTATGTTTTGTTGTTCACTCTATTTTAGACTGGGTCAGCATCTACTGCAGTGTAAGTCCTCATAACTACTTCCAAAGAATTGCTGGAAATCTATTTCTGCCCTTTTCTTGGTGGTTGAGTGATGTAAGTGGCAATTTATGGCAGATTTTTTTCAATAGTTCTGACTTGTGCTTCTAGTCAGGTGCTCTTGGGCACTACTGCTGTAACATCTGCAGAATGGGAGTAGAAATCCTGGTGTTTCTAGGTTGTATATTCTGATGTTTGTTAATTGTTCCTTGTTTACCAGCCTGCATCCCTGGCTCTGCTGTTGCTTTTGCTGTGGCTCTTGTACAACTTCTCAGCACATTCGCTCATGTGGTTGTGTGTGTGCTATGTCTTTAATGCATTAGATGATATTGGCAATTAAAGGATTACAGCCAGGATCTAATTATGGCCCTGTGGAATAAAGTTTTCAAATTATTCTGCTGCAGTCTATAATTACACTGTGTGCCCTGATGCCAAGGATTAATAGGGGGATTACAGGCAGCTTTTCTCTAACATGCAGTTCATAGATATGCTGTTCACAACTCGCTGGCTTTAAGGAGCTGGTGACCTCTTACAGGGCATATTATTAAAGGATGCAGTCCAGGAGAATGTTTTGTGTTGTGTTATGCTTGTTTCCTTCCCTAACGTTGAGTTTATCATGCAGGGACTGGTCAGAGCTCAGATCTTGAATAGACAACCCTGAAATTGAAGTATTAAAGGAGTGGAAGCAGACAGGCTTCAGTAACCCACCCTGTACTGTTAAACTCACTCCTCTTCCACACTCTTCCTTCACACCTCAGCAAAAAGCTGTGGGTTCCCCATTCCTGGAATGGAGAAGGGAGCTTTCATGACATATTGTTGCATATTACACAAATAGTAGGATATAAACATTTTATTTCTGTTTATCTGGAAATGATGTGTTGATTACAGAGGTTCTTAGAGTACTTCTCTGAAGAACTGCAGTTGTTTAGTTGTAATGAAGATAAATCAATGCTGGTGCTAGTTGAAATGGATGAGAATATAACCAAGGACTGTCTTTGGAGTAGCAGAAGACTGCTGAACTGTTGTTTGGAAAGCTTAGGCTGCCTTCTGCCAAATCACAACACATAAACTAAATGCCATTTAACTTTGTGGACTTAGGTGATTCTCCTAAAGGGTAGTATCAAACCTTAGATTAATTTTGAAATGCATCATCTTGCTTCCCATGTCAGTTCTGAGTGGTTGAAGCAATGCTGTGAACTGGACATGCTCAAAGCCCTTCTTTGGCACTGAGACCCACTTGCCTGAAACAGCCTGATCTTACTCAACTCCCCTGGCTGTGCTAATGAAATGACCACATCTGGGCTGCTTTATGGGCTGGTATCTGCCCTGTGTTGATTCCCAAGCTGTGCTCTGCCATTACTTGGCTCACTGACAGTTGGCCATGGCCAAAATGGTGCTGTGGATCATGATTGCAATTTAATGGTGTAGTTGATGGCACTCCAGCACCTGGGAATGTTCCTTGGTAGTGTTTAATTTACCATTATAAATCAAACTGGTGTCTTTTGCATAGTGGAGTGATGCTAAATATTTCAAACGGGATATTTTATTTTCCTAAGACCCCATATCTTTGTTATGCTTGTTTTTACATTAATCTGATTTATGTTTTAGGAGACTGCTTTTACTTTAGTTGCTGAAGAAATGTGAACCTTGGACTGTCAGATAACAATGATGAGAAAAGACTCTCCAGTTTGTTTTAAAAAGATCATAGATTTTAATACATTTTTACAGTTCTTAATGTCAGAATAGGATTTAAATGTTTAAGCTGTATATATGTAACAATGCAGGTCAGCTTATACTCCTGACTTTTTGTAGCTTTTGCAGTTTTTCATGATGAAAAGTTTTTTTCTTTTGTCTTTTCATTTCACTGTTTTGCATGAGTTACCATAGTGTAAACTCAGTAAAGCTGTCATTACAGAGATGTATCTAGCATCTAATATGTCTTTGAGAATCTTTCCTCCTGATGGGAACATGTGAGAAAGGAAGAACCATCCTCCCCAGCTCTCACATTTCTCTGCATGGCTTTACAGAACTATCAGTCGAACAATTTGTTCTGGAGTATTGCTACAAATAAGGCCTGGCAGCTGGAGCCAGCCTGCTGTGTGCATGGCATGAGCATTAAAGCTCTTCTGTCTTTCTCTTCAAGGAGCAACTGCTTTGAAGCTGTAGTAAAAATTCTCCTTTGTCCTTTTGTGTCTGTGTGGTATTGTCCTTGTTCCCTCTTTCTTCTGTCTTGGTCCTAAGAAGTTAGCATGGATGTTTTGATTAAATGATTAATTTAATGAAAAAGCTTAGCTGTGACACAATGTGACTTTTCAGTGGAAAGGGGAAGACTTTTTGAGTGACTCTGCTACAAATAGTAATTTTTGAGAACAGGGAATGCAATTCTCAGTGTTTGGCAAGATGAAGTCTTTTGAACCTATGCCTTCTCAAATGGGTCCAACTTAATGAAATAATAAAGCAGAGTTGAATAACACTGCTAGATGCAGTTGCCATTGTGGTTTGCATAGCAGCAGAAGAGCAGTGAAAAATAAACTATTAATGTCAGCAGATGACAAGTTTAGTGGTGTCATTCTTTCCAAAGCCAAGCATTGCCTTCTTTTTCACAGGTTAAGCTGTATGCTCATAATTAAAGCTAAAGAAAGCAAATCTTTCACAGAGTAGTGATTTAAATCTATCCAGTGAATTAGAGACCCTAGGCCATGAGTAACAGTGAAATTAATTCCCCTTTTCTCTCCTGGTGCTGAATGTAACTGGACAACAGCTTGGTACAACCATCAGTAAAACTGAAAAGCTATAAAGACCTGAAACATTAAACGAAGTAAACTGCAGCACAGCCAGCTCAGTTCTTTCTGAAGGGAAGGTCTGCTTGTTCCAATCATGATTTGGGCCACAGGCTTTTATAGCAGCACTGCAAAAATCTTATAAAAATAGTATTAAAGATCAGCCATCCTTAAACATACTAGGCTTCCAGCTGTGAGCAGATTTGTCACAGAAACTCAGTGAGTTTTGTGTGAGGTTCCTGATTTTATCTTTCTTTAATTGTGTCTGTTATAATAATAAAGCTATTTCTTGCTACTGGGTGTGTACAGAGCAACAAGCAACTTGCTATTAAATGCGTGTTTGGCTCCTGGCTGTAGCACTTAATGATTCGTGAGGCATTGTGTCATCAGAGACAAAAAGAAAATTTTGCTCTAGAGAACACATTTTAATTGTTCAAATAGGTACATTAAACTTCTACATTGGAATAATAAATTATATGGAAGAGGAGCTGCCTCTTTGCAGCCACTTTACCTGTTCTAGCCACCACTAGAAGTCATCAGGCAGAACAGCAGCTCCCTGAGACCGTTCAGATAGTTTCTGACCTGGGGATTGGTGTTCCTTGTTAGGGATTTCTCCCCCATCTGAGGGATGGTCTGTAGCTACTGAAGAAGCTGTCACTCTAACCAGACACCCAAAGCTAAGTAATAATTTTCTGTTGTTTTTTGGTTGGTTGGCTGGATATTTTTTTTGCAGGTTTTTTTTTTTGTTTTGTTTATTTGTTTGTCTTGATTTTGTTTAAAGGAAGGCTTCATGATGGGCTGCTCAGCATTTTCTCAACAGAGTAGGTTAGTCCAAAACCAGTTTTGATAAAACATGTTTTCATGACAGGCATGATTTTTTTGTTGTGAGGAAAATAAAGTATTTTAGTCCCCAAACTGATATTGTTCTTTTCCAAATAATGCTAATAAAAGTATTAAACATCAAATGGTGAGATTATGATTAAGCTGCACTTTTGCTATGAGTGGCTCTGGCTGCGATTTTCCTTTCCTTTTGGACTACAGGCTAGTGCTCACAGGATTTCTCTACTTTTTTTTTCTTTTTTTTTTTAATATGTTTTCATTTCATTTGAATCCTCTCAAAAATTTGGTCAAAGCACAATTTTGGTTTTGTGAGCTCCAATAAATCTACTGTTTTGACCAGTATTGTGTACTGCCAGAGATGCACTCAGCGCTCTACCAGGGCTCCACTGTGATAATTAACAAGGGATACTAATTTTTTTCAATCCAGATGATCTCTGATACCAGTATGGGAATGGTGAGTGCTGACTATGAAGGCAAGCATATGGCAGCCTGGCACAACTGCTCAACACCAGCATCTCTTGCTCTAGATCTCTCAATTTCTTGGTCTTGTTGACCATTCTGGTGGATTTTTCAGCTTTGTGAAGGGCAGCAGAGTGGAGCTAGATGTGAGGAAATCTTCCTGGAAGCAGGGGGTATTGTGGAACATTTACTTTCTAATTTTTCCTCCTCCTGAAAATGTCAGCTCTTCTGTGAGGAAGAATTATATTCCTGATTCCTTAGTGGATATTCAGGTAACTCACTGTTTTGTGCTGAGAAAACAGGGTTATAATCCTGAGATGCTGTGCTGTGTCTTAGGATAGAGTTCATCTGTTCCACTTTATGATTCTCAGATACCTGAACTGGAGCTCATCAATTTTGGCTCTCTTTGTGTAATCCAAGGCGGGAGGGGTGTGCTGCTGAGTGCAATTCACACAGGTCTGAAATAGGTCAGAGGAACACTCTATACCACTGCCTGTTTCTTTCCATGCAGTGAGATCAAGACATGCAGCTGAAAATGAGTGAGAAGGGTTTTCTGCAACTCACCTCTGTGTCACAAGCTTGGACTTAAATCTTCTGGTGGTATGTCCAGTCTCTGACAAGGACAGATGTTTGCCAACCCTTCTTCAGAAACAATAGGCTTTTTCTGAGTCCTGAGAAGATCAGGTTAGGACTAAAATCTCTGAAAAGCTGTTTGCTTCTAGAAGCAGGGAAAGAAACTGCATTTCCTAATGAAATTTCTGGTAATGTTTTCATGCTGCCCTGAATTGAGAGTCAATTCAGACATCCACTTACCAATTACCAGCTGGTGGTAGCACTAAATTGAGTGTAACTGTCACGATCAGATAAACTGTGAGTGTTTATTCTTTCCATGCATCCTTTCTTCATTATTCAGTGGTACTTTGTGATGCTGTACTTTAGCTGCCCGATGTAATTTGTGTGAGTGTGAATATTACATCTTTTCAAAGGCTTGGGGTTGATGTGCAGTGTCAGAGCTGAGAAGGTTCATTTCACATTGCTGTTGTTTGTGACAGTACTGCTTATGTTTAAAAATCATCTTTTGATGTCTTTGAAATAATTTTACTCCTGGACTGTAGCTGTTCTTGGGTTCTTCCGTACTTGTCTTTCATGAATCTGTTTTTATTGTTATTTTGCTTCTTATCTTCACTGAGCTGTCAGCATCTCTTCCTTCTAACAAACAGGGCTACAATGACTTGCTGTATTGTGATTTATCAAGGGCCGGGGACATCAAACAAGTCATTTAATATAGCTTTGGAGTTCAATAATAGGGAGTTCAGATACAGAGATTCAGCCTTCTTATCCTAGAGGCAGCTGTTAGTTCATCAGTGACTGTAATTTCTCTTTCTGGATCTGCATTTGTTGCCACTCAAAGTGAAGAACAAGCTCCTAAATAGCTTTATGAATTAATTTCATGTCATTTGGGATGACTTTAACCTTTTCCATATCATGAATGAGAGCTTCTAAGAAGAAGCAGACAGACAAGGAAGAGGAGAGGAATATGTTAAAGGGTGAGCACACTGCAAGAAGATTGGGACTAAATCCTGACCGCTCCTTGGGGGAAAGGAGGGTGGGCAGTGGAGCCTATTCCACCAGTATTTGTTTGCTAAATGGATGTTAAGATAGGAGGTGTCAAAGGGATACTGTTACCTTGAACCTGATCTTTTGTTTTTATGATAATCTTGGTGGGAATTACAAGACCTGAGACAGCCACACCATGGCTTTGCTGCATGCAGCCTTTTGAACAGCTGGCCTGCTCTTTTCGACATCTTTGGTTACCTGTGGCATTGATGAGGAATGTGACAAGTATTGGCAGGGCTTTGAATGACAAAACTCAGCTCAGTGGTCCTTCTTTTGTTCTTGCACAAAGGTGATGTGGTGCTAAGGGTCCTAGTAAAAAAGATGTGCCTGTGGTTCCTGTGGTGTGGGCTAAAGTCCCTGTGTAATCTGTTTGTCGTTGGTGTAGCATAAGGAGAAGAATTTTAAGTCACAAGCATTAACTTCATATAACAAGTGCCCAGTCCATTGGCCAGAAGTTCAAATAATCCCTTTTAGCGAGTCTGAAGCATCACTGTGGTCAGTCTAGCCCTTGCTGTTCAGGATATTTGGAGAAGCCCAGCTTGGTGGTGTTTTCATTGGTGCTGTAAAACAGAATGCAGTGCTTCTGTGCCCTGCTCTCAGCTGCTGTGTGATGGCTGTTATTATACAGTGCCTATCTATCATTCCAGTCATTCAGCTGCACAGCATCCACCTATTTGTCTTGCACACTGAAAATTACTGTCAAGTGTCCTGTTATTTCAACCAGGTTCCCTTCTCTGCTGTGAACAACAGCAATTGCCTTTGACATTTGACATTGTGTGTCAACTGCCTCAAAATTTTGAGGTGCACCCCAAGTCCCTCATCAAAAAGATGTGATTCAGCTGGTGAAGGTAACCCAATAAGAACGACTTAAAAGAAGCAAAAGGCAAGGTGCTGTTACCTACAATTATTGGTACCGTTCTACCTGCTCTTCAAACCACATCATGAATTGTAAGGTTAAGAAGGGCAGGCTCATAGCAGAGAATTAATTCTGTGTCACAGGAATGACCCCCTCCACTTACACGTGGGTTTTCTTTTTAAAGTCAAGAATTGTGCAAGGTGACTAAATTCTGATGGCCTTGGGTGGGGAAGCAAAAGCAGAGGATAGTAGATGACTTGCTGTAGGAAATACAAAGGGTCAGTGGTGGTGGTAAAGTATCAAAGCACCCTCTCCAGTGTTGGACTGGAGCATTTTTCCTGGTCATACACAGGACTGTCAACGTTCTCTTGCTCTAGCCTGCCATTTTCTTAGGACATTACTCTGAGGATAGCCTTCTAATTAAATTGTTTACAGACAAGTGATTTGCTGGGCTACCTGCACTGTTGTCTGCTGCACTGACTAGGGGTGCTGGGCACATCACAGGGCCTTTAGGTTCTCTGCAGGAAAATTTTCCCTGTGAACACACCAGGGAAAATGCACCAGCTCAGTCTATGCTGACCTTTTCTGAATCAACATGACAAGCAACATGAGCAGCTCAACTGTTGGTCCTTTTGGACTGTATAGTGTTGCTTTTCAGGACAGCACCATTTTCTACATCTGGAATTCTATCACACAGATTTCCTATGTGCTCTAACAGTGTCTTTTCAATGTGAACAGTGGCTATGTTCCCAAATAATGTTAATTTATTTATTTGTTGGCAGCTTTAGAGCAAAGTTTGTGAGACCAGCCTGCATGCAGAAGCAAACATCTCTTACCCTTGTCTGGGAAGGATCTTGACAATAGGTGTTCTGGCAGCAAGGCCTGGGATGTTTGGGAAGGAGTCACCTATGGAAAGCATGCACTGCAGAGAAGGCAGCAGCCCGAATCAAGCAATTTGTTTTCTCCAACCTAAAAATAGAAGAGCAACAACAGTGGCTGAAAACAGAATGTCCGGTCCCTCACTGGTACTGGGGAGGGTGTTTCAATTGATCCTCTTGCTTTGGAGCACAGCACAGTTCTGTTGTTGCAATAGTCAGGTGTAACTGCAAGGGCTTTCTTAGGGAGGCAAAAATCAATGTTAGTTCACTCCAAATGCCTGCATTAGTCTAGATTGTGTTGACTTTTGAACACAAAGGGTTGTGGGGCACAGAGGGATGGGGAGGAGGGTTGTACTGACATTTAATCTAAAGCCTGTGATACCTGATGCTGTTTTGGTTGCATGCCTTTGCTCCACAGGTCCATGTTCTTGCTGCATCCAATTCTGTGCCCATCTTCTTTTGGAGATTGCTAGGTTAATCATAGCACTACCTTGTGTCCTGCTGATTGCTGCAGTACTTCTGGTGGTCCTCGGCAAAGAACCTGAGCTACTGTGTAGGTTCATAAGGTGGGAGAAGATACACTGATTTATCCTGTGGGATTCATATCCATTTTGTGATTCTGTGATAGGGAAAGTATGGTTATTGCTCTGTAATTTTCTTTGGGGAAGCTGCTAAAAGTTCAAATGCTTTTAAAAAGCTGATTTACTAGTTGTTATTTGTCGTTGTGCTTGGATAAGAATGTGAAAACATTTGGTTTTCCTAATCTTGATGAAAAAAATTTGTATGAAGAATTTCCCAACAGCCATGCACCAGTGCAGTTGTGAAAAGTCTGCATTAACCTGTTGGCTGCTGCTTTCTAGTCAGTTTTAAATCCTACTTGTAGTGTTAGGATCCTGTTGTTACATTTGATAATTTAAAAAAAATTCCAAGCTTTTGGCCAGTCCAGTGCATGAAGCGTTAACTGATGCAACGTTATTATTCCTCACCTAACATTTGTACAAGCAAATGGAATTGCACCACTGCAGTTTGCCTACAGAGTGCAAAGTCAGATACTGAACAGCAATTTCCTTCATTACTCTGATTTTTGTGTCAGTAAAGTGCTTCTGATATATTGCCAACCATTTTTTTATCAAGGTCATTTCTATTTAATATATCATAGTGCTTAATTCTGGTATAGCTCTGCCTGAATTGAATTAGGACTCCCTATATGCTGTGACAATTTATTTAGAAATGATACCTTAGTAATACTTCTCAGAAGAATGAAATGTCCAAGTATTAATAGGTACACTTTTTCAGGGATTTTGAAGATGGTAAAAAAGCTGTCATACACCTCAGTGATCTCTGCTGAAATTTTACTGGGGCACTTGATGGAAGTGTGGAGGCAGCCCAAAGTCCTGGACTTGGTTTGCTGTCTCTATTACAAAAGTGAGTGGGAATCAGCAGAGCAGAGCTTTCAGGAAATGTCAATAATGGGGAAACTGATGGATAGATGTTGCCATTTTTATATGCCTTTATACAGTCAAAATATGTCTCTTGTCAGTCCTAGCAGGATCCCCAACTCAGTAATGATTCCACTTGTCACTGTCCAGTGCTCCCTGTCCCATTAGAGATCAAATACAGAATATAATGTTCAGCAGTGATTTAAACTGGGTCTGGGAGGGCTGCTTGGTCTTCATCCTCTAATTTTGTCATCTTCAGAAGAGCGTGGTTTAGGAGCAGTGATGGAATAAGAGGATTCAGTATCCAAGGGGATCATGCAGGTTGTCTGGGACAGAGTGGTCTCAGTTCTTCTCTGCTGCCTGCCTGGAATCCTGAACCTGGCAGGTGTTAATTAGCAGCTTCTGGCCAGTGCAATCAGGCAGAGCTGGAACACAACCCAGTATTTGATGCATAACTACAGTTCACATCCCATTTAGGTCACATATGCAATAACACTCTATGTATAGGAATGCTATAGAGCACGTAGCCCACTGCACCTTTTCCCAGCCACAGGAATGACTGCATAGTTTTTGTCTTCTATAATTAACATTTATGTCTTTGATTAAACACATCTAGTAGAAAAACCCTTCAGTAAATGGTTAAAGGTAGAAGGGTGGTGTGTTGTGGCTTTTTTTTTTTTTTCAGAAAACTGTATTTAGAAAAATTCAACATTCCAAGGCCAAGACATTTTGCAGTAAGCAGCACCAAATGAGCAGGGAGAAATAGCTCAGTACATCTGTAGAACAACATGTTTTTAGTTCTGCCTGTGTGTACCAGCTTACAGCTCTTATTTACACCTGCCCTGGGGTCTGTCAGCTTTGCCACAGACAGAAGGTGCTGTCCCCTGTGTTGAACAGTCTCTCTGTTGTTGTGTGCCTACAGTCACCTTGTGCTACTTGTTACCCCACAAACCACACTCACCTAACACCTCATCAGCATCCAGGTCTCAGGCCAAGGGACCTTCTGTCCCAAGAAAGATCTCCATTACCATCAGAATTGTGCTGCCCCTTCTAGGATACCCTCTGGCTTTCAATAAAACCAGTTAGCTTTGAGAAAGCTGCTGAGTGGTAAGTTTCCCATTTTTGCTGGGTTATGCAGGGAAGGAGTGGGAGGAAAAGAAAAACAACAGTGAATGTGAATTTGTGTAAAATACTTTCTAATTTCTTGCTTTTTTATAAGTTTGACTTTTTCACAGTTGGGTACTTAGGAAGGACACCTGACCACAGCATCATAGAATGGTTTAGGTTGGCACTTTTAAAGGTCATTTAGTCCAAGCCCCCTGCAATGGGTAGGGACATTTTCCATAGATGAGTTTGCCCTTCTGGGGTGCTTGACTTGACAGCCTGCTCTGTGGATTTGATGCAGTGAAAGGAGACTATACTGAGTAACCAGACCCAGCCCAGATTTCCTGTGGGTAAAGCAGAGGTATTAATGAAAGCCTTCTCATGTATTAAAATGTCTTAAAACAGCCATATTGTTTCCAAAATATTTTTGCTATTTTTTACCTACTTCTTTTCTCCGCTAGAAGTACTGTCCTAGATGACAATTGTAATGGGTTTAATTTTGTAATAGAAATATTCCATGTAGCAGTGTTTGGCTATCACTGCAACACAGTGGTTTACCCAGTTGCCTAGATGCTCATTGGTAGATCTCTGTGACTGTGTGAATTAAAATAAACTATCAGCCATCCCTAGATTGTTAGCTCTGGAAAGGGAGTTAAGGTACTAATTGGAAATGGAGTACATGAATTTGACTGGCATGAGTAGGAAATGCCTGAGGAAGCTGAAAATCCATCTCCACAGTGTTGCTCCTCAGAAATTCTAATTAGAGATAGCAATTGGGTTCTTTGAATTTTTTTTCCATGTGCACTCTAAGCAACATGAAACCAATTAACTTCCTCATTGCATTGATACATTACTTTATGTACAGAACATAGTGATAGAAGACATTTCCATTTGAATTCTTGCCTTTTGGCCTTTAACAGAAAATCAGATAGTTGCAATTTATTGGGCAATTATAGATTATATAGGAACACAATTTTTTATCTTTTTTCTACCAGAAAGGAAACCCTAGACCTTTCTACTTCCAGAAACTTTTTTTGCACAGAGCTTGTGATTTCTCAGCAAATTTCTAAAACCTGATAAGGATGAACATTAATTAAGTTTAGATGAAGGAAACTTCTTTGCAGTTAATCTTTAATTCTGACTGCTCTTCTGTACAAAAAGCTCTCCTTGGCTGGGAGTAGGTATTTAACCAGGATTTTGTTTGGAGGCAAGGCCTGAGTGTGGGCACTGTGCATGTTCACACATAGGATGAGCTATTAACTAAAAATAAGTGTCTTGATCTAGCTTGGATTAATAAATTTGTCTTTTCCTGTTATGACTTTCTTCTGTTTAGGTAGACTTATTCTGAGGGAAAGTTTTATGGTGATTCCAATTACACTGCCCTAGCAAAGAGAAATACTGAATTGAGGCTAGTGGGGTGCAGGGAGGAGGCAGGAACAGATCTGTCTCAAGACATTTACTCCAAGCCTTACTTCCATTTGTTTTCTTTAGCAGTCCTTCATTCAAGGCTCATAAATCAAGAGCAACCATGATGATTCCTGTGAAACAATGTCTGTTTGGGGAAGCTCAACAAAGGGCAAAAACTGCCAGAGACTGAAGTACCTGGCACTGTCTCTATGTGGATTTCTGGTATTAGAGAGCCCCAGTCACTCCCCATTGTGGCCTCACATGGTGCTGCCTGTGCTCCATGATGCAGAAGGAGGAAGAGGCTTCCTGCTGCCATTGTTGGACTCTTCCCAGTTGTTATCACTACTCTGTCCAGCTCTGACAGATATCCAGACCCAGCTCTCTGTGCAGACATCACACCCAGGCAGATGCAGCTGACTGAGAAACCAATTTCTCTATTGCTCAATAAAGCAATGCAGGGCAGCTGTATTTATTTTCTGCATAAACTGTGCTGAGGTCCTTGCCAGTGAATTAAAGCCCAGCATGAGCTTTCAGCATTTGCAGCAGTGGGGTCCAACCTTTGCAGGTGCTGGGTGTGGGGAGGGTGGCCCCATCCCTGTGATCTCCAGGAGCATGACCTTCTTTGCCCTCTAGAAAATCTCCTCCCTCACCTGTCCTGTCCACGGCAGCCTCTCTGTGGTACCAACTTCCTTCCTGAGGACAGGGAGAAGAAGGTGGGATGGCTGCTGCTGCCTAACACAGTGCAGGGGTGTTGTGCTGGGCACATAGTGTTGAAGAACCAGAGACAGTAACTCAGGTGCTGCCAGGTACATTGCAAGGGGTCCTGTTTCTAATGGTTTCAAGGAATTGAGCAATTTCTGTTCTCCCATCTCCTCCTGGTGAACCTACAGAACAAAATCAGCTGCATTACATGGATTGGCAAAACGGTGTTAAGAGCTGAGATTTTTTTTTTTTTGTAAGATTCTGAGGGAGGTGAAAGAAGGGGCAAAAACTCTTTTAAAGCCAGGTTGGATTTAACGTTAAGGAAAATAAAAGTCTTGGGAAACTGAACATAATGTGTTATTGGTTTGTATTTCTTGTTGTTCTTGAGCCTATGACAGTGACAAGAAGTGGATTTTCATACTGCAAATACTCTGTACTGCAATACTGTTCTGTAAATTCAACTTGTATATGTGCAGCATTGCTCTGTGGTGCAAGAAATAGTTCTGTGGTATTGAACACTATTTGATGAGCTAGAGGGAGCTCTTAGACAAAGATATGTGCTATTTCAGCCTTGCTTTTTCTCTTCAAAACAGTAATTTTAATATCACCAACCTCTCATAACTATTGTTTTCCAAACTTATTGCAACACTTAAAGATTTGGAATAGGTTTTCTGCATAAGAAATTGGGTTTTGTTGAGCTCGTTTGCCTGTCTGACCTCCAGGAACAATTTGGGCAATCTGATAGAGGAATATTACAGCTTCCCTTACAATGACTTCTTGCTACTGTGGAAAGGCAAATATCTGCTTTAAAAAAAAATCTCATTTTTAATTCTGAAGTCAGCAGAGCTATATGAGATATAAGAGGTGTTTTCCAGTGAGAAGCACATTTGCTCATGGGATGCTCCTGTGCTCAAATGCCTGCTCCTTAACAGCCTGACCCAAAGTTCTTTGTGGGATGACACTCATTGACTTCAACAGTTTGACCCAAATGATTCCCTTCTGGAGCTGTGGTTTCACACAGGAAGAATTCTGTTGTCTTGAAAAGCTGGTGAATACTCTGTAGGTTTTCTCTTATCAGAACCTCTCCCTGCTCTCATGTCTGGTTTTGGTAAAAAGGTTTTTCATGAATTTTGGAACTATCACTTTCCCATGTTCAGATTACCTTTCAATACTTAGTGAAATAAACCCTGCAGGATCTCACAAGCCCAGCAGTGCTGCTTTGCTCAGTTTACAGGTAGAAGAACTGAGGTACACTGTGAGCCAACTGTGTCCATGGAAAAGTGGGATTTCTGTGGCAAAGCCACTGAGCCCCCAAAACTTCCTGCCTTTGCTGCATGGCTTGGATTTTAGGTTTTGCAGGCTTTTAGATGTTTACACTTGTGTTGGGACTGAACTTGTAACCCTTTTGCCCTCTGGTCAAGAATTTTTCTGTTTTATTTCTGAATATCAGTACTGCCCCATACCTCAAAGTCCAGCTTCTTGAACCAGAGCAATAGTGAGATGTCTCAGCTGGGTGTGATGGATTTATACCTGTACATCTTTTACAGTGAGCTGGTACCTGGGTGCAAAAATGTTATCTCTTAAATCTGGATTATTGGCATTTGTAATTCAAGACAGGATACATTTTTATGTGTGGAGATAATGGAGAACAAGTCTCAAAGATTCCGGCAGAAAAGCAGCACTAAAATCAAGTGGAGCATGGAGTCTTTTTCAGTACAGATAAAATCAATGGCTCTTTGAGCTCCAGCTGCCACACGTGATGTCCCAGCCAGGTCTGTCTGTGCAGGCAGCTGGTGATGCTGGGAAGACTTTGACAGGCAGACAGTTAGGTCAAGTATCTGTTTTTTTTACCTGGAGGGTCAGGAAGAACTGCCTGTGTAACTTCACTATTGCCATGACCTTTCTTTCCCAGGGAGCAATTTGTTCTGGGCAGAACAAAACACCATTTCTAAGTTTCCATTTCAAACTAAATACATTCAGGGTGAAAAGTAAGGAGAAAAACCCTCACAATAAATAATTTAAAAAATACTTTGGAACCCTTGAAAACTGCCTTACTCTTCCACTCCAGGGTGTTTTAAATGAACTCCATTCACCATCACTCCCTGGGCCTGGCCATCCAGAGAAGTTTTTACCCAGTGGACAGAACACCCATCCATGCCATGGAAACCAGTTTCTCCAGGAGAATGCTGTGGGAGACAGTGCCAAGGGCTTAGCTATAGTCCAGGCAGACATCCACAGCCTGCCCCTCTCCACTAAGTGGGTCACCTTGTCACTGAAGGAGATAAGGTTGGCCTGGCAAGACTTGCCTTTCCTAAACCCCTGCTGGCTGAGCCTGATCCCCTATTTGTCCTTGTGTGCTGTGTGATGGTACTCAAGATGATCTTCTCCATGACCTTCCTTGACACTGAATCTCTAGTTCTCTGGATCCTCCTTCTGGACCTACTTCTAGATGAGCATCACATTTTCTGTCTTCCAGTCAACTGGGACTTCCCTAGTTAGCCAGGGCTGTTGTAAGTGATGGGAAGTGTCTCAGTGAGAGCTTCCTGCATCTCCCTCAGTATCTGTGGGTGGATCCCATCTGGCCCCATAGAGCTGTGTGTCTTTAGTGGTGCACCAGGTCCCTGGGCTTTTCCCCTTGGATTATGGGGGCTTCATTCTGCTCCCCATACTGGTCTTCAGGGGGGCTTCAGCTTGAAGCGGGAGATGCTGAACCTCAGCTCTGAGAATGGAAATCACAGTTTGAAATATTTGCTCTGAAGAACTTGGAGAGGCAAGGTGTGCATTGCCCTTTCCTGTTCCACAGGCGACTGTAGCAGGACTTGCTTTTTAGGTGTCCTTTAGGAACATCAGTCAGGTGCTTTGGTCTGTAGGGGAGCACAGATGAAAATGAAATTATCTTATCTGCAGTCAAGGATGCCTCAGTTGGCAGCTGTTGCTGAAGTCACTTCCAATCTCATCTTGCAGAAATATGCTGCCAGTTAACATGCACTGGCTTGTTTTTCTTCCCGTTACGGATGCAGCTGCCAGAAGCTGGGACCAGTCCCAGTGGGTAAACTGGCCACAGAGCCTGCAAGGTAATGTGTGTATAGAACAAGAAAGGGAGATTGAGGGGATGCAGGAATGAGTTTTTTTACATATGCATCTCAGCCCAGCCTGGGGACCCTGGACCTGGCAAGGTTTTTCTCTGTTTGTTTGTTGCTGCTGAGTCTCTTTTGCCTGTAATGCCTGCGCAGGGTCTGCCCCTCAGTGTGTGTTTGTGCAGGGCTCTGCATTTCTGCAGCACAGGAAGGGGGGGCAGCAGTCTGGAGGCTGCTCAAGTTGTGTGGGTAGCAACATCCACATAAAAACCTTCCACAGAAAAGAGAGGGTGTTATGACATTCCTCAGAGCTTCATCTGGGGGTAAGATTTATAGGGGACAGGCTAAAATCCATCTGGATCAGCACCAGATGCTGAGCCATATTCCTACATTCCCTGATAAGGACACAGCTCTGTAGCTGTATGGTCCTCCTGGTTGTATCACAGTGCATCTGGCCCTGTGGAAAGGTCAGGAGGATTGCCAGTATCACTATCGTTGTTTTCAGGCTGGTGGAGCATTGAAACTGCTCCCCAGCCTCAGATCTAATATTTTTAAAAATTTTAAAAATTAGGCTGGGGATATCTGCCATTAAAAAATCTATGGCTGAAAAGTTCCTGCTAATTCAGTGTTTTCAGGTCAGAATAGGAGTCTTCTGAATAGTCTGAACTATAAATAACTTATTATACATATATAAGGTGTAAACTAATTTTGGGGAAAACTCTTAGAATGCAGTTGTTGAGAGATAAAAGCCAAGTGGTGAGAGCTTGAAATTGCCCCAGAGGTTTGACTCCACCACTTCAGTGGAAAACTATGAAAATTATGTGGGGATTATTTGATATCTGGCTTAGATTTCTAAGATTCTGTGGCTACAGTGTAAGCATCTGCAGGCAAAGCACATGTCTAAGCTCTTATAAGTGATGAAGATGAAGGCAAAATAGTCACTGGAGATACCTGCTTTAAGCTTAATAAATTAATTCTAGAAATTCTTGTTTATTGGCTGTTAAATATCTTGGGATCTTAGACACTTGGATTACACGTATGGAGCTATAAGCAGGGACTTATATAGAGGTTCATTCTCTGGAGCTGAATTCTAATGTAAATTAACAGAAAACATAACTTGGAGAGATTGAGATCAACACTAGCTCAGCCTAAGTATGAAAAGACTGAGGAGGAGTAGTTCTAGTCTTCAAATACACAGAGGACTGCTATCAAGAACTTGTTTTTCAAGTTCTTGCAGAATGTGGTGAGAAATTACTGATTTTGGCAACAAGGAGGATTTAAAATTGACATCACAAAAAGCTTGGTAATGAAACACTGAAGAGAGATTCACTGAGAAGGATGTAGAGCTGTCAACATTTGGGGTATTTGTCAACAAATATCTGGCAGAGGAGGCTGGTTTAGATTCCTTACAGTTCAGCAACTGAAAAATAATTTCTCTTTACCATTGTAGCATAATTGAAAAACAATATCTAACACACTACACAAATCATGGCTTCATTTACAGAAACATTTCCTGCCCTGGAATTGAGGATGTCACCAGATTGGGATGTTCCCCATGTGGAGGTTATTGACTGTGCTTACATTTTCCTGAAGAGTCACTAATGTGGCAGCAAGAACAAGAGTCTTACTGGAGCAATTCAAAAACAGTTTTGTTTTCAAAGGCTTAAGGTCCTTGTAAAACAAGTGGTATGAGCATTTCTGCAAGCATTTGTTACAGGTATCCCATCCACCATTTTGAACTTCTCAAAATCAAAATCAGCCTTCTGTCCTGCAGAAGCAGCTTCTGAAGGTGCAAGAGTCCTGTAGCAAAACCCGTGTGGGCTAGAGCACATGGCACCTTTTGTGCTCTGTATTGAGGTTGAGAAATTGCAATAGACACATTATAAATGCTCGGGTACTGGATTTTTCTGGCAAAAAATGGGGAGAAATGAAATCTTCAAAGGCATTTGACATAAAGTAGTTTAAGCCTTGTGAACTGCTGAAGCGGCATGTTTGGGTAGGGCTATCTACTGTAGCTATTATAAATATCAAGCACTACATTACTGTGGCTGTGTTATCTCTGACAAGATTAAGTGCATTCCTGTCAGAGAGAATTTTCCGATAAAGATTTCATTGCCTCTTCTTCACGTACAAAATGATAAGTGACCCTGATATTTCTCTGCTCCACTTTATCAATAAAAATTGTTCTGCTTGGATTATTTCTGTTTGTCTCCTAATGAAGTGACATTTTGTGATGTGTCAGTCAATCCTGGGCTTGAGAGAGACATATGAACTCAAACCTACATCCTAGAAGCTGTAACTATGCACCGCACCCTGAAATATGCTGTGCTAGGCTTTTAGTCTGCTTTGCTCATAAAACCATAAATCACCAATTAAAAATAATTACTGAGGCGAGGGAATAGATCATCTGATGAACCTGATTGCTCACTGTGAATCATTGCATCACTTGCTGAAATAGATATACAGTGGCATGGACTTGGAGACATCGAAGCTGATTTAGGAATAGACACCAGCAATGTTAAAGTTACTGCTTATAGAGCAGAATTTATAGTTTGCTGGGTAGACATCCTGAGGACCTCATGGAGTCCCATGAATATTAAATATTCCATGCTGCATGTGAAAAGTGCAACACAATGGTCTAAAATATGCACAGGGACCTGAATTGATGACAGTGCCATCATGCCCTATTTCTTACTCCCTCATCCTAATGCATCCATTTCCAGGGAATCTCAGCTGTGCTGAGGTGAGCCCTCCACTCAGTTGAGCCCAGCACAGCCAAGGAGTTGGGATTTTCATGTTGGCACAGGTGCTAACCCAGAATAAAATTGTCCTTTGGCTCTGTGTCTGTTGGAAAAGGTCATGATGGCTGAGGCTGCTTCCCAGAGCTTCCTGGGAAGTGTGAACTCCATTTTAAGAATATTTTTATCAATGGAGGTGGCTGTGGGGATGATAGAAGGAGTCAGTGGCCAAATAGGAGCTCAGAATACCTGCCCATTCCTGGCTTGGAGTGTTATGGAAGTGCTGCAGGTGGTGTCTGGTGGAGATGGAAACCAGTTCCACCTACACTGTGAACAGACCAAGGGACATGTTAGTCCCAAGGCACGAGTGAAGAAAGGGGTAGAGCATTTAGGACAGGCTGAGGCTGGTGAGATTGCATCTGATTTAGAGTGTGAAATTTTCTGTCTAAACTGAGGCAAAGAGCCAAGTGAAGAGCCAGGAAAAGGGAGAAAGGAGCTGTGTCTAGAGAACTGACACCATGGCATGGGTGGATCATTGATTTTCTCCATCCCAACAAAGAACCACTGGCTCTTCTTACACCCATGGCTGTTCTGGTGGCAGAACAGCTGAGTAGCAAGACCAGACACTGGGCAAGCTGATGTGAATCTGCAGCAGTCTGCGCCAGGTTGTAAAGGATGTAAAGGTTGTAAAGGATGTGCAGCTGTTTTCATAGGTGACATAGTTTTCATTACCCATTATGATGTCAAGTATGTTAAATTTATGAGGCAGTGTGTTTATTTTAATGTGCAGTGTCTGCATCTCACCAGCCACCTATATTTCAGTCTTTAATGCAGCCATCTCTCTGGATTATAACACTCTTGCATATTTACTCACAGTCTCTCTGAATAGAGAATTGAACAGTATCTCATGGCAGTTTACTAATTAAATAGATTGTGTGTTTTGCTGGCAGTGTGTTGCGAACATTAACTTCTGAAAGCTTTTTCATTTGTCATTGTCTCATTCCTTGGCATTATGATTACTGCAATTTTATATGTGATAAGACTGTACAGCAAGTTAGACTGTACGTCAGAAATTCCTGCCGGCAGCAATCTGCTCTGTGAGATAGAAGTGTAATGGGATTCATAATGTTCACTCACACTCTCTTCATCAGCATTTCCTCCCTCCTCTTGGCTGGGCATTTTATTTGTGTCTCTCCCTGTTCCATTTGGACGGTGGGGAGGGGGGAAGTGGTCTTTTTTGATTTTCTGCTTTAACCTTGACTGTGAAACACTTTCTTATCAGGAAGCTGTTAGATGGGGTTTCACAAAGGCCAGGATGCTGGAGGAGCATATGGCTGTGAATTGGATATGTGTTCTCATAGGTACTGTCAGCTCCCCTGGCTCTTAGGATGTAGAAGAAGCAGCTCCATCCCTAAACCTCCAGCTCAGTGGCACTTCTCTCGCGGTGTGTGAGGCAAA
Organism: Cinclus cinclus; assembly: GCF_963662255.1. Lineage (NCBI taxonomy): Eukaryota > Metazoa > Chordata > Aves > Passeriformes > Cinclidae > Cinclus > Cinclus cinclus. The sequence goes on from NC_085046.1 coordinate 6,468,237, forward strand.
AAACCCCATTTCTGAGCACTGGTTTGCTTCTGGCACTGAATGAGGTTTGTAAATCCCCATGTTGCCTTTAGATTTGGGGTTGCTGTTTCAGCACAGTGGTATTTGGTACCTGTTTGGGCCCATTTTCTACTGTAGAAAATCCATGGCCATCAGCGTGAATGGTGTTTGTTTCCCCTAATATAGGATGTCTCCAATATTTATCCAGTACATAGTTTATCTTTGGAAAAAGAGATGCATTCTAGTCCTGATTTCAGAAACTGCTAGTGAGATGAAGATTTAAATTTAAGGATTGGTAAACTCTCATATTGAGATGGCTGTGTGTGAGCCACGTGCTCACATTTTATTCCATGAAGAACTTGTTGATGGAGAGAGCAGATTGTAGAGAGTTGTTCAGCTCTAAATGTAGGATGAAGTTAATACTTCCTCGATTTCACTAACTGGACAAGATGGATCTCTTTGAGATATAATGTAAGGTCACCTGCAGTGTCTCCATGTAGACACTGGCAAGATGTGCCTGGAGGTGACAGTGCTGGATGTCAAAGCTACTGTGATGTCTGTCCCAGGGGATGGCAGGGACCTTGAAAATTGCCTTCTCCAGATCCCTCATCTGAGAGAGACCCCTTCTAGAAATGCTGTTGGAGTGATCCCAAGCTTGGAAATGCTTCTTCCTTTCTTGTTGATGCTTCCAACAGCCACAGCTGCCTCCCACCTGAGCAGTGAATTGCACACAGCAGTGCAAGTGCTGTGCTGCTGCTTCTGCAGGATTATTGTGCTTGATGCCTCTTCTCAGCTGCATTTCCTGGAGCCATCAATCTGCTCCAAACTGATGAAGTACATCCACCTTCCTCCATCTCCTGGTGGCCTCATCTCCTGATGACAATGTCTGTTCTTGTGTGGACGTGTTTTGGAGCTCCTCTAAGCACACTGATCTCAACACTTTTTTAATGCTTGTTAGGCTCTTCTATTTCTTTAAGGTAGGGAGCTGCTCTTGTAAGTTATACCTTTTGAATTGATCTATTTGCTCTGGCAAAATAAGATCAATCAAATCATATGGCTAATAAAATTGATAAAGAACCAATAAAAGCCCAATGACACACCATCTGGCACACTGAAGATGAATGAGAAAACCAAGCCACTGCTCAAATCTTAACCTTCCCAATCACATTAGAAGCTCATTCACACTTCATAATAGTCCAATATTTCATTTCAGCTACTGAGATTAATGCCAAAGAATACATAATCAGACAATAATTCTCTGTATCTTTCCATCCAAGATGCATTGAGTGGAGTCATCAAAATAAACAGATCAGCTGTTTATTCCTTCCCACCATATTCACTAGCACTGTAACAGCAGCAACCAAAACAGAACCTCTGCAGGAATTGGGGATCCTGCTGTTAAACAAAAGGCAGCTGGAAATAATAGCTTTTCCAAAGCACTAAAGTTATTTAGGAGGAGAGTCCCTGTTAAAGTCCACAAAATTTCAGCTTGCAACTCATGGAGCCTCCTGCTGTAGAGCCATCAATGGGCTTTTGAAATTTTCACCTGACTCTGCCAATAAGGGTGTTACCACAGAATATAAAGCAGAATCTCAGGTGGAGAGCTGAGGTGAGAGCACCACAGTGCAGTCAGTGGACTTGTATCTTACCAAGAGCTTTCAAATGTCAGAAAGCAATGGAAGAGCCAAATAAGGGTTATTGGAGGTCATAGCCACATCTATAACATTGAGTGACCTTTTAGAAACTGAACGTACCCTTAACATGGATTGTGATCCTGATGCACCCTGAAAATATAGGATATTTTAACAAATATTGACAACTTGCCAGTGTAATCATACCAGACAGGGCTGGAGATTTAACTGCATATTTGAAGTACAGATTGCTGAAGGCTCCTGCGCTCCTGCCCCAGTGCTGCTCATCCTTCTCATAATGCAGGGTATCTTGTACATGTCTGCTGCAGCACTGTGAGCTGTTCACAGTCCCAGTGGCAGACTTTGGTCATCTATCACCTCAAGTCCTAATCAGAGTGCTGCTCTGTGCGTGATGTGTTGGTGCAATACATCTGCCCAGAGACAGGGCTGGATATTGCAGACCCACACACCTGGCACACGTATTTATGGATGTGTGTGGAGGGGGTATGGGCACACACACGGAGCCCTTGCTCTCTTTGGCATTAGATTAAAACTGCATTGATATTTACAGGGCAGCTCAGGGCTCCCAAAAGAGAGGTGTGCATCTCTCAAAATGCCTGTGGGCCAAAGTAATCCTGGTGTATCTGCCCCTGAGGGATGACGTGAATCAGGAACATTGGCTTTGATGGGAGGATTGCAGCAATTGTGCTCGGTGATATTAAATGACCATTAACCCATCTATTAAGTCCCACAATAAAAGGCATACTGAATCATCTGAATCATGCAAAATATCTTAAAGAGCTGACTTACCAGGAGAACTCAGTGAGTAGTTACACACAGGGTGTAGCTCAATGCAATGCATTTATTGAAACAAAGGAAAAGATAGGCTCATTACTGCCAAGACTTGTGGTTTGGAGCAGCAGCAGGCAGTGGTGAATAATGGTGAGGGAAGGACTCTGTGATGTGATACAGTGCTCTGTGATGTGGAATGATTTAAAGAACCAGCACTTGTAATGCACCCAAATGCCAACATGTGCCTCTGGGAAGTGGAGTTGTGCCTGGAGCTGGCAGGATGTGGGGCTGCATCCTGGAAGTCATTGTCCTGGGGAGAGGATGGGAGGTCATGGTCAATAAATTGTGCAATGGTTGTCTGATATAATTGTGTGGCTCAGAGATCTAGTGGGAGCCATATTACTGCTGTTTGCTTCTGTAGTGTGTTCAATGGCCAGAAATCATCTTGGAGACTGAATGAAGATGCAATGCAGTCCTTACTACAAGAATAGCCAGTTACATTTTTTAAAAAAAAATTATCTGAGTTTAGGCAAAAAAGCCTAATTACTAGATGAAGGTTACTGAGAAATAAAGAAATGTCTTACTCATAGACTGTAAGCACCTATGTGGGACACAAAATTACTGAAGGCAGAGGGCTGGGGAAATGAGCAGGCAAAGACGTGGTGAGATGCTGTGCCAGAACTTCAAGCTGGATATATGCAGGGTAATGACACAAAACTTTTTACAAGCTAGCAGCCCTGGTAATACTTCATCTAATGATTCTGTGGATTCTGCATCACTGCTGGTTTTCTCCTGGTAAGCTTTATTCAGTTCAAGCAGAAATTATGCAGGAATTACCAGGTGAAATGTTATGTGCCCTGTATTACGGTGCTGTCATACTCACTGATCCTAATGTTCCCTCCTGGCATTACAAATCTGTGAACCTAAGAAACACATGACTGAAGGGCAGCCATGGTGCAGCTGCTGCATTCTTAAGTGGAGAAAGCTATCTGGGTCATATCTTGGGGAGAGAGATTGTGCTGTGCTGGGGAGACAGGCAGAGGTGAGGACTGACCTTTGGCTTGTTCTCAGTGACAAGAATTGCAAATGCACACTCTGCAGAAATACACTTTTCACTGCCAGTCCTAGGCAGCCTTGCTTCTGTGAAGGTCTGCTACAGACAGAGCCTGGCTGGCTCTCCACAAAGCTTTGGGTGGGGTAAGAGGGGAATATTTTTTTAGGGGCCATACATAGGGCTTGTTTATGTGGCCACAGTGAGCTGGTATGGTTCTCTCCCATTCCAGCAACAATTCAGACTAGTATTACCCATGTTTAGCACTGTGCCATCCCCTGCTGACAGTGCTTCTCACAATACACCCCAGGACACCATTTTTCTTCTTGCCTACAGGGGCACATTGTCATTGGAATGACTTGTGCTCATCTTGGTGTTCACCAGGAGCCCCAGGATCCCCTCTGCCAAGCTGCTTTTCCAGTCAGTCAGCCCCCAGCTTATCCTGGTGCCTGGGGATACTCCTCCCCAGGTGCAGGACTTGGCACTTGCCTTTGCTGAGCTGCATGACATTCCTGTTGGCCTATTTCTCCAGTCTATTGAGGTCCCTCTGGATGGCATCTCAGCCTCTGGTGCATCAACCACTCCTCTCAGTTCTGCATTGTCTGCAAATTTGCTTGCCAGTCAGTTGTCTTCAGTAGCCAAGCTGCTGCTGGACATTCTGCCTCATGAAACTTCTATCAGGACTTTCACCAACACAAGGAAGGCATCGTGCCCAGTCAGCCCACTGTACCCAGGGCTGGGAGCTGAGTGCCACATTTGGGACACCTCTGTGCAGAGCAGGTTCACACATTCGGTGGGACAGGGGCAAAGGTATCTAGGTTAGGTTTCTAGTAGAGGACTGATGTCCCCTGTGCTTCATTTTTTTTGTCAAAACTGTCTCCTTAACCCCATGGGCTCTCTTCTGGTGCGCAGCTACACTAGGAGACCATCACTTGATCTATCCTGCCTCTAGACACATCTATACTTTATAGCTGATTTCACTGCAACCATCAGCGAGTTAATGTGGAGTTTTCTGAGGGAGACACAGATCATGTGGGCAATTGAGTCATGCAGAGATACTAGATCAGACCCCAATAGCTCTTTGTCACTCTTAGCACTGCAATAAACCCATGCTGGTAATCTCTGTTTCTTAGCATAACTAATGCCCTCAGAGGTGGGGCTGGGCTGCTCTGGAGCCTGGCTCACCATCACTTGCTCTGGCATTTCTGCTCTGTTCATCATGGTGTGGCATAGTCACACTCTCAGATACTTTTCAGACCCACTAAATCATGGCAGTTCCCAGGAACTGATTGGGAAGTTGTATTCTCAGCTCCCTGAAAAATTATTGCTATTACATTGTCATATCAACAGTCAGGCATTTTTAGAGGCAAATAATACCAGATCAAGTGGGGAAATTAAAAGGTGTAACCAATAAAAAGGACAAAGCAACAGGGATGAGAAATCATTGCAGTGCAGATTAATTGCAAAGCACTTACAGATGTAAGGTGTAAGTCACACAAGTCAGAAAGGGAAGAGAGCTTGATAGACAAGGAATAAAATGCAAAGTACAGGAACAAATGCAATTTCAACAGAAAGTTTATGAGGAATTACTGCTCTGAGGTAAAGAATCTGAGGCTGGAAGAAATAGCTAATAAAGCAGAAGGAAAGTAATTTATTATTTGAAGAGGTTAAGGTTTAGGAGCAAAATCTGTGACAGTCCTTTAATATCAGCAGAGATCTGAATACCATTATTCCCTTGGATAACCTTGAAACCTCTGGAGCTTCTGCAAACTACAGAATGAGACCAGCAATAGCTTGTCCTGTTCATGAAATAATTGTGGGTTCCTTCTCCATTTTTCAGAGGAAAACTCAGAGGTAGCAAATGTGAGCCTGAAGGCTGAATGAATTTAGTGAACACTTAACTTGTGAAATGCATTGCCTGGGGCTGTCATGGAGCTCCCCACATTGAGACAATTCATTGAAATAATGGTCACAAGGAGAAGGCTGCATTGTGGTGACAGTTTGGCATCGCAGCTGAGCCAGTCTGGCCTGGTGAGCTGGGAGAGGCAGCCCACACCAGTTTTATCAGCTACCAGGCAGGGGGTGCAGCCATCATCAGTTCAGTGCAGGCAGCAGCTCCTGCAGCATCCACAGGTGACACTTCTGTCACTGAGGCTGCTTGACAAGTCCCACTACAAAACTGTCATATTAGGTTGGCATAATTTTGCTGGACATTAACAGTTAGAGGGAAACTTTCTTGTATGTGCAAAGAGGATGGGATTGATGATTTTTGTCTTCCTCATCTTCTCTCTCAGCCATGCCCAGCTTGAGGCTGGGAATGTGACAACAGGCAAGCTCTGAGGTCCCCTTGGAGCAGCCAAGGCCAGTTGTCTTCAGACATGGGCATTGCCTTCAGATTTCTTTTTAATGTGCTAATTTTCCTCACTGGTGCCAAGGGTTCCAGCATACAGCTCCAGAGGCTGTATGTGAAGTATTTGTGTTTCTAGGGAAAGAAGAATTTGATGTCTTTTCCCCTGGTAATTAATGCAGAAACCTTTCACTTATACTGATGCCTATCCAAACTTCAGCCTTTTGATTAAAAGTGTTTTATGGAAGGTGTTTGAAAAACCTCTGAAAATCTTGCTCACTTCATGCTGTTCTATACTAGGTGAAGGTCCCTGGAGAGTTTACCCAACAACTCCATCATTTCATGTGTAAATTTCTGCCTTATGTACAGAAGGGCTTTCTGGGGAAAAAAAATAATTTATAGCTTTCTGGTTTGTTAACTTGACCATTTAATAGGAGGAAAGCCATGCTATCAGTCTGGAGGGGGATGAAATAATTTCTACTGAATGAACAATTTGTAAGAACATGAGAATGACCACACAAGATCAAATCAAAATTCATCCAAGCCAATGCAGAACAGAAGAGCAAGCAGACAGTATACCTCTTTACCACCAGCACTCTTATGGTCTCCTTATACATATACTTTTTTTTTTTCTTTTTTGATTTATTCTTTTGCCTTCACAAGCACAGATCACAATCCTGAAGTCAGTAGCCATGCTATAGATTTGTGTAAAAATGCCTGGTGCTCTCATCAGGCTGAGGTCAGTAATGGAAGTTATGACAGAGCTGTTTATCCAAAGCCCTTTCTGCTGGAAGAGCCCAGGACTGGACATCTTGGTGGTTTAAAGACCAGATAGGATTGATTTGCTCATCAGAAATTGAGATACTGATTTGACATTCTGTAAGAGTAAAGATAGTCTTGGGATTGTAGTTCACTAATAAATAAACCTTGGTAGTGGATTCCCTCAAATAGCTGTTGAAGCTTTGCATTGGTATTTCAGTAAAAATCAGAAGCCTTGATGGTACAACAGAGTTGATGTACTGAAGCAAATGAAATTTTTACCAATTAATGCTTGAAGTTCAATTAATCAGTTCTTTAAAGTCAAGAACATTTATACTTTTCATTACTGAATTTAGTCATATTATAGCAGTAAATACAAAAATACTTGCTATAAATTTTACTTGCCATGTATGGTCAGATTATTTGTGGGAATAATTGCTACATGGACTGGAATTACATTACCTCAGGTTATTGGATTACATATCATGTCCTGCTGAATCGTAATATCATTTTGTTTAAATGCAAATGCTAAAGTAAATGATAGCTTCTGCTTTAGGGCTGTGGATTAGTTATTCAAGATAATCTTACTATTAACTCTGCAGGGAAGATAAATCGGTTAAAGGAAAAACTTGACATCTTATCAATGTTTTCTATATAGAGGTTTTAGTGGAAAAAAATGCTTGTTGCAGCAGTTTCATTTTAGTTCCTTAATCATGTGTTAAGTAAGCCTCTACTAGGAGTTTATTATGGAATTTTAAAGTCCTTGGACCTAATGAAACCAGAGACTGGCACTGTGGCAGCAGCAGTGTAAGGTGTATTAGAATAGGAATAACCCAAGCAAGTCATGCTGATTGTTCCTACTTCCAATCAAAAAGTTTACCAAAGTTTTTATGGTGCCTAATGGCAACAAATTTAGGTACCATAGATTCACAAAAGAGGCAGGTTAGTGCTGTGTGCTCCCAGGCCCCTTTCAGTGGCATTTCAGTACTTAAAGTAGACTTATAAGTAAGACAGTGGCAAACTATTAAGGAAGGTCTCCTATGATAGGATGAGGGGGAATTGTTTTGAAGTGAAGGAGGGTAGATTCAGACTAGATATAAGAAATAATACTTTTTTTTACAATGAGGGTTGTGAAACACTAGCACAGATTGACCAGAAAGGTGGTAGATTCCCCATTCCTGGAAACATTCAAAGCTAGGTTGGGTGAGGCTCCGAGACACTTGGTCTAGCGGGAGGTGTCCCTGCCTGTGGCAGGCAGGTTGGACTAGATGACCTTTAAAGGTCACTTCCAACCCAAACTGTTCTATGATTCTATAACTCTTTACAAAATTTTTGAGACAGAAAACTGGGGAGATTATTGGAAGAAACTAGATGAAAGGCAATTTAAAGAAGAAAAACTGCAGAAACTCTAGATTCAGAGGAAGGTCCAAAGGCATGAGGAATAGTAGGAAGGGCTAGGTGAGCAATCATGGGTGTTGTGGCTTGGAGCAATGGGATGAGGAGGCAGTGGCTTCACTCTGCCTGAGCTGGTGGGCCTTGAATCTTCTGGTCTTGCTGGGCAGGTCATAACTGGGACACACTGATGGACAGGGTAGAATTCAAGCACAGATAATAATAAGGCTGTAGAGCAAGATTTATGAAGAAAAGTTAAGCACCAAATGTGCACAGTTTGTCTCTGTGACAGCCTGACATTAGAGCAGTGTAAATACAGATAAAAAGGAAGAGGTGTCATTTAACATAGCAGAAGGATGCTGTGAACACACATCCTCACTTCAAGGAAGTCTGCACATTAATGAAGGCAAAACTCAACCCCTTCTGCATGCTTGGCTGCTGAGATTCCCACCCCCCTGCAACTCCTCAGCCTGTGCCTTATCCCTCCTCCCTGGAGGGAAATCAATCACTCCCAGCTATAGCCAGGTGTGATGAAGAGGGATTCACTCACCTGGGAGTCAGAAAAACTCCCTTCCCTTTTCTGCAGAGGCTCAGAATAAATCCCCTCAGTTGATGATGTGCTGCACGTGGTCCCTGCTCTCCTGTCACCTGGACCTCAGGTGAGGTTTGAGGTGTAGCTGCTGAGGTTACCTGAGAGCTCTAATCCAGCACTGCCCACTGGGGCACTGGCACACCAGCACTTGGCCCTGAGGAACCACTTAGCCAGTGGAATTGGTTACAAAGCTCCCAAACCTCGGGAAAATTTTGGAGACCATCAGGTTGAAAGAAAAACCTGTCCAGAGGAGCTATCTGCAGCTCTTTTCTGATTCCTCACTCAAGGATAGCAGCTGTCCGAAAGCTCCTACATCCCAGGACAAGGCAACTGGTACTCAGCTATCAGAAAAGCATCCAGAAGTAGTAATTTCCCATTATTTCTTAGATTGCATTTTAATTATTGACAGGCAGGCAGCCAGTATTGGATGGCTATGGCTGCCAAGAGCCCAAAGGCCTTCTGTATAGGGGATTAAATTTTGTTAATGATCTGAGTTTCTGCCAAACTCACTGCCACATATCAGGAGTGACACTAAGTAGACTTGGAGGCTGTTTCAGTAAAGTGCTTGCACTTTCTTTACATGAGCCATTTAATATACTGCTACTCAGAAAATACAGAAGGGCACAGAGAAGAAATAAGGATGGGTGAGTACCTCCGGATAGCTGACCAATTCCCTTCTCCACATTGTTGAGATAGTTTTCTGCAGCTGGGGAAGAAATTGGCCCCTATACTGTTACATTGATTTAAGAAAACTCCTTCTTTCCAGTCCTACCTGCCCTTCTGCATCTCATTCCAGGAAAGAATTTTACTAGGGAGTTTGGAAATTTTTGTAGAAGAGGAATGCTGTGATTTTTGGGTTCCTTTCTGAAGTCCTAATGTGTCTGTTTTATTTTTCTTAGTGGTCCAGCTCAAGCAGTCACACAGAGAGTTTAGATTCATTACCTTCTTTCAGAAAGTCTTTCATGACCTTCAGCTTCCCTCCTGGCTACCAAATCTGCATGCCCCCATCTTCCCCCTTATTTTCCTTAAGGTTGCAGATCAGCTCATCTGTATTTCACTTTTGTCCTTACCCCTGGTGTATTAAAGTCAGAGACTCATCTACCCATTTCAAATTAATTTTCCTCCTTCCATGTTCCACTTCCTGAAAACCATCTCTCATTCACGACCCAGGGGTTTCCAGGAAACCCTTACACTATCTCCTCTTCCAAGAGCTCTTGTGGCTTCCATGCCAAAGAGGACAGTGCTGTTGCCATCAGAAGATTTCACTGCTACCACCAATTTCTTGGCCATGATCTTTCAGTATGTTCAGCAGCTGACCTGAATGCACAGGAGTGGTATTGTAACAGGAGATCATGCTAACAGGATGGGAATTTCAGCTCTGGTGCGAGGGGCAATGTCAGACTGTCCCCCTCCTGGGTCAGCCTTGCAGTTAGAGCTCCTTCCCTGAGCTCTGGACACTTTTGCAGTACCTTGTAAAGTGATTGCTTGGAGACTGCAGAACATCTGAAATGTGTGCCCGCTGCCTATAGCCACACAGCTTCATGACACACACAGAACACTTAAGTAGCATTTAAGGCTGAGAAGTACAAATTGTGAGATTTCTTACTCTTAAGTCAAGAAAGCAATCACCTGTCAAGGCAATCTATCTTTCCTGTTCTATCTTCTGAGAAGAAATGGATGGCTGATAAATTTAAAGAAGTTAGAACAAGATTATTTTAAAGGAAATATTTACCACCCTCAAGAAATCCCTTCTGCTCAGTTTTGGCTGTCCCCCCAGTGTCTAGCAGAAAGGTTATTACTGATTGTTTTAATTCCCTCTCCAGGCCTCCACAGCTATGAGTTCCCCTTCCCTTCCCTTCCCTTCCCTTCCCTTCCCTTCCCTTCCCTTCCCTTCCCTTCCCTTCCCTTCCCTTCCCTTCCCTTCCCTTCCCTTCCCTTCCCTTCCCTTCCCTTCCCTTCCCTTCCCTTCCCTTCCCTTCCCTTCCCTTCCCTTCCCTTCCCTTCCCTTCCCTTCCCTTCCCTTCCCTTCCCTTCCCTCTTTCCACTTCTTATATAAATAAAATTCCAAGTGGAATGCATCTCATTAGTGATTAAATTTCATATTAATTTAGGTAAACCAGGAGAAAACATTGTATAAAGCACTTAATCGAGCAATATGCTGAGTACCAGCATGTTGGATAAGTAGGAAAATAAATTCCCAGAAGGCTCAATATTTTGTGTTTAGCTCACTGCCTTGCCCAGCTCTTTGTCCTGGCATTGGACTCCCAGTAATATAAAATAATGCTTAATAAAACTTACACTTGAAAAAGTAATTTGCTTGGGCTATTGATTTAATTAAATTGAGTCCATTTGTTTGAGCACTGTTTGTGTTTTAAATGCACAACACAGAGCCCACAGAATGTTCCTCACTGCAGTCAAGTACTCTATTCCTTCCTGCAGTGAGGTAAGGAATGGCAAAGGAATTCCCCTAGGCATGTTCCCTGCTGAAAATCTAAATATGGAGGGTTAATAATCTATCAGTGACCTGGTACTGATGTCTGTGGCCTGGGAGCCCTTGGTGTCCTTGGTGCTATGGAGTAGGGATTTACATGACTGGGGTCTTTGTGATTGGTTTTCCTTGTTATTCAACAACAACAACAACAACAAAAAAGCGCCTTAAAAATACCATAAAAATTATTAGGCTTTGTAAACCTGATGTCTATTCCAGCAACTGCCTCTCTTTTTTTTTTGGTAAATTTACTCATCTCTATTATTTTGTAATGCCAATATCCTTTCCTTACCCATGAGTCACACTGTTTGTCAGATCTGAGGGAGTGTGTTCTGGAAGGCCTCACCTGTGAAAGATCTGGTGAGAGTTGGAGAGGTCCCTGCATTTTGACATTTGTAAAGTGCAGTTATGCTTTTCTACTTGGCTTAGAGCTGGGCAACAGTTTACATATGGAAGAAACTGCAATGAACCAGTAATATTAGGAAATAACTCTTTCGTGTAAGAGTATATAGATAGGTTGTCTTGGATCTATGATTTCTAATAAGGCATGAAAAAATGTCAGGCATTATTTTTTTTTGTATTTTTTAAGGCTGAGATGTGGAGACTGCTACTTTCCACTTACGTATTCTGGACAGGGAGCCAGTAGTGCTCTGCAGAAGTGTCTCTAAAAACTCTAGAACTGATTAAAAAGAAGATTTTGAAAGATTTTTATTTTTTGGCTTGTATAGAATAAAAAGACTGGGTTACATCTGCCTGTTGAATTCTGTGCATCACTCTTGTGGGCGCGAGGATAAGGAATTACCATCACCCTGAATTACTAAACTTTATCTATACGGAGAGTAAAAAGTCAGGAATATCCTCTTCTTCAAGCACTAAAGAACAGGGTATCACAATTCTCTCATCTGGGGACCCTAACAGGGCCCCAGAGAGTGACCACATCACTGAATTTTTGCCTGGAAAGCTCATCAGCCCTAAATTTCACAAAATCACTTTCAGGTTCACACTCGGATTTTGAGGAATATGGGTGGTATGAGGGGCTGAATGTGATGGAATAAAAAAATAAATATTTTTATTGTTTCATGTTTAGTGCACCATATTCTTAATAAAGATCAGAAGATGTGTTTGATTTTCTTCTAGCATGATATAATTGTGTATTTTGTCCTGACACTTCATTTCCCTCCTCGGCCATGGAGTTACCATTTTATACCTTCAACTAACTGTTCATTATTGTTGAAAAGGGGAGAGGAATTTGGCATCTCCAGAGAAATCCAGAAGTCATTGTGTGTCTGTGATTGGGCTCCAGTAGCCAAGTGTAACCTCTGCTCCTCTGGCAGTCAAAGGAGATATTTTCCATCAAGCCAAGGCAGTACAAGCAAATAAACACCCTCATTAGGTTTTGCAGTGAGGGCCTCATCACTTAAGTTGCTGATATTTCAATTAATTTGGAGAACTCCCAGGATCCTTGCTGCTTACAGACTGCTGACCTTCATGGTCAGTGATGCTAATGCTCAGTTAATTATGAACAGGTTAACGCCCAGTTAGTTATAAGCAGGATCATGCTCTTAAAAAAATGATAATGTGTTTGATGTCTCAGAAATGATTTAACAGTCAGCAAAGGTATGGACAGGAAGGGATGTTGGTATTATTTCTCTTTTTAATTTAGTTTATCCTGGGTTTTTAAAGCATTTTGATTACTTTTTTTATCTCCCATTATTAAACATCTCTGTGTCTAAAGAGAAGAAAAGCAGCAAGAAGACATTGTGATTTTTCGGATCTATTTCTTAGCATAAAAGATGAGTCAGAAATTTTTAAGATTGCAAATCCAAATGTAAAGATTAAATTTAATTGCATTAAAGAAATTAGTAAATCGCAGCTGCAGCCCTCCCTCTTTGTGCATCGTTTAGACAGACATATATGGGGAAAAAATATGAAGGTACACTTAAAGAATAATAAAACTGTAGAATAGTTTTTGGAAGGAGCCTGTAAAAGTCATCCAGTCCAGCCTCCCTGCAATGAGCAGGGATGTCTTCAAGATGTTGCTCAGTGCCCCATTCAGCCTGATTTTGAATGATTCCAGGACCAAATCCTGAAGCATAGAAATCTACTTGCTTTCTGTGGAATTTTGCAGGGCTTTCTGATCATAAAGCTCCCTGTGCAACCACTGGCATGACATCCATTCTTTCTTCCTCCTGAGCACCCCCCGTTTTCCTCTGGACCTTGGAAATCTTAGTAGGTGCAGATACTGGGTTTTTGTAGCAGCACAGCAAATATATTTTATATGCTGTAGTAAAAGAGCTGTGTGAGGTGCAGAATAACATTACAAATTCTCTCAGCCATTCCATGTTCTGTGATTCACTGTGCTCCTCACCACCTCAACTGTGAAAGCACCATTCACAATGCTTTTCTGGGAAGCATCTGTCTTGAAACTGTACCATAGGGTAATTAAAAAGGGAGCTGGGGGACCATATTGATTGTGTGAAAATCCTTCTCACCGCTTCTCAATTCTCTATTGAGAATAAAGGAAATAGACAGCTTTTTAAAAATAATTATTTATTAATATTTATATTAACTAAAAATAATATTTACATTAATTAAATCATGTTAAAACTAATTATAAGTCTTTTGTTTTCTTATTGGTGTTTGTTGATTTCTTAAACAGACCTTATGATCCAGACATGCAGGATTTTTACAACCTTAATGAAAGCAATAATAAAATCCACAATGTGTCCCTTTCTTTCCCATCATCTCCTTGTTGAGCTGTCTAAGAAACACTTGTCCAGCTGCTGCAACAGGCTGATGCTTTTAAATCCAGACCATCCATCTTGCAATTGGTTGCAATCAGTGATGTCAAGAAAGTTCTGCAGAATCACCTTTTTTAGGCTCAATACAGGTAAAAAACTTAAAAACCTGTAGTTTTTAGCTGAAGAATTAATTCAGTATATTCTTCATTTCATCACAATTGAAACCAAATTTCTATTAAAACTCACTGTGCACTGGACTGCCCATGTAATAGGAGCTACAGCAAACAATGAGGTATTAGTTGTCTTTTTTCCTTTCCTTTTCCTTTGACCCTTGAATCTGTGCAATATCCATGGAGTGCAACTAACTACAATCTCTGTATTTTATCTTAAAACGTAATTAAAACAAAGAAGTGTGAAATGAAAAGCAATCAGACAGAAAACACAGACTCCAGTCAGAGCACTTCCATCTGTTTTAGGAGTATAAATTGGACTGATTGCATATTTGGATCAGCCTAATCAAAGTAGTACTAGAAACCCAGAACAGTTTTTGAGGAGAAAAAAGCAGATATAGTTGTTACGTTTTCTAGTCTATAGTGTGTACATAGTATATTTTTATATACAAAAACCAACCAAGATTACAAAAGTCTTGTCCAGCATTGGGTCAGGTTGGGAGTACAGGGATGAGCCTGTGCTGGGAGTCCATTGAAAGGCTCTGGTGGTCAGGTCCCAGGGGAAGTAGCAAGTGCCAGCCCTGCTAGTTTTGGTCCTCACTCTACAATTGCTGAGTCAAAAATGATAACACTGGCCATGCACTCCTGGCCAAATGAACAACAGCAATGCCTGCTTTGGCTTGGCATCATACTCAAGGCAGTTCTGAACTTTATCCTCTTTTGTATTTCTACCTTAACTGATTGTCATTGAGGAGGCTTTGCTGCCATTAAACAAATAGTTCAGTGCTTAATCCTGTCTATGTCAGCATTCCCAGCCTGCAAAACAGAAAAGGATCCAAACAATGAACAATTTGTGGTCATACTGTAGATCAGCCCATTTGACTCAAAAATTAAATAATATTAGTATGAACATCAGGTACCAACAGTGAAGCTCTTAATCAGTTTATCCAGGAGTGCTTATGAAGGTGACCAGGTACAGCAGTGACCAGTCTGCTCTCTTTCTCAAAATGACCCCCATTGGTGTCCATTTGTCCTCATCTCTGTCCTTATTATGAACTGGCTGAGATATAAACTATTAATGCGGCAAATTGTTTTTCCATCAGCATTACATACTGTTCCACAGTGGGAAAGAGTCTCATAATCCTACATAAGTAATTTAAAAACAAACCTACTCTGTGTCCTCTCAAGAACTTACAATGAAAGGAACTCCATCAGCTTTGTCAGGTTTTGTTCTATTCACTCTGCATTTGGCTCATATGCACCATCAGTCTTTGGCTAAATTAGGATTAGTTCAATTTGCTGAACCTCTTGGGTGGACAGTGCAGGAGAACTATCTTTCTCAAGGGATATTTTATCTCTATTTGAATCAGGATGATGAAAATCTAACCATCCAGGTTAGATTTTTCCAGGCTGCAAATCTAATTAACAAGAGCTCAAGAATCTTGGATATTAATCCTGCCTTTCACTATTTTTAGGTGTCAGTGGTAAAGTACAGAGGGCTGTGCAGCAGCAGGGAGAAGGAAAACTTCCTCACCTCTTTCAGGATGGCACACCTTGGTTCAGGGAGGACCTTGGGAGGGAGAACTGATCCTTCCCAGCACCAGACCTCACTTAACTGGGAAAACCTGCAAGAACTGGCAGACTGTAGGAGGTGGCCAGGAAGGAAGGAAGGAGAGAAAGAAGGAAGGAAGGAGACATTTTCTATGAACCTTGAGGGATTCAGAGTCCATTGATCTCCAAAAGTCACTGAAGGTTGCTGCACTAAGAACCAGTTGGGAAAAATGGATCCAACAAGTGAGGACTGGGACAGATCTTTTTACACCTCCTTATTCTCAGTCATCACACCTGTAAGACCCAGGTTTCATCCCCCTAAAGGTTACCTCCTTCTAGAACGTGCTTCAACAAAGTGCAGAGCTTGTTTTTGATGGGGAAGATTGAGGCAGAGGCCTGACACCTCACACAACACTGGAGAGCCTGGCCAGGTTTGTGTTGGGGCTCAAGCCACACTGTCCAGCAGTGATCCCACCCTCAATCTCCCCTGCACCAACCTGAGCCTCCCTGGTACCTGGTGGTGGAGGATTGGCATCTTTTTTTTTTTTTTTTCTTTTCCTTTGAGAGGAGCACCTGCATTTTTTTTGAGTGCCTGCAAAGGTTGGGAAATGGTTTGGTGCAACCAAGTTCTGACCACAAAGCCAGACTTTCCACAGCAGTATTGAGTAGAGAGAGGGAAGCCCTGAAAATTATAAGAGGTGATTTCCCATTATAATTTCCACGATTTAGCAGGAAGATTGCTCTTTCTTCATGGTTTCAGCATGAAGGGAGGAGAAAAGCAGGTGAAATCCTGTGTTGAATGGAGCACTGCTCACCAGCAGGGCATTAGCCACTGATAAGAGGAGAGTGTTTGGTGAGGTATGTGACTACCCACCACTCCAGTCTGGCACCAAGACAATAACACAGATGTTATGCTCTTCAGCCTTCCTACTTCTGATAGTGCTCTTCTCTCCTTTCTTTCACCCCTCTTTGACATTTGCTCAAACTTTAATTCTCTCAGCGTTTTCCTCCCTGCATTGCCAGTGGTCTCTCCTAATTTCTCCTTTCGTGGTGTTTCCCTCTCATCTCCTTTTGAGCCCAAATTACTTTTGTTTTGTACCACCCGGTTTTCTTTCACCAGCTCTATTCTTCCTCTGCACAACCCAAACTCTGTTTTCCCAGGAGGTCTGGCTTATCCCAGCTCTTTGAATTCAATTAATTGATCTTCATCAGCCAGATTGCCATTGGCAAAGAAAACCAGCACGCTGACTGTCTTTGTGCTTTAACTTCTGTTTTATCCTCATTTAATTTGTGCCCTTTGCAGCTTACTGAGCCCTAATTACCTCTGCTGCCACCTCACTGTATTCAATTATAGCCTTCATCTCACTGACCTGATATCTCTGTCCTCATCAAATCTCACCTTTCTGACTTTGCCCATTATTTTTGTACAAAGTCAGTACCCTCCATGGGGAATTCAGTTCTTCCAATCTTGCTTCATTTTCTTGGCTGCTCCCAAGCACTTTTGCTGCATTTCCCTGCCTTCACTTCTCTAAGCTATTATGAGATTCACCAGAGCACAGACAGACTAGGCACTCAGGCAGTGGTTTCCACTATGGCATCTTGACCTGGCTTGAGGAAAATTATCTATACACCAGCATCTTATGGTAAGCATAAAAAAGTCTCCACACCCACTGCACAAGCCCCTAGATGCCCATACAAGGGTGTTTAACACATTTTTGCTAATACTTTTCTGGTGAAAATGATCCCTCTGGTGCCAGGGTATCTCCTCTCTTGCTCCTTTCATTCTTCTTCCCATTATCTCTTCTTCCACCATCCCATCCCACTGCTGTCAGGTCATGATCCTCAAGTAGGTCTCTTTCAAATAGCCTAAATTTCCCATTTCCTTCACTCCCTGACCTGCTTTTGTGCTGCTCCTTCTCTTTTCCTTCTTACAAATCTGACCATAGTGTGGTGCTCACCACAGCACTCATGCCTTCTCTTCTCTCACTCTCCCTTCACTTGCCCTTCATTCTGCTTTATTTCTTTATGCCTGATTTTGTTAACTTCTCTGGAAAGGCTGTTGCTTCCCTTGTAGCTAACATCCTTCCCCTTTGCCCTATTCTAATTTTAACCTTTATTTTCCTATCTGGTCTCTCCCATGATGGTGATTTTTCAGTGATTTATGGGCTGTTGTTTTGCAGTGGGGATGGTTCACCACTTGAAAAACTCTTAGCCACAACACAGAAATGCCCCTGAAAGTTCCTTTCTCACTGAGTTGCTCCTTCAGAGTGCCAGGGTTTGATCTTTCCAGCCTATCTTACCTCTTGCTGTGAAACCCCTTCACAGGTTGGGCTCTGGGTGACATCTGTAATTCTATCTGTGTCCACTAGCAGGTTTATGGTGAGTGCTTGCATCCCTGTGGGTCACCTGCATCAAACTTCATCTACTGATGGCAATATACCATGGTCCATGATGCCTCTGATATCTCCTAATTTCATTCACCTCACAAGTGATTCTTTAAAATAAGAAAATTTGGCAACTCTGCCATAGTGCCCATGTCAGGGGTGTCACGCAAGAAGGCTCTGGGCATGAAGACTTGCTGAAGGAAACCCAGCCTATTAAAAAAATGCCCATTTGTGTAATTTCCTTCTGTTTTTTTTAATCCATCTCATAGATGAGGAGGATCTGCTCAATTGCCCTTTCTAGGCTGCATGAGTCCCAAACTCATCAGTCAGGGTTCTGATTCCTCCCAGTGTTCTGATTCCCATTTCAGCTTCTCTCAGTTGGATGTTTTACCTCATCATTGATCCCAGAAGCTGCACTGCTCTGGTTTGGCTGAAGTTTTCACTGTTTCTTGCAGTGCTGGTACTTAGATGTGGCCTTGAGGAAATTTGCCACGGACACTGAGTTGTACGTAAAATACACCTGCCCCAATCCTTTGCTGTTCACAGGGAACCAGCATCCCCTGTCCTGCAGCTGAGCCCCATTCAGGGAAAGTCTCCAAAAATGACCTTGATCTTTCCCATGATGAGATCTGTTGCTCTGGGTTGGGAGGGTGGCTCCTGAATTTATGTATAAATTCCCAAGTCATTAGTGCAGCCTCAGATGAATATTGCCCTCCAAGGGAATAGGCTGTGAGACTCCCTGAGTTATTTTCTCACCTGAGGCTTGCTCCAGAGGCAATGAGCAGTTACTGCTCTATCTCTCACTCACAAAGGAGTGAAGCATGGCATGCCAGGTTCCTCCTCTGACCTTATGTTAGAAGAGAAAGTGCTTTTTTCTACTTTTCCTGTTTGACATGACTGTACTCCTTTATCTTCTTCCTATCCTTTCTGAACATTAAACTCCCTTCACAATCCCCTTGCTAACCACAAAATTCCTTTTTTCCTTCCTCCCTGTTTTACTTTGCTGTGTTACTAGAGAGATACATGAGAGTAAAACAAAAGTGTAAATTTGGAAAACCCAGAGCTGTTTTGATTATCTGGTTGCTTTTGTGCCATCCTTGAAAATTCTATTTCTGTGTAAGAAATTCTTTTAACTCAGAGGAGAACTTTCTGCCTTCACTGCTCATTAAGATGTTTTGTGGTACACACAGGTACAATATGACAGCAGAGCTTCAGGTATGCTGAATGATTCCCATTTATCCCAAAGCTTTGCATGGAAGCAAATTATTATGAAATCATTGAAGTCTCTTTCTAAGGCTCCCAGAGCAGGCAGTCTGAACCCAATCCCTTCCCAAGGTACAATTAAATGAGATCTTCAGCCCCATTGCAATATTTATCCCAAGGCATCAGGTGGAACAACAGAGTTTAATACTGCAAGGAATTACAGTAGCATTTTTTAGCATGTCCATCTTTCATCTCAGCCTTGCTTTCATTTACTTACCTTTAAATTCAATGTATTTTCTCTTCAAATGTGCACTGTGGCTATTTCTGCCTGGTAAAAAGTAGATAATATGTGTGCCTACAGCCTGTTGTAAATGTATACAGAAGCACATTATAGGGGTCAGATTTCCAGGAGACACAAACCAACACTATTTCTTTAATGTGTTTGTAATATCAGCCAACTTTTACTGCTTAGAACTATTTACAGCTATTTTCCCCTTTACAAAATGCATGGGTTTCAAGGTCACAGTTACCAATAAAACAGAAGAATTGGGTCAGACTAGAGTGTCTGCACCTCCTGTAAGACGAATGAACCACTTAAAATTGGTGGTTGTGCTACAGGCCCTGGTTGACATATAAATTGGTGAGTGTTAAGTGTGTGGGCTTGAGAACTTCGTGTCTGGAAGGGGGAATTCAGAGTTTTACTGCCTTGTAAGTGAAGAAGAATGATGTGATGACAACGGCACTGGGTGGTTACCCAAAGTGTTGTGTGCTTTGGGGCACATCCTTCACCTGGACACACTCTGCTCACTGGGCTGAAATAAAGGTGCTGCTCTTCTCCTCTGTACTGAGAACCTTAGAGCAAAGCAGCTTTTATTCTCTAACAGCAAGCCCTTATTGAGAAAGACAGGTTGTATCTGCAGGGATGCATTTTCTATGGAGCTGAGCACTAGAGCTCCTCTGATTTGATGATGGATCATAAACACTCCCATCATTTTTTGGGTTCCCAGGACAAGCAGGTAGAGGCAAATCTGTATGACTTCCAGGAATACTAGGGTTTTTGTGAAATCTGCTCCCTCACTAGCCTGGCCAAGGGAGACTCTGGCTTGCTCTCATGAGAGATTTCATTTCTTTGTGAAAGTGGTTTTTCCCTCCACACTCCTGTCAGTTTTCTTTCAAAGCTATCTCAGAGTGGTAATTTGGGAAATCAAGCTTGAAGTTTCCAATTTCTCTGTTGACACACCTCTTTCAGAATCCAGGTCACTTCTTTAGTGGTGATTCCCTTTTTGCACCTTGAGCAGGAGGTTTCCTATTTCATAAATTTAAAGTTGTCTCAGAATGAGACCTTCTGTCCTGACGTGGTGGCAGAGTTAAAGCAGTGAACACAGCAGCACAACCCCAACCTATCTCCTCTCATTTAGGGTCCCTGCCATCCTTTGGAGCAGGTGGAGGGGTGTGCCTTACTTTTTTTGCACACATCCTCTGCATTTTAGGCATCTGTCATGCCTTTGGACAGTTTTCTGTCCTGTTTCTTTTGAAGGTGGATGCATGGGAGGGGAGTGCAGGTGTGCTGAGCATGGGGTTTTACTGCTGAGATTGAGCTGGGAGCAGTAGCTTCTTGTTTCTCTGGAGCTCAGGCTGGAGTGGAGACAACATGGGGAAAATGGATGTTTGGAGATGCTAAGGATGAAATGGTAAGGAAGGAAAGTGGTTGTTAATCAAGGAACGTGGTCCTCTATGTAGAGCTTCTCATGAAGAGCATTGCACAGGGAAAGGGTCTGTAGGAAATATGAGAAAAATAGCTTTATTTTTGAATAGAAAACTTGAGGAGGATGTGAAAGCCACTGATGAGTGAGAAGAAAACACTTTAGTCCATTTTTTTGTTATTTGTATTAATTATCTGTGCCTGATTGTGTCTTGGGACCAGGCAGGGATTCTGCCTTGCTTTCCTGCTTAGAGGACTGCAGTAACCTGAGAGCCAAGACCTCATTACTCAAGATTCCCCGTGGCTGCAGGACAGTTTCATCCAGGCAGGCAAGACCTGGACATTTTTCAGTATCTCATGTTCTGTGTCCAGCTCAGAGGAGTTTGGATGACATCACCATACACAGGTGAGTTCCAGGTGCTTGTTCTGGTCTCCCCCCTCCCCGGCTTCTCTTTGAAGGTGGCTCAGAACAAAGGGGTTATTGAGTCACTTTAGAGCTTGTTCGTGCTTTTTCAGTGCTGTTACCAATAATTGTACAAATTTAAAGGCTAACATGCAATGGAAGAAGCTCTTCCTGGGAGCTTTGTTCCAGGACCAGAGGTAATTTCTCCAAGGCTGCTAATGTTGAAAATTAATAATTCCCCATTTGAATTAATTAATGTATTTCAATTGTCTTAGTATTAGGAATGTAATGAAGAAAAAGTGGATGTGGGGGAGGTGCACCCAATTAAAATGTAATAGTTTCATCCAATTCACAATCTTACATTAGTGAATCTGTGAAAAGAAGATTTTATATTTAAAAATAAAAGTAGGTTTGATGGTGTCCACCACCATATTTGGAGTCCATTTATACCACAACAAAAAGAAATTAAAGATGTTTGTGTCTAGAAAGAGCATCTGGTTTGTATCCCTCCTTTCTAACCTGCTAAGTGTTTATCAATCATTTACATGAGAATAGAAAAAGCCATTCAAAAGAAGAAAATATGTAATGATCCTTTACTACCACTTCTAATACTGGAAATATGTAACATATCATAGTGAGGACCCTCCTCCAGCATGGTAAGGTTTATAAGCTTGATTAAATGACTACCTACTAACTAAATTCCATCTGTTCCAAATACTCCAGGAAGCACTGTGTTGCACTAGATTTTGGCAAACTGTTATATGAGGTTCAGCCCTATATTAGCATTTTAATTGCTGCCTGATTGCTTTTATGTTGCAAAACTCAGTTCGAAACAGTGTGTAAGTTGCAATTAGTTTTTACTGTGTGATTCATTAGTTCCTATAAAGCATGTCGTGCTGCAACATTTGGAAGGTAATTTGCCAGAAACATTAGCACTGGCATTCAAGGGTGGGGAGTGGCGCTGGAAATGCCTTTCACAAACAGAGCCCACGTTTGCTGGCAGGACATCTCTCAAATGAGATGGAGCTAACAGCTGCCAACGAAATTGTCTCACAGTGGCAGGTTTTCCATGCAAACAGCATCTTGGTCCTGCAGCCTGCTCCGTGTGGGACATCTGCCTGGCATCTGAACAGAGTTGGTACAATGGACACTGGTGGGAGAGCTCCCTTTCTGGGATTTCGGCTGCTGAGCTCAGCCTGGTCTGTGATATTCCTCTGGGGGAGTTCCTGATATCTTCTTCATGCCTCAAGAATCTCACACTTCTTTTGGAGATGCTGTCATGTTCACATTGCTTGCGATGGGGAGGATGTGTGTATTCAAGTCACATTAATCAGTTTTGCCTTGAGAAAGAGGAAGAAATTCAGCACCGTCTTTAAAACTCTGCTGCCTCTATCATTCCTTAGGTAAAAAAAAACAGGTATGTTGTCCGGGTTTACAACCAGCCAAGACTTCTTAGCCCCATTCTGTTAAGAACAGTGTTCATTTGCCTTCTTCCACCCCTTTTGAAAATTGTTGTCTCCAGCAGAAAAAAAATCAACAGATAATACATGAGGACACGAGCAGTGGATTTTCTTCCAGTACATGCATGGTGTGACAGCTTTTTTGAGTATCCACGTCAGACATGTTATTTTATCTTCCCTA
Source organism: Cinclus cinclus (assembly GCF_963662255.1). Lineage (NCBI taxonomy): Eukaryota > Metazoa > Chordata > Aves > Passeriformes > Cinclidae > Cinclus > Cinclus cinclus. The sequence continues at coordinate 6,491,081 of NC_085046.1, forward strand.
ACTGGATGAAACCAGCCTGGAAAGGTTATTCTGTATGTGGCTACTGGCAGTCCAAATTCTAAATCCTGGCTGTGAATGGTCTGTCTGGGATACACCACACCACATGACACTTCAGCACTCACTGCTAGCAACTCTCTGAAGATGTAAAGCTCAAAATGTAGCCTATGGTTTTAAGAAGGAATTTGAACTTTTCTCGACTGATGAATAAAAATTGAATGCAGAAAACAATAGCTAAAATATCTCCCCTCTGAGCAATTTCCCATAGGATGTTATGTGTTTCCTTTCTTCTGTTTTTACAAACTAAAGATTTGAAGTCAAAGTTTTGAGCATCTTGGCTATCAGAAGTTTTGCATTGGGAGCATTTGACAAGTGAAGAAAAACATTATTCATTCCTGCAGAAATACACTTAAGCCAAATTAAACTGGCACATTTGTAATTATACAACAAATTAGGTAAAATATAAATTTTCAGTACTTCAGCTCACTGTAATAACTCACTCAATTTTCTAGCATACGCTTTACACCTGTAGAGTCAGAAGCACCTGCAGCTGTTTAGTCTTCCCCTTTGGTTTGCTATAAGTGGCACCTGCCTCCCAGCCTTAATTTTCATCTCTCACTTTAGGTGTCTTGCTGCTCACACCAAATTGTAACGCAAAGTGTGGGCTGTGCTAGGAGAATTTGAGATGTATGCTCTAGTTGTCTGTTGATAGCTCTGATTATGGAATAAGAGTTTATTAATTTCTTTCAGCTCAAGCTGGACAGTGTGCTCTCTGTTGTGCCAGGACAGACTGACTGCTGAGAACATGAGTACAGAGGTCAGCTACCAGGTAAAAGTGTGTGACTAAAGATTTTGTGGTAGGTGTGAGCCAGAAGTGCAGGATTTATGCCTCTTTTTGTGTTTCTGCTGCCTGGAAAGTAAAAGCCATGGGAGGTGTACTGACAGCAGCAGAGGTAACGTCAAAGTGGGAAAGATGGAAATCTTTCTCCTGCTGCCTTTTCCTATTTATACAATTCATAGTACATGGAGCCCAGCCAGCCAAAATCTTCCCTGAAGGCTTAGTTTGTAGTCACTGTTGGGCTGCTGTGCCAGCACTGCCTATGAATAATTTCTGTTTGAATTTCTGCAGAGTGGGAGCAGGTGGAATTTCCCAAATAGGAGTTTGCCTTGCTCAGGTTTGAGGTCTAAATCCCACTGACTGGCATAAAACAGCTGCTCTGACTGCAGTGAAATATGACTGACTGTCCTGTGTGCATTGGAAGTCTTGCTCCAAATACAATGGTCTGGTCCATGAAGGAAGGGCCAGGGAAATCAGGAGCTCCATTTGCTGTGCTCATCCACTGCTGACCCACAGAGGTGGGCAGTGCAGGGAAGGGAAAGTGATGGGCTCAGATCTGAATGGTGCAAATACTTATTTGGTGTGTGACCTGCAGCAAAGTGGACACTGAGTCTGTTGAACTCTACTGAGCCTGTCCAATTGCCTTGGCTTTAGTTGTCTAATGTTACCCAGACTCTCCAGGGGATGGTGATTGTTCAGCTCCCAGCAGATCTGATCTCCAGAAGTGTGGCTAAGACTTGGGTGTCATGAGAATGTAACCATGAAAATATAACCCCTCTGTTGCAGTGGAAATGTTTTTCTTCAGCCCAGCCTGAAATGATAAGCTGATCTGGAAAAAGCCCAAAAGTCGGTGTTACACTTTAGTAGGACTGTGTAGTATATGAATAACTGTAAGTAACTGAGAATTACATGGGGCATTGTAGTGATCGAAATTTTCTGCAGAGGCAAATCCCTAAACCAGAGTCAGTGACAACTTTGTTGGACAGAATGGATGGAAAGAGTTTTTTCCCCACAGGCATTTTTTTTCCTGTATAAGCTTTAAAGGAAAATGGTGACTTATTACATTTATGTTCAAGAAATATGCAAGTAAATTAAGACTTTTTTCTAAATACAAAATTATTGGTTTATTTTTTTTCCACCTTCCCCAAACATTCCTTTGGCGAGGAAGGGCAGAATGGGAGGGTTGTCAATTTTTTTTCATCCCAGCACTTTCAGTGTGTGGTGTTTAATTTCAGAAGTTTCCTCCTTCTCTGTTTGCTATCAGAGCTGAACTCAGAGACACCCTTTGCCCCTGCAAAAAAAAAAAAAAAAAAAAAAATGAGGAAGACTTTTGGAGATAAAGCATTTGCTTTTTGTCACCATTGGGTAAAAAAGGGGAAAAAAAGCTGATGACAATATAGGTCTTGGTACATACTTAAAATAAATATATGGGAGCCTAGTGCTGCTCAGATTTCCAGCTTTCTTCTCTTATTCACTTTTCTTTTACAAGCACAAGCTGTAGGTGGGAGAAGTTTGAATGAAGTTGGCAGAGGCATTTTGTGTGAGACTGTGCTGCTTTTAACATCCCCCATGTACCACTGGCAGCATTAGCCAGCCCTGCTGCTTCTGGGAGACTTTTGATGGTGACATTGTGGTTTGCTGAAAAGGCTCTGAAATCCTGTGGAGAGACAGATTTTCTATTTAACTGTGTTTTATAGATTCTTTCACAAATGTGTTTTACTCTGCTGGACAAATTAAAAACTTCTTTGTGACTCAATATTTAAATCACATAGCATTGTGAGGGGTGAGAGCAGGTGTTCCTAGCCCAGCTTTTCAAAAGGAAAGTGGGTGCAAAATGTATATGGGAGAAGATTTGATCCTTGTTTGGATGGCTGTGGGCTGGAGGAGAGGAGATCAAGGCAAGCCTGGAGTCAGGCTGGCATGGGTGCAAGGGAGCGTGCTTCATGTCTGCTTTCCTCTGCAGGGCCGTGCCAGGTGCAAGGAGTGGAGACACCTTCACTATTGCAGCATAATGGAGACATTCAGTGTAACAGCCAGCCTGATGTTCACAGGGGCCAGCAGCGATGTCCTGCACTCCCAGAGGAAATGGGAGAGATGGAAATCATACCTTAAAGGAGAATTTTTCTGCAGGAGTCACAGATCAGAGATGTCATAAAGCAAATGTGTAAAAAAAACCCCTGCATGCATCTGGCTTTGGAGTAAAACCAGCCCTTTTCTTTGAGATGCCACACAAGTGCCTAATGATGGCAAAAGCTGATGGTAAGACAAATAAAAATATGGCAGTCACTTGCTACCCATCAAGCTCGCTGATATCAGTGGTGCAGCAGATCAATCAATGGTTGATTTATTTATCCATGTATTTCTCTGGCACACCCTGAGAAAAGGAAAGCATTTGTGTGTTTGCATATTGTAGGAGTTGATTTGTCAGTGCAGCTGCTCAGGATGTTGGTTAAGTGAAAAATAATTTTGTGTGTTTTAGTAAATGCAATTCATCAGAAGCTGTGCAGATTAACTGAGTAGAGCTATGCTGAACACAATGACATCCACAGATAAAAAAATGATAAATTATTATGTTACTCCTGCTCTGTGATTCATTAGGAAGGATACAGAAGCCAAGCATTTTCTTCAAAGAAATTATTCAATGAAGACTGAACAGTGACTATAAAACAACAAAACACCTCCTTTGCAATGGTTCTAAATATTGTTGTACATAAAATCTAATTTATATGGTATTAAAGTTTTCTTTGGACTACAAATCATCTTTGTAAAACGCATCTAGTAAACGGTTCATCAGATGCATCTCAAATACTTTTATGATTATTAGTAAATGGAATTAGAGCACCTTGTAGTAGTTTTATTACATTTTGCACAGCTGTAATGGATTACAGAGAAGCTCTCACTGCTGTAGCTCAGGCTGCTTAGCAGCTTCTAAGTCAATACACCTTTGTCATAGGTTCTTTGTTTTTTGGGTAGATACACCACTTTGATCTGAAATGATCCGTGCCTGATGCCAGCTGAAAGTGGGAGCAGACAAAGGGAGCTGTTTCTCTGTTTGTTGAGGAAGCCCATGCTGTGTGGAAGTGACTGGCCCTCACCACCTGTTTTTGTTTATTGCTTTGTCTGGCGGGTGGAAGGAGATCTGCTGCAGCCTGGGGAGGTGTGAGAGAGGGAGGGCTTCCCCTTGGATCATGTTGGTGTTAATTGCGGGGTGTTCAGGGTGCCACCAAGCTCCCATGGCACACAGCGGTGCCGAGGGAGTCACTCCAGACCAGTGTCATTCTGGGTTGGCATCTGGGAAGCATCTGTGATAGCACATGGTGCCCAAAGCAGAGCTTGGCCCTGATGTTTATGGGGTTGGATGTAGTCCCCTCTCTGCAGCTGTGCTGTCCAGTGTAGGCTGGGCTGGAGAGAAATGCGTGTGTCTAGGGCAGGAGTTAGTTCAGCTTAGGTGCCTAGCTTGTGTCTAGTTAGTGTGTAACACCAGTATCTTCACTAGTACAGGGAGGTAGCTTGGGTGGACACTTGAATTCGGTCAGATGAAACTTGTGTGTTTAATCTAAATTACATGTGTGGGTTTTCCCAACAGAAGCAACAGAGAAACAGAGCATGATTCATCCTACCCTTATTGAAAGCCTCCACAGGGGCTGGATTAATAGAAACAGTAAGGCTGGAAAGACCCCTACTGCTAACCTAGCACCATCATATTCACCACTAAACTTCCTCCAGGTGTCACATTCATGTATTTCACTTCCAGTAATGATTCAGCCTGGTCCAATTCTTGGAAACCCTTACAATGAAGATGTTTTTCCTAACATCCAACCCAAACCTTCTCTGGTGCAACTTGAGGCTGTCTCCTCTTGTCCTTGGCATCTACATTTGCTCTCCACTGACTCCAGATAAATCCTGGGTGAGTTGTTTAAGCAGCGTAGTTATCTGGGGCCAGCTAAGGTAAAAAAGGATAAATCTGCTCTTTACAGGCCTGTAAGAAGATCTCTGCTGCCTAAAGTCTGTGAGTTTTATCCTACTGCATACTATATAGTAAAGAATACTACTTCCTCCAGAACTTGTGTATTTTTGTCCTTAACTTGCTCTAGCTACGGCTCTGTGCCAAGGTCCATCTAGAAACTGGTCTTGGCTTCTGATTTATGGGGTACTTTGAAAATATAAGCCATTATGCAAATAATACAGTATCTTATCCCAGTAGTGCCTGGCCCGATAGCACTGGTGAAGTTCTTACTGCTCCCATGTTTTTTCTTGTTCACAACAGGATCCATGTGCTTGCTAGGTGAGTGTTGAAGTAAAGCACCAGCATGTAAGTGCTTTGCTGAACAGGGATTGATTAAAATACATACTTTGGGGCCTTGCTTAATTATATGTTGGGGACTGCATAATTGGCACCATACTGAAGACATTTAATAACGTTCCTCTGATAAATCTGTACATGCACAGCAGTCCTGAACTGTAATTTAGCATGATAATGCCAGCTTCATCAAGGCCTGTGGAAAAAAGCAGAAAGACTTGGCTCTCTGTGTCCTTGTGAGAGGACTGAATTAGTGATTGGAGTTTCTGATCTGATCAAAAAGCAGCTTCAGATTATTTTTCCACTGAAATAGCTTTTTACTTGAGCAGAATGAGAGAGGCCCTGCACAGATGGCAAAGACTGAGCTCCCTAAGGTAGTAAGGAAGATTTTCAGCCACTAGTCAGAGTCAGGCTGACAAACAGTGGCACAAGATAAATTCACTACAGGACTTGAAGGGATTATAGTGCCCTCAGTAAGTTTTAAATGGTAGTTCAGTGTCTGATGGGAGATGCTGAAGCTTGGTGTGGTAAAAGTCTAAGCCCTCTGCTCTCTATTTTCAGGGTTAATAGAAAGCTACAACAGTACCAGAAGCTTCACAAAATGTGCATCTTTAGTGAGTATCTTTCCTTGAGGATGAGTTGTGGCTGCTTGCTGCTTCTCTTTGTTGCAATATGGAGAGAAAAAGACAAATTCTTGTGCTGTCAGGGTGCACACAAGCAGAAAGAGGCAGGAGAGAGACCCTTGAGGAAGGTGCAAGCTGTGATCTAAAGGCTGCACAGGTCACTCTCCAAATTGAGTCCTGTCCATGGCTGCTGGCTTGTACTCCCAGCCATGCACAGGGCTTACAACTTCTCTTCCCTGCTGCTACCTTTCTTCTCAGCCATCCTGCAGGGCAGCTCCCCTGTGTCTGTGCTGGTGTGATCCTTGCTGAAAAAGCTTGTTGGATGTGTTGTGTTGGGAAAAAAAAAGTGTTTTCCTTTGCAACAGAGAAGGCAACGAATTTTATGGGTTTCCCTATGTATTTCTGGAGCTCAGTGTGTGCTGTGTAGTGCAGGGAAATAAATCTGTGCAATATTGATAGCCCTATGTGCAGGGCATCCAAGGTGGGTGCAGGGTCATCTCTACCTCAAAGGGTCTCCAAGAAGGAGACAGGTGAAGCAAAAAAGTCATGAGGTGTTTAAACTTGTTATGAAAACTGGCAATTTGACAAGCAAGGCTTTTGAACGTGCGTCATTAAAGTATGAAACATTTGCTCTGAAGGGTAAGTTTCTACCAGCCAGTGCTTCACAGCTCATGGGAACGAGGGGGTCTGCTTGTCCTGAGGCCCATCTGTGAATATTTGTCATGGGGTTTATCCCACCAGCCCACATCCGAGGCCTTGTTAAAAATGATTTTTCCATTGGGGAGAGCTGATATCTTCAGCAGGTATTTCTTTACTGTTCCTTTATTAGAAATGTTTAAAAAAGCCACGTTCTGCCCCCCCCCCCCCCCCCCTAAAGATTATAGAAGTATGCAGCTGAGGGTTTTACTACAGGCATTTTATTATTCTTCAGCAGTCTTCTCAGAAAATGGTCTCTCTGCTCTCACAAGATCATAGTGAAAATATTTGACTTATTTTCAATAAATCTGAAGACCATTAAGCAGTGAGGTATTTGGTTTATTTTTCTGGTGGCTTCTCCAGTACTATTCTTGCACTGGGTTTGTACATTGGTAGGACTAATCTAACCTAGAAGAGGTTAAATAGATTTATTTACTAACATGCAGCTGACATAAATATTTTGATATCATTAAATGGCTGCTTCTCTTCATGACAGTGCTAAATATCATGCAATACTGAAATAAATGTTACATTGGGGAACTCTAGGGAGCAGTAAGAAAAATAGTCTTTAAAACAGGATAACTGTAATTTATGTTTTACCTGATTGTTTCCCATGAAATTATCTGGTTTTATAGTCTAAAAAGAGTGATCATGTCCAAAGGGGAAGCATATTTTACTAAATTTTGTCTTACCTTAAATCAGGCCTTACTGTTCCTTGAGCAAGGTGGAACAGATGTTAGAACAGCCCAAAAGAAAAAAATCTCTGGCAGTCACCTGAAGTTAAGCAAATGGCAAACAATTGTTTAATGGAATGTAAGAAATGGGAAATAATTTTCAAGGGTGGCTTCTTTAAGGATAACCCCCCCCCCCCCAAAAAAAAAGCAAACAAAAAAAACCCAAACAAATAAAAAAACCCTCATGAACAATTTCAGAAGGCTTGGGAGGTGTGAAAGCTACAATCCAAAGAGCTGTAGTTGTTTTAAGAGTCCTCCAGTGACTCCTTCATAGAAAAGAGAAACTCAGCAGTACAGACTCAATCACCATCACATAGTATCTACACCAAGAAAGATTGTGTTTGTAAGATCCTTCCACAGGGAGGAGATGGATTTTAGGGTAATGGCTCAGCTCCAGCAAGTTCCATCTGTGGAAAGATAGGAATTTTTTGGGCTCTTGAGAGAGTTCTTGGGTTCTTGCAACAGGAATTGCATGCAGGTGTGTGGGTAGGGCACAAGGATGTCTCCATGTCCTCCCCATTTCCCGGGTCCCAGCACTTCCCATTATTGCATCTCTCAGCAGGAGCACAGAGGATGAATGGCAGGCATCTAAATTTAATGAAGGGTGTACTGCAAACAAAGTACATGGCATATTAATTTGATGAAAGCTAAGGAGCTATTAGAGAATCACAAAACTTCTGGGAGTAGACAGAGATGAGGATTAAGGAGTTGTGAATTTTTAATTTACTGCCCTGAGATGAGAGAGGCACGGTGCAATTGAGCCTCTCTACTGCTCCTTCCCTGCTATGTGTGACTTACACCCCCACCTCAGATTATAGAATCTGCCATAAAAATTAAACCACACTGCTAAGAACATTCCAAGGACAAAGAAAAAGCACTGGAGGAAGCTCCTGCCCCTACATATTCTGGTGCTCCACAAATTGACACAGCAGTTCAGATTTTGCTGCTGCAGGTGGTGACAATCCCATTATTCCTTTCATCCCTGCATCTCCCTTGCAGAGTATCCCCTCTGATGCATTCCTGCAAGGACAAAAGTCTGTGTAAATGACCACATCTCTATCAATCCGATGCATTCAGCTGTAGCCAGCCCATGTGAAATATTCACAGCTCTCATGCAGCCCTCTGGCTGTGTGTCCCCAGTTGTCCCCCACTAAAATTTTCCCTCTTTAAGTACCTGGATGATGCTTTCCACTTTCCAGCCAGATGGGATGGTTTTGTCCAGCTTGGACACGAGAGAGGATCAGGTGCTGTTGAACAGATTCATCCCCTTTCTTAGTTGCAAGCATTTAGGGTACAAGAGAGCAACTACCCAAGACCTGTCTCTTCCCTGAATCCCAGTTACCTGCTGTGCTTGTCAGAAGGTGAGTTGAATGTATGAATGACATATGACCATTTTACTGCCAGATGAAGTTTCAGCTGTCAGCACATCCTGCTGCAGCCTGAACTGCTGCTCCCAGCCTGACACTGAAATGCCCAGACAGGTGGTGCAAAACAGTGCTCACTTATGGGACGTGGGTTTGAGCTCGCATGACTTTGATTTTCCCCTGCCTCCTGTGCAATACCTTCTCCTTCATGCTGTTGTTACCAAAAAAAGCAGAGTCAGGGATTGCTCTTGCAGCAGATTTCAGGCTGAAAACAGCCCACTGACAAATGTTGCAGAGTCTCACAGAGCTGGTCTGTGTTCTGCTTTGCTCCGCTGCACTATCAGTTGTTTCTGGTTTCCTCATTATCAAGCTGCTAGAGACCTTAGCATAAGGGGCAATGTAAATTAAAGACAAAAAGGTGCACCCAGTAATTCATTGCCTTTCTCACTTCTAATTTGGCATTGAAAGAATATCACTTCCTGATACAACATTTGGTGCCTGGCCAAACACTAAATTTCGGTATTTGTTGTCCCCCTGTTTACCATCTGTATGAGGAGATAAATATTGCTCATTGAGTCACTGTAATTACCTTAGAAGGAGCTCAGCTGCCCTAAAAGCTTACCCCTTAATTGAAATGGGTAAAAGGTGTGTCAAGTACAGAAAGCAAAGCAGCTACCAGAGGGGATGCCATGCCCTTTCCTTGCATAAAACTCGATTAATTCTTGTTGTTTAATGCTTGGAGGAAACTGTTGCAGATCACTTCTAGGTAAATATTGTAGGGCATGACTTAATTTTTAATGCCAGAGGCTATGATACTGCATTTATTATCACTTTCTTAGCTATTGCAATTTGTTTTTCCTGACGGGCACAGATCCCAGGGTAGTTTATCTCACAAGGACATTGATAATGGGGAAGATCTTTCTTGGGAATAGGAACTCTTTGTGGGAAGATGAACAAAAGAGCTTCTCCTTAGCACTGTTCCCTTCCTTCACTGACTCTGATATGCCAAAAGCAGGGGTGGATCACAGCTTGTGTACAAGAGGTTTTCTGCAAGGTTCCAGGGAACAGTGGGGCCAACGGGAGCCTGGCTATGGGTATAACATGGCTGGCTTGACAGGAGATATGGGAATATTTGTCTCTAGTGCTTCATCCTGAATATCTTCATTAACTAATACAGATGTCAGCTGATGCTTTATGACTGACATTGTAGTATTTAAGTAATGAGGAAATAATGGATTGTTCCAAGAAGTCAACACAGTCATGAATGAGGTTCATATTGAGCAACCACTGCCAGTCTTGCTGAATCACTTTGGTTCACTTCTACCTCACACTCCTGCATCCTTACCTACCATCCCTTGGAAAAGACTCCTGTACCCCACTGCAAGGGCAGTGTTTTGGTTGTCTCCTTGGTTTGCCTTCAACATTTTTGCCTGCTTCTGTGCCTCACGCTGGCTGCCAGACACGCATTCCTCCAGCAAAAAACAGGAGATTCCCTCAGCACCCTTAGTCACAAGATGCACTGCCTGAATTCCTGTTCAAAACTTTGAGTTTGGGTTTTTCCCCCTCTCTACTCCTCCAGTTTTTCCTTGTTGTAAGGATTATTTTTGCTCTGTGTTTTTGCAGGGCTGCAGACAAGGAAGGTTGGTTTGACAGTGGCTCTGGGTGCTTCTGCACTTTGGTGAGCCGCAAGTGGTCCCTCCTGGGAGCAGAGAAAGTGTCAAAGCCCTGAGCTGCTGTAAATGCACAGCTGAGGCTGTGCCTGTATCCCTGACGTTTCTTTCCCTTGCTGCTAATGTGCAGGAACTCTGCTCGTAGGATTATACAACTGTCATGTGGGGGCTCAATTTTTCAGTGGTTTGTACTGCTCAGAGCTGTTCAGAAGCTGAAAAGTGAATTTTGTTTGCAAACCACATGAGCCTCTTGCTTGTTTTTCTGGCAGGTACAGGGAAGATATGGGCCACTTGTTTGCTTCCTTGTTTCTATGCTGGAGCATGGTGACATCTGCTCTGCTTGACATTGTCTGTGCTGTGTGCAGGATGCTGAAACATGGATTTTATGACTGCTGCCTCTCTGGGAGCTCCAAGAAAATTAGATATGTCTCATGAGGTTCATCTGGTGGGAAAAAAACATTTTAATAACTGCACGAGGCTGCAGTGATGCTGCTCTTATCCTTTAAAATGAGAAAGCAGATTGCTTTGCTTTTGTGCCTGGATTTTGTCTCATACCCATGCTGATGAACCCAGGCTGGTGCTTAGCACTGACAAAAAGAGGCCAGGCTGATTTCCACAGAGCTCTGGGCAGCATTTATTCCAGCACATCTGTACCAGTGTGAACACCCAATAAAAGCACTAAATGGAGATACTTACATTTATATGAGCACCAGGGCTCTTTCTGCACACACCTGTGCTGCTGCACATAGACTTGGAAATTATTTGCCTGAATTTGACAGAATTGGCTGTGTTTGTGTTAGGAAGGACCCTTTAGAGGAGCTGATATTGAGTACCCCCTTTAGCCTTGTACTATTGTAGATTTTATTTGAAACCAAACTTATCCTGTTGCTCTGGAGTGAGTTTTTCCACTTTATAAGTAGCTTGAAGGTGTTCAAAAGAGCAGCCCTTTGTTTGTAACCCTACACCCCAGCTGGGAGTGGGATTTGTACTGCTTTTGGTGAACACCTGGGGAAGAGCTTCTGTTGTGGTTTCGTCCAAAGTAGATTTATTTCACACATGCCAACACTAAGCTCAGACCAGAATAATGGGGATTCACATAAGAACCTCCTTGATGCTTTGAACCAAACTGAATACCCTAATGTAGACCCAAGCAGCATGAGTTAGACATGACTGGGAGTTTTTCCATATGTGCCCTGTCCATACTAGCTAGAACAAATTTCTTTGGCTGAAAATGGGAAAAAGTAAATTAAGAAAGCCATGGCACTTAGGAATTGTACTGGAGGTGGGTTGTCAACACTTTCTTTGTGACTGGGCTGGGTGAGCTGTGTTCTTGAGCTGAGTCACCTTGAAGATGTAGGGGATGGGCATCCAAGTCTGGGATCTGGCCCAAGTACCAGGACAGAAAATCAGCACCAAAGTCTGCGCTAGAACCTGTATTTCTGGGCAGATTTTATCATGTTTCTCTCTCTTTCTTCTCACCCCCATCCCCCTTTTAATTCTTAGTGGTTTAGGCTTTTCATTTAAAGTTTGAAATTATCCTAAGAGAATGCTTTGAATGAATGCCATTTTCCAGTAGAAGGCCTTTATTAAACATTTTTGATTAGCCTTTTTGATTGTTGAATTTTAAAAGACTTCCTCTTGGCATTGTAATTTAGGCTTTAAGAAAGAAATTTTTTATGAAAGTACTCAGTAGTTGGTTATAAAAAAACGCAAACAGATGTGGTTAGCAATAAAATCGCACTATGATATCTTTTAATTCCATATTAATATGTAATTGAGTAATAAAATAGTGGCCTAATGTTTTGCATGCTGCAGTTTTACATACCCAGAATTTATCCTGCAATGTTACCTGACTTTCTTAATCTCATCACAGTATAAAATTGGAATTTCATTATTTGAATTAAATTTTATTTCTGCTATACTTTGTATCTGAGTCTGCCAGGCAGCACTGAAAACCTTCAGGACAATTTACTAGAAGCTAAAATTGCTGTTTTTCTTTCAGCATAAGACACAAATTAGACAAAATGGCATCTTCCAGTAATGTGGATAATATACAGAGGCTGAGCTCTATTAAGAAAAAAAAAAAGGTTTTGTTTATAATTAGAGTAGAATAGCCACTAAACCTATAAAGCCATCATCCAGAGATGCTAGTGGGATTTTTATGCCACTGATATTCTGTGTCTTTTAGGAATCTGTAATCATTCAAAAGCCATACAAAGCCCTGGAAGCTCTTTAGGAGAATTGCTTACCAACCTATTCTGAATGCATCTGAAACAGATTTAATTTACAGTGATCTTTCAGCAAAGCTTCTCTATAGATTCAGTTGCCTCTGGCTTGCTCTTTTATTTAAATCTATGTTAGAGAACAATCTTCCTGGCTTTAATGACACCAAAATGAATATATAACTACGTTTGTTCCTGTAAGTCATGACCATTTCTGTAGGATGAAACAACACACGTGGGATTTGTTTGAATTTGATGTTAACACAGTCACCGTTGCAACTCCAAGTGCTCAGCAGACAGAATGCTTTTGACTTCAGCAAAAAAATTAAATTAAACTCACAAAATAGAGACCATCAGATGATTCCAAGGCTCTTTTGTTATCTCCAAGCTTGGCTTTTTTGGAGATGCCTCAGTGGGGCACAGATTTTCTGAACTGTAGATTTTACCCATTTTCAACAGCACATTAAGAAAAAAAAAAACCACAGAGCAAATGTAATATGGATACTTAATGTGTGGATCTAGCAAACCATAAATGTTGCATTTAAAAGCAGAGGTAGACTAATTTTTTTAGCAGGAGTTGGTATCTGAAAAGTTTTAGTGGAAAATGAGGTTTTCTTTTGGAAATGCTCCTTCAGCAAAGCTGTGTTGGCAGAGGCAACAGAGGCTTTGGGAAGCACGATGGACTCTGTGTGTAACACCAGGGGATGGATCCTGGTCTGATGAGTCCTCCAGAAAGCAACCTGTGACCTTTTGGGCCTCACTGGCTTTTTGCCAACAGAGCAGAATGAACATGATCATGGAGAAAAGGCCTTAATTTAGACATTCTCACAGGAAAACAGCATTTCCCCTGGTAAATCACACGTATTTTATCTCAAATGTATATTTCTGCTGCTTTGAAATGTCACTATCAGTCACCACAAACCTCAATTTATTGGTGAAAATGCTGCATGTTATCAGTTTTTATCTTTTTCAGTATATTTTGTTTTTGTGAACCTAGTCATGAAAGTCCATACCTCTTTCACTGACAATTTTAATAGAAATTCAGCCATAGCAGAATGTGTACTCAGCAAGATGCTACATCTGCCCAAATCCTTTCACAGAGAAAAATATTATTCCTGTGGTTGCATTAGAGATAGGAAAGGATGAAATAAATTCCACATGTTTTGAAAAAGTTGGAGGAAAATGATGTTGAAGGTTCTGGAAGATTGTGTGTACTCACTGTACTGAGCCAGAAGGTACAATGTATTTAAGAAAAACCCCAAACATATTCAGATCCAACCTTGTATTAAGATTTGGCCTCTCAGTGTTCAGGACCCTAAAGGTCAACTTTTTTTTTCTTCCCAGAGAAAAAGACTGATTCAGGTTAAGTTTATATTATTTGATATGAGATTGGATGTTCAGGAGCCAGCTCAATGCCACAGAATAAAAACAATTTTTGAGCTTTGTTTTTTTTTTTTTTTTTTTTTGCCCTGAGATGTTTTTAAATAAGTTGCACATCTGACTAAAGAGTTTATTCTGTGATTTGGTTTTTTTTTTTTTGTCATAATTTGCTCTTCACTGAATCGTTTGTGTCACAGATTTGAGCACATCCCACGTGAGGCTATTCTGCTCCTTAGAAATTTTTAGCATGCAATTTTAGCAGATAATTACTATTCAGTCAAAAGTGTCTTTCTACTATGTTCATCTTTGCTGCTGTGAAGAAAATGTAACCCTCACCTTGTCTCTACAGAAAGAGGTAATTTTGGAAAATATTTGAGATCCTTTCGATATACATGTAATTATCTGTGTGGATGTGCCTGAACATTTTGCAGTGCTGAAGGCCTACAAATGGATTTCCTGTAATTTTGAAATTCCCCTGGCACATGACAAATGACTGAAAAGTGAAGTTACATAAACTTCCAGATCAAAAGATGCTTCTCTCAGGGCTCTCTGCTGTGTGACACTGTATGAGAATGAAGCACCTGACTGGAAGCCAATATTTATTCATGTTTTCCTTTGAACATTAGACATATTAAAAATAACAGCTCAAACAGAGGTTACATCCTTGAAGTCTTAGCTATTTATTTGACTTCAGTAACTTTTTTATACCTGCAACTATTCTAAATGAAGTTTCACTGCTGCCTGGCAAATCACCAGACAATGGATTTTTTTCTCCTTGAAGCACAAAGAAGCAGTTTTTGGATATCCATGATTTCAAGGATTAGTGGCAGCAGAGAAAGAATAAGCTCTTTTAAGCCATTTCATGTACTGGGTTTTTTTTTTTTTTTTGGTTGGTTTTTTTTTTTTTGGTTGGAAACGGTTTATATACCTGTGTAAGGTATGTGGAAGAAGAGCTGATAGATTCTGGCACAAAACTGTGATGATGCATCCTGTCACCTTTGGGTTCTCCAACATTCACGCTCCGCCTCTGCTGCTGCTCCTGGGGTATCCGTATGAGTGACTGTGGGTAATCTAAAGGACACTCCTATCCAGTCTGTAGCCCTGTCATTTTCTATCTCCTCCAAGGACCTTGGCAGCAAAGTGTTTCAACTGTTTTGCTGTCAAAAACTGCAGAAATTTTTAACATCTGCCCCATTTGCGTGCTGCCTTTTGATGATGCACCACAAGCAACTGAGAAACTCTGCCTGCCTAAACTCCAATAAGCCTTAAGGCAATTATTGCTTTCCTCAGTGATCCATGGAAAATCATATCTCTGCTCATTTAAGAAAATGCAAAGCTTTTCCTTCTTTCAGGGCTTATGTCTTGCCTTGCTGATGGGATGGTAACACCTCTGGTGTTGTTCATAAGCCCTTTAAGGCTCTAATGCAACCAAGTGTAAATACATAAATAATCCACTGATTTGGCTTCATCTTCCTGTGCTCCCTCTGTGTCAGCTTAGAGCTTCCCAGGAACTCTGGGATTGGTGCTCCCCACGGGGAGTCAGTCCATGGCTGAAATGATTTTTGTAAAGGAAAAGAGCATATGCATATGATAATACTTATGCACTAATCTTCTTTTCTGGCCAGGTTGAGGCTACTCTAAGAAATTTTCTCACAGCTGATTTTTTTTTTTTTTAAGCATGTCAGTAGTGGCTGAAATTTCATCAGTTTGGAGTTTCTAGGGAAGCTTATGAACCATTGTTCTTTAAAGTGTTGTATGAATGAATGATTTTGCCTAGAATCTAAAATGGTGAACTCGATATTGAGCACTAAAGTGTCTTAGGGGTATATTTCAGTCTTCCTTGAAGTCAGACTTTCTATACGTGATAAAATTGTCAGATGACTAACTGCTTCCTGACAGTCACCTATCCTGTATCCCTTGCTTATACATCTTATATTTTTAGTTTTATTTGAAAAGTGTCAGTAAACTTTTTTTGCTGCCTACAATGTATTGAATAATTCTAGGTCACGTGCAGGAGTTATCTGGAGAGGTGGACACTAAAGAAGGAATCAACAATGTTCCCTTCCTGGCAAGGCACAATTGCTACTTTAGGAATGTTAACTGCAAATTGAATGTGAGCAATGGATGCAATTTAATGGGATATTCTCCTCAGCTCCCCAGATCTACAGATGTTTCCATCTCCTGATGCCACCAAAAGTTTGTTAAGAAGGAAATGCCACAGGTGAAAAATTCTCAGAACTACTGAAGTGGTTTCTTGTTAAAAAACACTTTGGAGTGTAATAAAAACCTGGGCATTAGGAGTCTAATGAGGGAAACTTCATGGAAACTGAGATGAGCTGCAAGTTGGTCACAGGTAAGCTGCAGTACTTCTCTCAGAAATAAAATGTGTACTTGTAAAGACAAGCACTAATGGACTATTGGGTCAGTGCAATGGATTAGATGAGGATGGAAAAGTGAAAAATAACTTTGTAAAGTTGATGGGTGGAAGGATTCCTACTGTTTTCCATGTAAATACTGCAGAAATTTTCTGTCCTGGCAGTTATTAAAATTGTACATTAAATCAAGAAAAATAAAACCAGAATACTATTAACATCAGCAATATATATATACTGCAACAGAAAATATTGCATTCATCAGAAATGAGCCTTTTACTAAGGTCTTCCTAACTCCAGATCTCCCAGAAGGACAAGTTGAAGCTTCACAGGTAAGAAATTGCATCTAAGTGCACGAGATGATCTTGCTTTCAAACATATCTTTTTATATGATAAGATATACAATTATATCTTTTGCTGAATTATCAAGAGAGACAAACAAAAGTAGTTCATCAACCATACCCTAAGTACTAATAAATTTGATTTATACCATACATAAATGCAGGTGAAAAAAAAAAAATCTACTGAAAGAACATTCTGCTTTTATTTGCTCTGGTCACTAGTCTGGTTTTCTAAAACCAGTGGTGCCATAATTCTCTTAGTAAATTAATGAATTAAGTGTAATATTCCACAGGATTTAGCTATTGAAACTCAGGATTTGTTTCATAACAAAATGTTCTGTTTAGAATAAAAATTAATCTTGTGTGTTTGCTACTCCATCTCTGAGTAACTTAAGTGGAACAGAGGGGTGGGTGAGTGTGGGTGCTTATTTTACACTGAGCTGGATAACTCTGTTGGTTTCCTTCTTTACCTGGATGTTAATGCTGGAAAGAATAAGCAAGAAAAGTCAACATCACAGCACTCTATCTGCAGAACAGCATTTAGAAAAATATTTTTGCATTTCTGCTTTACAGATACTAGAAAAGATTGCAAAAACTGAGAGGGAGCAGAGGATCTGCATGCTCACATGTAATGTTTGATGGTTATGGGCCTGTCCCACTTATAGAACAAGTGTGGTTGAAACAAGAAGTGCTGTTAACAAGACATTAGGAGAATGGGATGTTTCTGATCATTAGAGCTCCACGAAGACACAGAAAGTCATAGAATTAATGTGGTGTTCAGTATTTACAAGGAAATGTCAATTAGAGATGCTGAGAAATGAAAGGGGATAAACACAAACATTTATTTCAAGAACACAGGTGCAGGTTAGAAATCTCAACGACAAGTCAAGCCCTGTCCTATTCTAGCTAGGAAATTGGAGGGGGGGAAATGGTTGGAAAGCTGTGGTGAGAACATCCTCTAGGGTACTTGTGAGCCCTTCTGATCCCATTTCAGGGGCAGTACTGGAAAGAAGGAGAACTTCTACCTTGTGGCCTGAGGATTCGTGCTCCAGTGGTGTTCTCCGTGTGCTGTTAACATCTGGTCATGGATACAGGACAAACAGACAGTGCTGGAGAAACAGGCAGGCTCAGGATCTCTGCCTTGTGTTCAGCCATGGTAACCACTGCCTTGTGTAGATCTCATGTAGTAAAAGTAGGAAGAGACTTGGACAGGATTTATTGATGTTAATTTTTTTTTTTTTTCAGACAGCTGCATGGAAAACCCTGTTTTTCCTGCTTGGCTTTTCAGGGGACTTAGATAAATGGGACTTTAGCATAGATTTTGCTGGTGAAAGCTGCTAAACTGAAAAGCTTTTGCAATGCCAGTGTCAGTGAGTGCCTTCACCAACCCTCCTGTGCCAAACGGGGTGGATGAGGCACTGGTCACTCTGTTCCTGCCTGTGGGGTGTGCAGAGCCAGGCTGTTCCTGCCCGGGGAACACAGCAGTGGGTATGGCACCTGCACTTTGGGTGCCAAAGGAAACTGCTTGGGTAGGTCAAGGTAGCTGTCTGCAAATCTGCCTTGGAGACTGTGAAATGCATCTCTTTCCATTTTGGATGAATCAGTGGATGCAGGTGCATCCTGGCAAAGCACCTGGAGGTGCAGTGATGCACAACCAAAAGGTTGATGTTGAAGAAGTAAAGAGCTCATTAGATTATTTCAATGAATAAGGTAACACAAGTGGGAGGAAGTGTTTGAAGTATTTATGAAGTGTCTTACAAGTGCCTTACCATATGTCTGATAGTGTTTTTATCAGAAAAAAATACTGAGTTATGCCACTTTCACAAAAGGAGTATATTATAAATTTTTAGTTCTTCGTATGTATTAAACCTCTCATTTTGAATAATAAGCACTATGTTTTAAGAATAAAATGAAATTTATTGCAAGATTAAAGGTTACCACTGTTCAAATCACCATACTGCTTCTGAGCTGCACTTCAGGGAGGGATATCTTACCTAAATCATATTTGTGCCCATAGAAAAATTCAAAGAGCATTCTCAGAGTTGGCCTGAACACGTAAAGTCATAGCAACAACTCAGTTTTCTGAAATGGATTCATTGGTGACCACCAGAGTTTTCTTTCTGTTGTATGGCATTTCGTTACTGAATTCAGAAGTATTTACTGGGAGCAAATCACATTTTCAGAAGCCTTAGGGGGAAGCTAGACCCTTATGTTTTAGTTTATGCTGTCAATTCAGTGAGGAATTATCCAATTCTACAGAATTGCCTAATTCTGTAGAAAAAAATTCCCATTTTTTCTTCCTATAACCTGCTGTCAGAACATCATTTACAGATTGTAAATCCGTTGGGAATGCCATGAACAATTTTAATTTTTTTTAATGTGTACATATGTTTGTTTTAAGCATTTCTGGAGTTCAGTGCACACTTCCAGACTTTGGAGGTTTATTCCTGTGGCACTGGAGTCAGTGGATGTTGTGCTGTTGAATCCCAAGAGGGAAGACTGAATTGTCCAGAACACAGATCTGGGTCAGGCCCTTTGCTATTTTCCCAGTGCTGGCAGAGGGATGATGTGGATGAGAGCAGAGCAGGTGGTGTAAATGCACCAACTGAGACATTGATTTTAGTTTTAGGTGAAAAATTACTCTTCCCTACGTACCTAATGAGAAATCCTTATATGATGGCAGGCACTTAGCTGGGGTTCAGCAGACCATCTTCAATGAGGAAAAATACAAATACAATGCACTTCATAAAGTGTATTCCCTGTGTGACTCATGCTGAGTGAAATGGGATTAAAGCAAATAATTAAAGGTTCTCTTTGTAGCATTTTTTCACCCTGACCAATGTATTTGGTGGCTACTAAAAGTATTTTTCTTTTAGCATGGTACAACAAGCCTTCATCTCCTTGCACTTCTGATAGCAAATTTTCCATGCCGTACTTCTGATGTGTGTGAGGAAAGCCTCCTTAATTTGGCAAGAATATATACCTGCAAAAATATTTTAATTATTTTAAGATGAATTTTTATAAAGGCTTTCTTCCAGTCTCCTTAGGGTTTCTGTTTAGTTCTTATCACTGAGAGAACGTCGTTCTTTTACCTTGAGATGGAGAACAGAAAGTTTAGGACAGAAATAATGAACTTTTAATTTCTTTATAGTTTATTTTTGTAAGCTTAAATATTACTGTAGTAGATACTTTCCATGGCACTGATAATAGCAATGAAAAATCAGCCATAGATCATAGAGCATTGTGAAGTAATGGATAATGTATTAAATGCAACTGCACTTTCTTTTATTCTGAGTCAAAAGTAAATGTTTAAAGTAAATGTGACATTCAGATCAATGAGAGGATTTTGAATTAAATGCCTCATTATATCCTAATAGAACAATAAATACTAATGCAGGTGTTAGTAGGTATTAACTTTCTTTGGAATATGGTCTGACCGTAGAATGCTCTAGTTCATAAAAATATTTAATATATTTGTATATTAACACTGACAGAAACAAAGGTGGGGCAATCCACAGCTGATCCTGAGGTCTGTGTTAATCCTGGCTTTAGCCTAGTGTTAACTCAATCCTCATCTGCTGAATGAGATGGGAGGAGCTGAGCTCTGATCAATCCAGTTAAACCCCTTAGGTATGAAGGGTTTTGTCCGTGAGTGTTGCATTATGGCAGCTTTAGCCAACTAAAAATGAACATATTGGAAACCTTCTTTGTTACAGGCAAGCACAAGACTGTCCCCTGAGAGTGTGCAGCCTCTGCTGGTGCTGTTAAACCTCACGGAGCCAATGGCCAGTGTCACATCTGCTCAAACTTAGCTCAGTTTGTATGCTCAGACCTTTGCTTCCCTTGTACATTAAACATGCCTGGCCTGCTTCAAGCTCTTGTCACAGTATGATTAATGAGTGTATAAACTCACACCTTGTGAGACAGCAAGAATGAGTGAGTTTCTGTTAAAATGTGTAAAGTACAGATAAAGAAAGTTTGTATCTGACTCTGAAGCCTTAAGGGTTTAAGGAAACATATGCGCAACATCTGTTAAGTATCATTGGGGAAAGCCTCAATTTCAGCTGCATGCATGGATACAAAATGTTTTCTCTTAATAAATTAAGGGCTTGGCTTTGTTAATTGATCCCAAATATTCCAGGGTGAAGAACAGCATGTTGGCTAATGAAGTTGTGTAAACGGCTGAAGAAAATTGTCACTGGGACTTTGTTAAAAGAAGTGGAAGAAGAGTTTGACTGAAAATCTAAGTACACACCAAGATCTGTAACTAGGAGAAGATGAGTTAATGCTGCTTATCTTTTCTTACTTCAATTCGGATTACTTATACTAGGGAAAGGGAGGAAATTTTGTGTTTTTTGAGAATACTGGAATGTACCAACTGAAGGTTTTGGTTCCACAGAAACAATTATTTTTCATTGGAGCTGGCATTTTGACTTCCCTGGCTGTCAGTTTGTGCTGCAGCTCTGTAGGTTTTTCCTCAGTGCAAGTTTGGTGTTTTGGTGGTCCTGTCTTCTCACTGAGTAGCTCTGAGTGTGCCAACACTGACTGTAATCCACTGTTGCTGAATCGATGGCCATCTTAATCCCCTTTGTCCTCCAATTGCGGCCAATGGATTCTGAAATGAAGAAATCAATAGGCAATTGATGCCTTGGAGGGGATGAAAAATGAAACTTGACTTGTGAAATAGTGTTACAAGATATACATAAATACAACGGTGAAAATGGTCTTAGGCAAAACAGCTTCAAGCAATTTGCAACACCTTTACCAGAGAACTGCTTGCATGTTTGCTAGACCAAGCAGAATTTGCTGATGGTTTTGCACCATTTCTTAGACAGGTCACAGTCTTTGCCAGTATTTCTGTCCTCCTGTTCTCACTCTGATGTGTTTTAGTAGGTTTTTTTTTTTTTTAATTTTATAATTTGCCTGTTATTCTGAGACTGCGTATTGTTCTGAGCCTGCTAACATCTCCTCCCATCTCACAACTTTCTCTTTTTATCTTTATCTTGCTTCTGGCATCCTTCTACCTTTTGGGCAGGACTCTACACTTTTTGAATCATTATCTTGTGTACTAATCCTTCTTAAAATACTTATCCTTCTTAAAATATCATATATTTTTCTAAGGCTCCAATAAAATCCCTTTGGCATTAACCAAACCTTTTAAGATTGGTTGATGCCTCTTGTGTTGACAACAGGAGCTTCTGGATGAGTCTTAACTGCTTTCCCTGAATATTACAATTCATTAAACTTGAAGCTATTGCTGGTGAGTACCCTTCTTGTGCTCTAGCCTACAAACTTTAAACATTAGTAAAATTGGCTTATGAGTTGGTGTGAGTTAATTCACTAGTGCTAGCCCACAAGCCTTGAGAACTGCAGAAGTGAGATCCAAGCAGGTCTAAAAATACAGCAGTGTGCTCTGTGACTGAGGAAACTAAAATCTTGGTTTCCTGTGGCTTTATATTGTGTGGTTGGATTATGTTCCAGAAAATTAAGTGCAGGCTCTGGCTGAAACTTTTCCTGAATTTCTAACAACATTTGTAGTACTCTGCACTCAGGGGGATTCTCTGATATCTGATTCCATAATTAAAGTAGTGGTGATCTAACTTCTTTCCTCTGCACTGGAACCTCTTTTCACAAAAATTTCAGGGTCTAAATGCATCTAAGCCTTCAGTTCCTCTCTTCAAATTTTCACTGAATCTAGCTGAGGGGTTCTGATGTTCAAAGAATGCACAAAGGCAGTGCAATTGCCCAACCCCTTTTTGTCTCAAAACAACCTTACAAAAATGGTTGGAGCAGGACTCATGGTTCAAATATTTTGAAAACTGATGGCTGTTTCTTAGTTCTCGGAGTGGATGGAGGATTGTCTACAGAAATGTCTGCTTGTTTTTTGGTGTAAAGAGTTGGTAACTCTCAGGAGTTACTTTCTGGTGGGTATGCATTTGAAACCACCTTGATGTGTCAGAAGGTGTAGAGAACAAGGCTTATTCTTGTTTTATATGTAACACGTTTAGACAGTTTAATTCTAAGCAAAAAATGGGAAATAAAAATTTGTAGCAAAATTAAAACATACCTACACTTTCCACAGAGATTTAGTTTGTAATTCCTATAGAATTATTCCTTATAAAATTAGAAAGCATGGCAAGTTGTTTATAAATTATGTAGAAAAGCAAGAATGTAATTTTGGAAATTATTGTAGAGAAATCCAGATTTTTAAGCAGCCAGAGGGCACTTGTACATTTGATTTGAGAGATATTCTGCTTATGTGTGAAGAGTTCACATCTGGCTTTGATAGTTACTGGACACTACAGAGGGACCTTCTCACTTTAATTTAGGAACTTGCTCCGAATGGAGAAAACCACCAAAGGGGTTTGGCAGAGGTTGGGTACTGGCAGAGAGTGGGAAGAAGTGGGTTGCTCTTGTGTGTAGGTAGGAAATAAAATACTCATGTCTGTCCATCTAAGAGTGATGACTGTGGAAGTAATTTTACACTCTCTGATGAATGCAGTGCAAAGTTATATTTAACCCATTCCTGTGTCTTGGACTTGGATGGGCTTTGAAGCAAACCTTCCAGTGCTGATATCCCAGCTGATGGCTAATGCCATGGCTGCTGGGAGGAGCCACTTGGAAACCAATTTCTGAGGTGCTTTCTGAACACTGTGTTATTTTCCTCTGCAGAAACACAGAGAAAGAGTGCCTGCAAGTGGGCTTTGGGATTTGGGCAAACCTGTGTTGCATGGACTCCCTGAATTAATGTTATTTTCCCCAGACATTGCATTTTAGGAAGATTTTTTACTTGGAAGGAGTAACCGAAGTCTTTTAGTAATTTGTAAGCATCTTATAGTGATTCATTATTCTCTCCTAAGAATTTGCTTTTATTTCTGCTGGAATTTGTTTCACTTTGACATTGGACTTTGCTATGCCTTTGTCTGATGACCTAAAGGTCCTGTAAAGTCAGAAAAAATCTCTTTCTTAGAGTAGGTATTTATAGACTAATTCATCACTTAAACCAAACTGAGCATTTTTAAAACTCTTGGTGGAAAGTTGATTTTGCAGACCTTGAATCATTTTTTTTCCTTATCCTTTTTGAACCCTTATTTGACCTCTACAGTGTGAGAAAGATAACAGAAATGTAATGGACTGATCTCCAGTCATAATGTCTCCATGGTCTCATATGCAGGCAGACATATATTCCCATGGGATATTTATATTTTAGATTTCACAATTCTACAACCATTCTAGATGTTAACCTGAGTTATAAAGAGATGCATATTTATTTTTTGGGGGGACTTAATAATTTGGTTCTTAAATTTCACTGGTACTTCAAGGTAAACTATAGCATTTTGCTTTTCATCCTCTCCTATTGCTTGTTTATCTGAACATTTCACAGAAATTAACTTTTAAAGGGAGCAGTACATGTTTAGAGATGGAAAAATATGCCAAAAGGATTTGTTTTCCACTCTTTGTTGTACCCCAGCCTGTTCTAAAAGCTAGTGAAGGAGCAGTCTCAGATTCAGAAGACATCAGCAGACAACTACTCATTATTTCTTTGTGTGTTCCTTATTCTGGTATTATCAGGCAGCTGAGTTATGATATTTTTTAGTCTTCCTTTTTTTCAAAGCATTCCAGCCCAACGCACTCCAAGGAAAGGATCTCAGTAACAGAGTTCAGGGAGCTATCAAGTTTTTCCTCTCTCTGGGCAATAACCAAATGTATTTTCTCATTATTTCTCTTTGTTGTTAGGCCATTAATCTGAAAGCAGAAAGAAAAGACCAACAAGTACTAAGGGTGATAAGGCATTTGCTGATGTTTCATGAAGGCAACTAGATTGCAGCAATACAGCTGGGAAATAAGGATACTAAAGTCTACTCTAAACTCTATTTTACGATAATGACTCATAAAATATCAGTTCTTTGCTTTAAGACATTGTGGCCATATAGCAACTATGAATTTCTGCAGAAAATATCTCTAAGTTGAGTACTAAGACTAACTTATCAAATTGAGAGGAAATGAGAAAAATATTTTTTTTTTTAAGCTGAAATGTGATTTTTCTGGCCCCAGATTTTTGTAAAAATTGAAGATAAATCTTAAGGAAAGAAAAAAAGTGGACTAAAAATGTAATAACTTGCTAGAGCTTTTTACAAACCCTCAGTACAAACAGTATTTCTTGTGATAGCTTTGAAGATGGAATTTGGGTCATATTTCATGTGCTGATGCATACAACAGTGTGGCTGTAATACATGACAGATATTTCTCTTTTTTTTTTTCCCTTGGAAAACCTACATCACATCAATACAAAAACCTACCATCTAGAACTCCTATAGCACTTTTTCTTGTTCTCTATAAATCTGAAGTGTTTTGTTGAGGGGAAACAAAGAACAACGAAAAAAAAAGGGATTATAATCTTTCATTTTAATAGATATCTTTGTAATACTCATTGCACTCTAAATGGACTCCAGAAATGCTCTTTGTAATGAGGCCATGTCAAAGAGCATGGTCTTTAATTCATGGGAGTAGTGATGCTCTGCAGTGAAGCTCCACAGAAGTCAGCAGAGTTGCTTCAGACAGCCCCAGAGGAGGGTCTGCTTTATCTGTTTGGTGTCAGAACAACTTAACACAGAGTTGGTGTAATTCTTCCCAGGTACAGTTTACTGTGCAGTTATTAAGATATTTATTTCTGGATGTCTGTAATCAAGCCATTTGCAGCCAAACCCAGACAACTCACGTTTCTTTTGCTCAACAGGTCAGGTGAGATGAGCCCTAAAATGTTTGTTCCATGGAGCTGGATGAAGTACGGCTCTAACCTTTGGAAAAGGGGGCAGAATACAGATATGTCCAGTCTTTTGTAGATGGTTATCAGCTTGTTTTGCTCTTGATCCTCATCTGAAGGAAATGAACCCATGTTAGTGTGCGCATATCCTGCTTTTACCTGGGATATATTACCTGATGCAATAAATGGGCTGGTGTAATATATTTGGCTATCGCCAACCTCATTCCTGCATGGACCCACCACGAACCCATGGTGAACAGACTGGTGTTGGGTTAATTTTGGACTCAGTCATCTTAGAGTTATTTTCCAATGATTCTGTATTTTTTCATTCTGTGATTTACATGTGCTAATAGAGCAAGCTGAGTACGTGGCTGAGCCTGCACTGCCCAGGCTGTCCCTGAGCTGTGCAAATCCACAGTTCACTACTGTGGCATATGAGAAAAGCGTCTCCAGCAGGGCATTCTGGCTATTCTGACCCTGCAGAGCACTTCTGTGTTCCACAGGCAGAGACTGGCACTGGAGCCATTTGAAGCAGGTATCCAAATGGGAGGAGGAGGATGCTCCATGCAGAATGCACAGTCCCCAGGACTATGACAGGCACACAGCACACAGAGAGTTTTCATTTTTATTTACCCCACATCTTTTCCTTTCCCTTGTTTTGTTGCTATGGAACTCCAGCTTAGGGAGGCTGCCTGTGCCTTGTGTTGCTGTTGAGCATTCACCATCCAGGCAGCAAAACTGGATCCAGGTCAGAAAAACAAATTTTGGCCACTTGTGATTTCCGCAGCTCAGTGAATGTAGGTGTAGAAGAAGAGATTACAGGTGACCTGGTCCCTGATAAATCACAGTTGTGTTAATTACCAAAGAAAAGGAACAGTCTTGCCTTTAATGGGTCACAGCTCTGACTAATAAAGATAAGTGTGACAAAAGGGGTGAGTTGGCTGGTCAGGAGGGTTCTTGGAGGAGGTAGAGGAGCCCTGGGGAAGAAGAAATGATCGAGAGAGACAGAAAGAAGAATGAAACAAGGAATAGCGTTGCTGCAGTAAAAGATCTTCTGTGAGGTCAGTCTGGGTGTGATGGAGCCAGAGCCTGCTGTTGGAGCCTGCAGTCACAGCTGAGCTGGGTGAGAGCTGCATTCAGAGTCTGCAAACCAACACCTGCAGCTGGACCCTGCAGCAGGAGCTTGCTGCACTCAGAGTCAGGATGGCAAAGCTGTGAAGAAGAATAAACTGGGACCCTTTTCCGCTGTTGGATGAGTGTCTGTGTCTTGGCTCATTTTTACCCCTAACAAGATGTCTGCTGCAACAAATGAAAGCTAAACAAGCCTGGGGTCTGTTGTAAATGTGAAGGGAATATCAGTGAGACCTGCCAGCTATCTTATCACTTCTTGTCGTTTGTGCTGTTTGATTTTGCTGCTCCTCCTATCCGCCTACAGTGGCTGCCCAGTGAACGTGCAAATACAATATAGAGGAAGGAAAGAAATACCAAGAGGGACCTTGCATGGCAACAAGAAAATTAGTGCTATCGGCCTTGCAATTTTTGATGATGGGCAGCCTCAGTGCCCTTAAATTTGACTTCTCCTTCAGGAGGAGATCCTGGGCAGAGGTGACTGCAGCAGGCGTTAAAGGGAAGGGTCAGGGTGGCAAATACTTGGCTAGACAGTGAGTTCTGCACAGTTCACCCTGATTCCTTCTCTGTCTTTCCTAACACCGCTCAGGAAAGGTATGAGAGAGAAGAAATAGCTGCTGTGACCTGGGACAGTGGTTCCACTGCTGAAGAAGCAACATGAGGATGCTTTTGTAGGGACAGGTTTCAGCAAATTGTTGCTGGTTCTGCCTGTAGCCTGAGCCACTTTGAAACCTGAAGTCAGAAGTGCAGTCCAAAATTTATCACTTGGAGAAAAAAATAAAATCTCTTAAAAAGTCCTTATATATGTATCCAGAGATAGACTAACTTGTGCACTAATAAAATTTCTGCCTTGGGAACTGGGCAATAATTTAAATTGGTTCAACATACAGCAGCAAAATAAGGAGGGGAAAAAAATGTACTTTTTTTTTTTTTCCTCTTCAAAGACTCCTAGATACTGGTAACATTTAACCTTCTCTCCTCTTCTGTAAATCTCTGTCCCCTGAGGACCCTGACAATGGCTAAAACCAAACTGTTCAGTCCACCAGAGCTCTAGAGATGTCCTGCTGTTCTAGAACTGTAACTGTGAAACAGGATGGCAACGTCTCATTATAAAAATTCCCTCTGATCCCATTTCTAAATCAAGTTAGTATGCAAGAAATGTCTTGGAGCAGAAAAGAGGCTTTCTTGTTTTTTACTCCCCTCTGATATTGTCTGTGTGGTAGACAGCTGTTGGAAGGCCTGCAGGAATTTGAGAATTTGGCTGAAAGCCATAAAATTGTACAGGTACATTCAAAATATTTGTAAATCTTCTATTGGAATCTGGGTTACAAGTTTATTGTGAAACCTGAAAAGCTCATCTGCCTATTATCTTTTATGATGTTGAAGATTTGCCATGAATATTCTGGAACGTCAATTTGAGATATTAAAATAGATCTGTAAGGAAGAAGTGTAAATACTTTCCTGGAATCAACTCCCATGCAAGAAATTACTTACAGAAAAGAATTGTCTTCAACATCTATGTCTGCATATGTCTGTTTTCATCTAGGGCTGCTGTTCATTGCTATTCAGGAGTGCTTTCCAGGTGTTTTATCATATTGTGTTAATTAAGATGATGTGTTCATTAGTTTCAGTTCACATATTGTTAGAGTATAGATTTTTGAAGAGAGGTTTTAGCAGGTAATGGAATGTGGGCAGCACGGTGGAGGCCACAGGGAGCTCATTACCCTTTTCTCAATTCATTGTGGTTTCATCAGTCATTAATTCCGCTCTAAGTTCCCTGTTGTTAGAATGTACATTGTGACTGACTTTACTTTTCATATTCAACAGTGTGCCACTTTCCACACATAATACAAAGGTAGACAGTAATTACTGCCAGTATTAGAAACTTCAAAAGATTTAGAGATGTGGAAGAAAGCTCCCTGAGGAGGGAATGTTTGAGACAACAACACAATCTTGTAAGGCTGGAGAAAAAGGCAGTGAAGAAAAAGACTGATGTTGAACTTGCTCTTAAATCACAAAGTGATGGGGTGAGTTAGGCTGAAGACTCTCTGGTCTAAAGCCCTGCTGAAAGCAGGGCTGACTTCACTGTTGGGTAATATTGCTCAGGGCCTTTTCCAATTGGCTTGTAAATGTTTTTGAGAACACTGATTTCAAGTTCGACTATCCTCAGGATGTTGAGCTTTTACTTATATTTAATGGGATTTTTTTCTCGTAACTAGCACCTCTTACCTCTTGTCCTGTTGTGCTTCACCTCTCTGAACATTTTGCAAGTCTTCCATCTCTACCACCCCACCAAGCAGTTAAAGACAGTAATAAGACTTTCCCTTGGACCCTCTTTCTTTTCCAGGCAGAACCAAAACAGCTTTTTCAGCCTTTTATGCTACTTTATGTGCTCCAGGCTCTAGAACATCTGCTGTACTCTTTCTTGCATGTCTGTGTCCCTCCTGTATACAGGAGCCCCAACTGAGACACAGTACTCCATATGCTGTCTTGCAAGTGCCAAACAGTGATGAAAAATCACTTCTCTTGACTCGTTCTCTATGCTTTTGCCCAGTATTTGGTTGTTTATATTTGCTGCAGTGGTGCACTGCTCGCTTGCCCTCAATTTGCCCACGAGCACCCATGGATCTTTACCTGTGCAGCTGCTTTCCAGCTGCTCGGCCTCTAGCCTGTGTCAGTGTGCAGGTATTCCTTCCTATGTACAGGGAATTTCTTGAACTCTGGGAAATTTCTGCCAGCTCATTTCTCCAGTGTGTTAAGCCCCTGCTCCAGCTCTCTTTTGCCGTCCTTGAAGATTTATCTGATGTTTGTCTTGCTCAAGTCATTGCAAACCTCTCCAGCCACCATGACACTTCAAAGATACAGAGAACAGATCCTTAATGCATCAGCCATCACCCTTGGGTGCATCTTTCCTGCTCTCACATATTTTGGTACAGGCTTGTATAGCCTCCACTTTGATCTTCTTCTAACACAAGTAGTGCTTCACTGCCCTTGGCTTTGCCCTCAGCACAGGGATGTGAGAGGAGACCTTTCAGTAAAAACAAAGGCAATGAAAGCACCAAATACCTCTTGTATTTCTGTGTGGAGGATCACTGTCCATACTCATTTAAATTTACACACTCATGTGGTTTATATCCATCACCCACCTGATTCACACACAGGAGCCAAAGGACGCACACACACAAAACCTTGTGCCCTGACATCTCTGTCTCCTCGTACAACTGCAAATGGACCATGTGCATGCTAAGGCTCACACCTGGGAGCCCGAAGCAAGCTCCCCAAAATGGATTGAGGTGACTTGTGGCTGGGCTATTGTTCAATTAATAGATTTACTCTCCTCTTTTGATTGCTTACTAGGTGCCGCAGCTTGGGCAGATCCAGAAATGATCCCTGGAAAAGTGATGGCTGATTATAAGTCAGCTTTCAAGCAGATGCATGCAGAGAAAGGTAGGACAGGGAACTACCAACTATCAGCAAAGCTGAGTATAATCCTGGCACAGTCTTATAACTCACAGAGCATTTTAGGTGCTGAAATTCTTATTCCTCATTTTCTTGACAAATGATGCAACAAGAGCAGAAAATGGCTAAAATGAATCTTGTCTCAAGACTGTGATTACAGTGGTAATAAGGAATGATATAAACTTAACTTGTTCCTGTTACAGAGTGCTAAGGAGGGTGAATTGGGCTGCAGGAGCAGTGTGCAATCAGAACAGAAGCTGGCTATGAAATAGCTGTTTAATAATTTTTTAATAATTCTTTTTCATGATTTTTGAATTCTGTTTAGTGTGCAGGGTTCTTGTGTGATACTCAAAGCAACATGAAACAAATGCTTCTTAGCTGTGCTTCTTGACCATCAAAGGCAATTTTATTTAATGGAATGGCATTTTGTAAGGATTTCAGGCTCACAGAATGGTTTGGCTTGGAAAAAACCTCTAAAGGTTGTGTGGTCCCACCCCCCTGAAATGAGTGGGGACACCTTGAACTCAATTAAATTGCTCAGAGGCCCCATACAACCTGACCTCAAAAATTTCCAGCAATCATTTCCACCATTTCTCTGGACAGCCTGTTCCTGTGTTCCTATGAAAATAATTGTAAGAAATCAAATTCAAAAAAATTCTTCCTTATCTCTTGTCTGTAACTCCCCATGCAGAACACAAAATACTTCTTCACAACTGCCATCTTCTAGCCAGACTATGTGGGTTTGCTTTACTTGAACATGAAATCTTGCAGAAAACACAATACATGGTACAGAAATCATGGCAAAAGGAGGCTTCAGTTCCTGGAAATCTCTATTTACTGGTCTGGCTTTTGATCCCTTCCTATATTTTTGAAGTATACTATCATTAAATTAGTAAGCTCTGATAAATCCAGTAACTGGTATGGCCCTTTAGTTTGCTTTCAGGCAGCAATAATATTTCTCAGTGCCTTAGGAAGGTGCACAATCTTTCCATGCCACTGTTTTGCAGCTCTCTGTTCAGCTATCAGTACATGGATTATCAGTGCCTGCCTCTTTCACTTTCTTCTGTCAAAAGGCTTCTCTCAAAAGCTTGATTCTTTTAAAAGTCTTGTCTTCATCTCTCCTTAGTGACTGTGATTGGAATGATTCTTTCTGGAACATAATAGCTTGGTTTAGGACGGTCTATTTTAACAAATTCTTGCTATTTTTAAACTGTGAAAACAATTTTCTTCATTTATTTTATTTTT